>NC_141598.1:38014135-39214135 GCF_047967505.1 Dipteris shenzhenensis | reverse complement strand
GTGTTATGACATTACTTTTTATTAAAGTTTTTCTTTCAATAGTAATTATTCCCTTTCTATCCCATAGTAATGCCTATTGTTACTATCTGAATTCATCATAAGTCTCATCAAATCTCTTTAATCTTATACGATGCCATAGGTAAGCCCTCTATCGTGATTTTTAGTGCATTCTCTTATCTTACAGCTAGCTCTTTGATTTCTTTTTGTACATGTGAGCCCAATGTGCTTTTGACTTCTCTATTACTTGTTTTTGCATATACATCATTTGTGTACTAATCAAGTCATCAACTATAGAAATTAGTTGTGGAGTAGCAACTAGTTCTTGATTGTTTTATTTACAACTTTTGCTAGAAATCTAGGTTGAAATTTTGCTTGTACCGTGAGATATCTACAATGCACTACTGGCACATATAAAAGACTATGATTCTCCTAGTAAGTTTTTAGGTTTTTAGCCTATTATGGTTTAAACACTCTTGTGAATCTCCTAGTGCATATACAAGCCATTGCCCAACTTTTGGGGGTATTTTTCATTATTTTCCTTAGTTCTTGATTTCTATTTTTTCTTACTCTCTTAAAATTCTCCTTACCCCCCCTTTTTTATTTCCCTATTTTATCCCTCATTAAACTCTCTCCCCCTACTTCGCCCTCCTCCTACCTAATTTTTCAAATTTCTCACAATTTTTTGCCGTAATCTTTTCTCTATTATTAAAAAAATTTCCCCCTTTTTAAATTCCCCTAACCTAACCTCTCACAATTACACTAGCTCCTCCTAAACCAACCCCCCTCGGGGACTATCTCTCTTCCTTGTCTCTCCATTCTCTCGACTCACAATATGCCTTGCATCTCCCTTCCCCGACTCAAAGACTCCCTTGCCTATAAATTACCTCTCCTCCAACCATCTCCTATTAGTCACTTCCAACCCCCCCTCGCTTTTTAGCCCTCCTGCATGCTCTCTCTGCTACTCTCTCCACAACCCCCTGTAGTTACCTTTGCCACCCGCTCAACTGTAGCACGGTGCCTATAACCGTACTGCCCCCTGCAATGACTTCTGCTACCCCCTTTACAGTCTCTATGAGCCATATTCCTTTTCTTGTCGTGCACGCCTGCTTTATTCCACCGCCGGCCACACTACGTAGTCCTATGCTCTTTGCTACCTTTGGCTCACTACTGTCGGCCTCGACTACCATGCCACTTCCTCGATTGTCGCATTGACTCAATACTCCTTACCTCTGAGTCCGATGCATGCCCCCACACACTTTGTCTCTATAGCTTTACATTTTGAAGTTTTCCTTGTCTATCGTCCCCCGTTTCATAACTTACATGCCAGTATTTGACTTACTTGGAGGCAAAAACATGTTCCTCTTTCCTTTCATGTCCCCCCTTCTTTTCTCGTTTATCTAACCCCTCTTCTCTTTCATTTCCCCCCTCTCTAAACCTCTTACTTTACTTCTCCCCTTTTCTTTTCTTTTCATGTCCCTCATTCTCTAATCTTTCCCCCTTAAGCTAAAGTCTTTATTTTCTCAGTAATTCTCCCTCTCCCTCCCTTTATTACTCTTTCCCTTGCCACCCCCTCCCCCCCCCTTCATTCCTCCTTATTTAGTTCTTTGTTATTAATTCTTCTTATTCATTTTCTCTCTATTACCTTCATTTTACTATGCTTCTTGTAACACCATTTTAATGTTAATTCTTGTATTATAAGATCTAACATAAGTTTATGCTTACGTGATTATAATCCCGTTACCAAAAATTGGGGTTTTGCTCCAAAATTCTTTTGCTTTTAATGTTTCCAAGTTTATTCCATTTAGTCCACAACCTCCCCTTAATTTCATATTATGACAATTTAACCTACTCTCAATATTTTACATCAAGCTTTGCAAGTTTGTTGTCAAGTTCTGATAACAAGGGAGGGGTATTTATGACACTTGTCTTCCGTACTAAGTTTTAAACTAGTTCTTATCATGTTTTCCTTATTGGATGGTGGTATGTAGGCAGATTCCCCTCTTCAATAAAAATGATGCTGCCAATGACTTATCAAAGCTCGACTTCTCACTTTTCCCTTTTCATAAAAAAATGTTTACCCTCTGGTGATGCTGCTTCATTCATAGTGGAATTTCTATTTATTTTAAAGTTTGTCACATTAAACATTTCTCATTACTACTTTAAATTGCCTTCTCTTCACTATGGAAAGGGGTGTTGTAATGTCTTCTACACACACACACACACACACACACATACACACACGCACACACACACACACACTCTTCCTATCCTTTCCCTCACTTTTCCCTATCCCCCTGCCCCCTTTTACATTTACTTTTCCCCCGTTACATTTACTTTTTCCTATTTTCCCTTCCCACCACCCCCCTTGATTTTTAAAATTACCTTCCTCATTAAAATCCCTTTTAAAATCCTCCATTATCTTCTCTAATTTAACCTTTTTTCTTCCTTTTATTTTCTCCTCTTTATTTCCTATCCTTAATTTCTTTTTAGTTTCTCTATTAATTTTCAATTACTTTTTCTCTTCTAACATTTCCTTTTCTTTTCAAATATCTTTTCATTTTTAAAATCCTCTTTATTTTTTATTACTTTTCTTCTCACTCTACCAAACTTTAACCCTTACCCTATGATAGAGTAGGTTGAGTTTTATTGGATGCTACACTAATGCATTTTTGTTTTCCTAATCGTAAATACAACCCCCCAATTCTTCCTAATTCAATTAGCTTAAAAGCACTCTTCCAAGCCCTCCCCCCTTTTTTCCCAAGTGCGACACTTTGGCGGCTCCTCATTCTTCATCACCCTTTTTTGTAGATGACCAAGTAATCGGTGCATCTATCTCTTGTGTATTTGAGATTTTCCATTCTCATTCATCATCAAAGATTACATCTTTGGAGATAATGACCTTGCGGTGGTTGAGGGATCATACAACTTGTATGCTTTGCTGTCTTCACTATAGCCAACATGATGCATTTACATAACTTCGCATCCAATTTTTTGCTATGGTCATCATGTATGTTGGCATATGCTATGCAACCAAATATGCGGAGATGCCCAATGCGTGGCTTGTGTCCAATGAATGCTTTATAAGGTGTCATACCCTGAATCGGTTTGGTCGAAAGTCGATTAAGCAAGTAGTTTGTAGTGGCTATTGCTTCTGCCCAGTACTGATTCGGAAGATGCTTCTCACTAAGCATTGATCTATCAATGTCTCCTAAAGTACCATTCTTCCTTTTAGCTCTTGCATTCTGCTGAGGAGTATCTGCACATGTGAATTGTCTTCGAATGCTGTGACTTCTGCAAAAGTTCATGAATGGTGAAGGCATGTATTCACCTCTTGTGTCTGATCTCATGACTTTGATCTTTATGCCTGTTTGGTTTTCTACCATGTTCTCTTTCAAAAAGTAGATCGAACAATATCTGCTATACTCGTCGATGAAAGTCAAGTAGTTAAGTGAACCAGGGGTCTGGGCATAACCCCATACGTCTGTATGTATCAAATTAAGAATACCTCATGCTCAAGAGGTGCTTCTACCAAAGTTGGTTTGCTTTTGTTTACCAAAGCAGCATGCTTCACAAACTTTTCGAAGAAACTAAAGCTTTGGATTTCCAATTGCCATATTCTGATTTTTGAGCTCTATCAAGCTTTTGAAATTGACATGCCCATATCTCTTGTGCCATTTTGTGGATAGTGGCATCTGTTATGGTTGAGTTGACATGGCATGCAGCTAGCATTCTAGACAAGCGTCCTTCCTTGACTGCTTTTCCTACTAGTTGATATCCTCTAAATTTGTCTTTGATAGTGCATTCATCTTCGTAGAAGATGATTTGATAGTTGTGCTCCATCATTTGACCTACTGACACGAGGTTCTTGTTGAACTTTGAAACATAGAGTACATCTTTCACCAATCCTTTCGTACTAGTGAAATTGTTCATAGGGACAATGCCTTTCCCTTGAACTAGATTCGGTGTATTATCTACCATGTAGATGACATTCTTATGACCTTGTAATGGTTTCATCTCTGTGAACCATTCCTAATGCTTTGTCATGTGAGATGATGCATTGTTGTCGATGTACCAAGGATCTTGATCTGCTTCATCGACTTGATAACTGAAATCCTCTTTTGAATTGCAATCAATGTCAAGATACACACTGTATCAATCTTTTGCATTTCCTCGCTTGCAAGGAACATTTCTCAGGTTCATTGGCATAATGACTGTGACTGGAATGTCCACCACGATGATTTTCTCTCCCATGGAAATTCCCTCAATTACTGCTGGATTGATTGCCTTGGTCATACTACTTCTTACAACAATCTCTTTCATAGTGTCCAAACTTATGACAGTAGTTGCATTGAATGTTTAACATGTTAGTGGATGCATTTCCTCATCCTTGGAATATTCATTGATTGGAATGATTTCCTCTTAGCTGATGCTGATGTTGCTGAGGATGATGCTGATGCTAATTGTGACTTTGACCCTGACTTTGTTGCTGATGATGACCACTTCGCTGGAATGATCTACCTCTGCCTCTACTTCTATCTGGAGCTATGAATGCTTGATCATTGGAATGATCTTTGCATGTGTAAATGGCTTGTGTCCTGAGTTCTTCACCAAGTAAAATTGACACTGAAGCTCTTTCAGTGTCAGAATTTACTATTGGATGGCAATACTCTGTACTAGATTCTCGTATCCCTCTCCTTGTCCATACAGGATAAGTTGAACAATTTCTGTTGGATTCATGGTCTCTCCTATTGCTACGAGTTGATTGCTGTAATCCTTAATCCTGAGTACCTAAGCATGAGCAGTTTTACTACTACTGTTGTGGAAACTCTGGTTTATTTGGTTTCTGAGTGTGGGAATCCTGGAAGTGTTCTTGGACTCGTAGAGAGCTACGAACATATTCCATGCTTCTTTTTTATGTCTTGACTGTGTTGAGATGTCCTAGCATGACAACTTGCACATTCTACTTGACCATATGATATGAATTCTTGTCTTTTTTGTCCCATTCTACCTATGTTTAGGCAATGGCAAGATTTGCTACAGGTGCAGAAACTGTTGGTGTAGCTAGAGACCCCACTGTTGGTGCTGTGACAATAGGTGGAGTAGAGCTACTACTGCATGGGTCATCCAATGGTCTAGGTGTAGACCCATTGACATACCCCCATTTGTCTTAAAGTACAAGAATGGTCTCCATTCGGTATTTCCATGTGCCGTAATTGGAGTTTTCTAGCTTAGTAAATGCCTCCAAATCGAGCTTACTAGTTGTAGACATGATGCAAGAAATGTACTCAAAGTGTCTGTGAAATCACTGTTTGAATCAACTACAAACACTGACTGTATCAAGTGAATATGAACTATTGGTGCATATAGAATTGCAATATATAATCCAATCTATTACAAGGCTTATTCATTTTCTTTCTTCATTTTGTGTTGGGTCAGATGCGTCAATGTAGAGGTTGATGTGCGTGAAAGAAGTGGACTTGTCTTGCTGAGGCTTTAAAAAGTGTGATACTTGTGCTAAAATGTGCGTATGATGTGATAAGTGCATATGTTGGTCAATTCCTCTGAACACTCTAAAGTATGCTCATTGAACTGTGAAACGTCAGGTTTTAGGTAATGTGATGATGTGACACCGCATGTGAGCACTGGGACTGTAGAGGAGCTATTTAGGAATTTTTTGGCATGGCTTCGATTGGCTGCTTTGGAGTTCTCTTCGCTATGGATGATCTAATCTACTCTGAACTAGAACTAGACCAACCATCGAGTGATGAAAAAAGTAGCAAATAATTCATTTTCTTTGTTCATTTTGTGTTGAGTCAGATGCGTCGATGTAGAGGCTGATGTGCGTGAAAGAAGTGGACTTGTCTTGTTGAGGCTTTAAAAAGTGTGATACTTGTGCCAAAATGTGCATGTATGATGTGATAAGCGCATAAAGCACAAAAAATCATGCATTTTTTCTTTTTGGAGCGCCCTCAAATTCCTCCTAAATCAAGAGATACCGCTTCATCTAGCTGGAGGGGGAAAAAGGGTGCAAATGTGCTAAGTGATGATGTGGCACTCAGAGTCACATGCAAGGGTGTGCCTGCTACCAAGAGGTGTGCCAGTGCAGTGTGTTGATGTGTCGCTTGTGTGCACAGTGTGCTTATAGAGGTGAGTGTGCCTTGTAAGGGGCAATGCCGACTGGACAAGTGAGGTGGCACTTTGACTGACCTAACCCAGGGTCAAGTTGACCTAACTAGGGTTATAGTAACCATGGTGATATGGCAAAAGGTACTACGTGTTAATACTGATGTGGCTTGGGATGATACGGTTACTGATGTGGTAATCGACTACCACCTAGAAGATAAGCGATGAGGTGTCTGTGCTTACGTGGCCTAGGGCCCGAGGGTGCTGACATGGTAGTGGAGGCACGTGATGATGTGGAATAACTAGATTGGTATTGACATGGTAGTTGTGATAACATGCCACATGGCACTGTGTGAAGGAGATAAGGTCACCATGTGTCACAAGGGCAGCCATCCTTGTGATAATAAGGTGGGAATATGCTTGCAGCGATGACATCTTGCCAAGATTCCATTTCCTTCAATGACAAGAGACCGATTGGCCATGTGCATTTGTTATGTGGGTACGGATGAGAGGTTGTAGATGGCTCTCGGAGTCACTTGATGGAGGATTGTTAGTTGGCGGTGCCTTGTGGAGGAGCAATTGTTGTGAGTCATAGGCATTGCTGTGAGCTGCCCGGGCTGTTGGCTGCTTACTATAGAAGCCTATCATTGTAGAAGCATGGGAGTCGTAGACGTGTTGCCCATGAGCTTTGGAGCCCATGAGCCATGGAGCTCCTGTATGGATGGATGCTTTGGATCTTGTTGATTGTCGGAGCCTATTGCACGAGCCTATTATAGGAGCCGACTTTACAAGGAGGCGTCCGAGTCGAGGGAGATGGAGGCACTATTCAAGTGTATGGAGAGCCAGTTGGGAGACCATCCATCATCAATGTGCAAATGCTTTTGTACGTCATCATGTTCTACCACATGAATGCATTGTAGTCTTGTAAGAAGCTCACTCGAGTCCATTCGATGGACAATTCCAAGGTGAATTGGCAGCTCAAAAGGTGTTGCAAGTAAGATTATGGTGGGGAACCTTATTTAAGAATGTTGAGACAAAATGTATGTAGTGGACGTATCCCAACGTATTGGCCGTCTTTTGCCTAACTAGTCTATGCCATTGCAACCTGTTCGTCCTTGGCAAACATTCCAAAGTTGGGGGATTGAATTTTATTGGTCCATTCAAGCCAGGGAGGTTTACAAAAATAAGTATATTGTGGTTGCCACTGATTATGCTACCAATTGGGTAGAAGCTAAGGCACTTTAAGACAATTTGGCTTGGAGCATGGCCAAAATTATCAGTGATGTAGGTATGGATGCCCAATACAACTTGTCAATGATCAAGGATCACACTTCTTGAATGAGGTCAAGCAGTTGCTAAAAGATGAATTTAAGATTTTGCACACCCTCTCTACAACCTATTATGCCCAAGCCAATGGAGAAGATGAGTTTACAAACAAAACTGTCAAGTTGATTTTGACTACTAAGACCATGCAATGTCATAGGCCAATTGGGATGCCAAGCTACATGCTATATTGTGAGCACATAGAACTACATTCAAAGTCACAACAAACTTAATTCCATTCAACAATTCGAGAGGACAATGTTCTCAATGTACTTGAAAATTAGGAGGATGATATTATGACTATATGTAGAATTCAAGTAGAGGAGAGTGAGTTTATACCTACTACTAAAGTAGAGGAGATGGTTACCATACCTCCAATGCAAGCAGAGGCGATTTTGTCGAGACTTGCACTTGAAGAAGAGAAAATTGATTATACACCAAGAGAATCATAGGCTCGACAAGAAGCAACAACTAAATCACAGTCTCCACACAAAAATGAGTTTATACCTCCTAAGAGAAGTTCTTGGATTATTTCATTAACAAAGTGTGTTCCTTGGTTAGAGACTATTTCCAAGGGACAACCATACCATGTGATCACATTGTCATAAAGGAACTTGGTAGTATATCTAGCATCCGCTTTGTGTATCGCTTTTGCCCCAGCCCATTTAGCAAAATAACATGTTTCCACAATGATGTATTGGGCTTGTGTTCCTTTAGCACTCCTTAGCAGCAGGGTGTCTGGGTCCTACAAAGTCGATTCCCCATTTTTTAAAGGGTCGTTATGCCATGACTATAGTTAGGGGATTGAAGTCTTTTGTTGGGGTTTGGTAGCTTGTTCACATATATCACCTTTTTTTATGAACACATAGGCATCATTATATATTGTGGGCCACCAATAGCCTTTAAAAAGAACTTTTCAAGCTGTGTGTAGCATATGAACATCACTTAGATGCATCCAAGGAAATTAAGGGGTGATCAGGTACTTCAACACAAGGATTGTTTCTCATCAAGGACCACTCATAGATTGTTGGGATGATTGTATTTTTCTACTTGATATTGTTCTAGATGAGGCATGGATATCTTGATATTCATAGATACGTGCTTGCCCCAATTACTTCATATGAGCACTCTTTCTTAGACATAGCCAAGATACATGACCTCTTCTTCTATAATGATCTAGATCGATGGCCTTTCTTGGGTGGACTCACTGGTTTCCCAAACAAGGGAGGCTCCAATGTAGTTTACCTCATGGGAACCCTTGCATTTGCCTTAGATATAATTGGCTTCTCCATTTCAATGCCACCTTTTAAAGCTATGCATACTTATGTTTTCTTTAGCGTATCCATACCCCATCATATGCCACATAGCAGGACACCTTCTACACATGCAACATATCATGAAATTCACTTTGACCCTAGGTTATCCCATGTGTATGCCAACCTACCTTTCTACCTGGCCTTTGTATTCTACTCATAGAACTTGGGAATATCCCACATCTGGAGGCTCAATGTGGTCTGATGACACACTCCCTCATGTTTCTTCCTACACCTTTCCCTACATCACCCACTATTGGCTCAATCCCTTGCAAAATAGTTGGTATGATGATGAGCATAAGGAATTACACTAGCAACTTAGATTATAAACCAAGAACCACCTTTCCAGTGTGTTAGAGAGTATATACAAGTATTGCCATTTGATCTAAAAGAAGCACGCATTCATCCTAAGGGGCCAAATAGAAAAAATGTGACTATCATGAGCATTCAACAAGACATTTTCAAATCATGTTTTTAACAAAAATATATTTACAAAGGGGTATCACAAAAAAAATTTAAAAAATAAGTTATAGATTTGTATAGAAAAACGGTACCTTTGAATCATACAATATTCACAGATAAGGGATTTAAGAAATAGGATTTGAATGCATGTGACATATAATGCTTACATATAGTGACTCCCTTGAGCATTCACCTATTCCAAATGAGGAGGACTTACTAAAAGTTTTATTTAGTAGCAACTTTAAAGACTTTGCAAGATATTGCTTCAATGACAAAGTCCTCCCTGTGCCAACACCACTCTCTGGCACTCCTATGCATGTTCAATAGACAACATTCCTCATTAGCCATCCCTTGAGCTCTCATAGCTACATCACCCCAACCCTTGTGTATTATTCACCATTGATGACATCAAATACATAGCCTTAAAGTTACATAATGGCCAAGCCGAAGATCATGAAGGACTATGTACATAATACATTACATATGCACTAAAATTGAATACATCGCATGTGAGGGACTATGTATTAGATACATTGCATATGAACTTAGTACCCTAGTCTTGATCTCATTAAACCTTTTTAATAAGCGATATGCACAAATTTCCCCCACATAGAGACCCTAAATACCATTGTCTCATTCCACAAGGTAGAGGATCCCATGAGCCCAAAAACCTACAAGACCATCATGATTGGGCATATCATGTCCAAGATTTGTGTCTTAGTGCTTAGCATGTAGGTTAGCCAGTATGTGGACTTGTTTGGTCTCCACCTTCTCTATAAGTTGTAAACAACTATAAGGAACCTTTGGGAATACATTTCCCTTTCTTGGGTAATTTTATGCTCCCTAGATGTCTTATTCCATGAGTGCCATTTTTTCCACCGTTCTTACGGTGTCCAAAGTAATTTTATTCATCCACATTGTCATGTTGGATCTCACTTTCGCTCACTTATCTATTCAGCCATAAAATTAATGGATGATGGATAAATATTCAAATTCTAGATGTCATCTAAGGTATAGGTAAGAATTTTGAAATAGAATTATCATAACTATCTTTTAGATCTCAATTCCATGCATAGTTTGGAATATATGTTTCATTGTTCTTTATTCATGACCTAGGATGTTTGATTAACAAGTTGTAATACTCTTTACCTTTGAGAATTTGTACTCCCCTTCCTTTCCCTTCAATATCCTTGATTACTCCTTATGGTGGTAGTTCTCTAGGCTCATAGGCTTCTGTTTTGATTCTATACATTATGGGTCTAGGCCTTTTTGTACACAATGGGCTTTAACAGTTGGGTGAATCTATGGTCTATACTATATAGAACTTGTTTCGAGTGAACTTTCTTTAGCTTAATTGTCAAGTTACATGTGTACCATTTTGTCCTTATATTTTTCCTTTACCATTCACAATGTGTTTTAGGGACTTCATTGACCCCTTGCCATTGTGGGTTATCGTGTGAGCAAGGTTTTCGTTTTTCCCAAGTTAGCTATATGATTGATGTTTCTCATTAATGTACTTAATGTGTGGTTGTTCCATTATATTTTTTTGACCTAATTACTATACTTGAAAATTCTTTGGAATGCTTTAGACCTCATTTTGGCCCTCAAATAACATATGAGAAGTGTTTGTACTTTTTTTCATAGTATAAGATCTTCTTAACCTAAGAATCACCCAAGGCTTATGGTTGTTAAGGGATTGATTCAAGACTAGAATTATAGAAAAACCTGAGGTATGTGCAAGGTTGGGGCCCTAGGGCTATTGCAAGAGATCAAGGGGTTGAGTGGCGATATTGCCAGTTAGAAAGAGTGCAATCGGTGTACAAGGTTAGCTGCAATGCCAATAGTTCAATGGACTGCTACAAAGTATAGCTTATTGCAAAATGCTATGCACATACATAAGATTGAATTATGAGGAGGCGTTCAGCCCCATTGCAAAGATAACAACCATGAGGACCATCATTGCATTGGCTACAAGTAGAAATTAGAAGTTATAGCAGATGGACATGAAAAATCCATTTTTGAATAGCAAGTTGAAGAAAGAAGTGTATATGCAGCAGCTTGAGGGTTATGTCCAACCTAGATATCTTGAGTATGTATTTGAAAAAGGCTAAGAAACAAGCACCAAGAGCATGGTGTGAAAGGATCAGCAAGTATCTTGCACCTTGGTTTTGTAATCACATAATTCTAATGTATATCGATGGGGTTTCCATATGGAAGAGATTTTGTAGCTATCACATGCATGAACTATTGAAAATACTTGATTTAGCAAAAGGAAAACCTCTTTGTTGTAGTATTTATCACTATAGCTACATCTTTACATCTTACGTATATCATTACCTTCAAATATGTGTATGACAACTGGCTTAAAGGCCCTTTTACATATTACAAGCACCATATCTCCCTTGATAATCTTAATAAGAAGATTTGATACTTTAGGGACCCAAATAAGGGAGAAAGTCCATTGCACTCTTATTGTTAGGTTGGTTTGCCATCTTAGTGGGAGGGGCCTATACTCATGCTATGTACATCAAACATAATGGTAAGCCATAAGGTGCATGCATCTGATAGTAAATATTAAAGATAATAGTAAGCCATATGGTGAATATATATGAATAACAAGTTGAAGATAAGTCATATGCTCGCCATGTGGTGAATGTGAGTACTAGATATGTGAAATACTTTTGCTCTTATATCTTTGTTTTCTAAACATGGGTGATAAATTTCATCCTCCCGAAGAATTTGCACTTCCACACACATAGGGAAATTGAACTTTTAAGTCTTGATGGATGCATGTGAGATAGAAAATATGTGAGGTTATAAATGATAAAAAGGGGTGGATTCTTGCCACCATTCGAGAGGGTAACCTTTTTATCTGTGGGGTAGAGGGGACACAACTTTATAATGTGGAAGGAGGCATGTCTTTTTAAGCCTGTCTTTTCAGCAAGAGGCTTGATGTCCTTGATGTAATAGACCTGTTGATAGCTAGGACTTGCATTCCTTCATGTGACGAGAGTATGATCTATACAAACAATTGAATTTAAGCCTCTCTTTTCAGCAAGAGGCTTGATGTCCTTGATGTAATAAACGTGTTATTATCTAGGACTTGCATTCCTTCATGTGAAAAGCATATACAAACAATTGAATTTAGACCTCATGGTCATGAAGGAGATTGAAGGAGGAAGTTTTCAAAGGAACTATTTGTCGAGTTCTTGTGATTCTTCCAAACCGTGTGGAAAAGCAAACCATTTAAAACTTGGAAGTTATCAAATAGACCTAATTATCGGGATTAATGCTGCTATAAGGAAAAAGAATATAAAATTGCACGTTTATGAAGAACGTGGGGGGACATTGGGGTACGTAATCGCTGTTCTGGCCTCACCGATTGCACGGCACACATTCCAACTTCCAGCCTCAGAGTTTGCGCGAACGCATGGATCGCCAACAACCAGATTTGATAGTTGCTTTCTCGCCTTGTTTTGCTCGCATCAAGTATTATACTGGAAGCTCCATCGCCGCGGAGTTTGGTGAGAAAGCTCATCGGAATCGGATTTGAACATAGATTTAGTCCGTCCACATCTAATCAGCACTAATAAGAAAGCCCAAATACAACTTTTCGTTGTCAACCGATGTGGATATTGTCCGTTAGAATATCTGCCTGATATTATCCACGAAAAGCATAAGCCGACAGGTCATCTAAATTCTCGGTACGGCAAAGCGTTTTCGTCCTTGCCTTGGCTTTGAACTTGACTTCGTGTGGCAACCGAGAAAGCAACCTTCAACCTTCAATGCAAACAGGGAGGATAAGGCAAAATCACAATCTTAATCTACATATCTGAAATCCTTGCAAGGAATCTATGTTAGGTTACTTGTTATGGGCTCATGGTGTAATATATTAGTGGATACACAAGAACATTTGTTGTATTCTTTTGCTTTTTGAATAAAGTGTACTCTATAAGCATCTCTGTGGACATGGCGCTTCTAGTCCCTATCTTTTCGTTTCGTATCAAAGCCCTAATGAATTTGGTCTAGTTGTTTTCATGCATCAAATTCAATATGTTTATATGTCTACGTGTAATGCCTAGTTGTTTTATATGCATCAATTTCAATCGTCCCATTAGTTCCGTTTGTAGAGATTTTGAAAAGCTCTCAAAATGAGATAAAGAGAGGACTCCAAAAGGAGGTTTTCTATAGCTAAGGCTGATAGTGTGGGAGGAAGAGTACCCATTAAGTAGTCATGGGATATTCAAGTGTACTTAGGGAAAAGCATCATCATTATAAGTGGTAGAATTTGGCTCCATAAAAGACCCTTTATCACTGATGGTGTATTTGAGGAGGTCAAAAGATCCAAAACAGTCTCTTGAAAAAGCCTTGCGAACACGACAAGCTGAGATAGCTCTAAATTAGAGCTTCTTCATGCCTAAGGAGAGAAGAGGAGTGGACTAAGGCATTTGCAATTAGTTCTTTCTCCAAGTCTAGCACATACAATTGAAAAGACTATAAACATGGTTGCAGGACAACCACAAGGGGCCAATTATGAAGGCCACTAATGATTGGCTATAGAGTGTTTTAAAGCACTAAACATCATGTCAAGGTCCAAAGGTCAAAAGCATAACCATAATGTGGTTAGTCAATCGTAGTTAAAGGATTTGTGTAGAAGGCTCATCAAATGGCATTCAGTTTGAGACCATGAGTCTTAAAAGTATAACATAGAGATTACAAGAGTTTCCAAAGGTTATAAGATTCGTACAAATGCATTATCACATTTCTATCATAAGACACTGAGAATTATCACACACACCTATCATAAGAGAAGAGTTTCCAAAGCTTGCAAAATTCATATACATGCATTATCACACACCTATCATAAGATAGTAAGAATTGTCATGCTAGTTGCAAGAGTTGCCACATCAAGTGAACACCACTCAAACTAAAATTGGGTTATCTGATTAATTCTTGCTGAGATATCAACATAAAACCTTGAATTACACGAAAACAACCATCACACTAAGTTAGCATTGCAGGGCACTGTGATAACATTTGACCCAAAGTGCTATCCAATCTTCCAAGCTTCATCCTAATCACTTGAACATTTATTAATACCTAAAAACTTTGCTTGTTGCATCATCGTGGAGATAGAATCCAAGATGTTGAGTTAGATCTAAGTTAACACCAATGGGATAAGGCTAAGTCAGCAATGCTAGGATAGGCCTAAGTCAGCACCACTAGGATAGTGCTAAGTCAGTGTTGCATTGGGATAACCTGGGAACTAGAGTTGGACAGATATACATGCAAGACCTACCTAGCTTGGTAACATCCTACAAGCTAACATTGTTTCATCTACATGAACCTTAGGTCTGGTAGAGTGCTACAAGCAGAACTTAAGCTTAAAGATATTGCCTCAAACAACATTTTGTCTAGCTACCTATCTAGCTTCACATCTTTCAATCGGAGTGGCACCTAATCCCTTAGACCTTGAGATGGTCGAATCTCCAAATGACTCTCAAGATCTTCCAAAGGTAGGTCCAATCAACAAATTGGGTCAATAATTTGTGAGTAATGATGAATGCATTACCACTCATATCCTACCATGATCTAAATTTTTGGCGATCTTAGACAAAGGAGCAAGTGTTAGAATTATCACCAACCAATGCTAGGAGAAATGGGGAAAACTCAAACTTGAGAGTACTTCCTTGGTATTAAAATTGGCCGATGGAGCCACGACTTGACAAATGGGAGTACTCAGGGACACTAAAATCAAAACCCTTAGCTTCACATAGCGATATGGTTCAGTGTGATGGACTTTGGAAACCAACATAATTCCTATATGAAATCATTTTAGGTAGACCTTTCATGCATATAATAGGATTGGTCCATGGCTGGCACTCCAACAACCTTTATTTATGAAAATATGAGCAAGTTATGAGGGTATATCTCCAAACATGGAAGGCTCACCCTACGTATGGAAATTTGTTTATAGTTGAGTCTAATGCTACTGGATAGATGACATCAATTAATGTATCCCAAGCATGTAATGAGAGGAACAAGGTTGAGGACTGGGATGATCATTGGTATGCTCCACTACCAGAGCCCATATTCTCTCACAATTGGATGCAATTACTTGCAACCATAAACATACTAGAGAAGAGGGGAACATGGATTACTACCCCTAATAAAAAAGTACTCGACATGACCATACCACTCAATACGATTATTAGGCTCAAGGTAACCCTCATAAATGATGATACATTTGATAAACTCTCATAGATAATGATACATTTGTATGAAGTGACTATTGATCTTGCCAAGTTGCTTACGCATTAACATGCTTTTAATCATATATTGATTGAATACAAAAATGTGTTGGTTGATCCAGGTGCAAGTCATAACTTCATCCACAAGAGGTATGGGAAAGTTTGAAATAGGTACCTCTTATCTCTACACTTACAAGAATTAGAGCCATTAATGGCCAAGTATTGCACATCATGGATTATATCACACTTCAAGTTTTTGTTAATAACCATGTGGTTGAAAGTTGATTCTTTATCATGCCCATTGGAACAATCAAAGGACAAATCACCTTGGATAGTGTATGGTATTGGAGTGTCAATTGTCAAATTAATTGGTGGGAGAGAACAACTACATTAACGAGGTACCAAAGCTTTGTGACACCTAACATTCCTCCACCTACCTTAAGGACGAGTATGCACCTCTACTATAGGGTCTATGAAGGGCAAGGATACATTAGTTCAAGAATCTTCGGTCCAATCAATGTCTCAAAAGATTTCTACACAGGTGCTCATAGGGTCATTCCTTCAACACGACCTTCCATCTACATCCACAATAGTAAAACCACAAGAACCTACTCCTAGAAATGGAGTAGAATCACTAGAAGATACTCTTCACCAACAAAGGTCCTCATCAATTTCTCAATGATACTTCTTTCCAACAATCATTGAACTATGATGAAGATCCAAATAGCAAAGACGTTCAAATCATACTCCTCATGGATATTGTCCACACTACAATCTTGATCACTTTACTAGGTTTAGGATAAGTCACCTCCGATCTCAGTGTCCTAGGGATCTCAGTCGCTAAAAGCACCTTACATGCATTGTTAGTCTATTCTAGGGTGTGTATAAAACTCAATCTAGTCTAGTAGGTCTAGGTGTGTATAAATATTGAGTCTTGGGGTCACAACGTCCATAGTCCTCTATCTCAACTTACCCCCTAGACAATCCATTCATTAGATTCTTCTAGTGTACAAAAACATCCACAATGTATATTCACACTCTTGTGGCAATGTCTGAACCCTTAGTCCATCCAAACCAATGCACTAGGATCCTCGCACTCTTTGTACAACCTAAGAAGTATTTTTGGCACTTCACATCAGTTATTGGTACAATCTAGGGTCCTCAAAACATGATCACTGTGGGATAGCAACTAACCTAGCTTGGCTCGAGGAAATCCCACTTGCATTATTCTGATTACTCCTTAGTCAAGTTTATAAGCTAGACCTACCATGAGGAGTGAGTACATTATTTCATGTTAACAACAGATTCAAACAAGGCCAAAAATAAGGCTAGGCACTAGGATAGCATTCCAAGGCATTAATTTAGCTTGTTAGGACATTGAGTTAGCATGGAGACCCAAAATTTTCATTTGATGTCATCAGACCTCATTTGCACACTTAGGGATTCCCTAGATTATATCTTGGCTAAAAACTCCTCCAAAAGGGCTTTCAACCAAATAGGATGCTGACTTAGCCTATCAAGACACTAGGATAGGTAAGTCAGTACGGTTGCATGATTGGCCATCTCATGATACAATGATTTGAATCTTAGTGCTTGAGGGGGATCGATATGTCTAACGAAGACACCCATGACCATAAATCAACATTTGGATTATCCAGGGTATCAGTACCAGATAGGGCACTGACTTAGCCTATCAAGATGTTGGCATAGATAAGATAGGGAGGTGATGTGAATTGGCTACCTCATGATGCCAAAATTTGGTATGAAATGCTTGGAGGACCATGAATTGGTATGAAATTCTTGAAGGACCATAAATAGGTTTAAGAACGAGGGCTAAAATCAGCACTAGAACACTTGTCCAGATAGAACATTAGGATAGCTAGCTAAGTGCCACTAGGAAAGCTAAGCCAGTGCCATTAAGATACCATTACCATGCCTATAAAATCAACAAGGGGGCCTAGACACTATTTAGTATCTATACTGTAATGATACCGAAATTTCCCTAAATGAGTATGTTATAATGCTTCTCCAAGAGGGCTTGTAGTGTTTATGGAGGCAATGGATATGTTGGATATATGTGGTCTTGAACAAAGGTAGTGATGAGAGTGTCATAAAGTGGTATTGGAATGTGTGCTCAACTATGTGTGGGATGAAGATCCTGGGCAATTAGATTCGTGGGTGCCAACAAAAGCTGATTGAATTCAAGCCCCATTCAGTGTCCTTTTTGGGTGGTTGGTGCTTGCTGGGCCTATTGCAATACGGTTGTAAATCCTTGATCTACTATTGATAATTATGCACCAAGATGTATAGATTTCAATGTGCTTCATATTTTCTTGTTTCTCTTGCTCTGGTACATGTCAATTTGGCATGTGGTTTCCTCTATTGTATACATGTAAGTATGGATTTCCTATTTTATGCTGTCTCCTTGACATTGTTTCTTAAGCGTTGGATTTTGTTTTTTTGTACTTGAGTCATTATTAATTGAGCCAAATTATCGATAGTTTCCTCGCATCATTAGCTATGTCCTTTGGTGGGGACCTCCTTTTTCAAAATGATTTTGATACCTTCCCACATTCTAATATTTTGAACTTTAGGGGTTGGTGTTGCATTATTCAAGAATCATCGTGATTTTCCCTCGAAGAAAAAAAATTGGAATTAACAAAACCAAATTACCTTGAGTCCTAGCCTTGCAGTCCAAATTCCTTTAGTTGAAGGTCTTGATTGGTTGCATGTGCAAGGATATCAAGAAGCCATCCACACTAGAGACTATCAACTCTATAATATCATAACTCAATATCATCCGTATAGAATTATGACCTTGTATAATAGAGTATTCAAGGCCATGAAAAACATGGTCCAAGCTAGAATGAGTTCCTTTTTGGAACCCTCCATGTCGTATACCCTAATTTCCTTTCAAAGGAGGAGGAGGAGGAACTCCAAATCACAATTTTTGAATCTAATAGACCTCAAGAAGTTGACCCCAATGGCCACCCCATATGACTTGAGGTCATAACCCTAATCCCTTTGAACTACACACTTACCTAGGAAGCATAATACAATCTATCCATGCACAACACATCGTTTCTAACCCACCCCCTCACAGCACATCAAAATCCATCATTGCACCCACCTCCAATTCCACAACACACATACCTACACCTATCACCACATACAAGCCTGGGCAATCAGGGCCCTTAGCAGATTTATTGACATCCACACCTTTTGCTCTAGAAATTGATGATCAATTAATGCAATAGATTCTTTTCCCTTCCTTGTTGTTGCAGATCCCATCGAGATGCCACTAGCCCATCCTCCTACTCAAGATGAAGGTACCAACTTTCTAGTTAATGCGATGATGATCAAGATCAAGGGGAGGCACTACCCATTAATTCTGGCTAGCATCACCTCATTACATCTTTCCATGTGTTCAATGATATAAGTGATCTCAATCGTTGGAGGGAAAACTCTTGAGCTTCAACCTTCACATGGTCAACATCATGCAGGTCTAGGCCCTCACAAAATTTATTCAAAAAATTTATTGGCCATGGTGGAATAGCTCACTCTATCAAGACCTTGGAAGATTACAAACAATCACCGATATCTCATGTGCCCATCAACGATGACAATGTTGGTGTCCAATCAAAATGGTGGATATAGTTTCTTTAAGAACCCCAACATCTAGAGGATCTACTATTGCGTACTATGATGCCACCTCATCCACCCAACCTACATGCCTATTCTTCATTGATGGACATGGGAAACTTCTCATAAGCTTCAAAAAGAGGACTCCAATGTGTGCTACAATTTTCCCTCATTTAAATATCCCAAGTGTCTAACTACCCTAGGGTTGGTGGTGCAAGTGAAAAATTTCAATGACACTTACGCCGAGGTCCTAGATCTAGTGACTGTGGCCTTTGTGCATTTCTTTCAACTCCTAATCATTTTGCTATGGGATATACCTCTCCATGCACCAACAATAGAAGAACAACATCTTAACTTACGATCAGAACTAGTGTTTGATCCTGACAAAGGACCAACACTCAAACAAATGATCTTCATGTATATCAAAGTATAAAATCTTCATGTGCATCATATACGGACTTCCAAAGACATGCATGACACCCATTTTTGGTTGCCCCATCGCATTTTTTGCCTCATCTTGCAATGGCTCCTCCACCAACATCAAGTTGTCCAAGCTATTTAATATTCTAGCATTCTTCACCTCCCTTAATCCAAGGATAGATCAACATCAAGAAGGGGGCATGTTAACCACATTAATTAGCAACACCATTTTGATGGTTTTGAGTAGCGGACTCAGTTGTTGGGCTGTGCCTTTTGGAGCCAATTGTGCCCAAGATTATTGTAAAGTATGAGTCGAGAGTGGTAAAGATAGCATAGGGTTGGCCCTCCCTTCAAAATGAGGATTGTATTTAAGGGAAGATCTTTGAATTTGGTCTTCAGTTGTTGTACACTCTCTTGCTCTTCCTTATCTTTCTTCCATTTCATGACTTGGTGATTGCCGCGCTTGCATTCCCTCTCTTTCTATTCCTTCTCTTTTCATCTCCCTTCACAACCTCTCTTCCTCCTTTCCCTTCCCTTTCTCTTTCTTGTCGAGTCACAATCACAACAACCTGGGAGCCACTTGAGTGACAGTTGTGGATAGCTCTTGATTGCATTTCTCTCATAGATGGTATCTTTGAGATGAGCTCTCCAACAAACTTTTGATAAGATCCCCATGACATGTGGATCACCATATTGAAGGATACACAATCTCTTCTGTCTCCTTCCTCTCCGCCCTCCTATCTCCCATCTCACCCCACCCCTCTTCCTTTCCCTCTTCTCCTCTCTCTCTCTCTCTCTCTCTCTCTCTCTCTCTCTTTCTCTCTCATCCCATGTCATTCCCCTCTCTCTCTCTCTCTTCAAATATCCAATCCCTTTTTTTTGTGAGATTCAAAAGGAATATGATATGTCTACCGTAATAAAGATCAACATGATGGTTCAAAATATGGCTCCCATAGCATGTCAGAAATCTCATTGCAAAAAGACTAATGTTTATTGCTTGCACTCAATCAAAGAAAGGTGGACACACCCTCTTAATCTAATGGAAGAATTCCATCGCAAGCATCACCACATGTAACCACTTTTGTTAGCTCCAACAAACCTATTGTGATTAGTACTAACCTTAGAAAGTTTTGTTCATCACCATTCTTTTAGATCATTTTGATGACATGCCCATCATCCTCATCATCATTGTTCTCTTGCAAGGAATCCTTCATCAGATAATTCCTCTAGTGCTAGCACTAAAATTAGCCTAGAGATAGACAACACATAAGATTAGTGCATGTGTATTTTTAAATTTCAACATCTAGGAGTAATATGCAACTAGAGACTCACACATTACTCCCACTCAAAGCCATCAAGATGTTTGCCTTTTCACTTGCCTCAAATCTCACAATTTGAAATCTCACCTAAGAATAGAATGAGGGTTCCACCAAAGGTTCTACAAAATAAATTTTGCTGAGTGAGTAAAGACTTGCAAGATTTAGAGTTGCATATTTCATCATTTTTTGAAGTATTATGTCCACTTGGATGAACTGCGTCTCTGAGTAGCCTAGTCACATCAGGTGATTTAGAGGAGAAGGAATTCATGGCATGCTAGGAACATTGTGCCTAAACACTTGGAAAAAGGAATATTGTGCCTAAACACTTGGAAAAAGGAATATTGGTGTTACTATAAGTTGGGAGCCCTCAAAACAAATTTCAAACTTGGATGGAATGGGCCCTACAGGTTAACTAAAGTGTTTCCTAATGGAATAATATAGCTCAAGGATTTACAAGGAAGAGTTTTTCTTGAGTTGTAAAATGGGAGAAAAATAAAGCCTTACCAAGCAATAGGTTAATCGGTAGAATGTAGCTCAAAAACATGTCACTCGGCCAATAGTGCTTGGTTGATCCTTGTGCACCAGCAAGCATGCCAATAAGCTATTTAATTACACTGCGGATGGGACAACTCACATGTAGATGGTAGTTAGACCATTATGAAGGAAATAATTTTGGCAAATCATGCCAAAGATAGGGGTGTTTTGATAAATCAGGTAGCCACTAAGGTGACAAGACATCCATCTTTATCCGTTCTTCATCGTCTACACTCTGCTCAAGACATTCATCTTCATCCATCACTCATAGTTGCACTTGCCTACTATTATGTTGCCCTCTGTTGTTCCTTTTCCTTTTCTCCCTCTTCCACCTTCATCCATATCCATCTACACCATATTCCATCCCATGGAGGAAGTGACACTGGTCAACTTCATAGGTTGCTCCACCTCACTGATTATAGATTTCTCAAACGAGGTGCTGAGGGAGGTTTTGAAGCCCAATTGTTTACTGCACTTCACAAACCTTCCATGGGCATAAGTTTAAAAGTAATCCCTTGTCAAAAAGATATTGGACTCCTACGATGTGGAGGACCACAATGCCATTGTCCAAGGAATACATGGGGGAAGTTTTTTGGTTTGTGATTCTGATAGCACTAGGTGCATTGGTAGACAATGATAGGTGCAACGAGTACTTTGAGGAGGGAAGTTACTCATTGATCACATGGT
Source organism: Dipteris shenzhenensis (assembly GCF_047967505.1). NCBI lineage: Eukaryota > Viridiplantae > Streptophyta > Polypodiopsida > Gleicheniales > Dipteridaceae > Dipteris > Dipteris shenzhenensis. Next base: position 39,192,061 of record NC_141598.1, on the reverse strand, counting down.
TATTTGTTCCAACAAGTCCCTTGATAGAGGCCTTTGTACTTTTTGCCCATTCATCTTTGCATTCATAGGGCTGAAGAAGAGCATCGAGTATGTGCCTTGCCAATACATTACTTGAACAATTGATGCTTATTATGAAGATGCAAAAAAGGAAGTAGATTGGATGACCAAATTCAATAAAACGTTTGAGTCATAGCTTACATTTATAGCCTAGGCCAAGCACATTGCAAGCTTGGACCCCATCTTTGCATGCTGTATCAAAGGTTAATCTCTAGAGAAGTGCCGTGGCCAAAAACTCTCCCTGCACTTGGCGTTGGAGCAGGTCCATTCGACAAAAAGGGACAAGGTGTTGAGGAAGGCAAGGGTAGTGGAATAGGAAGAATCAAAGGGTGAGAAAGATGATAGCACATGTTTCCCTCCACAGTCTTAGGATACTAAGTTAGTATATACTAGGTCTGAATCAAAAGTCACTAGTAAGCATGACAAAGGCAAGGAAGGCTCCAAGTAGTAGGAGAAATAAAAATTTGAAGAGTACTAGCAACGAGCGGAACAAGAAATGGAACCATAGGCTACACAACAGACACAAAAAGAGCAAGTGGTCATCATAGCATCAGGTAGTCCAGCCACTCTACCCATGCCTTTTGAACTTCTCCTAGCTTTGCCTTGAGTTAAAAACTTTTCCCTCAACCCTTTGTTGCATAGGGATGATCACACGGACTGGTATGCCATAGAGGTATAGTGGCAATATTTGATTAAAGAACATGGTCATGATAGCTTAGGCATTGGACTACCTAGCCAACCACTGGCTCCCTTTCCAAGTATTGAATCATAATTTATTTCTCTAGACACAATATAGGGACCAATTGGTTGAGTTCTTTGAGAAGAACATGGCTAGTCTTTCTTAAGCACAAATTGTCCTTAGTGCAGAAAGGGATAGCTTGCAGCAAGTAGTTGGATAGTCAATGCACAATGTATGATGAGTTGTTGGAGTCTCATAGCGAGCTCTAACACACTCATATTGAGCTACAATAGGGTTAACCTATAGTGTGAGGCAGAGAAATTGTGTGTGTTACTTCAAACTCTAGGCTTCCCAAGAGACGTTGGTAGCAGTTGAAGTTACTTGTATCAATACTTTGAGCAAAAAACACATAGTGTTGCTAAGATCTAGAGGAATTGGAGGGTTTGCAAGTCGAGAATATGTGGTTCAAATAAAACTTGGTAAATTTTACAAAGTCAAAACTGCCAATCTACTTTCATTTGATGAATCTCCACATGATGAAGACTATGTTTTTAGGCACTTTGTCTTTTTGTTTATCATTACTTGGTCAAATTTTGAGGTTCTCTACCTGGAGTAGTACTCCAAAAAGAATATGTAAATCACCTCTGGTCACCATATGATGTAGACCATGTGATATGTGTTTTAACTATCCCATTTTGTGAAACTCACACCCTTGGGAACCCTTGCTAGCTTGAGATCCTAGCCATAGATTAATCCTTGACCACCATGAGATGGCATGAGAAACTATGAGACTAGATGAATCCTTGACACTGTAAGAGGCAATCCCTTGAGGGGGGTTTGTTGGGGTAAGTATGATCAAGGGCTTGTTCTATGGTGCATGTGTGCATCTAGGGAAGTCACATGTGTGTTTGTGTGTGTTGTAAAGGCACATCAAGTGCTATGATGTGTCTAGTGTTGTGTGACCTAAGTGATGATGTAAGACAAAGGCAATCCCACTGATGTAGGGATTGATTCCCACTGATGTAGGGGCTGATTGCCACTATGTAGGGAAGGTATTACCTTCTCCCCTTTTCTATAAGAGAGAGTCCTCTCTCTCACAATCATAATAGAGATCTACCATCTTTCTTTCATTGTGCTCTCACACCTCTTGCAAGATGCATCTATTCTATCCTACGGGATCCTACATTCTTTTGTATTAGAGTTCTTTTGTCTTTCACAACTAAGAAGAGAAAAACTATTTTTAGCCTCCACCTTTGCATATATTCCCCCATTGTGTATGTGAGAAAGCTGCAAGCAAGACTCCTTCCTTCTCTCCCACTCTCTTCACATGGTATCAGAGCTTGGTTCATGGTAAGGAGCTCAAGAAATCAAACCAAGTTTGTAGTGTCCTAGTAAGAGGATCAGTGTTGCTTTCCTTTTTTTTCGAGTTTGGGAGCAAATCTCTGCAGGTAGCACACCCAAAAAGTGCAAGAGTACACTATCTTAGATTGGGACACCTTCACGATGTGGCGAGAGGGCAGTATATGCTACAGGAGAAGGCTAAGCCCTTGGTGAAATTTTTTTTTTGATTCGAGGCCATTTCGGAGCCCGTTTTGATGGTAGAAGTTTTCCACAGGCACTCAGGAAAGTCCCTGTTTTGGCTATGCGACCACTGTTCTGTAGGTCGGTGAAAAGTTATCTAAAAAATTACATTGTATGCATGTGCGCAAAGATATTAGGAGTGATAGAATCATTCTTATTGCCTATTGATACATAATCATCGCTAGGAAGTGACTGTGTGGTCAAATACCACTCTCGTCAGTTTTGCAGATTTGCCCTTGTGAGGTAGAAGAAGTGTTTTTTTACAGTGACATAATATTTTACATTGTTCTGTAATGGCGTTTGATGCTCTTTCATAGATTGTCACTGAAAAGCTTGAGAAGAACAACTTCCAAGCATGGAAGTTTAGAATGACAAATTTCCTTAAGGGAAAAGGCTATTGGGAGTTCATTACTGGAGTTAAACAAGAACTAATTATTCCTAATGTTTCCAATCAACACGAGTTACAGGCATTTAAAGGATGGCATGAGAGAGCCAAAAAAGTTATGTACTAGCTATCTATCAGTATTTCAGATTCTATGATTGTGCACATTTAGGATGCAAGCACGCCGAAGGAGGCATGGGCTACTTTGACAAAAATGTATAGCACAAATACGCAAGCCAGGAAAATGTAGCTCAAGCAGGAGATGCATAATGTGCAGAGAGAAAATATGAGCATCAATGACTACCACATGAAGGTGAAGAAGATTGCAGACGAACTTGCTTCTATTGGGTCACCAGTGAAAGATGATGATTTAGTTTTTGTGACCTTGAATGGTCTAAGAAAGGATTATGCACAATTCCAGACATCCATTTCCATCCGTGAGAATTTTTTTGATTTTGAGGAGTTGATTGCTCTTCTAATTTTTGAAGAGTAGAGAAATGGTGGTGCATCTTCTTTAGGAGAACTTCAAAAGAAGCTGCCTTCTACTCAAATGCTAGAAGAGGTAGAGGCGGAGGTAGAGCAAGCCGATTTGGAGGCTGTGGCAGAAATCAGAATATGCAGCAAACTCAAGAAAACTAGTCCTATGGAGGAGGACGTGGTAACTTTAGAGGCAGCGGGAGCCAAAGAGGTTGTGGTGGATGGCAGAGAGGCCAAAATGCAAACAACAATGTTGAATGCTACTACTATGGTAAAATGGGTCATATGGTTAAAGACTGCTATAAAAAGTAGAATGACATCATGATTAGAAAATTGCAGCAAGGCAATTATGCATCCTCTAGTAGACAGGGTGATGACAGAAATGAGCATCTGTTTATGGTGCAGCACATGACCAATTCTATGACAAGTGCAGAAGATAGCAATGATGTGTGGTATGTTGACTCAGGTGCGTCAAACCACATGACAAGTCATGTAGAATGGATGCAAGATGCAAGGAAAATGGAAAGACTAATTTGTGGAGACTGGTGATGATACTACACATCCTATTGTGCAAATTGGTAAAATTTCTTTGTCTATGCAAGATGGAAAAAAGAAATACTTGTTTGATGTATTTCATGTTCCAAATATCACCAAGAACCTGGTTTTTGTTAGTCAAATGGTTGAGCAGGGCTTGCAGGTTAGATTTAATCCTCATGGATGCTTTGCTAAGGATATGAAAAATAAAGGTTGCTTGATAGCAAAAGGGAAGAAGAAGGACAGGATGTTTACATTGGATGCAGACATGCTTGAATTGAGTGCATCAATGTTTGCACATGGGACCGGTGTAGTTGCATATATTGATATCTAGCATAAATGCATTGGACATGTTAATGTATAGCAACTTAAATTAATGTAGGCCCAAAATATTGTTGTAGGATTGCCTAAGTTCAAGGTTGCAGAAATGCATAAGGTATGTGAAGCCAGTCAATTTGGAAAATAGGCAAGGAAACCATTTCCTAGACATGTTCAAGAGAGTAAGAGGCCATTGGAATGAATCCACTCTAATGTGTGGAGTACTCAAGCTGCATCTATTGGAGGATGTCATTATTTTGTCACTTTTATTGATGACTACAGCAGAAAAGTTTGGGTGTATTTTATGAAAAAGAAAAGCGAAGTGTTGGGCATTTCAAAGCTTTTAAAGCTATGGTTGAAAAAGAAACAGGCTTGTAAATTAAATGCCAAAGGCTAGATGGAGAGGGAGAGTATCTCTTAAATGTGTTTGCAAGTTTCCTACAGGAGCATGGCATAAAGCAGCAATATTCATGCAATCATACCCCACAGCAAAATGGACTTGTAGAAAGGAAAAACAGGCATATTGGAGAGGTATCTCGTGCCATGCTCAATGAAAAAGACCTGCTAGATTATTATTGGGCTGAAGCAGTTGCTACAGCAGTCTACATAATGAACAGGACTCCCACTGCAGCAATACATGGCATGGCACTAGAGGAGAGGTGTATTGGTAGGAAACCAAATATTTCTCATTTGAAAGTTTTTGGTTGCATTGCCTATGTTCATGTGCCAGATGAGTTGAGATCCAAGTTGGATCCAAAAGCTGAGAAGTGCATCTTTATTGGTTATTCTCTGTAGTAGAAAGGGTATAGATGCCATAACCCATCTACTTGTAAGTTTACAGTGAGCAGAGATGTTGTTTTTGATGAGATGAGCAGCTGGTATAAACCAATAAATGTGATTGATGATGTAGATGCACAAAATGGTAATGCTGCATGGAATTCACAGTAGCAATCACAAAATATTAGTGGACCTGTAGTGTCCTCAATGGTTCACATACTTCACCATGGACAGGCAGATTGAGATTAGGAGAATCTCCTCAAAGCAATGCAGATAGTGGTATGCAAGTATCATGAAAAGGAAAAGAGAAAGTAGATCAGCCCATGGTTGATGTGAATGTAGGTCACTCTTATGTGGATGGTGAATGTAGTGGCTCAGAACAGAGCCTTGATGATGAGTTGGGTATTCCTTTTGTTGTTACACCTAGAGTAAGGAAGACAAGGGATGTTTTGAGAGCACCTAGTAGTGAGCCTATTTTGCACAGGTCTACCAAAGCTAGGTATCCTGTAGATGGGCTGAAATATGATGGATTTACAGCCATTCACTATGCCTATATGGTCAAAGTGATACATGAACTAGAACCCACTTCTTTTGAGCAAGCCATGGGAAAAGAAAAATGGGAGAAAGCCATGGATGAAGAAATGGATGCCTTGGAAGCAAATGCTACATGAGAATTGGTGCCTTTGCCTAAAGACAAGAATGCAATTGGCTGCAAGTGGGTTTATAAGGTGAAGCACAATGCAGATGGTTATGTGAACAGATACAAGGCAAGATTAGTTGTCAAGGGGTATGCACAGACATATGGCATTGATTATGAAGAAACATTTAGTCCAGTTGCAAGGATGGCAACCGTAAGAGCAGTCATTGCTATGGCTGCATCAAAGGGCTGGTCTTTACACCAAATGGATGTAAAGAATGCTTTCTTGCATGGTGATTTGCAAGAAGAGGTCTATATGGAGCAGCCACCAATTATTTATGTTGACGATTTGATCATCACAGGTGATAGTGATGAAGATATCCTTCATGTGAAAATGTTATTGAAGTAGAAGTTTGAGATGAAGGATTTGGGAGAGCTGCATTTCTTCTTGGGCATTGAGGTGATTAGATCCACAAGTGGGATGTGGCTCTTGCAGAGGCTGTATGGATTGGACATGCTGTCCAAATATGGGATGACACGTTGTAAGCCTATTTCAGCTCCTTTGGAGCAGAATGTGAAGTTGAGCATAGATGCAGGTGAGCTTCTGGAAGACCCTATTATGTACAGACGCATAGTAGGAAGTTTGATTTATACGACTATTACCAGGCCAGATTTGAGCTATGCTATTGAGTTGGTAAGTCAGTTTATGTAGGCTCCAAGGAAACCACATTTAGATGCGGCTAGAGGCATACTGAGGTATGTGAAGTCCACATTGTAGTATGGAGTATTTTATAAGACTGGGGTTCAGATACAGTTGCATGGATACACTGATGCTGATTGGGCTGGTAGTATTTCTGATAAACGATCTACAAGTGGATATATGTTCTATTTTGGGAGTGCTATAGTCACTTGGAGTAGCAAGAAACAGCCTATGGTTGCCTTGTCGAGCACAGAGGCTGAGTATAGGGGTGCAATAATGGCTACATGTGAGGTAGCTTGGTTGCATAAGCTACTTTATGATATGCATCAGTCTACAAATGGGCCAGTTGTCATTTACTGTGACAACATGAGCAGTATACACTTGGCAAATAACCTAGTCTATCATGCTAGAACAAAGCACATTGAGGTGCATTATCACTATGTGTGGGAGAAGGTTCTAGTAGGTTTTATTGATCTAGTTTATGTTAGCATAGACTATTAGGTAGCTGACATATTCACAAAGGCATTGGGTGTAGAGAAGCTATGCAAGTTCAAAGACCTGCTTGGTGTGTAGGAATTGGGATTGAGCTTGAGGGGGAGTGTTGAGATATCGAGCTCCACTCGTGATATGCCAGGGTGACTGTTGTGCATTTATGTCACCGACTTGTTAGCTATAGATGCAGTTGGTACACCACCCATGAATAATAGCTAGATGACAGCTATCTTTATGTGCTCTAGTTTGTGGCTCAGTTAGTATGCCACCTTATTTAGCTGAGTTTGGTTTGAGACCCACATATAGGGTTCACCTATTCTTTTGTACTTAGAGTTCTTTTGGCTTTCACAACTAAGAAGCGGAAAACTATTTTTAGCCTCCACCTTTGTGTATATTCCCCCATTGTGTATGTGAGAAAGCTACAAGTGAGACTCCTTCCTTCTCTCCCACTCTCTTCACAAGTTGGTCATTTCAATCTGAATTGCTTTGCCTTTCTGAGCATATGTCAATTTGGCTGGTGGTCTGCTTTCCCTAGTAGAGCATCTAAGCTGTTGTGGCTCTGCTTGGGGTGTTGCTGGCAATTCTTGCTCTGCTTCATCAACCTATTTTGTGGATGACTGTGAAGTCAATGCTTCCATCTCCTATGTATTTGAGGTTCTCCATTCTAATTCCTCATCAAAGATTACATCTCTGGAGATAATGACCTTGCGGTTGATGGGATCATATAACTTGTATGCTTTGCTTTCTTCACTATAGCCAACCATGATGCATTTGCATGACTTTGCATCCAATTTCCTACGATGATGATCATCATGTATGTGGGCATATGCTATCCAACCAAATATGCGGAGATGCCCAATGTGTGGCTTGTGTCTAGTGAATGCTTCATAAGGAGTCATACCTTGTATCGGTTCGGTAGGAAGCCGATTAAGCAGATAGTTTGCAATGGCTATTGCTTCTGCCCAATACTGATTCAAAAGATGCTTCTCACTAAGCATTGCTCTAGCACTGTCTGCTAAAGTCCCATTCTTCCTTTTAGCTCTTGCATTCTGCTGAGGAGTATCTGCACATGTGAATTGTCTTCGAATGCTATGACTTCAGCAAAGGTTCATGAAATCTGAAGACATGTATTCACCTCCTCTATTTGATCTCATGACTTTGATTTTTTTCCCTGTCTAGTTTTCTACCATGGCTTTGAATTCTTAAAATCTGGAAAACACTTTAGATTTCTCTTTCAGAAAGTAGACCCAACAATATTTGCTATAGTCGTCGATGAAAGTCAAGTAGTAAAGTGAACCATTGATGCTGCGGGCTTGGGCATAACCCCATACATTTGTATGAATCAAATCAAGAATACCTCATGCACGAGAGGTACTTCTACCAAAATTGGTTTGCTTTTATTTGCCGAAGCAGCATGCTTTGCAAACTTTTCCAAGGAACTATAGCTTCAGAATCCCCATTGCCATATTCTGATATTTGAGATCTAACAAGCATTCTGTATAAGCATCCTTCCTTGACACCTTTTGCAACTAGCTGACATCTTTTGGATTTATCTCTGATAGTATATTCATCTCCGTCGAAGATGACTCGATAGTTGTGTTCCATCCCTTGACCTACTGACAAGAGGTTCTTGCTGAGCTTCAAAACATAGAGCACATCTTTCACCAATCCTTTCATACCAGTGAAATTGTTCATAGGGATAACACCTATCCCTTGAATTGGATTCAGTGTATTGTCTGCTATGTAGATGATATTTTCTGACCTTCTAATGGTTTCATCTTTGTGAACTATTCCTGATGATTTGTCATGTGAGATGATGCACCGCTGTTGATATATCAAGGATCCTATTCCACTCGGTCGACTTGATAGGTTGAAATCCTCTTTTGGATTATAGTCAGTGTCTAGGTACACTGTATTAGTCTGCTGCATGTCCTCATTTGGAAAAAAATTCCCATGTTCATTTACAAAATGACTATGACTAGAATGTCCACCACAATGATTTCCTCTATCGTGGAAATTTCCTCGATTACTGCTGGATTGATTGCCTTGGTCATACTGCTTCTTGTAGCAATCTCTTTCATAGTGTCCAAACTTGTGATAGTAGTTGCACTGGATGTTTAACATGATGGTGGATGTATTCCCTCGTCCTTGGAATCTTGCTTGATTGGAATGATTTCATCTTTGCTGATTCTGATGTTGTTGAGGATGATGTTGATGCTGATGCTAACTTTGCTGATGCCTCTGTTGTTGATGATGACCACTTCTCTAGTATGATCTACCTCTGCCTCTACCTCTGCTTTTGTTTGAAGCTGTGAATGCTTGATCATTAGAATGACCTTTTCGTGCTTGAATGGCTTGTGTCCTAGAGTTCTTCACCAAGTAGGACTGACTGAAGTTCTTCTAGTGTCAGAATTTGCCGTTGGATGGCAATACTCTGGACTAGATTCTCGTATCTCTCTCCTAGTCCATTTAGGATTACTTGAACCATCTTTGCAGGGTTCATAGTCTCTCCTACTGTTGCGAGTTGATTGTTGTAGCCTTTTATCCGAAGTACATAAGCGTGATCGGTTTCACTGCTATTGTGGAAACTCTGGTTGTTTTGGTTTCTTAGTTTGAGAATCCTGGAAGTGTTCTTTGACTCGTAGAGAGCTACAAACATATCCCATGTTTCTTTCGATGTCTTGAGAGTGTTGAGCTGTCTTAGCATGACATCTTGCACATTTTGCTTGATCAGATGATAGGCGTACTTGTCTTTTTTATCCCATTCTGCCTGAGCTCAAGCAATGGCAGGATTTGCTACAGATGCAAAAACTATTTGTGTAGCTGTTGATCCCATTGTAGATCTTGCTGCTGGTGCTATGACAACAGGTGGAGTAGAGCTACCCCTGGCTGAATCATCCAATGGTCTAGGTGTAGACCCGTCGACATACTCCCATTTGTCATGAAGTACTAGAATGGTCTCCATTCGGTATTTCCATGTACCATAATTGGAGTTGTCGAGCTTAGTAGATGCCTTCAGATTGAGGTTGCTAGTCAGAGACATGGTGCAAGAAATGTACTCAAAGTGTTGTGAAAATCACTATATAAATCAACTACAAAACGCTGACTGTGGCGAGTGAAATCTCTGAACTATCACTAAAGAACTGCAATAGGTGAAGCACTACAATACATAAAATTTGATATGTGTTACAAGGCTTGTGGCAAATGATGTCGTGAATAGCCAAGAGGCTTTACAAGGGTGAAATGATGTGCACAATGTCATGAAATAGCCATATAGGCTTTACAATGGTGGCATGTGTGTTTGAAATCAAATCTTATGCTATTTACCCACTGAACAATCGGCAATGCCTCTAAACTCTCTGAAGTCTACTCATTGAATTGATGAACATCAGGTTTCAGGTAATGTAATGATGTGAAATCATATGTGAGCATATGGACTGACTCCGAGTAGGTACTAGTCGAGAATTTTGGGCATGGCTTAGATTGGCAACTTGGGGAGATTTAAAGCGTCTCCTCTATGGTGATCTACTCTACTCTGATCAGATCTATACCAATTGTCGATCGATGAAAGAACAACAAATAATTCATTTTCTTTTGTTCTTTTTAAGTGCTGGGTCAGATGCATCGATGTAGAGGCTGATGTGCATGTAGGAAGTGGTTTTTTTGACAAGGCTCAAATGTGAGTGATACTTGTGTTGAAATGTGTGCATGATGTCATGACTGTGTAGAGCGCAAAAAATTGAGCGACTTTCCTTTTTGGAGCACCCTCAAATTCTTTCTAGATCAAGAGATATGACTTGATCTAGGTGGAGGGGCAAAAGGAGTGCAAATGGTGCTCAATGATGATGTGTCACTGTGGATCACATGCACTGATGATGTGGCACTGTGCCTAGTAAGAGGTGTACCTGTGAAGCAGTGATGAGGTGGTAGGAGTGGTCACATGAAGTGCCTGTGGAGCACTGTGTGTGCCTGCAGAGGGTTAGTGTGCCATGGGGCACTAATGAGGTGGCACAGATGATGATGTCAATAGATGATGTGGCAATAGCTGGCAATGATGATGTGGCAATAGCTGATGTGGCATAGATGATGTGGTAGATGACGTCACTGATGATGTGGTAGGTGACATATCACTAATGATGTGGCACATATGATGTGGTAGGTGATGTGTCACTGATGACATGGCACACATGATGTGGTAGGTGGTGTCATTGATGACATGACAGATGATGTGGTAGATGATGTGGTAGGTGACATGTCACTGATGATGTGGTAGGTGATGTGTCATCGATGATGTGGTTGCCACCATGGCAACTAATGTGTCTGTTGAGCTGGAGTGCTGACATGGTAGATAAGGTTGATAACATGGCAACCTCACAAGGCTGTTGATGTGGTAGCTGGAGGTGCTTGCTGATGTGGCATGATAAGGTACCACATGTCACCTAAAGGATAAGCCTTATGAAAAAAAGGCCACATGTCAATATGTAGGCGATCGAAATCTTTTTCAAATTCTGACAGAATCAATAAGATTTGTCGTCGGATGGCTTGAGTAGAGAAGCGTCAATGAGGAGCTAGCTCTGGCTATAGCAGAGCAGTCAGAGCTCTTGAGCATTTAGATGCTGACGGGTGATGATGGGGCAGCATAGTAGATGGAGTTTTGGAGCATTGCCCGTGAGCAATTTGGACGCGATCGTTGTGTGTGCTACGTAGAGTTGGTACTCGCTTGGAGATGCTCGTGATGTTGGAGATGCCCACAGTACGTGGTTGTTGCCGTTTTGTTGGAGCGAGTTGGAGGAGAGCACAGTTGGAGCTATAGCCTTTACTTGAAGGGCTGTTGTGAGCCAATTGTTGGAGCTTAGGCCGTTAATACTATGAGCACTTGGGCGCTGTAGTCGCGGCTATTGTCTAGAGCGTGGCCAAAGTAGCGTGGCCAAAGTGTTGAAGGCAGAGGTTGAAACGGGGAGGGCCACTAAAGGAGATTTGAGGCTCTGAGGTTGCTGTCGGTGCTGGCGCTTGGGCGAGTAGCCATTATGGCATCGCTTATGGTTGGAAGGAAGGCTATGGAGCCTTGGCTATGAAGTAGTTGTAAGTTGTGAAGGCCTCTATGAGGCAGTGCAACTGGACCTGTAGTACTACATTGCCATGGCATTATACAAGGGGCTCTCGAACATCGTAAAAAAGCATAGGCAAGCCAGTAGGAGTGGTGATGGCGTACTAAGCTGATGAGAAGCTGTTGTCGAAGGGTCGTCTGTGGTGAGTTGATGCTTAGAAGACTACTCGATAGCTGAAGCTTGCAGCACTTAGACAAGACTAACCAATAGCTGAAGCTTGCAACACTTAGATAAGACTAATCGAGGCGGCTCCGAGTCACCCTTAACTTTTCTTTCAAGCATTTCTCTCAACCTTTTCTCTTTTCTCTCTCTCTCTCTCTCTCAATGGAAAAGAACCTTTCCCACCATAGATCTCTTTCAATGAATGGAATTGTACGGATGGGATGCGTTTGAAAGCAAGATGGAACTTGTAAGTACTCAAGGAGGTACTTTTCTTTGAGCAAATTTGGTCTACCCCAAGCAGGTTGTGGCTACAATTTGTTGCTTGTGTCTAGAGTGATTTGCACTTGGCAAATATTTATTGTAATTTCAAAGAGATCCCATCCTCCTCTTGACTCCATACCTGGGTATTGCTTCCAAAAATTCCAATGGGATTACCACGCATGGGAATCATGTCTATATCTTGTTGCAACTCTTGTGTGGGTGTGAAATTTGGTTTATCCGATTTGTGAAGCTCATTGATGGAATCATTAATGGTGCCTTCCATTGGAAACTCAAGTGAGATCTGAGGAATACGTGGTCTTGGGGGAGGAAGAGGTTATAGGGGACAAACTTAAGGTGGAAGCAAGTAGTCAATTCGAGAAGGTAGAAGTAGGGATGTTAGTGGAAAGTGGAGGGAGATTGGGGAAAATGGATTTAGGCGATTGATAGTGCTCAAGGGAAGGATTTTCAAGTGATGGAAAAAAGTTAGGTATTAATGGATGGTAGGAGTTGGATGCTTTGATTAGGAGGTAGTGTTGAGAGGCATGGACAAAGAGGCATGGCAAGGATATGGGTTAGCATGGGGGGAAGGGATGTGAGAAGATCAAATAAGAGAATAGCAAGATAGGGGAGATTAGATTGAAGGTAGACCACATATATTCCTCTGGCAAATGTTTGTCACTTCAGGTAGGCATTGTCGGCTTTTATGTAGGATTTTTCTGGGATTTATATTCCAAGGAAGTTGATAGTGATTGTTGCAGTAAGGGTAGAAGTCCTCGACTACTACCCGAAGAGGAGTTTCCATCAAACACTCATGTGGAAGTATCACATTAAGCTTTAACTGTATGAGATTTGCATGCACTGAGAGACAGAACACATTTCTCTCATTCTCATCCATTTGCTGGCGTAGATCCCAGAGAGTTTTTGTTCTCACTAGCCTGAATCAAGACCAGATATTGCATGTATCATCTTGAGTTACAAGTGTTTCCACTGAATGTGTATTCTTCCTTCAAGGTGATCCTCTTGTTGGAGGACTACAATAAGCTGTTGGTATAATGTATTGATGCCTTGTAGCATTAGATCTTGTGCTGACTCCTCTGCATCATCATTGGCTTGACTTAGGGGTTGAAGTTCCAACTTGGAAATTCTTGCCTTTTGATTTTGCAGCTCTATGCACTTTTCTTTATACTTACCCAGGGTTGAGGTGTATGCAAGTTTTAGACAATTGAATTGTTGAGTTGCTTTTGGCTACCCTAGCAATTGATCATTAAGCATGCAGAGTTGGAGTATCTGTTGTTCTTGAGCATCTAGTTCTGCATCGGCATTCACAATTGTCTCCCTTGATGCTATGAAATCCTTCTCTAATGCTTGAATTTGATGCTTACCTACTTTGAGGTTGTGCTGTAACTCATTTTTTATATCTATTGTGTTATGGATATAACCCTCCTTAAGTAGCAGGCTTTCGTTTAAGTGCACCATTTCTTTTTTAAGATCATCACAAGAGACTTGCATTTGGGAGAGGGATAGCTTGACCTCTTTCTTTTTGCTCAAGGCATCAGATAGATGTAGGTGTTTTTCTTGAAGAAAAATCGTGGCTTGTAAGGCATCCTTCCTACTTTCTACTAGAGCATTTTGTACAAGGAGCTTTGTTGCATTTGCTCTGCCATGCTTTCCTTGAGCTTATGAATTTTAGTCTTGACACTTTGCAACTTGGTTTGGACTGATGGGATCATCTCTCTTTCCATTTCTCTTTGCTTCTCATCTAATGCCATGCTAGCAAATAACTGTGACCATTGTTGCAATTTCTGACTATGATGCTATATAATATGGAATGTGCTATTGCCTTGCTTGTATTGGTCATACAGTTGGCTCCCATGTGTCCATGTGGAATCCTAATCTCTTTCTTGAAGGTAGCCTATTGTAGAGTGTCTTTAAAGACACTTTGGGGTTGTGACCCTAGAGCCTTAGTGTATTCAATGTTGTTAACTTGTGATTCTTGAAGAGGCACACTATTTGGCTCACTTGTAAAGTCATTAAGTGGCATGGTCTCCTCTTGGATTTCTACCCTCATGTCCTTCTATTGTAGTAGCAATTCTAAATTGAGTTGTAGGATTCTTTGGCAGAGGTCCACATTGCTATTCTCTAGAATATGCTTGCATTGTCGTCCTTTCCTGTCATTCACATTGAGAGTAGATGGAGGCTCTAAATCCTATTCCTAAGATAATATTAAGTCTTTTATATCTTGTGTTAAGAGGGGTGTAGAGGCTTCCTCTTGTGGTATCATGGCATATTCCCATGCTTTGTGACTTTGTGTTAGGTGGGAACACATCCTGAATCTCAAAGAATCTCACATCCAAATGTTTCATTGGATACTCTTCTTGTGCCTCTGGGAATGAGAAAGCTTCCTGCATTCTAGGTTAATTGAGGTAGATCTGTAAGGGTCTTTCATTATACATTTTTGTGCCATACTTATCCTTCTCCAACTCTCTGCTTTTATATGATTTTATGAATTGACTGATGTATTCTCTTATTGCAGGTGTTGGTAAGAAGGATCGTAGCTTCTCAAAAAGATTCCCTAGACCCTTTGACTATAAGAAGTTGTATGCATCGTCTGACATGGTGAACGTTGAGACTCGTGGCTATACAAGCTGTATTGTTCCCTCTATTGTTAGCTCTTTGTTGTATTGGGGCATCAAGCTGTTTTGCACCTGCATCCTACATAGTCGATGTCTCTCCCTCCAGTTCTCCTGACTCTAGGGTCCTCAAGTTTTGTGGCATATCTTCTTGGCATGTTGGATTTATTTGCTCATCACTATCACTGTTTAGAACCACCAGCCGTGGTCATATTGGTATTGACCTCTAGGTTCGTGATCCTGGATCCTATCCTTCTTTAGGTCACTAATTTGGGGAGGGTTGTCGAGGGTGAGGTTTGGATTGTTTGGCTTGGTGTTGCTTTGTCAACAGTGTTGGAGGCCTTTCCCCCATCTTAGGGGACTGTCTTTAGCTTGGCATTTCACACATGGGCCCCTTAGGGTTAGGGTTTCTTCCATGAACCCTTATATGGATGGTGCAATTTACACCATTGTCAACACCCCCTCTTTAATTGCATTAGATAAGTCAAGGCTTCTTTACAATTTTTGTGTGTAGATTATTTGAACATTTGCATGATGGCAACAAAAATAAAGATGCACAAGAGTGCAATGAAAAACTATGTACAAAGTTGTACAATGTAACCTTCACCTCCCTCGCATAAGTTGCAATTGGAAAAGACCAAGATAGTGCTAAAAGTGTGCAAAATTGTCGATGGAAATTGGCTTTGTGAAGATATATACAACCTATTCTTGTATTGAATAGTGAACCAAGGCTATCTCTTCACTAGGGACTTTCTCAAGAATGAAGTGATAATGCATGTGTTTTATTCTAGCATGAAACACAGGGCTCTTTCCAATTGGATGCTACTCACGTTATCATAATAGAGCATTGTAGGATCTTCAAAACATGTCTCAATCTTTTAAAGAATCTGTTTAAACCAAATTACTTCACAAGCAACATTAATGGATCCCCTATAGTCATGTTAGTGAAAAACAAGGACACTATTGGTGGTTGGTTCTTACTTTGCCATGTCAAAGATATGGAGCCAAGACTAAAGCTATATATGCTGGTGGATTTTCTATTATTTACATTTCTTACCCAATTGACATTGGTGTATCCATGGAATTATAAGTAGGATGACTTAGCATAATGTAGTCAATAATCCCATGTAACATGGAGGTATTTAAGTACTCTCTTTGCAACATTAAGGCAAGTCTTCTTGGGATTTTGCATGAACTAATTAAGCACATCAATTAAATAAGAGATATTAGGCATGGCTATAGTCAAGTAGATCAAGCAACTAATGAGCTATGTTTAGTGAAGAGGATCCAAAGCTAGAGAATTGTTAAGTGTTGAAAATTGACATTGCATTCCATATGAGTAGGGAGAGGCTTGCAGACATGTGGATGAAATTGCTTGAGTATCCTCTAAGTCTACTTGCCTTGAGAGAGCATGATCCTTGTGTCATCTCTCCATATTTATATCCCAAGAGAATCATGGACCTCCCATATCTTTCATGTCAAACTCTAAGGTGAGTTACTATTAGCTTCCATTGGAGCCAGTGATGATCAAGTCATCAACATAAAGTTACTACAAGAAGCATTTCTTATGTATTGCTCTTGATGTCAAGAGATGGATTTGAATCGAATGGCTAAAAAGCCACCACTAGGGAATGATGATGTATCCTCGGATTACATGCATGATGCCTATTTCAAATCATAAAGTGACTTCTTCAACTTGAAGACTTTGTGTTCCATTCATTCATAACATACCCTAGAGGTTGTGCCATGTAGATCTCGTCATCCAAAATATCATTGAGAAAGGCATGCTTCACTCCATCTGGTGGATGAATTAGTCAACAAGTGAATTTGGGTTTAGGCTCTAGCACATTCTATCTCCATTACCAACTGCCAAAAAAGTGCAAATAGAATCAAGTCTCACACACACACACACACACACACACACACACACACACACACACACACACACACACACACACACACACACACACACTCTTTCTTTTTTTTTGGTGAAACCAAGAAAATTATATTATAATACATTCATTTACATCAGGACAGTGCTCAAGAAAAGAGCCAATGCCCTATCCATCAGAAGCAGTAAAAGAAAAGCTGAATACAAGAAACATCTAAATCATCCTCATGTAAGGCATCATATAAAGACTGCTACAATGAGGCTCGGAAGAACTCATAAGGGTGCTGAAGGGGAGAATTCAGATATGCATGATTTTGCTGCAGCCAGAGGGTCCATAAGGCCCAGTATCTGATCCATTGGAAGAAAAGAGAATACTATGGCAAAGAAGCTGATAGTTTGCCATACATCCAGAAAAACCTATGGAACCTGTGTGCAAGAAATTTGAGAGATAAGAAATAGGAGATCTTGTCTAGAAGGTCTCTTGTATATGAACAAAACCACAATAAATGCAGAATACTCTTAGGAGTATGATGACATCTTGGACAAAGAGGTGAGGCAATCCTTCTTTGAGCCGATTTCACTCCCACTGGAAGAATATCAACAATGCATCTCCATAGAAAGAGTCTCTACTTCAATGGCATTTTCAACTTCCATATCAATTGCAATTTTCCTTTCCACCATGCTAATGACTTATTCAGATGCCATAGAGAATTAGCATGATGAGCAATCCAAGGAGGAGGTAATATCAATCGATAAGCCTATATAGAAGTCAATAAATGCAAAGGTCGAGAGGTTAATCTTGGACTTGAAGACTGAAGGTGCCAATCTTGAAGCCTGTCTCTTACATTCAATGTTGGAATCGGAACCAAAGGGAGTAAGAGATCAGCAATAGCTTTCCAAATAGGTCTGTGATGCATCCCAAGATTGTATTGTCGGCATGCTACCGGAAAAGAGAGAATATGTCCTTGCATATCTACTACGTCATCAATGAACCGGATGCCCAACTTCATAAGATTGTAAGCTCTGATTGGTTGTTGTACAGCAAGGGGAGAGGAAAACACAGCACTCCAATGAATGCTTTCCATTTTGAGTGAGGAAGCTATAGAAATAGGATGGGGAGACCATTTGACGTGAGAGAGAACTTGCTTCCAATCGTGAATCAAGGAAGTAGAAAATGGACAACCAGGGGTTTTACCTTGAAAATTGCCAAGTACTACTTCCGATGGATCAACTAGCCAATGTCCATAAGCATTTTTGCACATCTGACCACATAAAATTGCCAACATGATAGACCAAGGCTGCTCTTGTTGAAAAAATGTCTTGAGCATAGTGATCTTGATGGGATATCTCAAGGTGTATGCCTCAGGCACACCTTGGTTTCTATGTGTGAGTGCTAGAGGCACAGTTAGGTGCCCACAAGCATAGTTAGGTGGTGGAGAGCCACATAGGATGATTGAGAGAATCTAGGAGTAGATTGAGGAGATGATTGTGGAGCTCTGAAGTCATCAGTGATGTCAGTGAGCATGTATGAGGCGCCTACTTAAGGACCTGACTCTTCTTCATTCCATAATGCAAGTATTCTGAGTTTGTGTCCACTCTTTGCTTTCCTTTCAACTTACCAACGTGGTATCAGAGCCCTTTGATCCCCCTTGAGCCCATTTCTGCCACATCATCATCATCTTCTTCATCTTCTTCTTCACCATCTCTTCCTCTTCTCCCCAAAGTTTGCTTAAGCATGTTCTCCTCTGGTTCTCAACCATTTCTCATGCCCTTCCTGCTGGAGATCCACCTCAAAGGCGCGAACACTTGGCTGAGAGGAATTGTAGAAAACCGTGCTCGTTTTGTCGCCATTACACGAATTCCGTCGACTTTTTCTTCTACATTTTCTCTCAGCACACTTCATCTTCCTCTAATTCCTTTAAGGGGTAGATTCTCCATGCCTTGGGCTATCTTGTGCTGAAATCTGAGCAGTAATGGCTACATATTCAAGGAGAAATCCGTGAAAAACCAGTCGACTTTGAAGGGGCAAGTTATGGCGACCTGACGCGTTTTTGCGCCTCTTCTTCCCAGAGGATCTTTTGTGGTATAACAGCTCTCTTTTTCCTTAAAAACCCCCTTTTCCTTTGCTCTGAAGAGTAAGCTACAAGCCCTCCAAGTTCAGCCTTTTGGTTTTGACAGTTTTGACAAGCTTTTTGAAGATGATGCTACATAAGATGCTATTCTAGCATTTCTGGTTTTTTGAAACTTTCAATAACATCAGTACAAGTGTGGCTTTAGTTTTTCTTTGAATTGCTAGACCTGGTTTTGATTGGAAAGTATTCATTTTAGCCACCTCTGTGAAGCATATAAGTGAAAGCATCATTGTTTGAAATTTGGTCACAAGACTTTGCTACATTAAATGCTTATATTTTGAAGCATTTCAGTTGTTATTCTAAGCCCTGTAAGAGAGAAGACACTGCCCAATACTTGGGTTAGACCCTCTCATGGCTTGCTTATGCAAAATATGTGAAAAGCCTAAACATAAAGCAATGTCTTGTTATGCTACAAAGGATGAAAATGCCAACCTGACTTCCTTGTTGAAGATTGCCAAAACAATGGTTGCCAAAAAGGAAGCAACTACAAAGCCAGAGATCTACCCTCTCATGGCACCTTCATTTGACTCCAAGTACAAGAAAAAGATGAAGGTCAGATACCTAAGATATGCTTCTCTACACAACTATGGAGATGACAAGATAATTGTTCTCTTGAAGGATATGATTTTCAGATCCACTTGTTCTATCATAGTACCATCTTATAAGGCACTAGACATTGCCCATGTGGTAAGACCTTGCCTTGACATGGATATTTTGCCTCCACAAGATGAGGCATCCCATGAAGATTATGCATTTTAAATCATCTCTATGTGTGCTCCAGATCTCTCTTTTTATGTCAAGGTACTCAGCCTGGATAGTTCTCCAAAATGAATGAAATAAACTATTGTGTTTTGTGTGTTTTGTAAACACCTCTGGTCACCTTATAATGTAGGCCATGTGTATGTTTTGCTCCATGGTACCTCCTGCAGACATTGTGTGCATGTACATGCAGGGGAGATAACCATTGGAAGGTCTTTTTGTATCCCTTTTGTTTACCTTACACCCATGGGAACCCTTGCTAGCATGAGAACCTAGCCATAGATTTATCCTTGACCACCATGAGATGGCAGGAGAAACTATGAGACTAGATGTATCCTTGACATAGCCTGAGGCATTCCCTTGAGGGGGGGTTTGATGGGATATCTCAAGGTGTATGCCTCAGGCACACCTTGGTTTCTATGTGTGAGTGCTAGAGGCACAGTTAGGTGCCCACAAGCACAGTTAGGTGGTGGAAAGCCACATAGGATGATTGAGAGAATCTAGGAGTAGATTGAGGAGATGATTGTGGAGCTCTGAAGTCATCAGTGATGTCAGTGAGCATGTATGAGGTGCCTACTTAAGGACCTCACTCTGCTTCATTCCATAATGCAAGTATTCTGAGTTTGTGTCCACTCTTTGCTTTCCTTTTAGCTTACCAACAGATCTTTCTACCGGACATAAGCTAGAACAATGGACTGGACAATTCGAAGCCGTACATGCAGGGGCCAAGTGGAGATCTTCCAATATTCTAATTCATCCTGAATTTTGTTTAACACCCAAGATATTTGTTGCTTATTTCTGATTTTCCAGCCAATGGGATAGCCCAAATGTCTTACTATGTTTTTCGGATAAATAATCTGGCCGGGCCACAGGATAGCATGCCAATCACAATGCTTGAGAGGCAAGAGTTTTGATTTCTGAAAATTAATTTAAAACCAGCTGCCAACCCAAAATCTGAAAGGGTATCCATCAATAGGCGAAGCTCCAAAGGATTGTTCTTTGGCATGAAGAATGAATCATCTGCATAAGCCTGTGCAATGAAAGGCCGTGAACCAGAAATCTGAAGCCCCACTAACTGTCCAGTATCAACCAGATGATCCATATAAAGAAGCAAAGGATGTGAAGCAATGGCATAGAGCAAAGCACTGAGAGGGCATCCCTGTCGAACTGATCGTTCCAGAGTCCAAGACCCAGACAAATGATTCCCTATAAAGCATTGAGTAGTGGAATCTGAGTAAAGCCAGTATATGACATTAACTAGCTTTGGCCCAAAACCAAGTTTAAACATGATTTGAGAGACATAATCCCACTGTACCATATCAAAAGCCTTTGCCACATCCACCTGCATGACCAAAATATCTTGAGCTGTATATTTTGCATATTCCATTGCGATGAGAGTATTAGAGATATTGTCATGTATATGCCTGCTTGGAACAAAACCATATTTCTTGGGATGAAGTCCATCATGAAGGATATCCTTTATCCAATGTACCAACATTTTAGCAATAAGTTTATATATAGCTGGCATCAAAGTGATGGCCCTCCAATCATCCATTGTCTCACATAGAGGTTTTTTGGGCACAAGCTTAAGAGACCATGCTTCCAAGCTGAGGGAAGATGTTGATGCTGCCAGGCTACATTAATGAACTTCAAAATTGGACCCTTTAATTCAGCCCAGAAGGCTACAAAAAATTCAACCGTCAAACCATCCCAGCTAGGGGATTTATGTTTACCTAAATGCTTGAGGGCTTCATCCAATTCAATATCTGGAAACGACATTTCCAGCATTGAAGCTTTTTGCAAAGAAACAATAGGAGAAACAAGCTCAATAAATTTGGTCCGAGCCAATGCAATCTGAGGTGTAGAAGAAGATGGCTGAGAAAAAAGAAGCTGAAAATGATCCAGACATTGTTTTTCTAGTTGAGATAAAGTCTAGGTCCAAAGACCATCAGGTTTCCTGACCCTCATGATAGATTGACTTTGTCTATGTGCATGTAAATTCCGAAAGAAAGATTTCGAGGAACAACCCTTATCTAGCATAGGTTTAACTCTAGCCCTGGTCTGCCTCATTTGGAAAGCTTGCGTTTATCATTGGCATCAATTATGGAGGAAGCACAAGACAATAAATGCTGCTCAGAAGCAGATAAAGACCTTTGATGGCTAATCTGTACCAAATACTGCTTGTATGATTTTGCCCACTAGATAAGCTGTCTGGTTTCTACCATGTACCATCTTCCATATTCCTTGATGACATTTTGAATACGATGTACAAAAGAGTTCCAAGCAAAGTCCAGATCCTCCTGAGCATGGGATAAGAATGGCTTGCAAGCCAGTCTGATCATTTGCTGGAATTTTTCATGAGAAAGATATAATTGATTGACCTGTAAATGTCTGACTGAAGAGAGCTGCATGTCATCCAGAAGCATTCCAAATGAAAGGGAGAGCTAAAGTGGAGTGTGATCAGATAGTTGTTGAGAATAATCAGTCCACATTTGACATGTATATTCATCATATTGCTGAGCATGAATAAGATAACATCTATCAAGCTTGGCCCAATATTCTGTAAAAGCATTATGATGATATGTAAATCCCATAATTGAAGGGTGAGTTGCTGTCCATAAATCTGCAAATTGAAGTGATGAAGTCATATGTTCCCATTGCTTGATTTCAGAGGGCAACATATGGGATTTATGCGTGGTATTGTCCTTCCAGTTAGGAGAATTATTAAAGTCACCACAAAGTAGAGTATTTGAAGACCAAGGATATTGCTTTATGGAGTCCCACATCTCTAGAAGCTGAATTTTGAGAGGCATACAAGGAGCCTATTTCAAAAATCTCTCCATTGATTATACATTGGATAATCATCCATCGGCCACCAAGATCATTATACGCTATCAAGGGCTACAGATCATGTCTGCCTAAAATGCACAGCCCAGAGAATTGTTCAGATTCTGCATAAAATATATCATATCCTGAAAAGAACCCATGCTGGCCAGCAAAAGAATGCTGATTATGCTCTTGTAGACACACAACATCTGGATGAGTTTTATTTATATAATGCCATAGGAGCCTCCATTTATTCTAGTTGCAGAGGCCCTGTATATTATAAGAAATACATTTAAGAGAAGCACGCATGAAAATATGTATGAGAGATGAACAGTCCTCAAAAAGAAAGGGAGGCATCAAGCCTCTGCCATTGCCACAAGGTCTTGCTGACCCTCAGAATCCAATTCCCGGACTAGATCATCTTCTTCACAAAGTGGAAGGCCCTTCTTGACTGCATTAACCCATGCCTTTGAAATGGGGTTGCTCGAAGAGGTAGAAGGTTAACCCGGAGAAGGAGCAGAAGCATCCCAATTACGAGATTGGAGAGGTCTTTATTTGAGAGGCACCGTCTTCTTTGCAGTCTGCCATCCCTCGTGAGAAGAAGAATTAATTTCCACTAACTTGCTTTTTCCTTTATCCTTATTTTGAGCTGAATTGGCCTGGCTCCTTGTATGAACTGAAAGCTTTACTCCTTTCGCTTTAGTCTTTTCCACATATGTCTTCTGACCGCCTTTATTAGATGGCAGAGGAATAGCTGCTAGAGGAGGTGGATGAAGGATATAGGGACACTTAGAAGCTAGGTGCCCAAACTTGTAACAAGAGAAACAAGCTCCAACAAAAAGCCCCATTTTAAAGTGAAATATTTCTTTTCCAAATTAACACCCTCAATCTCAACTACAATAGCAGAGGGGGTTGGTCTATCAGTATCCCATAAGATGCAAAAACGATTTTTATTACCTGTGGGACGAGGGGGACAGATCACTTGTCCCAATGTCATGGCTAAGCTTGGAAGCTCTGTTCTCATGTAATCTGGAAAATCAACCACTTCAACCCATACAGGGCAATGATGCTTGATGAGATTCTGATAGTCCTTATTAGGGGACCAGGGCATGATGTGCACCATTTGACGACCAAAAAATAAAGGGGACATTTCGAGCATCTTTTGTTTTGTCAAGGCATCCAAAAGATGAACTTCATAAAATCCTCAGGAGGCAAAATAGACTCCTACATAGCATCCACCTAGGAGAGAATTCACCCATTGTCCCACATCATTAGCCGAGGGTATTTTGCCTGGGAAAAAGATGATAACTGTAGTTTGAGAGAGCTTCTTCAAAGGATGCACCATAGAAGGTAACTTCATCTTATAAGTGAGTTCCGGAGCAGGTAGAATCCATTCTCTTCTACTTTGTTGAAAATCCTCATTCAACATATCAAACACATAGGAAGCATCTTCAGATGAACAAGCTATGGGGGGCGAAGTTTCCCTTGATTGTCTTTTAGGTTCAGGAGAGAGTGCTCTCTTGACATAATACTTGCTTGTTTCTGCCATTGAGGCTAAGAAATTCAGCAGGTACAAAATGGAGAGAAGCAGACGGGGCACGGGAAGGATTGACAGGCTGTATGGTAACCCAGAGAAGGGACTGTATGGAGAAACTGGACTGCGACCGTACAGTTGTACGAAAATTGTACGACAGACGATAAAAAAGGACAAGAGAAAAGAAAATTGTACGACAAAAGCCTACAGGGCTGTACGAAAAGCAAACGGGATCAAACGTACGGAATCTGTACGATGATCGAACAAATGTACAAAATTTGTACGGCTGAAAACAGAGATCACACACACACACACACACACATATAAAAGAAGCATCTAGGATAGAGTGGCAAGTGCATTAAACCTTGAATAATGAGTACACTTTAAAGTGCAAATTTTCCTTTTGAAAAAGATATAAATCTATGCATGGTAACAATCATTCTTTTTTTTAATGTCATATATTTAATAAGTTTATTGATATCTAAAGTCAATGAGCTTATTAATCACACTTGTAGGTGATGTCACATTTTCTCACAAAAGTACTTTCTTTTGCAAGATCTTCCAATCCTTGTTGTAGGACTAGATTACACACAATGCACATACATCTCCATCTTTTGTGTTAATTTTTACACTACATCAATAACATGCTAAAATAAGAAAATTACAATTTTTAAAAATTTGCAACCTTGATGAATCAACTACATGCATGTATAATGTTCATACTAAGGTTCCGAAGAATGCTTGTGAAACCTAGCGAGTGGAGCATGCTCAAATGATGATGTTATTGACAAGATATCATGATTAAAGTTTTGTAGAACCTAGGGACAATGATTTGTATGAGCAGCTTTGTAACAAGGTTTTCAAGATATTGAGTCGTATTCTTTGATAATATCATAGGCTTGGGACTAAAAACCCCTTATTTCTTATGGTAACAACATAAGGCTATCCTATCTTCTACATGGTAAGGTTTTTTCTTAGGTCTAAACGAAATTCCAAGCATAGGTTTAACAACATATTTGCAAGGCAATGAAATCATTGTGAGTCAAGTTTTTGTTATTATACTAGTTTTCACATAATAAAACCTTAATTGGGGACGGTGTATATGTACTTTGAAGGGCCATCACTCCATAGAAGGAATGAAAGTCCTAACTCAATGTCACGATGCAGTTCATGAAATACATTTCTTAGAATCTACATCTTGAAGAAAATCATGGACATTGATTACTATTGGCATACTTAGTAGAAAAACACAACCACCTATTGCCACACCTACAATGTATGCACATACTTGGATGAGAAAAGCTCTAACCAAATCAATTCCACCCCATCTTTTCTCTCAAAATTAAAGCACCCCTTGTCCATCACACGACCTTGCAAACTTCAAGTCTTCTTAAATACACTTCACCAAGTGCATAGGAAATGCCATAGTAACAAATGATGAGGTCCTATAACAAACCCCATCATTCACTACATCTATGCTTGATTTGGGTATCCCTTAGAGATCATCATAGATCGATTGTGAATAATGTGGTACACGAGTTGCTAAAGAGGCTGTCGATGAACCATCGATAAAGTGGTCTCTGTTACCCTGAAGCCAATGGGACTTATTGATCACATTTTTTTGATATCGTGAGAAAGACAGCAACATGAACCCAAACTTAGCGATGGTTGCTAGTTGGGACGTGATGACTAGTGACCACTTATTCCTATTTTGGTATATGGCACAAAAACCATCATGCTGGTATATTATTAAGTTTATGGTGTGCCCAGCTGGAGATGAACCAAGGCATCGTACAAGTATCCATGACCCTTTTGACTTTTAAAGGAATAGATTTAGACATCAATGCTATCTATTGATGAGACAAATAACCAGAACCATTCCCCACACGAAAGAGAGAACAAGCAAAAGAAACAAGAAGCCACCTGTTAGAGATGTTATTATCAACTCCAGCCTATGTTGGCCTCACACACACACAAACTTCTTGAATGGATCACAAAAGGAATACTCCATTTTTTTTTTCAATGAAAAGACTTCTATTAAAAGTATGACTCATGGCAGAAATCATGCATAGCATGAGAAACAAAATACCCTGAGTGTGGAAACATAATACTCTGGTGCTTTCTTATTGCATGGGTATTGAAAAAATGTTGAACTTTGCTGAATATGCAAAGTCCAGTATGACCTCTATAAAATGAAAAAGCCTATATACATGCCTACAAAATTTTCTGCCAAAATTTTATCGGCTCATTTGCTCTAAATACGTGATTCTGGCATTATAAAAGATCTACAACCCCAGGTATTACAAATGGCGTGGGAAACTCTACACGGGATGCCTGGCCCTGAGATACGAGCTCGGGAAGAGAATTAGCCTCCTTAGGACGTGTCCCTTCTGCTGTCCAGACCTGAGCCAAACACATTTACAATTAGCAGTTGCCAGTGTGACCCTATGAAATTATAATGGTGTGAACACACACCCCAAACCTGTACAACAGTTTACTACATCACAGAAACAACTTTCTACATTATTTTAAAGTGAAGGACAAAAAATGATGATTTGAATAGATCAAATGAGGTACAAGGACTATGGAAATCCTAAAATTAGTACGGTCAGGGAATCATATTGTGAAATACTACATTATCCACTATGACATACTTGAGGGGAAATTCATTCCAAACAAACTTCAAATATTGATAACTAGATAAAGGTATAAATTGTCAATCACTAAAAGCAGAGCGAACAGAAATTCATCGTACCGTAATATGAGGCCATTCATTCCGTGAAGAAACTTCCTGCTTGTTTGCTGGAATACGTGCTTCGAGTGCACACATCTTCTTTGAGAAAAGAAAGGCTGTAAGCTCTATAGGAACTGATAAACCACGTAGCTCTCCATATGCTGCCACTGCCGGAACTCCATGGGACCTCTTATGGGCAAGCGTAACATGAGCAGCTTTGAGATTGGTTTCAATATCTTTCCCAGAGAAAAACATCTCCACATCTTTATTCTTGAGTGATATCTGGTCATATTCACAAAACAAACAGGTTTACACCAGTTTAAACTGAAGAAATCGTGACTGCCAATGAGACAATACATATCCTCGTCACAAAAAGCTCAGCAGTAACATCCACTGAGTTGTATTAACTAAGCAATAAAATCTAGGAACGGACTCAAGAAAAGACATTCTTTGTTTACCTTCTGAATAACATTCACAATTTCTTTTGCTGGCAACGAAACTGCAGCGTAAGTTATGGTATTAAATGTGCGATCCCCTTCCACAGATGTGTGCATCAATGTATCTCCTCCTGCAATTTTCTGCAGCTGGTTTCGGACATTTTGGACAGCCTCCTCAAAAGGGACCTGAAAGCACCCAAACAATCAAGGTCCAATATGCTCCAGACACATTAGCTTGATGCTGGCACTGGTGAACTTTCATTAAGTACATGCTCATAAAAGATGTGTACATAAAATAAGGCATGAAGCATAGACACACTTTTGTACTTGCATGTGTCAATATGAATTGACAAGTGGATGTTAGAACATATCCAGGCTTCTGCAAAGCTGAGGTAAATCTTACCTGAATTGCATTGAGATGTTCTGCATTACCAAACAAGACTTCTCGCAGTCTTTTCTCCCAGCGCGACCATTCCTCTCGAAAAGCTCCTTTAGTGCTTTCCATTCTATCAAAGCATGCAATGCATACTATTAACGCATACATGGCATAAAATTTATCAAAAGAGCACAAGATGTTAAACACACAAAAAGCAAAGACATCAAGACATCGTGGAAGCAAGGAACTGCACTTGTATGCTTTGGCACAACAACAAATCTGCAAGCATCGTCAAACTTGAACAAAACCATAGACAGAGCACCCATAGGATCAATCCTTGTAATAATTCTGTCTTTCAACCAAGTGTTCAACACCTGGGACGACAATAACTTTATTGATTGTTGAGATCAACATGGTCTCTGGAATCTGTAGCCCATATAAGAGACAGCCATAGTTTCAGAAGGAAACTTAAGCTGAAAAGCCTAGGGCACCAAGGTCACAACAAGCTGTGATGAAAAGAAAGGAAAATAGGAGCATAAAAGAAACCTCATCCTGAGAAAGAAAGGAGAGATGTACTAACCTTCGCAGAAGGCCAAAAAGGCATATGAGACCAAAATTGAAACACCATGTGGGGGAGTTAGAGGTGTCTATCACACCTCTATGATATGTAAATGGAAAAGAACTCAAGAAAATGCTAGAAATGATGAGGATTAGGATGAGAACCCTTGAGACCTTTCACAAACACACTTTTTTTTTTTCTTTTGGTGAAATTTTTTGAGATTTTATATAATAGAGTAACTATCCCAAAACAGGATGTGCCAAAGTACATCAGCAGAAGATCTCACTATATGACAAGTATGCATCATAGTCTATGTAATGAGTTTGCAGACAATCAAAGAGAGATTGCTACAAGGAGCACCTGAAGAAGTGAAAAATAGATCAAAATCCTGTTTGGGTGGGTGAATCCCAAGAAGCCTAAAAAACTTTCCAAAGGTAGCATTAGGAAATCGAGTTCTCAAACGTTGCCCAAGGAGACGCAAGAAATCACGGGTCTTTCACACACACACACACACTTTTTTTTTTTGGGTGAAAATTTTGTTGCTTTATATTATACAATCACTATCCCAAAACAGGATGTGGAAAAATACATCACGAGAAGATCTCACTATAAACACACACTTTTTTTTAAAGTGAAAATTTCGTTGCTTTATATTACAAAAGCGCTTTTCAGAAAGGAAAAGCTGGACAATACATCAACATAAAATCTCAGTGTAAGAAAGATATACATTAGAATCTATGTAGTGAGTTTGCAGACAATCAAAGAGAGATTGCTGCAAAGATTTGCGGAAAAAAAAGAAAAAAGGATAGCTGAGGATTACCAAAAACCCTATGAACACACTTTTTTTTAAAAAGTGAAATCTTTGAGTGCTTTATGTTACAAGATAGCTAGCCAGAAAAAACTGGTAAGCAGAGATAATACATCAAGCAAAAATGTCCATGTAGGACAAATATACATCCTGATCTATGCAATGAGTTTGCAAACAATCGAAGAGGGATTGCTGCAAGGTAACGACGGAAAAAGACCAAAGTAGAAAAGACTGGATCACCAAAGACTATGTGATTCCTAGCTTTCCAGAGAGTCCCGAGTGCCCAGTAGCGAGCCTAGGTCAAGAACAAATCAAAATCTGGATGTTTTGGATATATCTGAAACAACTAGAAATGCTTGCCAAAAACAGTCTCAGAGAATCTCAATCTCAATCTGTCGTGAAGGATATCCAAGAAATTCTTTGTGACAGAGCAATTCCAAAAGCTATGAGATACAGACTCCTGGGGAGCTAAACACCGATGACAGATAGTAGGAGCAATACGTCTGCAAGATAAAAGCTATCCCGACAATAACAACCCCCAGTAGAACACGCTATAAAAACACACTTTTTTTTGGGGTGAGATCTTTGATTGCTTTATATTACAATATAGCTAGCTAGGGAAAAACTGGTAAGCGGAAGTAGTACATCAAGCAAAGATGTCCATGTAGGACAAATATACATCCTGATCTATGTAGTGAGTTTGCAAACAATCGAAGAGCAATTGTTGCAAAGAGCGATGGAAAAAGACAAAAGTATAAAATACTGGATTACCAAAGAATTTGCGATTTCTAGCTTTCCAGAGAGTCCAGAGTGCCTAGTAGCAAACCTAGGTAAAGAACAAAGTAATTTTGGCCGTTTGGAATAGATCCCAAACAATTAAAATTGCTTTCCAAAAACAGCCTGAGAGAATCTCAATCTCAATGTGTGTCTCCGAGCAATTCCAAAAGATAGGTATAGATTCCCAGGGAACTAAACACCAACGACAGAAAGCAGGAGCAATAAGTCTGCAAGATAAAAGTTGTCCTGACGGTACAACTCCTAGCAGAATACGCCATAAAAATACCTATTGGCGTAAAGGAAGCTTAGAGTGCCGAATCTTCTTAAATTGCTTTCTTCACCATTTGAGTGGACGATGCAATGCCCAAATCTGATTAGCTCTGTCTAACACCCAAGGTGGTGACAACAAAACTTTATATAGAGAAGAGACTGTGATATGAGACTTTATATAGAGAAGAGACTGTGATATGAGAATTTATATAGAGAAGAGATAGTGATATGAGACAGCTTCAAAGGCCATAAACACACACATAGACACACACATACACACAGATAGATAGATAGATAGATAGATAGATATAGAGAGAGAGGATTGTCCCATGAAAAATAAGATCCCACAACAAACAGAGGTTAAGCCTGACGTCCCAATCGGCATCATTGGGGTGGACCATCAAAGCCTGGGGCCGGCAAGCATAATATCACAATCTGTGAATGTAATTACACGCCAGCAGAAAGAGGCCACCAAGGCCCCTAACGTTCCAATCCAACCAAAGCGACTTCTTAGAAAGAAAGCACAAGTGCCTTCACCTCCGCCAAGCAATGAGCAGCCAAGCTCATCCACATCAGCTCCCGAGCCTCAAATAAAAGAAGCTCCATACCCAAATGCAGAAGTTGAGAAGGCTCGTTTTTAGGCACTTCAACAATGGGTACAAAAGGAACAAGCTCAATTTAAGACTGAGAAACAAGCTCAAAACCCAATTGGCTCCCATACATCATCATCACTCGGATCTTGTATTGGAGCTTTGACCTTGTCATGATCGATAGGGTCTCCAATGACCTCACAGTTTGCATCTATATCTTCCTTCTCCTAGGACTTTCTGCCCCTTTGCAAAAGCTACAAAGAGCTTTAGGGAAACACAAATAGGAGTAGAGGTTGGACATGCCATTGGGATCAAAGTTTTCTCCTCTGCAAGAGGCGAAGGCTACAAGTTATGAAGGAATATGCTTACGAATGGGATATATTGTACACATCATGTTTCATCAAACCGGAGTACCAAACTGAGATGCAAAGTGAAAGTGCGAGCTACTATGGAGTAATCTTGCCATTTGCTGTTGTCAACTTGTTTGGTAAAAGTACATCACCATTGTAGGCTCATCCCAATGGGCTTGCAAATTCCACTCTTGATGAATTGTATGCATGCCAAACTATGGGCTTGTGTGCCCAATTGATTATCTACTTAGGGCTTCTATAATGCATTAGCTTGCTGTCACTAGCCCTCAAAGCTATAGCCTTTTTGCAAGTACTTCATCTGGGTCAAGATCTAGGTTTTTTAGATGATTAGAGACTCTTCTCCAAGTTTGAGATATGGCTCACAAACTCTATATTGAGGCTTACAACGGAGCCTCTAGAGCTCTACTATCCAAGCTCTGAAACCTGTATGTTTTTGAGCTAGAAGACTGTCCAAGATGGGTCTTCACAAGTCTATCCAATCTAATTTAGTGCTCTTATACCATGAAAAAAAAAACGAGGCTTGCTACATTGTAATAACCTTTACAATTGCACAAATAGAATCACAATATGCACACACAAGACGAATGGCTGCAAATAGAGAATGCCTATCTCTAGCCAAATAATGCAGCAACCAAAGGCCACAAACACAATGAATCCAATACATAACACTCCTAGCTGAAGCGAGGAGGTGTGAGGGAGATTCCACCCTTTGACCTCTCAGAAGGGTCAGGTTCAAGCCTGACATGTACAATGACACAGACATGCATAAGTATCCAATCAGATTGCGATAATAGACATGCATACGTGCAACACTAGCATCTGATTGGCTGTCCTAGAGTGCTTAATGTGGTGAGGTCCATGCCCATATAACACGTAGCAAAGCCAGGTAAGTTAGGTCCATGATATAGTGGCATGTGACACCCATATCCTCCATCCATGTGTTGGTAAACTGAAAGGAAAGAGTAGAGTGGACACAAACTCAGAATACTTGCATTATGGAATGAAGAAGAGTGAGGTCCTTAAGTAGGTACCTCATACATGCTCACTGACATCACTGATGACTTCAGAGCTCCACAATCATCTCCTCAATCTGCTCCTAGATTCTCTCAATCATCCTATGTGGCTTTCCACCACCTAACTGTGCTTGTGGGCACCTAACTGTGCCTCTAGCACTCACACATAGAAACCAAGGTGTGCCAGAGGCATACACCTTGAGATATCCCATCAAACCCCCCCTCAAGGGAATGCCTCAGGCTATGTCAAGGATACATCTAGTCTCATAGTTTCTCCTGCCATCTCATGGTGATCAAGGATAAATCTATGGCTAGGTTCTCATGCTAGCAAGGGTTCCCATGGGTGTAAGGTAAACAAAAAGGGATACAAAAAGACCTTCCAATGGTTATCTCCCTTGCATGTACATGCACACAATGTCTGCAGGAGGTACCATGGAGCAAAACATACACATGGCCTACATTATAAGGTGACCAGAGGTGTTTACAAAACACACAAAACACAGTAGTTTATTTCATTAATTTTGGAGGACTATCCAGGCTGAGTACCTTGACATAAAAAGAGAGATCTGGAGCATACATAGAGATGATTTAAAATGCATAATCTTCGAAGGATGCCTTATCTTGTGGAGGCTCATCAACTGAAAGTAGATTTGCATTTTGTGTCTTTGCTTTGGCTCTACAAAACTTCTCATGATGGTTGTTTTTGCCACAGTGTTTGCATGGATTGATTTTGAAGCAGTCCTTTGAAAGGTGATTTGTCTTTCCACAGTGATTGCAAGGTGTAAACTTGCCCTTCTGGATTTTTACAGCATAAATAGTGTCATTGCCTTTCCTGAGCTCCATATGCCTTTCTTCTTCTTGGAGAGCAGAGATAATACCTTCAAGATTAGGATTAGGAAGATTTTTCAAAGTGGTAACTATGTGATCATAATCTTCAGGCATACTCTTAAGTAACACTGCCATAGCATCATCTGGAGTAATAGGAGAGTTGATAGAAGCTAGTTGAGTCATAAGACTCCGCATGTAGTTGACATGAGCTGCCAAAGTAGTGCCACTAACCATCTTCAATTCAAAGAAAGAGATTTTAAGTGATAATTTAGAGATGTGAGAGCTAGCACCAAAAATCATGTCAAGCTTCTGCCAAGCTTCTGAAGGAGACTCTAAGTCAGAGATGTGATGAATATAATCATCTCCTAAAGCAAGAGCAATGATACCATATGCTTTCTCCTCGCTAGCAGGATCCCTTGCCGGGCGTGTCGGAGTTGAGGATTCTCCAGCATTGGAGGCTGCAGAAGAAGCGGTTGAAGTCCGTTTGACAAGTCCCCAGAGGTTTTCCCTCATCAATGCAAATTTCACCTTCATCTACCATGTGTGGAAGCCCTTTCCATTGAACTTCTCTAGATTCAATAGGGTAGCCATGAGAGGGTCTAACCCAGATATTGGGCACTGTCTTTCTCTCTTACAAGGCAAAAAACAACTGAAAGGCTTCCAAAATATAAGCACTTGATGTGGCAAAGACTAGTGACCAATATTCAATCAATGATGCTTTTTCTTACATGCTTCATAGAGTTGGCTAAAATGAATACTTTCCAATCAAAACCAGGTATAGCAACTCAAAGCAAAACTGAAGCCACACTTGTACTGATGTTATTGAAAGTTTCAAAAAACCAGAAATGCTAGAATAGCATCTTATGTAGCATCATCTTCAAAAACTTGTCAAAACTGTCAAAACCAAAAGGCTGAACTTGGAGGACTTGTAGCTTACGCTTTAGAGCAAAGGAAAAGGGGGTTTTTAAGGCAAAAGAGAGCTGATATACCACAGAAGGTCCTCTGGGAAGAGAAGGCGCAAAAACGCGTCAGGGCGCCATAGCTTGCCCCTTCAAAGTCGACTCGTTTTTCACAGATTTCTCCTTGAATATGCAGCCATTGCTGCTCAGATTTCAGCACAGGATAGCCCAAGGCATGGAGAATCTACCCCTGAAAGGAATTAGAGAAAGATGAAGCGGTCTCACAGAAATCACAGAAGACAGAATCGACGATCTGCGCAAAATGGCGACGAAACGAGGGCGTCTTTCTTTGATTCCTTTCAGCCAAGGGTTCGCCCCTTCGAGGTGGATCTCCAGCAGGAAGGGCGTGGGAAATGGTTGAGAACCGGAGGAGAACAAGCTTAAGCAAACTTTGGGAAGAAGAGGAAGAGATGATGAAGAAGAAGGTGAAGAAGAAGATGATGATGTGGCAGAAATGGGCTCAAGGGGGATCAAAGGGCTCTGATACCATGTTGGTAAACTGAAAGGAAAGAGTAGAGTGGACACAAACTCAGAATAATTGCATTATGGAATGAAGAAGAGTGAGGTCCTTAAGTAGGCACCTCATACATGCTCACTGACATCACTGATGACTTCAGAGCTCCACAATCATCTCCTCAATTTGCTCCTAGATTCTCTCAATCATCCTATGTGGCTTTCCACCACCTAACTGTGCTTGTGGGCACCTAACTGTGCCTCTAGCACTCACACATAGAAACCAAGGTGTGCTAGAGGCATACACCTTGAGATATCCCATCACCATGGTGGATGCATGTGGGGGTATGCCAGCTCTTGTGGCATCTTAGATGTCTCTAGCCACTTAATGACATAATGCCATGGGTTGTCTATCTAGCTACTAATCTATTGAACCTTTTAATATCCTTACCACCAATCACCCCAAGTGTGAATTATTGAACTAAGTCCAGAGTTCATGACTCACTTTTACAACAATCTCCTTGTGCAAAGTTTGTGTTTATTTTGCTTATTCTGCTTAGTTGAATGGCAATTTATTTCGCTCAGTTGAATTGCTATTTCAATCTCTAATTGTTAATTAAGTTGAAAATATTTGGAAACATGCTTCCGCTGTAATGCAACTCTAACAGGTATCAAAGTCAGCTCTCTTTCCAAAAGATTTTTCCTTGATTGGCCTGTTTGATTACTCGTTTGATAATGAAGAACAATGAGCAGTTAGATATGCTCTCCTTTCCTTTATCTGCATGTTTCATCTATCAATGAAGATAAACCATAGTAAAGTGAGAAATACTTTGGAGACTAAATGCCTAAGATTGATACCACATAGTAATCACCCTCTTGTTGAATCCACCCAATTAGCTTAGCAATATCATCTCAATACTCAGTGATGTATGGTGAGTCCACACACAACCCACAATTCTTGTCATGTGCAAGTACTGATCTCTCTATTCCATGCTCTGACACACATGCATACATCAAGCCTGCTGGCATGACTCATAATAGTATACATGAATATTTGATACCACAGGTATCTTTCTAGTAGATGTCTTGGCTTGTCAGCCCAATGATGGAGAATCTCCTTGATGTGCTGCAGAGTGTAATGTCCCCTAAGGTTTGATTCATGGGCTACTTTTTACATTTAGAGAAACTGTGCCAACTGTTTAACACTTGGCTCTGGGCACTTTCCACTATACAACCATGAAATAACCCATGATAGATTAGGAATGTGACGCATTGTAAATCATTCTTGTTCGCATTCACAAATTGTATATGAGAACCAACAGCATTCTGCACCTCTATCTTATTCATTTCTATTAGTCTTTTTACGAGATAAATGCGGAAAAAGGATGAAAATAGGAAAAGGGAAGACCTGCAGCTGGCAATGAAATCAATTCCTACCTTCCATGTTTCATCACATGTCGCCTGAAGAGATCTAGACCCTGTTTAAGTACTCCATTGACGGGAGGTGGAAGGGAAGCCCTGTTACAAATTTCACGAGGAAAACATCATATCACAGAGAACATCTGATGAGATCATCCAGAAAAAACGTTGCATTGAACTCTTGGTAGGGGACATGTTTCGAGAAATACTTGATCCAAGAATCAAAGACAACACCCAAGTAGCAAAATGCAGCTCTTGATAGGCAGACCAAAGCGTGTCATAAGATGGACCGAGTTGAGGAAAAAGAAAATGCGTACTGTGATCTGAGAACTGGCTGTTTTACAAGGTAGCCAAAGCGCCGCTTCAAACTCTCCTCAAACTCCCTCCGGTCCTTCATGCAAGAATAAAATGAGAAGATGTCTAGAGAATCTCATGGCAAATTTTTGTATCGAGGCAATGATTGGATGTGTGTGGAACTGCAGTTCTTGTGCTTCTAAGAAAAGCATCTCCCAAGCTAACACTTTTCAATGCTGACAAATAGCAGTAAACAATGAAACGATCTATTAAGACATCTGAAATGTCTCACCTTGCCCTCGTATAGGTTGTAGAACATTAACAGCACATAGCCTGCATTTGGAGAGTTCCTGTCCAAATTCCCCTAGACAATCCATTCCGACATCAACATACATACAACTCTCTCTCTCTCTCTCAACAAGCTAATCCAACACGTATTCACTAGAAGTCTGTAATATTTTCTATCACTTGATGTAAGGATCACTATTAGTTGATAGTGATCACCGGTCCCAGAGATCCTAAATGGTCTCAAGCGGACTTTAATACATTCATATCATCTCATCTCTCTCTCTCTCTCTCTCTCGTCAAGTCCTTCTCCCATGATTCTTCTTCTCTTGTAGTATGCTTCATTGTTCGGTCAGTATTTCACATTGTGTGCAGTATTTCACGTTGTGTGTGTGTGTTTGGACTTCTTCTCGAGCACAGCTTGTTGAAGCTTGTGTTGATCATTTTTCTCAACATTTTGGGCATGCAGATTTTTCTACTCATGAGGTTCTTTCAGCAAGAGACCTTTTATTGCATCATGTAAATTCAACTATCTCTCCTGTGCAAGCCTTGGAGTTGGAAGTTCCTTTCACTGAAACTGAATTGTCTGATGCAGTAAAATCATGTGGTAGATGGAAATCTCCTGGCTGGGATGGTCTCATTGTGGAGTTCTTTCTCAAGTATTGGGATTTTCTTAAGTCTACTTTGCTGTGTATGATTAATTTTGCCTGGCACAATCAATGCATGCCAGCCTCATGTAAAAAAGGACTGGTTAAGTTTCTTCCCAAGAAGCAACTATGTGAATCTTTGACTGATTGGAGGCCTATCACTCTCATGCCTGTTATTTATAAGATCATTGCTAAGATGGTTGTCGATCGTACCAAATGATTTTTACAAGATGGCCTTCATCCGGCACAGTATGGTTTCATTCCTCGTCGGCATATTACAGATAACATTGCCAATGCATATGTTGGCATAGAATATGCATAATACACTGAGCAGAATGTCTTATTGCTACATGTTGACATTGCTAAAGCATTTGGCACTATCCAATGGGATTTTATCTCGCAGATCATGAGAGCATTGGGTTTTGGGCACAAAATGCAGCATGTCATATATTCGCTTTACAGTAACAGTCAAGCTCTTGTATCTTGTCGGGGGATATCTTTGAGACTTGGACTCTTGGTAGTTCTGTTCGCCAAGGCTGTCGACTCAGTGCACTTTTGTATGCTATTGCCCCACACCCGATGCTTCAATACCTGAATCACTTGGTGGCTACTGATATGCTCCATGGTTTGGAAATACAAGGGAGTCCCCTAATGATTGCTCAAGCTTATGCTGATGATTCTTTTGAATACTGAGACACACCTTTCTTCACTTATGCATGCTCTCTCTATATATGGCATGGCTGCTGGTCTTCATGTCAATTTTCAGAAATCAAAGCTCTTACCATTGCATGCTAAAGACTAGCATAGTCTTTTATGGCCGGGGGAGATTGTCCCACCTACTCAGTTAGTTCGTCACTTGGGCTATCCTTTGGGTTGGATGATGACCCGTCGTCAACAAACAGACTGAGTTCTTGAAAAATTGAAAAAGAAGCTCGAGTATTGGAAGATTGGCAATGGTGACAATCCCCATATGGGTTTTTGGAGCATGGCACTGGTGCCAATCTCCAAAATCCTCATGGAGAAAAATTTCCATGAAATTATTTTTCTAAATGTTTTGGTAATTTGAAAAAAAATAAAAAATAAAAGATTATGGTCAGTGGATTATCTTCTGTTATAGAAGGAAGAGAGAGAGAGAGAGAGAGAGAGAGAGAGAGAGAGAGAGAGAGCCGAGACTTAGGGTCCTGGTTACAGACCCTAACATCATGGATGCTTCAGCATCCGGATGGCTCCTTTTTTTGTAAAAAGTGGAGGTTATCGACAGTGCAGAATTTACAGAGCCCTTGGGCACTTTGCTAGAGATTGCCCAAGGAAGAAGAAAAGACCCAAGTGGTCTTCGGGGGCGGCTCCTCCTCACACTGCTCCTTCGGCACCGTCTTCTCACCCTGCACATTCGACACGCACTACCAGGCTAGTACCAGGGACACATTCAGCACTAGTAGCACGTCCAGGACCTTCAGCACGGTCCACACCTCTTGCTTCTCGCTGGGTACTGATCCTCCACTGTCAGTATAGGAGGACACTACCCGTGCTCCTGATCCTCCACATCTTTGAGTGGATGATATTCTTGTCTTGATAGTAGATGCAGATGCCCCTGCCCCCGTCCTATTACATGCAGTTCAGGAGGGGCCTTCAAGTGACTTGATCCCCCTCCAATTTCACTTTTGGACAGGACCAGTGATGATGCTCAGTTTGATTCTCAAACCCCTAGCCCTTTTCTAGTGTAGCCCCTTGCCTCTTTTGCTCCTTAGTCCACAGAGGCAAGAGGGTTTCCTCTCCTTCACCCCCCCTCGAGTGCAGGAATTCTTTGTACTCCACTGCTAGACTTGATTCATAGAAACTCATTCTCTATCCTGGTAGATATGGCAGATATTGGAGAGGAAGATTTTGTGCCCTCCACCTTTGGGAATGCTGTTCTGGGAATGTATATTGGCAGAGCACCCCCTTCCACAGGTGTAGGGGTTCTTTCTCCCGTGGACTTTCCTTCCCTTGGTAGGAGGAATTCTACCCAGGAGAGATTTGTATCAGCCACTAGGTCAAGTAAGGTGTTCCATCTCACTTCCTCTCACCAATGAAAATTGTTATTTGACACATACAGGGCCTAGGCGGTGCGATATGACTGCCTGTGGTGCTGAAGAAGGCATGCCGGGGAGAGGGGGGGGGGTTGCGACCAAACCAAAAGTGGTTCGAATGGTAGGAAGAAGTTGAAGGTACACTTGTGGGAGACTAGGGAATCTGATGAAAAGAGAGGTAATCTGAGTGTCCCCTACAACTAGATAGAAGCCCAAGTGAAGGGCAAGAGAAAGATCCTCCTAGAGCCTAGCGTTGTCTGAAGCATTGTAGCCAGAGACCCAAGTGTATTAAAAACCACCTGGAACAAACCTCGTCCCAATAAGCGCAAATCGGTGAGATGGGAGGCGAGGTCTCCCGGTATAGCTGTGAGCATCCAGTCCATGGCTTGTAACCTGGAAGGTTGGGACTTTCAAGCTGTATAAATGGAAACCCATTCGTCAATCTAGGCAAAAAAGGCCGATTCAATCACAATGAGGATCCGCCCAACAACCTAAGCTGCGGCATGAGGGAGGGGAGAGAGCCCAGGAAGAGAGAGGAGGGTGAGGGAAGGGAAGAGGAGTGTGAGGGAAAGGGGGAGAAGAAGAAGAAGAAGAAATAATATTAGCGTCTTTCTAAGCCCTCACGGAACTATGAGACAAAGTACACACCAAAAAAAGTGTAGCTACTACATCTTTGAAAATCAGAGACTCGAGGAGAGCTCATGGCATCTCAGCTCGAGATTATTTAGTACACATCTAAGTTCTAGTCTTATATCAAAAGTGGCATGCATTACATCAGTTTAAGACTGAGGGTCTTTACGTTTAGATTTGAAGTCTCTAATTAGAGCCATTCCATCACGTTAGACTGCCCATTTTCCTGCTTTGCGTGCATCCTTCTCTTCAGTAAGTTCAGCATTCCTTTGTTTGAGCTGAGTCAGGGTGAGCTCTTCAGATATCCATACCCATGTACCTTTCAGCTTGTTTGTCTACCAGAGAATCTTAACTCGTCTTGCCCTCTCATTGAAGTAAACTTGCTTTTTTTTTGTGAGAAGAAATCTTTTATTTCTATGGAATAATTACATTCATAGCTGCTTCAAAAACGAAGTAGCTACTACTCAACAAAAGATCTCAGTATAAGCTGTATACACATCCTGATCAATCAAACGAGTCTGAAAACAATCGTAGAATGATTGTTGCAGAGATCGTTTGAAAAAAAGAAAGGATGAAAATAGTGGATCACCAAAGACTCTATGATTTCTATCCATCCATAAAGTCCATAGGGTCCAATATCGCACCCATACAAAAAATAAATCTAAACCCTGTCTCTGGGGATGAAATCCAAACAACCAGAAAAATCTGCCAAAAGTAACAGTAGGAAATCGCTGTCGAAGCCTCTGTCTGATGAGAGCAATGAGATCAGAAGTGTTTGGACAGGACCAAAAGATATGGAGCACTGGTTCAGTAGAGTGCGAGCATCTGTGACAAACAGCTGAAGCAATATGTCTGTGTGCGAGTAACTGTCCACATGGAAAAATGCCAAGGAGAACTCGCCATAGGAAAAGCTATTGTCGAAGAGGGACTTTGTAATGCCAAAGGAGACGCAGCCTTTTTCTCCACCACTTCATTGGATGATCTATATGCCAAACAGTATTTGCTCTGTTGGAAATCCAAGGTGGAGGTAATAACACTTTATATAGTGATGACACTGTAATATGTGAAAGCTTCAAAGGACGGACATATGAGGAAGAAGAGCGTAAAATCCAATCCTCAAGCCGATGCTGAATTTCTAAATGAGGTACCGGCAAGTACGGTTGGAGCATTGCTGAAATTTTATGCCATAAAGGACGATAATGAGCTCCCAAGCCATATTTGCGAGCAGCCAAAGAAAAAGATAGAATTGTGCCATCATCCTGAAGTACATCCGCCATAGATGAAATGCCTTTGAAGGAGAGAAAATAAAAACGTCGGGGTTCTTGTATGGCCAAAGGTGGATGGAATACTTTAGACCAAAAGAGATTCTCTACCCTCAAAGAGTTGCCCGAGAGAGAGTCCCTGCCTTTCCATTCCAAGTGGGATAGAATATGTTTCCAATCAAGAAGCAGAGAAGAGACAAAAGGGCATCCTCTGATCTTGCCTTGGATAGAGCCAAATAAAAATTCCCACTGAGTAGGCTGCCAATTCCCAAAAGCAGATGTATGAAGATGTAATAAGAGAGAGCGGATCATAAAAGCCCAAGGCTGATCTCCTTGTAGAAACTGCATCATCATTTTTCCCCTGTGAGCAAGCAAATGCATTTGAATATTGAGAATGTTCAGACCCCCGTGCATCTTTGGAGAACAGAGACGATGCATGGAGAGTAATCTGAGACTTTTCTTGCCATGTTTTGAACGCCAGAAAATTTCCATGATAGCTGACATAAATGAAACCAAATCTGCCTTAGTGAACATAGTGAGAGGCAGATAAAATTGTATGTATGCTATCAAAATGGATTGTGTAATTCGCAGACGAACATGTAATGGCCAAGTTGCAAGCTTCCAATATTCAAGTTTTGCCCTTAACTTTACTAGCACCCAATCAGTTTGTTGTGAACGGGTGAGTCCCCAGCCTAGAGGATAACCAAGATGTCGAATGAATTGAGAAGCAGGGACAATTTCCCCAGGCCACAAAAGATTGTGCCAGTCCTGTGCATGTCAAGGCAACAATTTTGATTTTTGAAAATTTACCTGAAGGCCAGCAGCCAATCCATATGTAGAAAGAGCATGCATAATCATGGACAGATCAGCCCGAGTATTTTTTAGAGTAAAGAAAGAATCATCAGCATATGCTTGAGCAATCATGCTGCGACTGCCAAGAATCTCCAAACCGTGCAGCTGGTCAGTGTCCAAGAGGTGATCCAGATATTGAAGCAGTGGATGAGTGGCTATGGCAAAAAGTAAAGCACTCAGTGGACATCCTTGTCTGACAGAGCAAGCAAGAGTCCAGGATGGAGAAATATCTCCTGAAAGTATGCAAGCAGCTTCACTATCTTGATATAGCCAATTGATGAGTTGCTGCATTTTTGTGCCAAAACCCAAAGCCTGCATAGTCGATGAAATGAAATCCCACTGAATTGTATCAAAAGCTTTGGCAATATCAACTTGCAATAACAAAACATCCTGCTGTGTGTATTTGGCATATTCAATTCCAATGTAGGCATTAGCAATGTTATCGGTGATATGCCTACGCGGGACAAAGACATATTGTGCAGGATGCAACCCATCATGTAAAAACCCCTTTAGCCGAGCAACAATCATTTTGGTAGTGACTTTGTAAATTACGGGCATAAGAGTGATAGGTCTCCAATCTGCCAAAGACTCACAAATTTGTTTTTTAGGAAGGAGTTTAACAAGACCTCTCTTCCATGTGTCTGGCATTTTCTGATGTTACCATGCAGCATTCACCATATATATTAATGGATGCTTCAAAATAGGCCAGTATGCTAGAAAAAACTCGACTGTTAAACCATCCCATCCGGGAGATTTCCATCTGCCACATGATTTGATCGCATCTGACAGTTCCCTCTCAGTAAAGGGTTCCTCCAATTCCAAAGCTTGAGTAGGGGAAATTATTGGAGAAACATTTTGCAACAATAAGTTTCGTGCAAGCAAAACCTGTTGCGAGGGAGGAGCTGCAGAGCCAAATTGCTGGGAGAAGTGATGCACACATACAGAGGCAAGCTGTGACCGTGAAGTAGTCCATGATCCATCGGGCATAAGCACTCTACAAATTTCTGTTTTGATTCTCCTCTGATGCAAACTCTTGAAAAATTCTTTGGAAGAGCAACCTTTATCTGTGAAGGCTCTTTGTCTTGCTCTAGTCTCCCATTTTGCCAGTTTCCTGTGATCATTTAGTTTAAGACAATGTCTGGCCTGACATAGTGTGGTTTGCTCATGCATGGACAACGAATGATGATGACTGAGTTCAGTGAGGTCTTGACAAGTAGACTTGGCCTGAGCAATGGTTTCCCTCAGAGTCTTCGTGTAAGACTTGCCATAAGCTCTAATCACCATTTGCATTTTAGAAATAAAAGATGCCCAGGCATCATCAGCATGAAGATAGCTGCTAGAGGAAAGACAATGAGCTGCTTCAGTAACCATTGCCCTAAATTCAGCATGTTGCAAATAACTATTGTTGATGATTAGATGTCGCCTTTGTGGCAATCTATCTTCTAGCATCTTATGAAAAGATAACCGCAGCCATAGTGGTGCATGGTCTGAATGCACAAAGGCATAGTCAATCCACATTTTGCATGCGAAATCCCCATTTTGTTGGGGAGCGACACTATACCAACGATCCAGTCTTGCCTGATAAGCGGAAAGAGCATTATGTTGAAAAGTGTAGCCCGGTGACAAAGGCTGCAATTCCTTCCAAAGGTCAACCAGATCCAAATGCAAAAGTAGTTGAGACCATGCATGCCTTTCAGGGGATAACATATGATCGTGGCTGGAAGTGTTGTCTCCCTGTTGTGGAGCATTATTGAAATCCCCACATATGTAGGCATAATATCTCCACGGGTATTGTTGCATAGCATCC
Organism: Dipteris shenzhenensis; assembly: GCF_047967505.1. NCBI lineage: Eukaryota > Viridiplantae > Streptophyta > Polypodiopsida > Gleicheniales > Dipteridaceae > Dipteris > Dipteris shenzhenensis. The sequence goes on along the minus strand of NC_141598.1, from coordinate 39,148,684 downwards.
CAAATTACAGTTCTGTCTCGAGATGACTGAGGTGCATAAACTGAAGCAAATTCAAACACCTCTCCTCTAATAATGCATTGGAGAACAAGCCATCTGCCTTTGTTGTCATTTAATGCAATGACTGGTTGAAGCTCATGTTTGATCAGAAGGACAACCCCTGAGAAAGAGTGCTCCCCACCATAGAAAATGTCATACCCACAGTAGTGTCCTGTCTTGCCTGCATAAATATGTTGGTTGTGCTCTTGTAATGCCACTATGTCAGGCTGAAATCTGTTGATGTACAGCCACACAGATTTCCATTTCCTACTGTCACACATGCCCTGGACATTGAGTGTAAAACAGGTGATGTGAGCAGTCATATATACATATATTTATAGTAATGTAACAACTATGTACAGCAGCAAAAAGTATGAGGTCAGCCTTGCATTTCTATCTCAGGGTCGAGGCCTCGCCCCTGAGAAGAAGTAGTCGCCTGAGAAGTAGACAGCAAAGCAGCAACCTCTTCTTCAGGGAAGAGTGTTTTGCTGGCTGTTATTGCAGCCCATGTAATCCCAATTCCTGTATTGATCTCTGGGGTGTTTCCGCTAGAAGATGCACCATTCCAAGTGCGGGGGGGTGGAATTCTTCGAGCAGAAATACATTGAAGTAAACTTGCACTTGTGTCCCCTTTTGGGAGATACAACTGATGTCATTTTTACCCCATTATATTTGTGGTATCCCCTTCTTGAGGCATGTAAATTTCTCTTCTTCTGTGTGTCCCCCCTCATCATCAAAACACCCAAGACTATCCTTTGGTAGTCCTCCAATGCACAATATTTTCTTATTATGTACTATGGCTTCCTGCTCTTTTACTTCTGCATAGAGATCTGTTTTATTGATTTTGCTGTTGGCCACAATGGCCATTTCTTTCGTGGTTGAGCTTACCTGAGTGGTGATCATCTCTTCAACCGTGGAGAAAAGTGTTGGCGCTATTGGATATGTGTTGCATTTTTCCATAACCTTTACAATAATTTCTTGCTTGCCTTCGCTCTCCATCTCCTTCACCTTTCTTCCAAGAGCTGCAACCATAAGCCTGAGCTCTCTCACTTCTTGACGTAGAAAATATATTTGCTCCTGTGGATCAGGTCCAATCCTCCACTTGTAGTGCAATGCATAGGGGCTGGGTGTCGATATGCAGGTTGCAACGTCAAAGTAGGAGGGCTTTCTAATCAGTGTATTAGGCGAAAGTCTTGTCTTCGGGAGTTCCATGATGGCCTGTGCAAAATTTGATGTGCCCTTTTGTTGAAGCTAATCCCAAGCTCAGCCAAGGGCTCAGCTCATCCTGGGGTGAAGGAAAGGACTGTAGAAAGAGGTACTACGAGGAGAGACTGAGAGAGGGTAAGGGGAGTCGAAGGGAGAGAGAAGAGGAGTGTGAGGGGGAGGGGGAGGCCCAAGGGGGAGAGAGGGCGGAATAGGGGGGGTGTAGGAGGGGGAGGGGAGGGGGGTGGGGGCCTGAGAGGCGGAGGATGGGGGCGGGGGTAGGGGCTCAGAGGCGAGAGAAGGAGCTGGGGGTAGGGCGCAGGGGTAGGGGCAAGGTAGGGAGGGAGAGTAGGAGAGGGAGAGGAGGATGGGGAGGGGGCAAGGAGAGGGGCTGGCTGAGGGGAGGAGGTTGAGGGAGAGAGGGGCTGAGAGGGGGGCTGGCTGAGGGAGGCTGAAACGTAGTAAAGGGAGCTCGGGGAGGAGCAACAGGTCTCTTGTATGCCAAGTCAACGTTCTTTGACCAAAGTCAATATAAAAGATTTCTCTTTATTTCTTTGAGAAGTACATATTCATGACACTGCGATAATAATCAAGAAGCCATCCCAGTCAAAGCTGACTTTGTCAAATCTGGTTTTTTTATACTATTACTTGGGCATACACTTTGTTCAATCAGATTGGGTAGGTGAGTATGATAGCCGACAGTTCACTAGCGGAAATCATTTTTCCTTGGCGAATTATGTATATCTTGGTCGAGTGAGAGACAACCCACTATTGCCACCTCTATCTATGAGCAGAGTATAGGGAAGCCTTCACTGCCACACAACAGATTGCTTAAGGCTGAGGAGGTTACTTGGAGATCTTTGTGAGTGTCAGCGGCAACCCACTATCATTTTCATTGACAGAGTGCTATGGCCTGCACTAAGTACATTGAGATTCACGATCATTATGTCAGAGAGAGGCTTCATGCAAGGGAGACCACATTGACTTATTGCTCTACATACGACCATGTTGTTGATCGCTTCACCAAGGCACTACCCAGAAAAAAGTATGAAGCTTTTCTTACTGATTTAGGTTCATCTCCTTTTGGTGATTGATCCATGTCTCTATACATGTTCACACTTCAATACAGGGGGATTTATTAGATAAAGAATAGTGTTATGAACACACCCTTGGCGGACACTTTCCTCTAGTTAGGAGATTTCTTCCCTATCGTTACTATTAGGGTTCACTTTAATGCATTTGCGCGTTTTATTTTTCTCCTCTGGGCCTTATTCCCTATAAGTCCAAGAAATGAATTATAATGAATTGAGATAAGGTTGGATCTGTTGCTGCCTTAGTATTGCAGGTATCGAAAAAGTAGAGCAAGTCCATAGGCCACACTGATAGAGAAGGGGTCTACTGGTTGGAAAAGATAATGCCTTACTTTCATTGAGTTGCACTATTTATTTTCTTCACATCACGAACTACTTCCTACCCGTTGAGATTATCCTTGCATGTCACTAAAAGAAGGGAAGGCTAAAGTGCAGATTGTAGGGAAGCTCAAAGAGTAAATTGCGGGAAGCAAAATGCTACTTTGGTTCAGGCATTACATAAATGTGGCATGATGTAAGAAAACATTGAGAAATGGCAAACTGCATTAAAAAAAAACTCTGGCTCTGTTGAGGGCTCAGTATACAGATTCCTTGTGATGCTGCAGGGCTTGTTTTTTGGACCTTGACCCTCCAGGATAGCAGATCACAAAAGTAAGCTGCTGTCCTACCATACCAAGATGCAATGTGTACTCACTAGCTATGGAGTGCAGTCTTGAATTGAAATAACCCAAGGTAATGCTTTTTATTGTTGATAACATAGTTGGGTCCGTACACGTATGGTTGGCTAAACCATACGCATATGAAATAACGTATGATTCAGCCCTCGGGGCTGATCCCACAAATATCTTCCCCAAGCCACTTTCCCTTGATCAGTTTGCACACTTTCAACATCAGCTTGGTCTTAGCCAATTGCAACTTAAGAGGGGAAAGTGAAGGTTAAGCTGTACACCTTTGTACAAACTTTTTCCCTTTGTGCTCTTTTTGCACTCTCGTGCATCTTTTTTATATTTATTTTTTCCATTGTGCTCTTTTTGCACTCTCTTGCATATTTTTTATATTTAAGAGGGTCTTAGCCCTCGAGTTAAGCTAACATGAAGCCACAGGTTGGATGCAGTGGAAAAAACTATGGTTGATGCCATTAGAGTGATGACTAGCTTTCTATGAGCAGTAGGCAGCCAGTGTGTAGTCATGACGCCTGGTCAACTTGACAACTTCGCTAGTCTTCCAGGTTTGTGGTCTATCCAACATGTCCATTGGTGGCTACTTCATGTTTCTGTCCAATAGACTGCAGATCAAATGCTTTTGCACTCCTGCTGAATCTCACATCCTTCCAGCATCTCTTTGTCCTGTTCTGGTTAGGGCTATTCCAGGTTACCTGTCTCTTTTGTAGCTTTTCCATAGCAGTAGACGAACATGAAAATCATGAAGTGACTGAAGGATTAAGAGGGGACGACTTGATTTTGAAGAACATGGTGGAAATAATGATTCTATGCTGAAATCAAGGGTGACCCAGTATGACAACGTAATCAAGATACTCGCATCGAAGATGGATCACAAAATGATGTACGAATTCGTATTGAGGAGGTCAACTTTTGAATCCCTTCGATAAGAACAACAGAGAAATACAAATAGGTCTTGTAGCACAAATGTTTAACTAAACAAAACAAGGTACCAGAATCCAATATAGACTTACTGGATGGTTGACTCTCTGAAGTACACGATAAATAAACACTGCCAGTATCTCCAGACAAAAAGGGTTTGAAGCGGTACCTGCAATTCATAGCATTGTCACATGACAACATTTCAATGTATTTCCTAAAAATGGATTCAAATTATTTTTATTAGGCGAGGTCGGTATGGAAGGGGGCATGTTGAAGCTGACAAAAGGACTAGTCTCAGGCCATATTTTTGCTTGATCTTTGTAGTATTAGTCACGCCAAATTAAATACAAATACAAGTACTTTCTTCTTCGTCATCTCAAAGATTCATCATGATAAAGCTTAGAATTGACTTGATCATCTGTCCTCTAAAAAGAAAAACTTCCTTCAAATATCCTGAAGCAACTAACACTTTCCTAACTAATTTGAAACCATGTTTACTCATGCAAATGTGAATTTCCCACCTTCAGAATCAGGCACAACTGGAACTCCAATAGCATGTGTGCTCTGACACACCTCCTCTATCTGCGACACATGGGTCATTTTTAGTCTTCTTGTGACAATCTTCAGTTATATGGAACTCAGACCAAGCAACTCTGGTACCCAAGAAACATCTGTCTATAAATTCTATTGTGCAGTACAACAGCACTATTTCTTTCTTTCTTGGAATACAAAATTAAACATCCTGGAAGTTTTTCTTCATATATAATTTTCTGAAACATACACCAGATGGCAAGTCACCGCCTTACTGTTTTCCAAACTTCATCATTTGGAGCATTTTTATCAGCTAGCATGATTGCTGATGGACGCTTTCTTCGTTCCTCTGCTAGCTTAGGCCAATATTTTCCTGATAGTGACACATTTGACCACAAAAGGGAGATTAAAATTCCAACATGGTGGTGCTTCACACTAAAAAAGCCCCCTAAAATGGTGGTATTTCAGAGACATTCCCAGGAAAAATAACACATTGGGACAAAGACAGGTTTTTGAAGAGTCCTTCAGAGATCAGAAGTTGAACACACATCTCAATGGACTAAAAACTACCAAGATGATATACAAGATTGTGGATATACTTCCATGACCAGTTTATTGCAACGAGATCTCAACTAGGGAAAATTCTTCCTACTGAAAGAAAGTGTACCTTTGGTAAGGTCACCCATTAGGCTGTGCACGTGTTTTCCATCTACAAGACCACCGGGAGTAGTCAAGAGTTCTTTGCAGAGTGCAGACTTTGCACATCCTGGTATTCCTGTTGTATACAAAAGAATGGTTAGCATACAGAGAGAAAGAAAGAAAGAAAGAAAGAAAGAAAGTTTATTAAAGTCTTCGGAAGACCGATGGGTCTATGAGAGGAAGCAATATGTCGTCGTGCCAAGAGCTGTTCATGAGGAAGAACACCCAACAAAACTCTCTACAAGAAAACCTGTTGACAGAGAGGGATCTTAGAATGCCAAATTTGTCTCAAACGTTTCCGCCACCATTTCATAGGACGATTAAGATGCCAAAGCTGATTTGTCTTTTGTGAGATAAATGGGAGGAAGTAGAACTTTATAAAGAGAAGAGACAGTAATATGTGCAAACTGCAGAGGATGGCATGACAAGCCCACAGAAGAAAGTGTCCAGTTTTGAAGACGATCTTGTAGATGCAATGGAGGAACCGGCTGAAAAGGTTGGAGCATCAAAGTAATCTTATGCCAAAGTGGACGATAATGCATTCCAAGGCCAAATTTAGCAGCGGCCAAAGGAAAAGTAAGGGGAAATCCAACATCATCAACAACATCATGAATCAAACGAATCCCCTTGAGACTCAGAAAATACGAACGTCGAGGCTCCTGCAAAGCCAAAGGAAGGGCGAACACTCTAGACCAATATATACTTTCAGCTCTGAAAGAGTTGCCTTGCAAGGAATCATTGCCATGCCAATCCAAGGTTTCCAATCCATTAACAAATGGGAAACCAAAGGACAGCCATGGATTTTGCTTGTCACAGAACCAAAAAGAAACTCCCACTGGGAAAGCTGCCAATGACCAAAAGCTGGAGATTCAACATGCAAGAGTAAATGACGAATCATGGCAGCCCATGGTTGAGAATCTTGCAAAAATTGTATCATGAGTTTCCCCTTATGGGCAAGAATGTGCAGATGGATATTGAGAATATTAAGACCTCCATGCATCTTTGGAGAACAAAGCTGCTGTACCTGAAGCAAACGCAAGCTTTTTTTACCATGGCGAGAAAACCAGAAGATTTCCAGAACCTCAGACATAAAAGAGGCAAGATCAGCCTTGCTGAACATAATAAGAGGCAAGTAGAATTGAATATACGCCATCAGAATAGATTGCACAATTCGAAGATGAACATGCAGAGGCCAAGTTGCCAATTTCCAGTACTCCAGCTTTTTCTTGGGAGTTGCGAGAATCCAATCAGATTGTTGACGAGGAGGATAGCCAAGATGACGAACCAATTGAGTTGGTGGGATGATTTCTCTAGGCCATAAAAGAAAGTACCATTCCTTGGAATGCAAAGGCAACAATTTTGATTTCTGAAAATTTACATGAAGCCCAGTAGCTAAACCATATAAAGAAAGAGCTTGCATTAGCTCAGAAAGATCTTGCTTTGTATTGCGGGGAGTGAAAAAAGAATCATCTGCGTAAGCTTGAGCAAGCAATGGTTTACTGTCATGAATTTTCAAACCATGTAGCTTATCCGTAGCTACGAGATGATCCATATATTGAAGCATGGGGTGCGTGGCTATAGGATACAAAAGCGCACTAAGTGGACAGCCTTGATGCACCGAACAACGAAGAGTCCATGCTTCAGAGATATCCCCAGAAAGAATGCAAGAAGCTTGACTGTCACTATAAAGCCAGTATATGATATGCTGCAATTTCTGCCCAAATCCCAAAGCATGCATTGTCTGAGAGATGAAGTCCCATTGAACAGTATCAAAAGCCTTGGCAATATCAACTTGCAGTAAAAGAACAACCTGCTCTGTATATTTGGCATACTCAATTACAACATAAGCATTTGTGATATTATCAGTGATATGCCTGTGAGGAACAAAACCATATTGTGCAGGATGTAAACCATCATGCAAGTATCCTTTAATACGATCAACCACCCATTTGGTGATGATTTTATAAATGACATGCATAAGAGTAATGGGTCTCCAATCAGCCAATGATTCACAAATCTGCTTTTTGGGAAGAAGCTTTACTAGCCCTTTTTTCCAAGAAACTGGCATATGTTACTGTTCCCAGGCATGGTTGATCATACGCAGCAAAATGGGCTTGAGAAGATCCTAGTATTCAAGAAAAAATTCCACTGTAAGGCCATCGTTGTCCGGTATGGGTGGAAGTGGTTGACTTCCCTTTGCGCTTGGCTTCTCTCTTACCCAAAATTGCAGCATCGTTGGGTAAGGTGGTGTGCCCTCCGCGGCCAAATGGGAACTCCAACCGATTTTGCATTTTGTGAGATACTGATCATCCCACTCCTGACTCCTATTTTGTTACGGTGAATCAAGTGGATATGGGCAATTCTTTTTACAAGCTCAAGTGGGGCCTGTTTGCACGTGCATGTTTTGAATGTAAGAAGTTTGGCCACATGGCTTCTCAGTGCCCTCTTGTTATGCACAAAAGGCCTTTGGAAAATATGCCTTCTCAGATGCCTACTAAAGAAATGATGGGTCAGCCCGTTTTCAAACAGAAGGGTGTCAAGCCTCTTACTCCAACTCAGGAAAAAGGCAAGACACCTGTTGTGTCCAATGGGAATGCCTCTCCCTCTATGCCTTCCACCTCTCAGCCCAAAGGGAAAGACAAAACTTTGTAGGAGGTTTGGCAGACTCCCAGGAAAACTATCGTTGCTAGACGACCTTTACCTTCTCGCACTTGGAATGGTGCATCCTCAATTGGTCGTACTCCTGAAGAAAATTCAGGAGTGGGTGTTACATGGGCAGTTGTGACAGCCAGTCGGACTCTCTTTCCCGAAGAAGATATTGTTGGTTTGCTGTCCACTTCTCAACCAATTGTGATACCTCAGGGCCGGGGTCCGGATCTTGAGGTTGATATGCAGGCCTGATTTCAGTTCTCTCTCTGCTGTACATAATCTATAAATATGCTGTCGAAACTTATATGTTTGACACTTAATGTACAGGGTTTGTCCGAACACACACACACACACACACACAGATTTCAAGCTGTCTAGGAATATCTATTAAAAAAACATTTCCTCTTCAATAACATTGCTGAAAAAACAACACCGTGATGGATAGCAAAAGATGCTTCCTATATAAAAGTGTGGACAAGAGTAGCAAGCCTCTCTACACTCTCATCCTATAAGAGGCCTTTAACGAATTGATGTACCAACAGATGAATTTCGTACACTGGTGAGTAAACCAAACAAACAAAAGCAAAATTGAGAAAAACAGAATATGTTACCCGGAAAAAACACGAGCATGCCCTTGGCTTTTGATGGTTGCTTAGGATCCACAGAAACATCCAATTGCTGAATATTTTCATGTTCTTCAAAACTGCTCCCAATTTCCAGGCCTGCAAGAAAGTCTTCAGTCTTCACATGCGCCCCGGCTGACCCAACCAATTGACGGTTCAGCATGCTTCGTTCTGCAAATTGCTGCAAAAATGGCTCTGCTTCTGATAGATATATTCGCTCATTGAGCTTCTTTTGTTTACATTTATTCGTAATATATCCTGCCCTACAAGACCAAAGAGGAAGATTACTGGGAAAGGCCCAAACCTTCTTTCATGAAGGACATCAAATGCACACATAGGAGATGGTAGATGTCTGTGCTTGCTACTGTTGTGGATCCAGAACATCCTTGTTTCTATAAATTTCTGCAATATTCTGGAGTTGTGAAGGACAATAAATCAACAGACAGACCAGCTATCTAAACCTCAGTGCAAAACCTCCTCTGCTGCTTGACTGGTCCCTTGGAGTTGTTTTATTTAAAAGACCCCTGCAATACAGTTTTCTGCTTCCATCCGGTTTTCACAAAACAATCTTGGTGGAAATCCAACAGTAAAATAAGCTGGTACCATTCCAGACACAAAAAATAAGCTTAATGGCAGAACAACCAAAAGAAAGGCATGATGCAGGCAAATTATGTACACTTCACAATACACGAGCAGAATGAAGAGAAAAATCCTCTCCCCTTTTTTGAAGTTCGTGAAGCCAGGATAGTAACATCCATCTAGATCTTCACCTAGTTTCTAACATTTCAATTGAAAGGTCACCCTATGGGAACGAACTGGTAGTATTTCTCTAGGCACAATGTTGGTTGGTCTCTATAGCATGCACCGATGATAAACAAATATCAAGGTTGGCCTTCCTAAGGTGTTTGACCTACTTATCCTTTTGCTACACCAAATCATGACATCCTTGGCTTCACAAACTCCAAATCCTCAAATAACTTTGCTCTCTCTTGAGTATAACTAGTTGGGTTTCTAGTCTAGAGTTGGGCACTTTCTTCCTTAAGGAGGGTGTTGCTAGAACGAGCCTCTGTAAGCGAACAGAGGATTAAGGAGTGCCAAAAGGGTGACAGGGAAGCAACACTGGACTGTAGCGAAGTAAGATGCAGAATCAGAAGTAGAGAAGAACTTGGCTAGTAGCATTGATGTCAAGCAAGGATGACCTTCATTACTCACAATTTCGAACAATATCTTCAAAGTCAGAAGTAAAGGAATCTATGTAGTTATTTCTTATAGAAGAATTCAACCTTCTAACAAATCTTCGACTAAAAAACACAGAGACCAATCTTGAAACAACTGTGTCATTATGTCATTTAGATTTTGGCCATGAAAAACCCTTACTTTTGAATCGATTATAAAATAGAATTAGGAAGCTGGTACTCAGATGCACAAAAAAAAGGAGTACAAAACAACATGAAGACTTACCATTCAGTCAAAAGTTGATCTAGTTGACGTTGCTTAGTTGATGATGTGCCCCAAATTTCCATTTGTCTAACCAAAAGCAAAGGAAAAGAGCGCCGCCACATTAAGAGTCGTCTTGGTAACCAGTATTCAAAGTCAATTTCACCCCAATTAATCCAATCTTGAGATTCTTTTCTTTCTTTAACAATTTCCCAAAATGCTTGCTTAATTACAAAACTTAGTGAATAAGAGAATTTCAAAGCACTTTCAATATTAATTGGAAGAAGTGTGAGCACAATAAATCAAACCCATTTTCACCTTTTTCTACCAATACATTTTAGATATATACACTAATAGTTTTAGTGAAGCATGGGACATGGGCTTTCCTGGTGTACCTCCCCTTATACTGCTCTTGTGGCAGCCTCACATGATTTATGTTTTTATAATCTTTTGGTACAGCGTCACAAAGGGAGGCATTCCTGAAAGCTGTCCTTTTTGTTATTTTTGTTCTACACATGTCCAGAATCCCATACACAGCATACATCGTATCCTTGATTACCAAAATGCAAGAAGAGGGAAGATATTTGCTAGAAATGATCAACCAGCAAATTGACATGTTGTAACCCATCCCAAACTAGGAATTGATAGCAGTAATAAACAAAGAAAAAATTATATTATCCCCTTAAGTCTTAGATTTAGGGTAAAGCAATCACAAAGGATGTGAGAAATAGGGGTAAAAAAAATGTACAACCAAGAGAGCATGAAGGGGACTGGTATCTGATTGTATTAAAGTTCACTGTGAGACCCTTCAGTATCTATGGGATGAAGCGGCGAGTACGTCCCCTATGTAACAAAATCTTGCGGCGTCTACAAACCATCTCATATGTACATCCACAGGGTGGAGGCATGTGTCCTGTGCGAGCTCTTGTGGTCAAGTGTCGAATGATCCCTGCAAAATCCAGCCAGCCCTTTGGCTCTGAGTCCTGTCGTCTCGGCATGGTCATTTATACGGCTTTCCAAAACTGATGCATAGATCTTGGCCATAACGTGGCCAATCATGATGGTCCTGTAATTCGACGGCTCCATAGGGTCCCCCGACTTGTGGATAGGTACTATGGTATTGCCTAACCAGGACTGTGGTAGGCCTGTACAAACAGACTCATTGAAGAGACGGGAAAGAACAAAATCTAAGGCATCAATCCCATGGATTACATACTCCGCTTGCAATCCATCATGATCCTTAGCTCTCCCGTTCTTCAATTGGTGGACTGCTGCACGGACACTCTCTGGTGTGAAGAGACTAGATGAAGCTGGCCTAGGGGGGAGAGAGAGAGAGAGAGAGAGAGAGAGAGAGAGAGATGTGATAACATCTTCAGGAGGCCCCACAAGCCTATGAGACAAAGTACAAAATCAAAGTGACACATGCACATACAAGCCAATGGGATGAGGCAAAGGGATCACTAAGACCCTTTGCTGAGTACTGGACTAAACTAAACTCAAACATATAGAAGGCAAACAAAGTCCAAAACTAGGGAGATATAGCTAGAGAATCGGAGTCAGAAGACATAGCCATGTGCCATGGTAGCTCTCTTGTGACCTGTGAAAATGTCTCGTATCTGAGTCTGTCTGGTCGTCTCACACTGTGTGGCCAGGGGCGTGGTCTCCAAGATCTTTGTATCTTGTGGGCCATATCGATAGTGACGCCTCTAGTTGGACGATCTCCACTGAGTAGAGCTATGATGGGCTGAACCTCCATCGTGCGTGCTCTGGTTTGTTGCTACCTGATGTGTGGCTCCTGTGCCTCTGGCTGCATCCCTCCTCCTCGTCGTCTTGTCTCACTGATCCATGCTGCTCTCATGTTGTCGATCTCCTCCTCCTCTACTCCGACATGCCCAGGAGCAGACCCAAATCTGTAGAAATCTGTGACGTGTCACTGGGCTGGGCTTGGTCTACCTCTATCTCCTGCGGCACTACCCTCCCCTACTCTATGATCTGATGCAAAAGGGTCTCTCTATGTCATCTCATCTCCATCAAATAGAGCCTAACGCAGATCTGGTCCTGGAAGTGAATCTATCAAGAGAGAGGTCTCAAGCCATGTCTCTCTTGGAAGATGCAATGATTGCTCCCTCGAATCTCTTAGTAAACCAGACAGGTACATAGGAAGTGCTCCTGCCTGCACAGTGAAGATATGATCTAGAGTGGAATGATGTCTCCTTAAACCAGCCTATCCCAAAGCTCGCTTCCAGTGTGTCTCCGAGTAGGAGCTGATCTCTCTCTCTCTCTAGTACCGACCCGTAGATCTTGGCCAGTGTATGACCAATCATGAGAGTGCGGTAGTTCCCAATATCCATGGGATCTTCTGTTTTGTGTATCGGCACAATGGTGGTGATACTCCAAGCAAGAGGGAAGCCATGACATACTGCATGGTTGAACATATGTGCTAGGATCGGGGCCAAGACCTTCTGTCCATGTGCGAAGTGCTCAATCCGTAGCCCCTCATGGGTGATCGGCAACGGGGGTGGGGGGGGGGAGGAAACTGTGAAATCCTGTACTCGTGTCACAAATGCCCCCTCCATCTGGGAAACATGTAAGCCCTACGGACAATGGCCATTGCTGAAGACTATTTTATATGATCAGGTCATGTACCATAATTTGCGACAAGCCTCCTAGGCAGATCACAATTGTCCAGGGCTGTATTTTCACTTCCCAAGCAAATTGCCTCATTGCCTTGTGGGCTGTACCTTTCCTTTGTGCTGCTCTAATCCTATAAATCCTGCAAACATGACAAGATGCCACAACTTTTCTCTAACTCATGAGCAACACTTACATGCAACTGCTCAAAGTAAAGCAAACAAGAAACCATCACCATTTGTTTTCTTTCCACAATGCACATCTATATAGAAAGCTGGTGTTTTCTTGCTTCAAACAATCAACATATGCTACATATAGTTTCACCCAAGTGTGAGGAAGAAAGCTTCTCTCTTCCTAGTAATGTTTTCAGGTCTGCTCTCATACCAATATTATACTCCTACCCAGCAGTAACATTTGAAGTAATTATCTGTGCTGAGACACTAACAATTAAGCCCATAGATCTACTGCAAGTTCAACCAAAAGCTAGGGAAGTCATGATCGCACACCAGGGTAGACCTCAAGGCATCCCATACCACCAACGCACAGCCCGAGGATGTCCTCACATGACACAATCCCTAAGGGCTCACGCAACCTCATTTAGGCTCGACGATCATCCCTCTACAAGTCAAGTTTATATAACCTCGGCCCTTGGCTATATTAGCACGACTGAAAAGAAAAACCTGATTAACTTCCCTCTTGATCTGTCATATGTCGTCAGTCCTCTCAGTTATTAAGCAAAGTGATTACCTAGACAGTCCTTGTCCTGCCACCTAGGCAAGTTAGGGACAAACTAACCCTACTTAGTTTGGGATACATTAATAACATTAGAAGAACTACAGTTTGGGGTAGGCTAAAAATGACCGAAACTCATCTGAGGTACTCAGCAGCACGTTTCATACTGGTACTAGATTTTTTTCTGAATCAAAAAATACATAGGACAAAAAACAAGAGCAAGGATATGCACTTTTGTAATGAAACTACATCTTTAAAATCCCAATACATGCTAGGCACTCTTCAAAGGCAACTTAAATTCAGATAACGTCAAAACCCTACATATTATAGAATTGATTCAGGTACAAAGTCTGAGTCAGAAGTGGTCGTCTTATGAAGCACTTCCAGCTCTAGCCATAATCTCCCATAAACCCTATATATTTTGCATGCGATGGATCAATTACATCTGAATATTCTGCACATGTAAATATTTTCACTACCTGCAGGTTCCAGATACGAAATAACAACAGGAAGTTATACACACATGCATGCACCAATACACACTCACACAGCTGTTTTTTAAAATGCAACTTCAATCTCTATATCCTAGTAAAACCCTCCTATCTTTCTATGCTTTGATGATTACAGTAAAAGTGGTAGCAATCAAAAGCAATTACAATGATTAGATAATCTAAAACCATCAAATCTTGAAAACCTTAAGTTTCAAAATTGCAAAGAGATTGTTTCAGTAGCACTCAGTGATATCCTTTAGGCATCAAAAAAACCAAGAAAGGCCCTCTATTACAAACCTGAGGTAATAGTTTCTATATGCATCAAAACCAGAGTTGAAGAGGGTAGAGAGTCCATTGCGTATCAGAAATGTTCGGAGCTGCAAAGTAATTTAATATTAGGAAACGATAAACTACCTCCAAAACCCAACATTGGATAATTCTCCAGTTTACCAAAAACAAATTTCAAAAGAAAAGATTTCGATAATGTGGTAATACAACACACACAATTAAAAAAGGTAAATTGCAGAAACACTTTCACCATGAGACTTGAGGGAGGTACTTCAAATTTAATTTATATCCACAAATAAAATGAGTATGCAAGCTAGGACAACCAATATTATATCTCATGTCCAATTAATTTTCTGGACACTTCTTTTCTACATACTATAAGAAAACCTAAAATTTGTATCCAAAATTTGTATACAATGGTTTCACAAAAAACAGACAAGAACAATCCAAATGATGTAAAGAAACAGAAACATCGAGATCTTGCAAGCTAGGGGTATCAAGAGGTGGCACCCCTCTCATGTGATTTACAAGGACTCCCCTCTTGCAACTAATGACACCATCAAACAGCCAACCTTCCTAAGACACAGGTCATCTGTTGCCAAAGGCATCCAAAACTCTATTCGTATATAACACAATGGCAAAAATCCCAATATATCCTCCTTGGTATTTACACCTGCTAGACGTGTGGCTCGAAATCTCATCAACCTCCCTCGAAACTTTTACAAAGGAGGTACAAGATTCATGACATCTGATTGTAACGAGAGATCAGTTACATGCAGCATGCAAATGTATACGCAGTCAAGGGAGCTCAAATTTTTGTTCAAATATGTAAGACCTGACACTCCTTTTTTTTACACACAATGCTTGAGATGGATTTTCTAGCGAGTTCACTCAGCCAATCAGAACATAAGATTAGGAGCAACCCCCAGAAGCTTAATCTGGTCCCCGTGCTGAAGCTATTAGTAGTTGGAGTCTAGAAATTATGCCAAATAGGAAGTTGATGTGATGTTACTCAACAAAGGCAGGACTACAACACTTCAGGTCTCTCCCTTTGTGCTATGGAATCAAAAAACATAAAGTGCTTTGTTCTTGCCTGAAAAATAAGATTTTTAAAAGACAAATAAGTGGCCATGGGATCCACACTGTGTACTTGGGACTTGTAAATTAAATCATAAAGTGATCAGGCTCACTAACTCTACCCAGGACTTGGGACCCAGTACGCTACCACTGGGATGCTGAGTCACTCAAGATCGAGGAGAAAACATGAAGAGACCATTTGGAGGAGTTGCGGCATTGCATGGAGCAGAAGAGCACCTGAAAGCCACAAGGACTTTGCAAGACATAAGTTATGGCACCAGAAAAGCTAAAGCTTCATCGTTCCAGAAAATCTGCAGGTCATTGACGAGCCAAGCAGTGAAACACAAGGATGATAAGAAAGGACCGCCACCAATGTGGGATCCACTCAACCAATGAGGAAGTGGTAAGTGACAATGAATAGATGAGACCATAGGAGATCAGGACACGAGAGAAAAGAATGGAGCTTCATTAAAGTCTTCAAAAGACCGAAGGGTCTATATAAGACTAAAGAAAACCAAATAGAATAAAAGCTAAGGGATAGAGCCACTAAATTCCCAAGGCTGATGTCTGAGACGAGAAGAACATGTAGACTGTGATGTCTCTACGGAAGTGCACACATAGCCTAGCATAACTGTGTGCATGAGAGAGATAGGCCATAAGGGATCCCTGCAGGAAAACCCCCAGCTTCCACACCTTCCCAATCCTTTCCTCTATTACAAAGCCCAGTGTAATCTACACATCTCCTTGGAAACCACTGCACATTCCCGCCCCCACTACACAGTAGAAACCTGCTCCTCGAGTTTAAGCCATTGTACCTGCGCACCCTACTCAGCAACCATGGTAAAGATGTCCACCATCCCTGCTACAATGCAAAGAAAGCTTATCAATCAAAGTGGCTCACTTCCAAACAATGCTTCACCTTGTCTGACTACCAGGAGGCCAAGGATCACCACACTCAAGGTTGCCCCAAATTGAGGCCTCCTCCACTGCCTTCAGCCCTGGGAACCTCCATTCTTTGGAATACCACGTGCCTCATTGTCAACCAACAACAACCCCCTGATAAGCTGGTGCATGTGATTGACCAAACCCTGTCGGTGGATGCTGGCACAAGGACATGCTCTACCAAGGCAGAAGCCATGAGAACAGGAGAAGTCCAAGTCACCTGCGAGCAACAACAAAAGTCCAAAGGCAATTCCAAGAAAGAGCATACTGATGGAAACCATCCTAAAAGATCAGAAATGAGGGCTATCCAACATCTGAACCTTTCAAAACATTAATATCATTGGACAAGGGTAAATCTTTCTACATCGGAGGACAACAAAATGTGGACATTTCTTTTGAATGGGAAAATGTCATTACCCTAGGCTTCCTTTCTGTTCAAATTTTTTTAGGAAGAAAAACCTCTCTATCCAAGGCTATGTTCAGAAACTATTCGAATCTCGCACAGTATTATCAGATTATGGCCATGTGGATATTTTCAAAACAAAAGCGTATATCGCAGACTCTCAACGAATGCCAAAGTTCACAGGAATTCAGATCATCATTCACAATACAAAACCGTTCTTCTCTCTTAACTAGCACAATCTTGTGATGAAGAAGGACCTACCAGGCCCCGGCCATTAATTCCATCTAAACCCATAAACAGCTACATATCCTGATGGCATTCAAAGAATGACAGCATCTCAGACAACCAATCGGCTTCCAGCATAGAAAGAATACTCCAAACCATAACCTGGAATCCTCTTCTACTCATCGATCCCATTCACTAACTGCAACAAAGTCATAATATTTTCTGAAACTTGAACCGAACAAACACAATTGGTTCTTTTGACATAGTTTCGTCCAGTCTTTAGTTATAATATGAATTCAAAAGAGACGTGACAGCACACAACTAACATTGTGGGATAACAATGAACTAGCACCTTGTAAGTCAGAAATTTCAACTTCAGCATCAAATGCTCTGACTCATCCGCAAGTGCATCACCCTCAACATTGCTCACATGCAAAGTCTCCTGAGTTTTTTCTGACAATGAGATCATACTGGGAGTCGAATGCTTTGACGAGATCTGACTCTGATTATCAAATAAGAAAACGTCCACAAAAAACCCTGCAAAAACATATTGATTCACAATTTCGGAATAAAAATACAGACCAAAAAGTTCAGTTTTACCAACAAAATACCTGATATTTGGAAGACATAGCAAGGGAATAAAGCACACTTAAGGATGTTATAGATACTATAAAACTTCCAGCTACATTTAAATGAAGGCTACACTAACTTATCCATCCGATTTTATTTCTGGTACTTGGACCAATTCCAGAGCGCAACTTGCTGAGGCATGTGTTACTTTGTTACACATTTTTGGCAGGCTGATCGTGATCACATGCTATGATGTCAGCTTCACAGGAGCTGTTTTTTTTAAACAAAAAAATAAACTTTCTATTAATGCTTGGAAAAAAAACATACAAGTCAGCTATCCCAAAGGCGCTGTGATCGAGGAAAAAGCCTGCAAGCCTGGTGGAGAGAAAGCTAGCCTGCTTCCCGAGAACCCAGCTCACCGCCTAGAATATCTCAAGGATAGGGGCTAACAATCAAGGGGTGGACTATACAGCCAAAAAATCCCTTGCGGCATAAAAATGTAGACAACTCCTGCAGGCCATGCCTTCCACAAATGCTCCTGCCTTTTGACAATCGCTCTAAAATCTGATGCCCCACGCTCCCAAGTGATGCATAGAGTATATATGATGCCCTGCTGCGCTGGCGAATTCTACCATTTTCCCCGCTTGAATCTTGTTCGATCCATAAACACGTGCAATTCCATCCCCAACCGGTACCACTAGCAACATGATGCTCTCCCATCACTAGGCTGCAGCATGCAACCCTAATGTTCCATGCCGTGATGCTGGCCACCATCTCCCACACACCATCCTTAGGAGAAGGAAGAGGGCGTTGTCGAGTGGGAGGGGTTGCCTTATGTAGCTCAATCCGATAAATGCTCTGTCTGTGTATCTTGTAAGCTGGAGAGACCTCGTTGATGTGGAAGGCATGACCCCTCTTCATCAGCCAGGCCGCCATGCCCCATGTGAAATCCTAGTGAATACTCTACATTCGGGCCACAATCCTAACGGGATCCTAGCCACATCCTCAGGGCGCTAGAGCAGCTCCAAAGGCAATGTGGGATCATTTCCAAGACACCATCCATGCATCAATGGCAGCGCCCATCCACCGGCATGTGCTCTAACCAAGGTCCTATGGACAAACCTTGGTGAGCGGTCAACCAAAAGAAGTACGAGATCTTCCGTGGTCAAAGGCTGGACCATAGCCGCGTCCAAAAACAAGATTAGACCTCTTGGGGTATCAGTGTCTCTCCGTGTCGAAGGAGTCGAGGTCGATGTCTCCATCTGTAGTACTCGCCATCCAATCCGTGTTGTGTAGGAGAAGAAGGGTATCTCCTCTATCCTCTCTGCGGCCAAAACCATTCTCTTTGGGTCGCCACAGGGGGGCATCTTGATCCGGGATGCTAGGAAGGTCGATAAACCAAGCCTTTGTTGGAGAGTGGGAGAGAAGATGAGCATCATGGAGAAGAGTGTGGGAACCAAATGGCAAAATGTTCCATTGAGTTGAGAGGAAGTCCTCTCTTTTATAGACTGGCAGAGAGGGTGGCCTAAATCAATGGCACCTCTCCTACATCAAAGGAGGTAACTCCTAAATCATAGGAACTCCACAATCATAGGCACCACCCCATGTGGGGCCCTTTGCATTATTGTACACACACACACACAACCATATGACTCCTGGTGGATGCACACATGCACCTAGCAAGCCCTTGATCACACATATCCCAACATATCCCCCCTCAAGGGTTTGCCTCTTGCTATGTCAAGGATACATCTAGTCACATAGTTTCACATGCCATTTCATGATGGTCAAGGATAAATCTATGGCTAGGATCTCATGCTAGCAAAGGTTCCCAAGGGTCGTTTACAAAAATGGGATAGAGTCCCCTCAAATGGTTATCTCCCTTGCATGTACAAGGATGAATCTTAGGCCTTTGTGTGAACCTAGTTTCTCATGTTTGCAAGAGATACCATGGGGGCAAACATGTATCACATGGCCTACATCATATGGTGACCAGAGGTGATTTACAAAAGACAAAACACATAACATTCTTTTTGGAGTACTATTCCAAACAAAGAACCTAAAAAATTTGACCAAGTGATGATAAATTAAGTTCAAAAGACAAAGTGCTCAAAAGGCATAGTCTTTATCATCTACCACAAAGTTTGATTCTTCATTTGTTGATGGAGTTCTCTCTTCAACCAGATTTGCCATGTTGTTGATGTAGCCCTTCTTTACAAGATATGCTTCAATATCCATTGAGTTGGATGTAAAACTGTTGCTATACTCTTCATCTAGAAGGCTTTTGAGTAAAACTTATGCACTAAATACCTTTTCAAGTTGCACCCAAAATTCATGTAAAGTCTCACACCCATCTATGTGATGAATGTATGAGTCACTAAGTCCCAATGGTATGATAGCAAGGGCCTTTTCATATTTTACTATCTATGCTATTTCACCTTTTCTTGTTGAAGGTTTGTTCTTCTTTCCACAAGCAATATTCCATAGACCTTTCTTCATGAGAATGAATTTGGTTTGCCAAGTATGGAAAGAATGACCATCTATCTTACTCATGTTAGTCATTAGGAAGGTCTTACCTCTTACAAGGCACTGCCTATTCCTTCACAAAACAGCATTCAAACATATTCAATTCAAAATATATCATAAATGCATCGTGAGCATTTACCAAAACTATCAAACCGCTGTAGGCCATTTTCTCCCGGTCGTATTGATGCCCTCTGGGCCCCGGTATGTGCCATATAGCTTTAGTTATTGGCACTTAGGTCGCCTAGTACTTTTAGTGTCTTATGACACCTAGTACTAGTGGTACCACTAGGACACTAGGTCCTAGAGTTCTCTTTTATAGTACTTTGTACTTTCACTTTCATTATACTAGTTGATGTGATGGCTTCCACTTCTTGCTCCACTCATGTGCATCCTTTTACTTCTGTGAGCCTACAGTGGTATCAGAGCACTTCCTTCCTAGACCTGCTCCACTCTTGTGCATTCTTTTGCTTCCGTGAGCCTACAGTGGTATCAAAGCACTTCCTTCCTGGACCTGCTCCCTACTCCTAGCTTCCTGCTTCTA
This sequence comes from Dipteris shenzhenensis, assembly GCF_047967505.1. Lineage (NCBI taxonomy): Eukaryota > Viridiplantae > Streptophyta > Polypodiopsida > Gleicheniales > Dipteridaceae > Dipteris > Dipteris shenzhenensis. The sequence goes on along the minus strand of NC_141598.1, from coordinate 39,128,388 downwards.
GCTCCAGCTCCAACGTCAAAGCTCAGCTACCGGACGTCCCGCATAGCTCTGGCGTGACCCCTCGACCTGCTGTCTGTACGATCCTGTACAATCGTAATGGTGCATCAAACGGAAAATTTTTTCCTATCCGTACAGCCATCCGTACAGCGCGCCAGAACATGTCCGTATAATTGTACGAAATTCTGTATTGTCCCGTACAGTTGTACGGAACTTTGTATAGTTTTCGATTTTCGCACATTTCCGTACTTCGACGTCCGTACAGTTCCGTACCGGCCGTACCATTCCATACATTTCGTACCGTCCGAAGCAGACATTCTAGCAGATCTGCAAATTTTTGGTGAAATTTGGGGCTTTTGCATTCGGGCTACGATTTTGCAAGTAGATTGTACAATTTTTCAGATTTGCAGTGAATTTGGCAAGAAATTGTAGGCCATTTGATCACATTTGCAAATTACAGCTTATTTTGGCACTTTTTCAGACTTGGACAGCAAGTACTATTTTTTGCAGTTGTAAGCCTTGAGGCTATCTTTTGGGTCACTTTGTCAGTGCTTTTTGACTTGTCCCATTTGCAATGGTTGGCAACAATCATGATTTATTTGGCATTCTTCATGAAGATGATAAGTTGTATGGCACCAACTATCCGATGTGGTCTTATCTCATGAAGCATATTCTTGTTGCAAGGCATTTTTGGAACATTGCTTCTGGGGTTGATCTGAGGCCAGCCAATGCTATAGTGGCTGCCCCTATTGCTGGTCCCTCTACAGAGGGTACTCCTCCTGATGCTTTATCCTCTAACACCCCTATTGCTGCTCCTCCAACTCAGGAACAGACAAGATGGGATGCAAGAGATGCAAATGCACATTCCTGTATTGCTTTATCATGCAAGAGAATCATTATTCCACACATCCGGTCATGCAGGACAGCAAAGGAGGCTTGGGACAAATTGGCTTCTCTTTATCAGATTTGCAATGAGGCACGTGTTGCATATTTAAGAAGGCAATTGCAGGAAGTCAACATGAATGAAGGTGACTCTATGGATGCATACTTAACAAAGGTCAAGGACCTCATGGAACAACTTGTCAATATTGATGAGGTGGTGCCAAATTCTCAGCTTGTCAGTACCACATTGAATGGGCTCCCAGATACATATCAAGGGTTTGCTACAACCCTTTGACTAGTGGCCATGGGTAATCCAGACCACTACTTCTTTGATCAGTTAGTCACTTTGCTTTTGCAGGAAGAGCAAAGTCGTGCTAATAGGCAAGCTACTATTCCTGATCATGCATTTGCTTCACAGCAGACAGGAAAAGGCAAGGCTTCCAAGCCTATGGGAAAGCCTAAATATGCGCCTAACAGTGGCAATTCCTCCAATGCATCTCAAAATACAGCAGATAAGTCAAAGAAGAAAAGATGCAACTATTGTCGCAAGCCAGGGCATGAAATTTCAGAATGCAAGAAGCGCATTGCTTCGGAGAAAAAGAAAGCAGGATTGACAGTCAATGCCTCACATGCAATTGAATCCCATGAGCTAGCAGATGCCTCACATGCACATGCTCTCCAGGATGATTGGGCATGGGCTGTGCATTGCTCTTTTGATCCCTCCAAAGTTGATGCATTCTGTTGATGCATTCTTTACTCCTAATGATGCTCAGTCTTGGTATTTTGATAGTGCTTCCAAGCACGTCACATCTTGCAGATAGTTGTTTCATTCCATAGCTAATGCACCTCGAGGGGGGACTGTCACATGTGCCAATAATGCTTCCTATGCTGTAAAAGGAATTGGAGATGTGCAGCTCACATCTATTTCAAGCCATCCTATCACTTTGACAAATGTTCTTTTTGTGCCTGGAATTGAAGTCAACTTGATTTCAATTTCAGCAATTGGCACTTTAGGTTTCAGAGTGATATTTGATGGATACAAATGCTTAGTATATGATCTTCGTGATGACAATGCCATAGTTCTCACTGGCACTTTGCAAAAGGGGCTTTATCACCTTGATCATCACTCAGCTGCACTTTCAATTGAAGCATTTGCTATTTCAGATTCACAGCTTGCTGAAACTCATCTTTGGCATGAGAAAATGGGTCATCTCAATTATAGAGCTCTTGCCAAGTTAGTGGTGGCTGAATATGGTTGAGAATGAATTAGGATGCAAGCTTGTCACCCTCAACACAGATAGGGGGGGAGAGTATATGTCAAAGGAGTTTGATGCATTTTTGTCTTCATGGGGCATTGTTCACTCATGCACTACTCATTACACTCCTTAGCATAATCCTATTCCTGAAAGGAAGAACAGGTCCACTATGGAGAAGGCCAAATGCATGCTTAAGGCCAAGTCCTTGCCCAATAAATTTTGGCTTGATGTAGTGATGTGTGCCAACTATGTGCTGAATAGATCTCCTACAAGGGCATTGAGGATTGTTACACCTTATGAAGCATGGAAAGGCGGTAAGGGGGAGCATATGTTCATGTACCATCTCAGCTGAGACATAAGCTTGATGATAAGGCAATCAAACAAATACTGGGAAGATTATTGTCAGTAGAGATGTAATCTTTGCTGAACATTCGGCTTCTCCTCTTGTGGACTGCAAAGCTAAGCCAGAAGTTGACATGTTTGATGCCTTTGACTCTTGGTTACCTCTGCTTCCCTCAAAGGGAGACTTTGACCAGCAACATGAGCCTCCTGCAGGTCCTCCAACAAGCAATGATCAGCCAGCACCCCATGCTGATTTGCAGGTTCCTCTTCCAACACCAAATGATCCCACTATTCATGATGCAGTGATTGAAGAAAGAGCTGTCAGTAGACAGCAAAGGCAAGTTCCCAGAGGGCTTCTTGACACATTGAGGGACAGCAAACAAGATCAACCTCTTGCTGCCTGAACAAGATCAGGGAATAGACAGATGCATGGTCACTTTCTTGAGTTTGCACTCCTTGGTACAGCTTGCAACGAAGAGCCTTTGTGCCATAAAGATGCTTTTGACAGCAAAGAGTGGATGGATGCAATGAGAGCTGAGCTACAATCTATAGATCTCCCTCCCGGCAAGCATGCCATTGGTACCCGGTTGGTCTACAAATTAAAAAGGAAATTTGATGGCAGCATAGATCGACACAAAGCCCGTCTTGTTGCAAAAGGGTATGCCCAACAACAAGGCATTGACTTTGAGGAGACCTTTGCTCCCACTTCCAGGATTACTACTATTAGATGTGTCATTGCCATTGTAGCCCATCATCATTGGCAAGTACACCAGCTTGAAATCAAGACTGCCTTTCTTCATGGGGATCTGCAGGAAGAAGTTTATGTGACAACCTCCTGGCTTTGAGGTTGTTGGCTCTGAAAACAAGGTATGCCAACTGAGAAAAGCCCTTTATGGTTTGAAGCAGGCACCCAGGGCATGGTATGCTAAAATTCATGCACACTTACTATCCCTTGGTTTTCAGAATAGCCCCACAGAGCACACTCTTTATGTCCGTGGGAGTGGATCTGATTTTTAAGTGCTGATTTTATATGTGGATGACATGCTGATCATGGGCCCTAATACTAAGCATATTGCAGCTTTCAAGGCTGATTTGCAGCAAGCTTTTGAAATGTCAGACATGGGACAGCTGCACTATTATTTGGGCATTCAGTTTGCTCATGTTGAGGGGGGTATCATGATGTCATAGTCCAAGTATATTGGACAGCTCCTTGATCGTTTTCAGTTTGAGGATTGCAAGCCAATCTCTACTCTAGTGGACCTTGGCTTCAAATTTTCAGCTCATGATGGGAGCCCACCATGTGATATCACTCTTTACCAGCAAGCTGTTGGATGTCTCATTTACTTACAGTATGCAGTATCCCAGCTCAGTAGGTTCATGCACATGCCTATTTCACAACATTGGCAGGCAGTGATGAGAGGCTTCAGATATCTCAGAGGCACTTCGGATTTAGCCCTCTTCTATGGTGATCAGGGTTTAGACCATGCATGCTTGAACGGATAGTGACTGAGCAGGTTGTTCCGACACCAGAGTGTCACATATCGGCAACTATTTTTTGCTTGGCAGTTCATGCATCTCTTGGCTCAGCAAGAAGCAACCCACAGTTGCCACATCCAAGTGTGAGGCTGAGTACAGAGCAGCTTCACCGCTACAGTAGAGTGTGTCCGGCTTCGATAGTTACTTTCACATGTTGGTATTCGCCAGACATCCTCCACTATGGTCTACACTGACAGCCAGAGTGCTTTGGCCATTGTGCGTAATCCAGTGTTTCATGCGTGTACCAAGCACATTGAAGTTCACTATCATTATGTTCGAGAGCGGTTGTTAGCAGGAGACATAGAGTTGTCCTAGCTTCCCACAGAGGACAACATAGCAAATATGTTTACAAAGGCACTTCCTTATCCCAAGTTCGAAGCCTTTCAACAGGCTTTACACTTGGTTCCCTTTGTCACATGATCTGGCATACCTTGTACATTCATAGGTGGCTATATCCTTTTGGATGAACATGTGCCACCATGACCAGAAAATACCATGTATTCTGAGACGTTTCTAGAATACTTCAGCCCATACCATGGAGGGGGGTTTGTAGGCCATCTTCTCCTCGTCGTATTGATGCCCTCTGGGCCCAGGTATGTGCTATGTAGCTTTAGTTATTGGCACTTAGGTCACCTAGTACTTTTAGTGTCTTATGGCACCTAGTACTAGTGGTACCACTAGGACACTAGGTCCTAGGGTTCTCTTTAATAGTACTTTGTACTTTCATTTTCATTATACTAGTTGATGTGACGGCTTCCACTTCTTGCTCCACTCTTGTGCATCCTTTTGCTTCCGTGAGCCTATAGTGATATCAGAGCACTTCCTTCCCGGACCTGCTCCACTCTTGTGCATCCTTTTGCTTCCGTGAGCCTACAACCGCAAGACAGTGCTCCAAAGATAAGACTGAAAAATGCCTCAGATCACTTCCAATGGTCAAACATCCAAAATCCCAAAGATAATTGAGATAATAATGAAACTTTCTAGCACTTAACCATATTCAATAGTTCATATTAGAAGCAAATATCACTGTCACCCCCAAATTGAATAGTATGAAGATGGAGGGTGCAAGAGAAAAGCTTCAAGAGGACTTTCAGAGGCAAATGAAAGCTCTTACTGAGGACTACTTCCAGCAAAGAGGAATGGCGAAATTTCCCGTTGTGTCACCGTGGAGAGATGCACCTATTCCGACAGATATTTGTGTGATTTCTCCACAATCGCTGCATCATTTGAGTTCAAATTTCTTCAGCAAACTCTTTACAGCATTGCCCTAAGTGGTTGAGAGGAATTGACGAATGGTCGCAGCTATGGGCGGAATTTTGAGCTAGATTGGCAAGCAAAGAACGAAGCAGCACGGCTGCTCAAAGAAAAATTCCGTCAATCCCAGCAGTGAAGAGGTGCCCTAGTGTGGGGAAGTTGGAGCTGGAAGCATTTTGAAAGTTAACGGTTGGATTTGGAGAAATTGATGCTGCAAGATTAGGGCAGAATCGGGAAAAATGGGAGAGATGTGGAAGAAGGTTGAAGAAGATGATGAGGTGGCACTTTGGAGCTAGAGTAGGCTAGGAGCACTTTGATGGATCTTATAAAAAAAGTTTAAATAAAAGTACTGGAGGAATTGTCATTTATGATCCTAGAGGAAATGAGATTCAAAAAATGGAAATTCAGCTTGAAGCCAATAGTAATAATGAAGTTGAGTTGAATATGCAGCCCTCTTCGAAGGTTTGAAAGTATGCATTAGTCTGAGTATTAAGAGACTCATGATTAAGGGAGATGCTCTGTTGGTTGTGAAGCAAATTTTAGGTGTCTGGAAGGTTAAGCATGTTCATCTGAAGAGATGGATAAGTGCGGTGAAGAAACTGTTAAATCAATTGGATGCCTGGACACTCCAGCATATTGAAAGAGGTAAGAATGTAAATGCACATGATGCTGCGCAGGAAATTACAGCAGCCTATGTTGATGCAGTAGGAGTGCAGGAACCCTTATACAAAGGAAGGGAGACATTAGCTTGTGAGGAAAGCTTCCTGTTAACTGGTAAAGTGCCTGAAGAAGTTCCGAAACAAAGAAAATACAGATTTATTAAAAGCTGTACTTCTTATTGTCTGATAGATGATGTTCTTTACATGAAAGGGGCTGATCTGGTGCTCAGAAGAATTCCCTGACATGAGGAAGTTTTTCATATTTTACAAGCTAATCATGAGGGAGTATGTGGAGGACATTTTGCTTTCAAAATTATGCTAAGGAAAATACTTACAGAAGGATATGTGTGGCCATCCCTCCAGAGAGACATAAGACATTGGTGCAAGTCATGCCTACAGTGTCAACAAATGAGTAAGAGGATCTTACATCCATAACTCAGAAATATCATGCTTGCTTATAATATTTTCGAGAAATGGGGAATAGATGCCATCGGTCCTCTACCCATCACAGCCAGGGGAAATTGTTATATGCTGACAGCTGTGGATTATTTGACGAGATGGGCCGAAGCACGAGCAGTACGGGCTGTCAATGCAAAATCTGTATGTTTTGTGTATGAGGATATCTGTTATAGATTTGTTGTACCATTGGAGTTGCTTTCTGATAGAGGTCCAGGTTTCAGGAGTGAGCTGAAGATTGAACACAGATATGCAAGTCCATATTACCCTCAATGTAATGGGATGAATGAAAAATTTAATGGTTTGTGTACTAATATCATGGGAAAGATCATGAGAACCTATGAGAAGGAGTGGGATCTTGCTTTGCACTAGGCTTTATGGGCTTACAGAAGGCACCCAGTTTTCACCATTTCATCTTGTTTATGGGAAAGAAGCTCTGTTGCCCTTGGAAGTAGAAATTCCTGCATTACAGATGTTAATGAAGATAAATGAGGATTCAAATTCTACTTTCCAAAACCGGTTATTGGATTTGCAGGAAGTACAACTACATAGACAAAAGGCGGTGGAACATTATGCTTTAGTTCAAGAGGAGAATCAGAAGAGAGCAAATAGGAAATTCAGGGATAAGAAAATCAAGGAGGGTGATCTAGTTTTGAGATACAACAGTAGTCTGGATTCTACCTTCAAGAAGAAATTTGTGACCAAATGGGATGGACCTTTTCGTGTGACGAAGAAATTTAAAAATGGATCATATCAACTTGAGGATTTGGATGGTCAGCAGCATAAGAATAGAGGTAATGGCTTCATATTAAAGAAATACTTTCATAGGATCATGAGTGTGGGCGGCTGTGGACCTGCTGTGATGAAACCAGATAAGCCGGAAGACCTCATGGATGAGGATATCTCTGAGAAATGCAAATCTTATATCCCTTTATTTGCAAGACATGAATGTCTGCACACTTGGGGATGGGCAAAATGATAGGAAAAAATCTGTATCAAGCTTTTTAGCACTGTATATAGCTGTGGGTAGGCACATAGTTGTACACATCCAGGGTAGGTGTGGGCTTTTGGCATTTGTGGATATTTCTTTCACAAGCATGATGGACTGATGTATATTTTTTTTGAGATAATAAAGTATGTTTGCAGGGACTTCATGGGAAATGATGAAATGCAATGTGGTTGTACCAGACTTCCAGAGCAAGGCTGTCTAGTGTGTGGTCAAGTGAAATGTTTTTGGGGTCAAGTCATGAAGGGTTTCTTTATTTTATTATTCTGAGTCAACGTGCACTTGCATGCTATGGGAATTTGACATGTTTTGGTGCCCACGTCAAGGGGCTTCTCATGTGTGTGTACAGGGGTGCATGCAAGCTTTAATGTGCATGCTAATGTGTGTAGGAATTGTGTGACTAAAGGTCCAAAATGTGCATTTAATGTGATTTGAGGGAAATGTCTTGAGAGTGGTAAAATGTCACTGGTAAGGTGGCAGATTAGGCTGAGGTGGCTAGACTGATTGGGAAGGCATCTTGCTCATGCATGTGGCTACATAATAGAAGAGGGAAGCTTCTCGTCGATGAGCAAGCATGGTACGTGGAGGAGCTTGGGCTTGAAGAGAGGGAGAAGTGGCAGGAGAGAGCGGAGAGACCTGGGCTGCGAAGAGCTTGCAGGCTGGCTGGAGGCCATTGCGATGGTGGGAGGCTCGTAGGGTGAAGAGGAGAGAGCAGCTGAAGGAGCGCAACTGCTAGCTGGTTGAAGGGCTACACTGTAGGAGGGGGGATTCCGTAGATGAAAAAGGGTGTGTGTGCATAAGCGAAGGGCTGAGTGCCTATGAAGAAAAAGGCCTACGTACGTGATGAGACGGGGATTTCCGACTGCATGCTTGGCAAAAAGGGACTCCAGGTTTGGAAAGGATAAGCTATGGGTGCTCCTGGGCTACGGCTACGTGGTGAATTTAGATCGAATGGGAGAGAAGGGCTATTGCGGACGCTGTTAGTTATCTTCACAAAAGGGAGTTTGTGAGCTTGTGTGCGCTGAGAAGACCTTGGCGCTGAGGACCTCCAGAGATAGCGAGCTGTTTCGTTGGCTGAGCATAGCTACTACGTAGGTAGGACAGTCGTTTGCACGTGAGCTGATGCAGAGAATCGTGGTCTGGCTGAGATCATATGGAAGGGCTCCGTTTTTTTTGATTGAGGAAGCTACGTGGCTGTGCGGGTGATGCCATAAATGTGAGCTAATCTCTCCGTGAGAAATGAAGGCAGCAGGGCTATTGCTGGAAGTGTCTTCCGTTGGGTTTGTGTGTAGTTGGTCATGATCTATGGATAAGGACAACTTAAGGCATAGCTGTGTACCGTTGTCTACTAGCTGAAGAATTTTGGGCAACAGAGACTCCATGAACTCCGTATGCAAAGAGATAGAAGGACCAAGGAGTTGCAGGCTAAGGCGCAATGGATCGTGACCTGCATCGATGATGGTTGTCCTAAAGGAGCTGGGCAATTGATGCTTGCTGCAGATGTTCATCAATCACTGATCTTCTGCCTTGTGAGGGAAGAGAAGCTGTCCTAAAGGAATCGGAAGTCTCTTTGACATGGTTGTGATCTTAGGTTGATTTGATTGTGGGAGATTTTTGGATATTGATTGAGAGGGAGAAGAGGAGGTGCTGTTGCAGCTTTGTGGGAATTATGAGCTGCTGTTCTTGATGGAAGCTTAGAAGTGTAGGCTGTGGGTTCATAGTATTCTGAGGCTGACTGTTTTCTGAGTTTTTTTGGGGGGAAGTTCAGTTCTGAGTTCAGCCTGTTTCGGGCTGTGTAGTCTTTCCCCTCTTTCAAAGAGTCTGTGTGTGTCCTAGTCAGATTGTGTGGGAGATTGACTTGTTATTTGTGTGCTCTGGATATCTGCTCTGGAATCTGGTTCATAAGCTCACCCTCTACGAGCCCACATTGCAGCTGATCCCTATGAAGTCTCACCTATCTGACGTGGTGAAGTACATAATTCCTGGTTGTCTTTCCATTTTTTCCTTATCAACGTGTTGGGACTTTATGATATTATCCCTACATTGCTATAGCAAAGTAGTCACATGGGCCATTACCCTATCAGCATCTGTGTAAGGCACATGAACTTTGCAGCCATACATAGCTTCAAATGGAATGAAGTTGCTGCACCTTTTGGAAAATGTGGAATTGGAGTCTTCCACCACTCTTTTCACTCGCATCTATGGCTCTCACCCCTCAAGACTTCAAGCCAGAGATTGGATGCTTGCGGCCTTACCCTCTGACCTCGCCTCACACCTTAAAGATGTTCGTTTATTGGAAAGGGGGTTCTTCCACGTGGTCTTTGGTTCCCCAAAGGCTGTGGGCAGCACAGGGCTCAAAGACAATCCATCGCAATAGGGTTATAGAGGATCTTCTTGGCTCCTTTCAAGCTAGGTTTTGACCCAGTGGAAGAGGATAGTCATGCTACAAGACCTGAATGTGCATGCCTTCTAGCAAGATCATGTAATGGTGCAGAGCTAGACTGTGATATACTTTTGAAAGTGGATCCACAATTGCAGATGTCAGATTGGCATACAAGGCATCCTTTTGTGCTCTATGACAAAAAGAGCTGTGGGCACGGGGCTCAAAGACAATCCATCGCAGTAGGGTTATAGAGGATCTTATTGGCTCCTTTCAAGCTAGGTTTTGACCCAGTAGAAGAGGATAGTCATGCTGCAAGACCTGAATGCGCATGCCTTCTAGCAAGATCATGTAATGGTGCAGAGCTAGACTGTGATATACTTGATCCACAATTGCAGATGTTAGATTGGCATACAAGGCATCCTTTTGTGCTCAATGACAAAAAGGACCAATGTTGATGTTCTTTGGACTACCAAAGGACTTTGTATGACAAACCGTACAAGATCTACAATCCCCGACACTCCAAGCCTTGTAACTCATCAAAGAAAAACACAGATGGCTTCTGAAAACCATTAGTGGCCATCGTCACGAAGCACAATGCACCAATGCCATTGATGTATACTGATCTTGTATCATCCTCTATCAACAAGATATCATAGGAGAGGCTAAAAGAAGAACCAGCTATACCTTGTGGTCTAGGACCACTACGAGAGGCAAAATCACCTAGTGGGCATAGCCAAATGGTCTTGTTAGCACTAAGATGAAAGGGGGTTTGTTTGTAAAGAGTCATGTGATTACCCTCTTGGGAGGGTTTCAATTGATTACACAGGTTGTCACTTGCACAACCAGCTTGTGTAGACTCATGCCAACACAATGTCCCACTTTGTGCCAATGGCAAGCTTGCCAAGAGGCAAGTCACACAACTCCCATGTGCCATTTTGGTGAATGGAGGTTAACTCTAAGTTTACAGCACCTTGTTGTCAAAAGCATCCTTGTGGCATAAGGCTCATGTAAAAAAGGGCGATGCATTCAACATTGTTCACTTCTAGTATGGGCAGCCAAAGGTTTAGCCTGCTTGCTGTCCTTAAGTGCATCCAACGGTCATCTCGAAATTGTTTTCTGCTGTCTAATAACGGCCCTTTCCCTGTAACAGCCTCCTCAGTGACATTGTCCTTAATAGAACGCATATCAGACTGAATGTTTTCAGCACTCTGAAACTGAGAATGACTTGCAGCAAGGAGATTTAAACTCTCCAATTGCTGATCTGAAACTGTACCGTACTTGAAAAGGGGCATTAACATCAGGCTGCTTTTGACAGTCCGGCCAAGGCAAAGCTGATTGCTCAGCCAAAACAACATCTGGGCTACCCAATGCTCTTACATGCTATAGTTGGTGCTCTATTCAGCACAAAATTTCACACATGAATCATGATGGCATCCATTCTTACTTAATAGGGAACGCCGTTCCCCCTTCTTGAACATCCGGAATGCCATTCCGTGAAGGAAGGGGGAACCAGAACGTTTTGGATTTCTTTATTCTTTTTCTGGGTGTCTGTGTGTGGTTTGGGACCGGGGGAGGGGCAGAGGGTACTCAGAAAATGTCTCCTCATATATTAGGGATTCTCATATATTAAGGAAGCATTTATTCATCCACATGCAGGAAGCGTAGATTACGAAACATTCCAAATGCATATTTAAAGCTAAAATGGAAAGTTCAAAGCTGTGAAAACTTAAAGTCAGTTTCTTTCATGTTCTGGTAGAGTTTTAGGTCATAGGATGACGTGTTGTATGCCGTATCATATGACATGTCATATGATGTGGCATTCTGGACCCCATTCCCCTTCCCGAAAGGTTCTTGTTCCAGCATAAGACATTCCTGTTCGCTGGTAACTATGCATCCAACCAAAATTTGTTTGGCAAAGACGTGCCCTTTAACATACACCCAGCCATCGCCATTACAGTAAGATTCTTCTACTCTACAACTGCATTCTACTCCAATGTGTATGGCACTGTGCATTGATGTATGATGCCACCACGAGATGCTAAAAATTGAGCAAAGTCACAGGGCCCTTTTGATCCTCCCTTATCTAGCATTGCATCTTGGTTTTAAGTCTAATAGCAAGTGTTCTCCCTTGTCTTTTCTCTCACTTTATTTTCCTCTCTCTCTCTCTCTCTCTCTCTCTCTCTCTCTCTCAGCTCTCTCTCTCTCCCTCCAACATCGCTATGATCTAAACAGATCCCACCTCCACCAAGACAAGTATATTTTCATCCTTCCTTCCTCCTTCCTTCTTATCTTCTCGTCATCTCTACAAAGCTTTCAAAAAATCAAGCATCTTTCCTCCTCCCATGTAGCATACTTCTCCCCTCTCCCCCCTCAAGGTCCTCCTCCTCCAATTGCTTCCTAAAAAATGGCTAGAGTATACTTGTGCAAGCAGATTCTACCCATTTATTCACCCTTTCAGACTGGCAAAAAAATAAAATCCCACAGTGGATGTTGTCCTCATGGGACCACCCACATCTCTATGTATCAGATGCAATTTGCGGACTAAACCAACAATCCCATCCTTGGGAAAGGAGTACTTGTACATCTTTCCCAACAAGCATCCCTCACAAATGTGCTTTGAAGTACATGCATTTTTAAAGATCTACAAGTCCAATGAATGCATCTTAACCAAACTACCATTAGTGACATGCCCAAATCTCTCATGCCATAGATAAGCATCTGTAATAACTAAGTCTTTCACTGCATGTGCCTCTACAACAGCCCCTTTCTCATAATAATCAAGATTATACAGCCCGCTGGTAAGTATTCCAATGAGTACAATGCAGTACATGGCATAAGGATAACCATCAAAGATGACTCTATAACCAGCAGTAGCGATGGCAGAAATAGAATCAGATTTTTATTAAAGCCTGGAACATATAGAACATCCAATAGAGTGACTGCATCACCTGAGACTGATGTGATTTCCACTTTATCAATGCGTCTAACAACAAAAGAAGCATTGTTGGCTCACATCACGATGCCCACCTTCGGTGCATTATCCAAAGACAGTTTTTATTGTAGGATGTGATGTTCTTGGAACATCACACACAATCAAAGTGGCATGCTTGCATGTGACAAAAAACGCCCATTTCTTCTTCTCTGAAGCCATGCACATTCTGCATTCTGAAATATTATGTCCAGTTTTTCTTCTTGCCATCCCACCGGCTAGAAGGAGATTAAGTATTAGCATTATTCTTAGGCTTGCTGGAATTCCTGCCTCCCTTGCCTTTACTTTTATGGTTATTGGCAAATGCTTGATCTGCATTCATGGAGGCAGTCTGATTTGCAAGGCTCTACTAGGGAGGACATGGGGAGGGATGAAGAGGGCTGATAAGGGGGGGTGGGGGTAGGATAGGAGAGGGGGAGGAATGGAATGGGGGGCATAGCTAGGGTAGGAGGCGAGGAGGGCTGAAAGGGGGGCAGGGGTAGGGGAGCAGGTGGGGGGCTATAAGGGGGGGACGGGGGAGAAGGCAAGGAGGCAGGGGAGCTGAGGGTAGGGCAAGAGGCAAGGAGTATGAGGGGGTAGGCGGGGGCGCTAAGAGAAGGGTGGGGACACGAAGGAGGAGGCGGGGGGAAGGGAGGGGAGAAAGAAAGAAAGAAAGAAATTTTATTAGAGTCTTCGGAAGACCGATGGGTCTATGAGACTGAAAGAAAACCTGACACAAATCACAGTAAGGGTGGAGCTACTGAAACGAGCATCATCACTCCTATTGAATCCTAAGTATGATCATACATAATCAAATACATCTGGATGTAACAATGAAAAGAAAAAAACTGGAGCGAGCGGAATCCTCCGTCTGTCATGTCGCCCTGGCTGGTGCATAGCCGATGATGGGACGCTGGCGCCCGTCAAGGGGTGCCGTGCGTCTCGGTCTCCTAGACAAGGCTCGACGCAAGACCAGAGCCATCGTGACTTTCGTGGGACGTATCCGAGGTCTAAACAATGACGGGAGGTCCCCCAGAGTGATTTGTGTGTCCCCTCGATGTCTCGTGTGTCGTGCTGCGATCATTGGGTCGGGGCCTCTGTCACGTCTACGGCTAGAGATTGGACGATCAATGTCACTCGATGGGAAGAACTCTATGATCCTGCTCAGAGAGGTGTCTGATGATGTGGCCAAGCCCCGTCGCCTGAGTAAGTACTCTCTCTGTCAGACCCCCTTGTGAATGAAGGCCGTGAGACACCTCTGATTTGGGTAGGCGAGGAATCTGGAAAGGAGCCCGGAGCCGCCGTCTCTGTAGAAGCAGTGGTAGCGACCTCGGATCTTGGGAAATACAAAATATTAAAGCACTCGTTTCTCATATGTCTGGAAAAGAGGCTTGTCCTAAAAATTTGAAAAGTAGTCCATGTGATAGATGTCATGCCATCCAATAAATCATGCCTGTGCAAATCCGTATATCAAACAAAAATTCAACCTACCGCATTGTTGCATTACTATAAGGAGCCTTATTCCAAACAAAAGAGGTTGACCTCGACTCTGAGGAACACTGCGCTTCTCCCATAGTTGCCAATTACTTTTTGGACATGCGATTGGGTGCCAAATAATTCCTTGTGCCAACCCTCCACTTGTCCTCCTAGATGATTGAACGTATTATAAAATTGGGAAGAGACCAGGGGAGTATCTTAGACTTGGGATATGGGTGTTGATATATGTGGAAAAATGAGGCCAAGGGTTATCGCACACAATTGAGAGTGCATAACCGCCTAGCCCACATGGGAGACTTTTCCACACACACCATGCATGTGGGAGGATGCATTTGTGATTGGGGAATGATGACACCGATGAGAAAATAATCCATTATTAAAGAGCAACTGTCCCACCACTGTGTATACATTCCATCAAAGATTTTGTTACATGGCACTTGGGTGCTTGTGCATGGCACAACACCATTTTTAGTTGCTCAAAATGTGTATGCAATGTCCCCTCACATCAAATACTAATGGACATGTGTACCATCTACTTATACCGGTCCTGCATAAGCTCTATTAGGCTACAACAACTAGCACTAGATGGAAATTCCATAGAACATGTGTGCATGTGCATGTGTTTATGCATGTTCACATGTGTTTGTGTGCATGTGCACATCCTAGGAATCCCCTCTGCTCTGCCGCTCTCTATGCGGAGGCGGTGTGATGATACCCGATGGAGATCCGTAGTGAGTGAGGCATATGAAGCTCAGTGTACCCCGGTGGTGTGATGAATCCCTCCTCCAAAATACGAAGACAGTAATCTCTGTAGAAACTCAGCTTCACTGGAAGCTCCCTTGGCTCCAACCAGGTCCTAAAGGTGTGTAGCTGTAGGAGATCCTCTCGAATGACCTGGTTGGTGTGTGGCCCGATCGGGATGGTGGGTGGGAGTACCGGAGGGGCATCTAAACTGTACTGAAAAGGAGGTATCCTATCGATGTGAAACCCTAGTCTCACAAACCATCTGTGAGTCCGTGCATACCAGCATCGCTCGTCTCCCTCTGCTGCCAACCTCATGGAGGAATCGACAGCCAACCATGGCAACCTTTGTCTCCCTGATGTGCAGTCCCCATATGATCTAACCCGGTGTAGATATGTGATGGTCTAAAAGGCTGCATCTAGCTAGAGTGGAGAAGCACCAAACTCGGCCTGAATGATGTGATGTGGTATAAATGGTTTCCCTCGGATCATCCGTGAGAGCATGAGGATCTGCATGCGCTCCACCCATGTCCACTCTATCTCTGACATGTCAGGCCCCCAACAAGGGCTGCCATACATACCGGCTGGTCGGACCAAGGAGTCGAAGAGAAGAGCCTTGGTCCGAGGGTCTTGGAAGTGGGAGTGGAAGCATTGTCTCTCTAGCCGAGCCAATGAGGCATATCCCCTACTCAGTCTGGCCTGCGTCGCTGGTCTCATCGTGAAGATCGTGCCGGAGAAGATGACCCCCAAGTAAGTGTCTGAGGATACGATCTCAACTGGTGACCCACCGAAAGTGAACTGCTTCTGTTGCATGTTTGCTCGAGAGGTGTTAAAGATCGTGACCTTGGTCTTGCCAAGGTTGATCTCCAAATCATGGGATAAACAAAAAGCCTGCAGTGCATCCAGGTGTCACTGGAGCCCCTCGGGTGTGGACGACAAGAGCGCCACGTCATCTGCATAAAGAAGAATCCTGATGATGATCCCCGCAAGTGAGCAACCGGTCCCTCCGAACGCCCCCATGAAAGTCTCAAGCTCATCGATGTAGAGGCCAAACAAGGTTGATGATAAGGGACAACCATGCTTGACCCCTATGGTACTCAAGATCTCATTTGTCCAACCTGGCAAGAAGAGCGGCCGGGGGGCTGAGAGAGGGAGAATAAATCTCTTCACTAACAGGGCAAAAGGCAGCCAGAGCATGTGCATGTGCATCTCTACCATCCCAATTTTATCTGATCTTGAATAAGGCATTGCGGCAACAACGGTAGATGAGGAAGAACTCACAACGGTACCACCACCCGTGGCAACGGGTACAGTGGCAGCAGATGGGTAGGACATAGGCTCTCACATCAGTTCCTGCAAGAATAACCGACAAGTTTTGGCATCCAACATGTGGCGCATCATATACGACCGTATACAATAGTTGGTGCCATCAAGCTTATCCTCAGCTCCAAGCATCCTAAAAAAATCATTGCTGGCCATTGCTATCAAGCAACAAAGCAAGGAAAACCCCAAATAAAGTATCTCTGCACAAATACAACTACCCAAGCCTCAAAGCTATCACTGCAAGGTGTGACTAAAACGAATGCAGTTGCTGGCTACAAAATCGGACTGCAAATGTAAGGTAAAAATCTAATTGCAAACGTCTTCAAATCATCATTGCACTGACTCAAAGGCAGATGTCTTTGTCCAACCACTGATACGCACTACTGGTACCTAAAAAGGGAACCCCAAGGCACAAGGGCCGAATGGGAGAACAAATGGAGCAAATGCCAAATGTGCAAATAAAGGGCAAATCAGGCCAACTGCTTACCAAGGAATTCAAACCAAAAGCCCCAATAAAATCAGTTGAAAGCCCCAATTTTGACCAATGCCACACACATGTACTGCCAATGAAAGCTTTGTGTCTGCGCTATATGCCTCACTGCCAAGGACTTGCAGAGATGACTCCACAACAAACAGAAGTAGACCTGCAAACAAATTTGGCAGTGACATATGCCAACGTGACGACCAAATCAATGAAAGCTCTCCAAAATGATGTTTGCAAGCAGAAAGGGAAAACGGTAGCACATGCAGGGAAAGCAACAAATCCGATGGCAAAATCACAAAGGCCCAAATTTGAAGGTGATTCCAAATGTAGTGGCTGTCTATTGCACCTGAGGACGACCAGCAGATACATGGGCTGCAAAATGAGGTGTTGTTCTAGCAATGGTCGGCCAGCAAGGAATGCACCAACTCTAGGAAGAATAATCAACGGGCCAGTAAGAGAAGAGCTAGCAGCGACTGTAGTCGTTCTCCTGAAGAAAATTCAGGAATTGGTATTACTTGGGCTGCTGTGACAGCAAGTCGCACCCTCTTTCCTGAAGAGGAAATTACGGGTCTTTTGTCTTCTCCATAGACACTTGTATCTTCTCAGGGTTGGGTGCCGGATCCTGAGATTGAAATGCATACTTGATACTTTAGGTTCTCAGCTGTACATATTCTGTAAATATGTTGTCACATATAAAATGTTTGACTCTCAATGTACAGGGATTATGTGATCCTAGTAAATGGAAACTTGTCAGGGGCTATCTCAATCAATTACAGCCTGACATAGTGGCAATGCAAGAGCATAACCAGCATATGTATGCTGGTCTTTATGGGCATTTTGCTGGGTATGACATAATTTATGCGGGTGAGCACACTTTTTCAGGTGTAGTTTTTCTGGTCAAACATGAGTTTCAGCCAGTTGTTGCCCTCAATGATAGCTAAGGCAGATGGCTGATTATATAGTGTCTCATTCAGGGATAAAATTTTGAATTTTCCTCGGTTTATGCACCTCAATCTTCTCGCAGTAGAGGTTTAATTTGGGCTGATATGCAAGGCTACCCCTGGAGACAGCATGCCTTTATTTGTGGGGATTTTAATAATGCTCCTCCCTAGGGTATAATACTTTCGGCCATACTCATATATTGGCTTTTGAGCGCCATCATTGGTCAAATCTATTACATCAGCTTAGTCTTGATGACCTTTGGCAAGAATCACAGCCAATGTTGCCACGCTATGCTTTTCAGCATAATGCTCAGTCTTCTTATCGCACCCGTCTAGATCGTTGGTACACGGTTAATCCTCAGCACTATGATTATCTTACTACTAAATTATGGGCAGATTATGCTTTTATGCATTCGGATCATGCCCCTTTGTGGTTGAGGATCTCTGTTCATGAAATGCCTGATGATCAGCTTACACAAAGAAGGCTACTCATTGTGATGATGAATAATAGCTATTTGGAGCATGACACATACAAGGCCATGGTTTATGAAGCTGTTCACCCCCTATCACAACAGTCTCGCTTTGGTTCTTTGAAAAAAAAAAACAGTCTCGCTTTGGCATTGACTAGATCATCTACCTGCAAAGAGAGTGACATTAGATATGTTGTTATCCCCTGAAACAAAGGAGAAACAGCTTGGTCACACAATGTTGAAGATGTTGTTAACCAGAAGGACCAACGTGGCTCCAATGATTGAATGTAGAGTGGAAGCAATGCACGATCATCCCAATCCAAGAAGTCTATGGGCTTCAATATAACGCAAGAAAAGGAGAGACAACCTAAGTGTGGAAGTCATTGCTAGAGTGACGACGTTTTGGCACAAAAATATGAGAGTTTCTCCAAATAAAAAGAACATCTTTTAAAAGCGGATTGGATGCAATGCGTTTGATGACCACATTGCTCATGGTAAAGTTACATGCCAATCTTTGACTGAGCTAAGTCATGTTAGAAATCTTTCTATGGAAGAAAATTAGATTTTATACCAAGCTAAACATTGTCTCCAATGCAATAGAAAATCTCTAAATGGGAGACATGGGCACGACAGAGGGCTTTTTTTATAAAGGATGCTCATTCAAAGCCTTTTTTAAAGAGGCACTCTCGCAGTATTTGCAGGGCTCTTGCAAGGATCCCACATCACCCATGGCTCTCATGCGCACAGTTATATTAGGCTATGTGTGCACTCCCATGGAGACATCATGGTGTTCTTCTCTACCTACTCTTCTCGTGTCAATTGTCAGCTTTGGGAGTTAGTGGCTCCATCCATTAGCTTTTATTGTCTTTGGTTTTCTTGAATCTCATATACCCTCAGCCTTTGGAGGCTTTAATAGCCTTTATTTATTTCGTTCTTTTTCCCACCATCCCTCATTTTCTCTTCCAGTGCACTTGTCTACATCCTTCTTTTTCTTTCGTCTCTCTCTACCTCCTTTTCTTTCCCACTTAATCTCTCTCCCATTCCCTTGCACTTCTGCTTCACACTTCCTCTTAAGGCTCCACTTTAGCTTCTAACGTTCTTTGGTACTATCCATTGAAGCTCCATGTTAGCATCAGGTTGTCAAAGGAAACTCCACCTATTGTCCTGCCCCTTTGCATGGGTTGTACCAAAGAATTGGGGATCACTATAAGGCATCATCGTACCATGCTGTGTCAAAAGAAACTTTGCCTAATATTCCACCCCTCTGCATGGGCATAGAGTTTAGGAGCACTAAATCTATATATGCCTAGATTCATCAGGAACGATGATTTGAAATATGACAAGGAAGATATTTTTGGAATAAAGTTGAGATTGCAGCCACATTTCATCTCAATAAGCCTACCATTGGCGCCACAGCCAGCCTCCCATGCATATTTACCAACAAAAGAATAGAAGACCATTCCTACTATACGTAGTCAATCCACATACTTGATCACATAAATACCATAATGACCAAAGGAAAAAATGAATGAGAGAGAGAGGGGAAATGGTGCAAGAGGGTGCTCCTTTTCCTTACAAGTCAAACAATCAACTAAGTCAAGACAAGATACCTCTATACAAAGGCCACAATCCCGGATTGTTCCTACAAAACAACAATAGGTAATAACCTCAAATCTCTCTCTCTCTCTCTCTCTCTCTCTCTCTCTCTCTCGCTCTCTCTCTCTCTTTCTCTCTCTCTCTCTCGCTCTCTCTCTATGAAGCTACTTAAAAAACACTGCAACAAAGTACTAGGAGTAGCACACAAACTAGCCCAACAAGTACTCACTACATAGCAAGTTCGTAATATTTTCCCTGGATGTACTATTAGTTAATGGAAATTGCTAGCCCCATAGATCCTAAAGTGTCCCGTGTAGACATAAATACAATCATATCATCTCTCTCTCTCTCTCTACATACATACATACATACATACATATGTATGTATGTATGCATGTACATGTATGTATGTATGTATGTATGTATGTACATGTATGTGTGTGTTTGTACCACGAAACACTAAAAGGGATCTCTCCACGCTTATGCAGGCTCTTTCTTTATATGGATTGGCTGCGGGCCTTGATGTGAATTTTCAGAAATCTCAGCTATTGCCCTCGCACTAAAAAGACTCGCATAGTCTTGTATGGCCAGAGGAAATTCTGTTGCCAACTCAACAAGTACGCCATCTTAATTATCCTCTTGGGTGGACGATTACCCATCGTCAACAGATTGATTGGGTCCTTGCCAAATTAAAGAAAAAGCTTGAATATTGAAACCTGGCTACTTGGCCTCTACATGTTCGGCTCCGATTTGCTCAATCTATCTTGGTGGCATATATTCAATTTTATTTGCCTTTGATCTTCCTTACCAAGGCATATCTTACTTCCTTTATGTCCACTATTATGGAAATTTTTTGGCGTTCAAAACATGGCAGGAAAAGCTTGCGCTTACTTCTTGTACATCAGTTATGTTCGCCAAAAATGAATGGGGGATTGAATATTCTTAATATTCACGTCCATACTCTTGCTCATAAGGGGAAAATGATGCTGCAATTTCTGCATGAAGATCACTGTTGGGCTGCTATGATGCGTTTTTTGCTTCTACAAATTACCACCCCTGCTTTTGAATTATTGGAGGCCTACTCAGTGGGATCTTTTGTTGGCAAGTATTGAAGGCAAAGTCAGAGGTGGCCCTCTTATCTCTCAAATGTTTTTGGATTGGAAACATGTTCTCTCGCATTTGGCTTGGCATGGCCGTGACTCCTTGAACGGCAAATCTAAATCTGCAATTTCTGAGCAAAAGCCCCAAATTTCAGACCAGATTTGCAGATCTGTCTGCAATGCTTGCTCCAAGTGCAGCTCCAAATTTCTTCAACACCTGCAAAGTGTTTGCAATGTCTGCCCGCGAAGAACTACGCCAAACAATGGCTATTTCTAAAGAAATGTCTGCCAGACGACCAACTGCAAGAATGCCTGCAGGAATGAAACCTGCTTAGAAGGCCAAATGCAAATGTACGGAACTGTTAGTACGAAACTGACATATGGATGTACGGCCTGTACGGTGACTGTACGACAGAGGTACGGATGGCCGTACTGTACAGACGAGCTGTGTGCTGCAGGCTGTATGGCAAAATAGTACAGAATGTACGACCAAGCTGTACGTTGAATGTACGGAAGGTACGAAGACTGTACGGAACAGTCCGTACGTCTTGTACGGAAGGCAACCAAGGATAGCAGTACAGACGAAGAGCTGGTATAGACATGTACAGTCCAGGTACAGTACGGGGCTGGTATAGAATCAGTTGACGCAGGTTGTACGGCGGCTGTACGGCAATGTTGAAGGTACAGTACGGGCAGGAGCTGAGGAAGTAGCTGTACGGAGCAGGCACAGAAATGTACGAACTCCTGACGAAGGTTGTACGGAAGCAATCCATACAATGTACGGACTGTACGGACGAGGAGCGGGCTGAAGCTTTCGGGCAAGGAGCAGGGAGCAAGGTAAACCTGCTCTAATACCAAATGTGAGAGTAGGGATAGAGCAAAGTGTGAGAGCAAGAGCAGGAGAGTGAGAGAGCTGAAAACGATAGTTGCAATTAGATGAGTGTGTTACAACTGAATAGAGTGATAGGTTTTGTCTAAGTGACAAAACCTTATCCTTCACTAACCGTAGTTAGTAAACTAACTGTGGGTAGGGGGAAAAACCTCTAAGTGGGGGAAAAGTGCCCCTAACCTACTTATTACATTACATTGGTCACTGCTAAATTATAACAATAATTCTAACATGATGCTCTCAAACATTTGGGTAAACATAAATCCACCGGCTGGGATGGTTTGACAGTTGAATTTTTTGTAGCCTTCTGGGCTGAATTGAAGGGTCCAATCTTGAAGATCATTAATGTAGCCTGGCAGCATCAACATCTTCCTTCAGCTTGGAAGCATGGTTTGGTCAAGCTTGTGCCCAAAAAACTCCTATGTGAGACTATGACTGACTGGCGGCCCATCACTTTGATGCCTGTTATATATAAACTTATTGCTAAATGTTGGTTCTTCGGATAAAGGATATTCTTCATGATGGTCTACATCCCACGCAATATGGTTTTGTTCCAAGAAGGAATATACATGATAATATCTCCAATACTCTCATCGCAATGGAATATGCTAAATATTCAGCTCAAGATGTATTGGTCATGCAGGTGGACGTGGCAAAGGCATTTGATACCGTACAGTGGGATTATGTCTCTCAAATCATGTCTAGACTTGGTTTTGGGCCAAAGCTAGATTCCTGGCTCGCGGCCTTTCATTGCACAGGCCTATGCAGATGATTCTTTCTTCATGCCAAAGAATTGTCCTCTGGAGCTTCGTTTATTGATGGATACCCTTTCTGATTTTGGGTTGGCAACTAGTCTAAATATTAATTTTCAAAAATCAAAACTCTTGCCTCTCAAGCATTGTGACTGGCATGCTGTCCTTTGGCCAGGTCAGATTATTCCTCCAGAGAACATAGTAATGTTGAAAATGGGGAGAGGGTGAGAGACACATGATTGGAGACAAGAGCTGAGGCACGAACTGATGTTGATAGATAGATAGATGATATCTCACAGCAAGTACATTGCCTCTTTTATAGGCTGGGCAGGCCTTATCTTCCCACACTGATACCTCATAGATGAGGTCACACACAAGAGAATCTAGATTCTATAATCTAGGGGAGGAATCACACCTACCACATGAGGTGGCACAAGTGGCCTCAAGACTCTTCACACTCACACCACTGTAGGACACTCCTAGGACTCTAGAACCACACACACTAGGACCACACACACTAGGACTCTGATTCCAACAAACCCCCCTTCGGAGCTAGGGTGAGAAACTATGACATCATCCAGACTGTGCATCCCAGGCAATCTCAAAGGCTAACAACTGAGTATAATTCAGAGGTTGAACCAAGCACTCTCATGGCTTAGGTATCAATGTGATCAGAGACTCAAATCTGATCATGGATGCATGATCAACTCGGCCATGCCTGATAAAGGAAAGACATAACAACCCCCCTATCTCCTAGCTGGGTACATGGAAATAAGTGGAGCCTTTTGTAGGACAAGGCACACAAAAATGACAAATTATTACATCATTTTAGGGGGACTACCCAAGGCAGAGTACCTAACACACATGACTTTAGAAAGCCACTCTTCATCTATCACCTCATGGAGGGATAGACCAGAAATAGCAGCAGTGCAGGCTTGTTCCTCAGGTCCAGAAGGTGTAGCTTCATCGCTTCGTCCTCGCTCTGCTCCGCAACCAGATTGGCATGTTCTTTGGCTTGTACCTTTGCCATTTTCTTGAAGCAACGATCCTCTGGATGGCCAAGTTTCTGACAGTAATTACATTTAAGAGGTCTTCCTTTCTTCGTGGGCTTATTCTTGAGAAAGAATGCTTTGCTAGATTCGAAGGAAGATTCTGCTTTCTCTGTAAGCCTACGGTCCTCATCAATGAGATGAGCTACCATATCCTTAAAGCTCATATTGCGGCTGACTCTTAGGACAGCAAGGATCTCATTGTACTTGGAAATGTCTTCAATACTTGAGAGAAGTACAACAACTTGATCATCATCTTCAACAATGGCTCGGATGGCAGATAATTGTTGGAGAATTGACCCAAGATTGCTCAAGTGCTCATTGAGGGTTTCAGTTTCCTTCATCTTGAGCTTGAAGAGTTTTTGTTTGAGAAATACTTTGGAATTATTTATCTTATTTCCAAACAAATTCTCTAACTTTTCCCAAACGTCATTTGCTGTCTTATCAAAATCCACATGGTGGATAAGGTTGTCAGCTAAAGCTAGGCCAATGATAGCCATTGCTTTATCATTTTGATTCTCCCACCAACTGATTCTAGCATCATCACCTTGGGGTTTTGGCTCCTTGCCATTGGTGATATTCCATATGCCTTCTTGCATAAGAAGAAGCCGGAGTTTTGTCTACCAAGTTGGGAAATTGCTCCTTGAGAATTTCTCGATGAACGAGGAGTTTTTTATGCTATCCATTGGTGGGAAGGTCTTAGCTGTTATTACAGCCAGTGTCTAAATCCCTTACAATGTTTACTCAGATTTCAAAAAAGGCCCAAATTTTACATGGTAGAAGCTTCAATTATGCCAAAGGAAGACACATGACAGAAAAACCCTAAATTTTTGGGTTAGGGTTGCTGCAAAATTAGGGTTTGCAGAAAATTCGGGCTTTTCTAACTTTCTGACAGAAGAGTTCTCGTTCAACGGTTGGAAACCCTCACATCATGAAAACACCCAAAAAATTCGAGAAGTTGAGCATAAATTGTAAAGGGGCGAAAATTAGGGTTTCGGGCACGAAATCGGTCACGAACAGGGCCTGTGGCAGTCAAAATGACGACTGAATTGCTGCAGCATCTGATCCATTCCGACTGAGGGAATTACGAAAGGGGAGCTGCAACGTGGGCAGAGAGGTGCAGCGTAGAGCAACAGTTGCGTGGGTAGGAGCTATAGCGTGGGCAAGAGCTGAAGCAGCAACGTGGGCAGCTTCGGGTCAGTAAGAGTTGCGTTGACGTGCGAGTCAATGGCCAGGGTGCTAAGAGTATTGCTACCATCCTATGAGGTGTTACCCATGTAGATGTAGATTCCATCATAGATAAATAGATAGTAGTATATTACGTGAAGAGCATAAAGTTGTTGATGGATGAAAGCATAGCATGAATCCAATATAAAAATTTCAATGTCGTGTGACAGTGATTTGGAGCATGGAAATTTTGAATGCTGATGCAACCCCTTTTTATAGGTCCACAACAAAAATGCCATTGCATAACTTTGACTTATCAAGTGGTTTTCGGTACCCGGTCGCAAAAAACTTGGTCTTGAATGAACATTTTTTATGCTTTTAAATTTAAAAAACAATTTTTTAATAACATAATTTCTTTAAAAGTCCTTGAAGAAATAAAAATTCAACTTTGCCCTATGCCCTTACGGTATGGTGCCAATTACAACATCTTTAGCAATGTTTCCCATGGCCATGAGGACGAGAAGGGTCATGTAGGAGGGGATGAAGTATTAGTAGGTTTGTCTTCCTCCTCTCAATCATCACTGCACATTTGCTATTTCAAATCTATGAGCATCAACCACCAAAATTTTTTAAGGAGCTATAAATGTTTCCCAAAACACCATCAAGATCTATAAATGAGCTATAAATGAAACACCCTACCCAAACACAAATCACATATTAATTGCATGGTGGTAGCTCTTGGACAACGAAAGAGAGACACACACAAATGAAGATATTCGCAGGTCTAGCTTCGTGGGCAGTAGGAGAAGTTGCGTGGGCAACTAGAAGCAGCGTGGGTGTACGGGCACTCAGCAGGCTCGAGTAGGTAGAAGATCCGCAGGATGGCGGGCAGAATGGCGCACAAGCGCGTGTGGGTTCGGACCCCACAGCCAACACCAGGGAAAATAGCGGAGAGGCGGCAGCAGCAATGGGCAAGGCGTGAGCAGATTGCGAGGGAGGCCAACTGATTCAATCTGTTGCTGGTCGGCAGCTTCTCCAGATCTGGTGGTGCATGCAGCGTAAGTAGAGGCAGCAGAAGAGTGGCGCAGGTGTGGCAGCAAAGGATGGGCAGGACGCTTCCTCCATGACGAGTGCTTCCCCTTTGCTTTCGCTCCCCTTCATACGCAGCTATGGAAGGTAGCTGTGCAGCTCCTCGTTGATGAAGCTCATCACCTCAAGGAGAGGCTAAGGAGAAGAGGAAATCACGAGTAGCTACAAGAGGAGCTCACAAGGAGAGGAATGCCATCAGGCAGGAGCTTCAAGGTGGCTCTGATACCAGCTGTTGAAAATGGGGAGAGGGTGAGAGACACATGATTGGAGACAAATATACAGTGGTCCCCTTGTTGCTTTTGTACACTCCTTCAATATGCATATAATTTCCAATATAATCATCTACTTGTTGGTTAAGTAGGCCTCTTAACTTCCACACTTCTGTAGGCTTCGGTAAGAGCACATGCTTTATCCTCTGATGTTTCAAGTTTGTTGATACTGCATTGAAAATGGCAGTGTAACCTTTCCTGCCCACTCTGCTCTCAAGCTGAGGCACGAACTGATGTTGATAGATAGATAGATGATATCTCACAGCAAGTACATTGCCTCTTTTATAGGCCGGGCAGCCCTTATCTTCCCACACTGATACCTCATAGATGAGGTCACACACAAGAGAATCTAGATCCTATAATCTAGGGGAGGAATCACACCTACCACATGAGGTGGCACAAGTGGCCTCAAGACTCTTCACACTCACACAACTGTACGACACTCCTAGGACTCTAGGACCACACACACTAGGACTCCGATTCCAACAAGTAAGACATTTGGGTTATCCAATTGGCTGGAAAATCAGCAATAAGCAACAAATGTCTTGGGTTATCAACAAAATTCAGGACAAATTAGAATATTGGAAGATCTCCACTTGGCCTTTGCATGTTCGGCTTGTCGAGTCTATTGTTTTAGTTTATATCCAGTTTTACCTGCCTTTATTACATTGGTCATCTCGAGATCTCTCTTCTTTTATGTCTCAAGCCATGGAGATTTTTTGGAAAACTAAGCTTCAGAAAAAAGCTTTGAGGTTCTTCAAAATGGACCTGCTTTGCTCTCTAAGAATGCATGGAGGTTTGAATATTCTCAACATCAAATTTCATGTGTTGGCAAGAAAGATCACTATGCTAAGGGTATTTTCTCAGCAAGAGCAGCCATGGTCTATTATGTTGGCATTTTTGTGTGGCCAGATGCGCACAAATGCTTATGGGCATTGGCTAGTTGATCCATGGGAAGTAGTACTTGGCAAGTTTCAAGGTAAAATACCTGGTTGTCCATTTTCTACTACCTTGATTCAGGATTGGAAGCAGGTGCTTTCTCGCATTACATGGTCTCCCGATCGTGCTTCTATAGCTTCATCTCTTCGACTGGAAAGCCTTCACTGGAGTGCTGTTTTTTACTCTCCTCTTGCTGTACAACAACCAATCAAAGCTTACAATCTCATGAAGTTGGGCATCCGGTTCATTGATGATGTGGTAGATACTCAGGGGAATATTCTCGGAGTGGGCACGGGTGGAGCGACTATAGGTGCTCATGCTATCACACATGATTCACAGTAAGCAATCAGTTCCTCACCAGATCATACAGGCTGAGTTTGGGTCATCTCCACTACAGCTAGATGCAGCATTTCAGGTTATCACATATCTATACCGAGTCAAAGAGTATGGGGATTACCCTTCCGGACGTAGGAGGCTGCAATGGTTGGCATTGTCTTCCCCTATGACACTCTTAGCAGGAGGTGACCAGAGATGCTAGTATGCACGCACAGAGAGATGGTTTGAGAGGTTGGGACTCCACATGGACAGACTCCCTCCCTTCCAGTACAGTTTGGATGCTCCTTTCTCCCGCCTCATGTCACACGATGTCAACCAGGTCATCCGTGAGGATCTCTTACAGCTACACACATTCCGAACCTGGTTGGCACCGAGCGAACTCCCAGTGAAGCTTAGCTTCTACAAAGATCACTGCTTACATATCACAGATGACAATTTCATTCATCCACCAGGGTACACGCAGATCCACTTACCCCACTCATTGAGGATCTCTATTTGGCAGTTTTGGGTCTCTTCACATAAACTTTGTATAGAGAGCGGCAATGTAGAGCGTCTACCTAGGGAGAGGAGCTTATACACATTATGCGATATGTAGGAGACAGAGGAGCACTTCATCTTTAGGTGTCCCATCTATTATGAGATCCACGGGTGTTTCTACTGTCACTTCAGAGATAGTTATGGGGCCCTGTCCCGCCGATTCCTCTCCTATCCAGATCAAAGATGCTTGGCAGGCTTCATTCATAAGGTAATTAGGCACCGCAAGAGGATACTTCGATCACGGAGACAGTAGCAGACTTCGTCCTTGGCAGACGTCTCCCAGAGCTCTATCATGGAGTTCTTTTAGCTAGATCTCCTGGACCCCCCCGAGAAGAGACCTCAACATGATAGGGACTCAGAGCCAATAACTCGACAGCTCAGACAGAGGGTAGACGCACATATTACACTCGCGGATATCGCCTCCATGTTCACCATTGGAGATCGTCCGACAGGGGTTAATAAAGCCCTTGTTAGGCGTAGAGCTATGACCACGATACGTCACAGGACTGAACCCTGGAGTGGCCGATAGCACTCTATCGCCAATTTCCTGCGTTCAGTGCCTCATCCACCTATGATGTCCTGATGAGGATGACGATGATGATGTGATTGATTTGTAGTTCGATCACCGACATGACTGTGTTGTACTTAATACTTAGCCATCATTCTGAATTATTTTTACATTATGCATTGGTGTGGATGCTCGTTTAGTAGCTCAATCCTCACAGCTTGATTTTACCAGGGCACACACACACACACACACACACACACACACACACACACACACACACACATCATTGCTTTGTCGTCGTGTCACGCCGCATCGTTGTTGCTGGTTTGCTCACGTCGCTGCTTTGATCTATTGGTCTGCTCATGTCGTTGCTAGTCTGTTCATCCCATCATTGCTCTGTCGTCACATCACGTCACTAGGTCCATCACTACTCTGATCTGCTAGTTCATCACGTCCATCACTACTTTGTTGTTTGTTCGTCGCTCATCGCTACGCTTTGGCCATCGCTCGTCGCTCAGCGATCATGTAACCCGTCATGCCCATCATCTTCTCTGCTCCACGTTCCGCTATCTCTCTCAGCTCCACGCCCATCACGCCCATCACACCATCGCCATCTTCTCTGCTCCGCTCATGTCTGTCACCCTTGCTCTGCTCCGCTCATGCCCATCACATGCTGCTTGCGATGCCCCCGTGGGCTATGCCCTCAGGCCCCCCTATTCACGATGCCACCCCTTGCTTCCTTTAAGAACCTTAGCTTGTTGGTCAAGTTAGTTGGGATTAGGTTAGGTCAACCTCTAAGTAGAGTTAGGCTAATTCATGGTTTGGTTAGGTTAGACTAACTACATGTCCTAACTATCCTAGGTCAATGGACTAACTATCTTAGGTGACTTAGGGACCCCGCTACAGCCCCTTTCTCACTTCCAACTCCCTCCACCCTACTTCGCCAACTCAGCCTCGCCACCCTCCAACTGATAGCCACGTGTCACATGGCTATATCAATTGCCACGTGGCTTTTGACTGCCACGTGGCCTTGTGGCCTCCACTTAGGTGTTGCCGATCTTCATGGGGCAGTCCCGAATCACTATGCCCACGTAAGGGGAAAAACGGCAAGAACAATTAGTTCTCTATCCGATGGAAAAAGGAGAAAGGGGAAAAGATACTGAGAAGGAAAAGGACAAACCTCAGCAGGTGCAATCGAAGCTTGAGGATGTCGACAGACGCCTCAACCGGAGTGGACTTGGAGTGGACAGTCAAGCGATTCATAAAGGGTCATCATCATCATCATCATCATCATCATCATCATCAACCACAGTCACATCTGCTTCTACAAGAGTTACTCCACTTACATCTACACCCTCACCTGCGTCAAGAGGGCCTACTTCAGCCCTACCATTGAAGTCTACTTCAACTATGCCAATCAAGTCTAAAACTTTAGCCACCCCTCCCGTGACAGG
This sequence comes from Dipteris shenzhenensis, assembly GCF_047967505.1. Classification (NCBI taxonomy): domain Eukaryota; kingdom Viridiplantae; phylum Streptophyta; class Polypodiopsida; order Gleicheniales; family Dipteridaceae; genus Dipteris; species Dipteris shenzhenensis. The sequence goes on along the minus strand of NC_141598.1, from coordinate 39,098,508 downwards.
CGGCATTTTGTTGAGTCCTCTTCGTCCACTACTTTGGAGACCCTAGCCATTCCACCACCTAGGTCACCCCCACAGGAGGTGATGCACGCAAGGCCACTGTCTCGACCTTCCCATCCCCTCTCCCTCTCAATCAGCCACCGCTCCCTCATACCACTTCGATTACTTTGCCACTAACTTAGTCTTCCATCTCCTATCCGATTGGGACCATTGAGACACCCGTATTTGTACCTCGGGCATCCGCTCTCCTTACTTAGCTTGCACAACCACCGCCTACTATCTTGCCACACCCTACCACTTTTGTACCTCAGCCCTTTCAGTTTCAGCTCGGACAAGGTCTTTTTGATCCCCCGGACAGATGGGAGACTTTACTCGTGGAGGTACATAGTATACGAGCTAGGGAAGTGGAGCTGGCCCGCTACACACAGGAGCAAGCCAGGTTCACTCAAGACTTGGCTCGGATATTCACGAGCACGCTTGTCATATTCAAGAGTAGGCCAATATCATCTAGGTGCTAAGGTAGGACATGGTTTGGATCAGGGAGGACCTCTCCTCTACTCGTACAGTTACAGGAAGCACACCGGTAGTAGAGGCCCAAATTGCGAGCATGCAATCGATGATTGAGTAGATGTCCAGATGGGTCAAAGTGCCACACGGAAACTCGCAAGGGCAACCGTTTCGGCTACCCTTTGGAGCAGCAACAGAGAGCCAGTAAGGCCCTCAACATCAGAGTTCGTGGGATCCCACGCACTGAGGCTACGCCGATGACAGATGCGACGGCTTTCGTGGCACAAGATCGAGAGGGCATGGAGGGTGGGGAGAGATCCCAACCCAGAGCATCCCCTAATCATATGGTTCCATGACGCTCAGGCACGACTTTCGACCTTACGATGCAGGTCAATCCTACGAGATCAACCAACGATCTCCATGGATGAGGACCTCACCCCACTACAGGTTGAGGAGAGGCTCTCCCTGTTGCAGCAGCGTGATCAGGCCCGTAAGGAGGGGAAGTGGGCAATAGTCCGGGATGAACGACTTCTTACATACCCCGTCGAGTATCATCCCCCCTCCTTCCGCATAAGGAGGTGGGGTCTATGAGACTCAGATCTCTGAGAGCCTATCCTACACCATTTGGAACTATAATGGTACCTTATGGTCGGAACCAGGGTACTTCTTAGAATCCTATACATGTTGCAACATAGTCTTTTACACAGACACATGAGAGTCCAGAGCACCCACTACCAGTAGTCAAAGGGTACACGTGGGAGTCTGCTTACAGAGATGAGACTAAGGACACAGGGGGAGTACGTGGATCAGGAGGAGTAGCAGATCTCTATAGATCCACCCTTTTGGGGACCATTTCAATAGAGTAGAGAGATACACATTCCAGGATACCGACACGCGGACATCCTGGATCTGTTTGTTGCAGTATGCTACTTCCCTCCCGAGACCTCCCACTTTGCGAGAGATATTCAAGATGAGGTTGAGACATCTCCATTTGCAGCCCTATATCAGTCCATTGTTAATTTCTCGAGCCGCGGAGAAGTACTCCTAGTTGGAGACTTCAACGCGAGGACAGGTGCACGTCAAGTACCACTTCTTGACTTCAAGGATGATTCCATTCTGCTGCCAGACGTTGACCTTGAGGATGCAAGTATGATATGGGTTTCGGATGACAGACCAGGGCAAGTCACATCTTATGAGCAGGCCCTGTTAGACCTTCGCAGGATGATGGCCCACCTCGGGTGGTTTCACCTCGGCAGGTCTTGAGAGATGGCCCACCTCGGGTGGTTTCACATACTTCCCACATGGGGGAAGTTCTAGTGTTGTTGATTACATCATGGGATCCCCTGCCTTCACATCATGCATCACCGATTTCACTGTAGCACCTCTTTCTCCAAGGGCAGATCACGCTTACCTTTTCTTTAGCATTTCCACTCCCTGCTGTTGCATTGGACCCTCCACCCCACTGAGTTCTTACTCCACCTGTCATGATATACGCATCGACTGTGACCACTCACCTACTCACTCTGACCGTCTGTACATACTCCTTGCTTACATTGATTTCATAACCCTATTAGATGACCATGCTGCCCTCATCATCCACTCACTACACAAGGCTACCCTTCATGCATTCCCTCACACTACTCGCTCCGCACGCCCACCACCTCCTGGGACTGTACAGTGTAATAATTGGTACGTTGAAGAGTGTAAGGCTTTACACCGTCAGCTCAGATTCAAAACCAAAAACAGCCTTCCGAGCAAACTAGAGATGCTACACAAGTATCGTCGATTGGTACATAGGAAGAAACTAACTAGATTTCGTTCGCTGGAACGAGGAGGAACTACTGAACATTTCGTTTAGTAACAACTCTAAAGACTTATGGCAGAGATTTTTAGAGGGACGGTCCCCCTCACCACTCACCAATACTCAGGTCTGGTATAACTATGCACGCAAATTATATGACATCCAAAACCATCCAACCCCTGACCTCTCACATATGCCACGCCCCACATCCTGCACCCTCTTCACTGCGGGGGGAGTGAAGGATGTCGTAATGAAACTTCATAATGGCCGAGCAAAGGATCATGAGAGGCTATGCATTGAGTTCATTGCATATGGGATTAACCTCCTAGTCCCAATCTTAGCAAAGCTGTTTATTTGGGGTTTCCACGCACCTGGACTATTAACACTATTCCACCCATTAACAAGGTAGGGGATCCCATGAGCCCGGAGAATTACAGGACCATTATGATCGGACAAGTTTTGTCCAAGATCTATGCATCAGTGCTTGATTTCGAGGTTAGCAGGTTTGCAGCGTGTCGAGGACTTAGAGCAACAGGACATGCTCGATTCTGACGTGATCATGGCACCATGGATCATATTCTCACGCTTGAGTGTATCAACGAGGAGGCAAGGGCACAGAAGCAGAGGGTTTACTATTGCTTTGTGGATTTCCGCAAGGCGTTTGACACAGTCCTGAGAGCCCACCTCATACGGCGCCTATAGGATTTGGGGTTTTACCAAGAGATCATTTAGGCTGTCATGGCACTTTACGAGAGAGTCCCAGGCATGCGAGCAGAATCTAGGTGGATAGACGAGATCATGAGCTCTATTGGGGTCAAACAGGGTTGTCCTTTATCACCTACCATGTTTGGACTTTACATAGACCAGCTTGAGACAGTGATGCAGACACTAGGAGGGGATGGTTGCTCTCTTGCTGGCACGTTGATCCAAATATTGCTTTATGCAAATGACGTGGCTCTTCTATCTTTCTCTGCAGAGGGACTCCAAAGACACCTTGACGCACTTCAGTCCTTTTGTGAGTCTCATGATCTTTTTTTTTTCAAGAAAATTACTTCATTACGTATGAAAGAAAACTGCGAGAGCAAGCTCAAATGCGGGAGTACATCATCCAATGCATGAGGAAAAAACAGCTCAAAATAAGCTAATGATGAACCAAGGCAGAGGCTGAAAATGCCATCTCAACCCTGAGGAAGACTCAGAGAAGAAGGGAGATCCTCTCCAAACTATGAAAAAAGTAACTCTCCTAGCGGTGGCTGCTCTGGAGGATCCCTGCATGCTCACCCAAATGGGTCTAAAGGCCAACCTAGGTAAAATCAAGGTTATGATCTTCAATACATCTCGAGCCGTCATGCGCCAGGAGAAGTTCACGTTTGATGGAACACTTGTTGAGATAGTTTCCTCATACACGCATCTTCAATATGAGAGGCTGAAAATGCCATCTCAACCTTGAGGAAGACTCAAAGAAGAAGGGAGATCCTCTCCAAATTCTGAAAAAAGTAACTCTCCTAGCAGTGGCTGCTCTGGAGGATCCTTGCATGCTCGCCCAAATGGGTCTAAAGGTCAACCTAGGTAAAATCAAGGTTATGATCTTCAATACATCTTAAGCCGTCATGCGCCAAGAGCAGTTCACGTTTGATGGAACACTTGTTGAGATAGTTTCATCATACACGTACCTTGGGGTTATCTCCTCCAAACCCATCTTCACTATGAGACCCATGATCTAAAGGTCAACCTAGGTAAAACTAAGGTTATGATCTTCAATACATCTCGAGCTGTAATGCGCCAGGAGTAGTTCACGTTTGATGGGCCACTTGTTGAGATAGTTTCATCATACACGTACCTTGGGGTTCTCTTCTCCGGACCCATCTTCACTATGAGACCCGCGATGCAAGCACGCCTGGGCAAAGGATACGCTTCATTGGCTAGACTAGAGAGGCAGTACCTTCGCTCGCACTTTTAGGATCCATGGACCAAGGGGCTGCTCTTTGAATCCTTCGTCCGCCCAGCAGAAATGTATGGCAGCCCTTGTTGAGGGCCAGACTTATCGGATACAGAGTGGGCGCCGGTGGAATGGCTACAAGTTCTCATGGTATCATGGATGATTCACAGTAAGCCATCTGTTCCTCACTAAATCATTCAGGCTGAGCTTGGGTCATCTCCATTAAAGCTAGATGCTGCATTTTAGGTTATCACATATCTGTACCGAGTCAGGGACTATGGGGATTACTCTTTGAACGTAGCAGGCTGCCACGGCTAGCATTGTCTTCCTCTATGACATGCTTGGTAGGGGGTGACCAATGATGCTGGTATGCACGCACAGAGACATGGTTTGAGGGATTGGGGCTCCACATGGACAGACTCTACCATCCATTGCAATTGTGAATACTATTTGCAGACTTGAACAATGTCCATTGTGTACTGTCTTTGTTGTCTGCTATGTTGAGTGTTGTGGTGCTATATGGTGAGACATAGTGAGAGAAAGTTTTTATCTTTGTGTTCACCAATATATAAGTGTGTGGTATTGAGTAGAGGTAGTTTCCTTAGGGAGGAATCTTAATAATCTCAAAAACATGTGTGGCTACAGCCACATATATTGAAATGGAAGGACCTCAATTCTCCTCCCAATTAGTGCCTCCGAGACAAGACCTCAACATGATCGGGACCCAAAGACAGTGACTCAACAGCTCACACAGAGGATGGCGGGCGCATAGATTACACTTGGGGATATTTCCTCCATGTTTCGCGTCGCAGAGCACGGCTAATAGGGGTTACTGTAGCCCTTGTTAGGCATAGAGCTATAACTAGGAGACGTCACAAGACCACACCCTCGAGTGGTTGATAGCACTCTATCGTTGACTTCATGCTTCCAGTGCCTCGTCCACCCTTGATGTCTTGATGATGATGATGATGATGATGATGATGTGACTAATATGTAGTCGACCACCGACATGACTATGTTGTACTCAGTACTTAGCTCGATGTATGGAGCTGGAGGAGGTCCAACTTCATGATACGGTTGATCTCATCTCTTGGGATCATCTCGGGTGGTGTATCCATGCTCTATTGAAAGGGGGGAAGTTTGTCCATCTGAATGCCTTGACTATGAAACTATGTGGATAGCCGTGTGTACCATGTTGTATCAACACCGCTATCTTCGAGCCGCCTGGAATACTCCAATGCTAGGCTCGGTAGTTTCCACTGGGGTAAGGACCAGACTCTGTGGAGGAAAGATCATTGTCTGAAAGATGGCATCAAACTACAGAGAGAAAGAAAGAAAGAAAGAAAGTGTATTATTGTCCACTAAAGGCCAAAATGGGCCCATGGGAGAAGAAAGAAAGAAAGAAAGTTTATTAAAGTCTTTGGAAGATCGATGGGTCTATGAGACTATGAAAATCCTAATACAAGCGAGCTTTGAGGGTGGAGCTACTAAACAAGCATCCACACAAATGCAGAATGCAAAAAACCGTTCTACGATGACTACTTCTTGCCGCTCTTTGAGCATGGTCTCGTCATTAGACCTCAGTACCTCGAGGATAGGAGAGTCTCACATGCATTGAGGATCGCCATTGGTCAGTTGCGAGTCTCGTCACATCAGCTGAGGATTCAGGCAAGGAGAGCTACAGGCATACCCAAAGGGCAGAGGACCTGAACACTATGCCAGATGGAGGCGATCTAGATAGAGGAGCACTTTCTATGTGTTTGCCTAGTCTACTATGAGATCCGAGGGTGATATCATTGCCTCTTTCAGGAGGGGCATGGCTTAATTGCCTAGGCCTACAAACAACCTTAGACCAAAACCCTAGAGGTCCCCACTAACTGCAAATGTTGCCAAGCCCTTTGCTTTCCCGCTTCACCATAACCAAGCGTCTGGCTTCTGCAATTATGGCTAATGTAACACTTCCTCTATCATGCGGCTAGTTTTCCAGCCACCTCACAAAGTCGCAAGAAGGCCAGTATATGCCATTCACTGAAATGGATCAAAGCTCGCACCTCTTCGTGCATTTTGTGCAAAATTGTCTCCAGGTCTTCCTCTTTTGGTTGCTCAATTCCGCCAATGCTTTGCCACTGTACCTCTTCAAGCCCGCTGCCACTTAGCTCCTGTACAGTATTTCTGCAAGCTCTAGAGAGCTGATGTGCATCGCCAAGGCTGTTTTGAGAATTCTTTATGCTTCAAGGGGATTGCACTACCTGAGATGACAGAAGTCTTCACAGGCTCTGACTTTCTTTATCATGCTTTCTTTCTACTGCCAAGCAAAATGTCCAATAAAGTACTATGGTAGCTATGCTCTTTATTATGCGAAGCTAATAAGTTGGTCATCACAAAAAAGATCAGCTACAATATTCTTGCCTAGCGAATCTTCAAGCTTGTGATCTCAATACTAGAATTTCAAGCCAAAGGAATAGTAACAAGGCTAGCCCATTAGCTTTGATACCAATGTCATATATATAAATATGAGGGCTCAAAAAGCTCGTTTCTCACTGAATCGCAAGCGTATGGAAAGCTCCCTATACTCTCTGCATGAACTCTCCTTTCGAGTTCCTTCTTAGTTGGAGCTTCCTCTAGAACCCTTCCTCCAAGCATAGTGCTCACATATGGATTACTCCAATGGTGCCATGTGTCCTACAAAGGAGCTTATCTCATTAGCCGTCGCATGGGCCTAATGCCTAGACATAGGGATACTCCTATGTCTTAGCCCGCATTCAGCAACCACAGTTAACACTCTGGTTTTCTGCTTATATCATGGCCTCGGTATTACAACTAACATAACACGGTCGATGTTGTGTATTCAGAAAGTCAACTTCATGCTCAAGGATAGTCTTCCAACGGATAGCCTGGGGGCGGCTAATTGAAAGCCACAGACACTTACAAGACCAAATTTCTCACATGAGGTTGGATGGCACATGCAAAGAGTTTGGGAGATGGGAAGCACTCAGCCTTCCTTCAGAGCTTATTGTAGATGGAGATAAGATAGAGATGTTTCTATTGAGTTAGCTATTGGAAGCATAGGAATGTGCCATCCATCGCAGGAGATGTACTCACACTCAGCAGATTCAATAAAATTCCTTTATTCGTATTTTCTTGTTTGCACTTGTGTATGGGTGGTTCTTGCAACGTGGCCATGGCTACAAGGCAGCCTATTGAGTCTACTTGGGCAGACAATAAAGCCTTGAGGGCTTCCTCGCCTCCCCCCCCCACCCCCCCCTCCCTGAAAAGAACTGCCTTAAGGGATTAACATTATTCGTGCACTGCTTCTAGGCAGCCGTGGGTTACACAAAAACCCATGGAAGTTGGATTCTGCCACATGGAAGAGCTACCTGCTTGACATCTGCCATGAGATGTTGAGCATTGCCAGGGAGGCTCAACCAAGTAGGAGGAGGGTATCTTCTGGAGCTCATGAGTGGAATCTGAGTCTGGATGGAGATTGGAGCCCTCTTAGTTATCTTACGTTTGATTGGTATTAGAGCATAGCTGTGTAAGCTAGGAAGCTTCAACTTAGTATGGTTGTAAGTGCACGACAAAGATTCATCTCATCTTATGACAACCAGCCTGGGTACTTTCCAGTCCTAACGTCAAAAGCAAAGGAACTAACAAATTTGCAGGTTGATATGGCTCTCAAACCATGGATATGGAAGCTGGCTGATAACAAATATCTTATAAGAGGCATTGACACCCGACACACTGCAATTAGTATTTTAAAGCTGGGCAACCCTTATAGCCACATGCATGAGCAATAAATTCCTCGATCTAGCCAATCTCAGAACTGTATGGAGTCTACACGCAAAAGCGTTGAAGTATTGCAGCTGTTTGTCTGCTTTCAAAGCTCTCGAATGTTGCCAACAAGAGCTGTAGTATCTTTCCTGCTTGGAGGTCTTAAATGTACAAGAGACACAAAATTACCACCGCGTAGCAGATTATTTTGAAATAGAATAAGATGGCTCTAGTGAGAGTGAGGAAAGAGCAAGAAAAGGCAAGGCCATTATTCAAGAGGAAAAACATGAGGAAACACACAAAGAACTATGGATTTGGAGGACGTGGATTATGGTGATTACGGAACTCCATACTCGGAATTCATAAAGCTAGAAACCCGAATGCAAAAATATAGAAACATGGTTAGAGTCTATTAACCGCTCATTAAAACTCTAACTGAAGTCGTTCCTAAGTTATCCTATTCTAAATTGGTAACACTTGTAGTAAAATCACCAGATCCTCCAAGTCCAATTGAGGTGACTACCTCTCGCCTTAAAGAAACCTTGAATATTGTTAAAGACTTAAAGCCACAAATATTCAATGGGGCAAAAAAAGAAAGAAATAAGAACACCATAAAACACGAGTGGCAAGACTTTGATCGGCTCACGAATACCCCTCTTGAAAATCAAGTCGTGGAAGCGAGTCTTTCCCTTGGAAACAAAGCATATAAATGGTGGATGAGCCTTAGGGGAAAGGATATGACTCCAAAGTATTAAGCTGAGTTTGTGTAGGCTTTCCTAAAAGAATCCTTACCTGGAAATGGGTTGGAAAGGGCTTGGGAAGATTGGAATAATTGTAGTAGTATGAGCAAAAACACTTTAGTCCAGTACAAATCAAAATGATAGGGAGCAGCCTTTAGTCAAAGGGAATATATGAGTTACAAAAGATAAGAGGTTTCATGAAAGGTTCAAAAGACACCTATGGCAAAAGCCACACAGTTCATTGATACCCTATGATATAACTTTGAAACTTCCATAAGTTACCTTAAGATCCTTCGTTATTATATGATTTAAGGAACAACTATGGCAAAAATGGTAGTACACTTTACATACTTCAGACAACTTCAACTTTTTGTTCTGTTCCAATCCTGCCATCGTATACACTGAAAGTTTGGAGCTGTGATTGCTTTACAAACACTATCGTCACTATACAAAGAATATCTCGTCACTATACACTTAAAATTTGGAGCTGTGATTGCTTTAAAAACACTATCGTCATATACAAAGAATATATAATGGGTAACTCTTATTGGGCTTTATTTGCTGCAAAACAGCATTCGATTCAACACCTGGCTTAGTACCAAAGTAGCTACTTGTACTAAAACTTACCTCAGCTCCTTCTGATATCTGCGAAAAACATTGTCTTGAAGAACATGCACTGTCAACCTGAAATGAGACATTTCATTTTTCATGTCGAACCCCTTTGCATGGCAAGGATAACGGACTTGCATCTTTCTTTCTCGTAATAGTTGAATCATCTCCTGGAATAGTATCATCAAATAGAACAAGATAATCCCATCAGATAGGAAAAGACCACTTCGCCAGAGTCCAATATGACACCACTAGAACCTCATAAATCTGACTTTTTAGTTTCCAAAATAAGCTTGTATGTTTCGGTCTGTAAAAATACCAATCGTGACTTAAAACCCAGATTTTAATTGAATAAATAGAATAAAATTATTAAACAAACAAGAAAGCATCAATACGACATAGAATGGAATGCCACGCGCCTTCATTTGTACTCATTAGCAATGGACTAAGCCCTCAAACACAGATCCAGTGTTATCTTTTTTTTTTCTCAGAGAAAAGAAATGTTTATTAGGAAATTTGAATAAAAAGCCAATATAGATCTACAGATCATGATTGTTCTTGTCACAATAAGTACAAGGATTTGATCTTGTAGCAATCTCTTTCAAGATGATTGGTCTTTCCATAATGCTTGCATGCCTTGTACTTGCTCTTTGATGTAAACTTTACTGCAAGTGCTTGTGTGTGCACTTGACCCATTCTTAAAGTGTTCTTTCTCTCTTCCTCTTATAGAGCATTGATGATGCCCTCTAGTGTGGGTTGGGGAAGATTCTTCAAAGTAGTCACAACATAATCATAGTCTTGAGGCATACTCTTCAAGAGCACAGCCATAGCATCATCTTCAGTAACTGGAGAGTTGATTGAGGCTAATTGTGTCATAAGACTCCTCAAAGTATTAACATGAGCTGCAACATTGTCCCCATCCATCTTAAGTTCAAAGAACTTAATTTCAAATTCAACTTAGAAGTATAAGAGCTGGTACCAAATAACACATCTAACTTCTGCCAAGCCTCAGCAAGGGATTCCAAATCTGAAATATGATGCACATAATCATCTCCCAAACCTAATGCAATAATTGCATAAGCTTTCTCTAGCCTTTTAGCATCTGCAGGTATAGTTGAAGAAGAGTCACTTGCCTTCCCTTTACCTTTGGTTAAGGTGGATTCACCTTCTTGAGATGATTGATTCCCTGGCTTGACCAAGTCTCACAAATTTTCTTTCATAAGCACAAATTTGATTTTCATTTGCCAAGTGTGAAAACCTTGGCCATTGAACTTGTCTATCTTAAAGGTGGCCATGAGAGGGTCTTACCTTTATGTTTAGGCCGTGTCTGCTCTCTTACAAATGGCTTATGAGTCTCAACCATACAAGTGCATATTGGAAGCCATAAAATCAAAAAATCCTAAATTCTTTGCATCAAAATAATAATATGGTTTATGTGACTTTTCCTTCATAAGTTTTGTTATCTTCCTATTGACATATCTAGGTGTTTGTTTCTTCTTCTTTGCTTTCACATATGATGCATTGGAAGACGAACAACAGCTAGGCATTATTAACTAAAAATTTTATGTCACTAAGTCATCTCCATACTTGCATCAAGGATCAAACAACCAAAATGCCCAAAATTATCGTGGAAAAACAGAGTAGCCTGGAGGGCTTGATTCAAGCTCTATGAAGCATAACTAAGAGGGCTTTTAATGCGCATTTGAAGATCTTATACCAGAAATTGTCCACCTAGGAGGATTGCCCAAAAAATGCGCAGAGTTGCTCATGAGAATATCGCCTTCTCCGACTGGTCTTTTGCTTGTTTCTCCACACTCTAGCAAGCATTTGACCTCAGATTTGATCAACAGCAAGCTCGTGGCATTGCCTAACTTGTGCTTGAAGGGCAGGTCGAATTTTGTTCTGTAGAGGCGCAATTTCGTCAAAAGTCGCAGAGAACAGAAAGTGTTGACACAGGCGAAATGTTGGGAAACACTTTGAGCCAGAGGTGCGTCCCAGGGGGAGGAAACTTCAGTTCAGAGGGCTCTGGAAATGGTGCAGCAGATGGAGAGAACAAAGCTAAGCAAAATCTGATGGAAAAGAGGGCAAAAATGAAGAAGAAGGTGGAGGGTCGAGAAGAAGATGATGAGGTGGCATATTGAAGCTAGAATGGGCTAGGGGGCTCAAGGAGGCTTTGATACCACATGTTGGGGAGTGGGAGAGAAGATGGACATCATGGAGAAGAGTGTGGGAACCAAATGACAAAATGTTCCATTGAGTTGAGAGGAAGTCCTCTCTTTTATAGAATGGGAGAAAGAAAGAAAGAAAGAAAGAAAGTTTATTAATGTCCATTGGAGGCCTAAAAAGGTCTATGGGACAAAAGAGACCTGCTTATACATCAGTACAGAGAGAACCATAGGCAACCTCCCTGGGAGTATCATCAGATTCCTCCAAAAAACAAAACACCTAGAACATAAAACATAAAAGGAACTAAGTACTAGGCTATGGGGTGGCCATTACATCAGTTTAAGACTGAGGGTCTTTAGATTTTGTCTTAAATTTTCTAATCACTGCAAGACCGTCACGATATACTGCCCATTTTCCTGTTTCCCTGGCTGCCCGAACCTTAGCAAGCTCGGTAGCTTTGTTCTTCAGTTGGGTTCTTGTAAGCTCCTCAGCAATCCATATCTTTGTTCCCTTCAGCTTATAGGATTGTCGTAGAATCCTCTTCCTGAGTGTCTTCGAGTTGAAGGTGATGACAACGTGTCCATTCTTGGGCGATAAATAAACTAGGGAAGAATCCTCTTCATCATCATTCTTGTCATCAGTTGGGCTTGTTGACCAATCAATGGCCGGGACTGCAGCCTTGATTCTGTTGATTGCCTCCTCGAAAGTGTCATCCTCGTGCTGCCAATCGGGTATTCCCCCTATTCGAATCTTCATAGCATTCTCTTTCCGAAGGTGATGTTCTTGGATCTCTGTTTGGATGTCAACCTTGGGTTCAGCTGTCACTTTCACCTGGATGAGCTCTCTAACCGTGGAAATCAGCTGTGATGTTGGGGGCTCAGCTTTACATGTTTGTACGGCTGCTGCAATAATCTCCTACATCAATGGCACCTCTCCTACATCAAAGGAGGTGACTCCTAAATCATAGGAACTCCACAATCATAGGTACCACCCCATGTGGGGGGCCTTGTATTACATCATCACTTATGTCATGACTAAGCGTGCCTCTTCTACATACACGCAGTTTTTTTTTTTTTAGTGAAAGCTTTGATTGATTATATTACAAGAATAGTCACCTCAGAAAAGAGGCACCGAGAGAGGGGGATTCCCTTCTTTTGTTTCACGGTTGGTAATGCCAAGAGATTGCAGTTGAGCATTAGGGGTTGGATTCCCTCCAAAGCCCCCCACTGGGACAGCTTCTTCATCACCGCAGATTTACGTACGAATTTCTGGAGGAGGCTTTGGAAATCCCTCAGAAATAGAAAGATCACTCCATTCATTTAGCTTTCTATTCATGGAGGGATTGCAGTGAACCAGTGGAGATCACGGTTTGGGGCTGATCCCACTCACCCTCACTATCATTCTATAGAGGAGTCAGTGCGACATTGCCTTTGGGACTGCAGTCAGGCAAGGATTGTTTGGAAAGGGGTTGCTCGGATACTCAGCATTTTTCATACTTCCCCTTTCTTCATGACTTAGGGCTTGGTCGCATGGTTATCCCTTACTGGGCCCCAAGTGTTTTATGAGGGTGAGCCTTCTTCTTGGGACTCTCGGTCCGCCGGCAGGTGATAGAGCCCTGCTCTCTTCAAGATGTACCACTTACTTCTTTCAGAGCTTCCCATGCTTCAATGGACACCTCTTTGGAGATTTTGGCTAGCATTTCCTCTTGGCACATTTGGAGAGCCAGATGTACAGAGGCATTGGATGGCACACAGATACACCCATCACAGGTGTTCACGGGTATTTGGACTGACACGGTTCACACGTTGATAGCCACTTGGGTTAGCATGCAGGGCCCTTCACGGGAGCCTCTTCTAGGAGGACTGTTTTTCTTCGAGTTTGGAGGGGTTCTGCCTTTTTCTTGGAGGGTTCTACTGAATTGAGATGGCACTATCAGCCACAATCCTTTCTTTTTGGCTTTTGAGCTTTTCATGCATTGCATGGTGTATCCCGTATGGAGCTTGCTGTAACAGATTTCTTTAATACTTAATAGAAGTCTCTTTTTGCAAAAGAAAAAAAGAAAAGAGGCGCTAGAAAATACATCAATTAAAGATCTCAGTATAAGCCAAATATACATCCTGATCTACCTAGTGAGTGTGCAAGCAATCAAAGAAAGATTGCTGCAGAGAATGCTTAAAGAAAGCAAACAAAGAAAAATTGGGATCACTAAAGACTTTACAATTGTGGTTTGTCCATAAAGTCCAAAGTGCCCAATAGTGAGCCCAAACAAGAAAAGATGAAACTCTGGTCACTGTGGATGAAAACCAAAGAGCCGGAAGAATTTCCCGAAGAGAACAGTCGGGAATCTTGCTCGTAGCCTCTATCATTGAGAATCCAGAAACTGCCGAGAAGACGGGCAATGCCCTTTTTTTTTATTTTTGCAAAAAGAGACTTCTATTAAGTATTAAAGAAAAACCGTTAGAGCAAGCTCCATACGGGATACATCATGCAATGCACGAAAAGCTCAAGAGCCAAAAAGAAAGGATTGAGGCTGATAGTGCCATCTCAATCCAGTAGAAACCTCTGAGAAAAAGGGAGAACCTCTCCAAACTCGAAGAAATATAGTCCTTCTAGAAGAGGCTGCCTGTGAAGGGTCCTGCATGCTAGCCCATATGGCTATCAAAGTGTGAACCGTGTCAGACCAAATACCCGTGAAAACCTATAATGGGTGTATCTGGGTGCCATCCAAGGCCTCAGTACATCTGGCTCTCCAAATATGCCAAGAGGAAATGCTAGCCCAAATCTCCCAAGAGGTGTCCACTGAAACATGAGAAGCTCTGAAGGGAGTAAGTAGTACACCCTGTAGAGAGCAGGGCTCTATCACCTGCCGGCGGACTGAGAGTGCCCAAGAAGAAGGCTCACCCTCATAAAACACCTGGGGCCTGGTAAGAGATAACCATGCGACCGAGCCCCAAGTCATGAAGAAAGGGGAAGTGTGAAAGATGCTGAGTATTCGAGCAACGCCTTTCCAAACAGTCCTCGCCTGATTGCAGTCCCAAAGGCAATGTCCCACTGACTCCTCTGCAGAATGGCATCGAGGACAAGTGGGATCAGCCCCAAATTGTGATCTCCACAGGTTCACTGCAATCCCTCCATGAATAGAAAGCCAAAAGAAAAGAGTGATCTTTCTATTTCTGAGGGATTTCCAGAGCCTCCTCCAGAAATTTCTATGCAAGTCTTCGGTGATGAAGAAGCTTTCCCAATGGGGGGCTCTGGAGGGAATCCAACCCCTAATGTTCAGCTGAAACCTCTTGGCATTACCAACCGTGAAACGAAAGAAGGGAATCCCCCTCTCTCGGTGCCCATGATCTATCCATTCCCACTCTCCTGGGTCCCACTGCAAGCACCTGATAGGTGCACCTCCATATAACCACAACGTCTAGGATCCCAAGGCCAAGAGTAGAGGGTCGGGGTCTAAGTACCACTGCAAGCCCGCTCCAAGGTCCACAAAACCAGCAATCCTGACAGGTTGAAAGGCAACCTCAAGAAGAATGCCATCCTTGGATGTAGAAAGTAAACCTCCATCCCCAACATCAAAGACCAGTGCGTCTTCCTCGAGACCTCGGAAAGCGATCACCTGTAAAGGAACTGATGTCCTCGAAAAAGCCCCCATCCAAGTGGTGGAAGTAATAGGCAGCTCAACTGTCCATTCCACCGGGATGGCTGCATCTATCTGCTGAATCCTGCGTGCTACCCCTCTAAGGTGACTCACGGACTGCAGTCTCTCATCCACAGGTAGCCTGATAAAAGATTTCCAAGTGCCTACTGTGTAGGCGGGGCCTCTCTCCCATTTAGACCACTGCATGTAATGGGAAGTGCCCAGTGGTCTGGCATGCTCGTCGAGAATACTATCATTCCAAATGATCGGCTGCCTATCAATCTCTTCAATGGTAGAAGGTGGAATCCTTCGAAGAGTGTTCCTGAAGCTCCCCCAAGCTTTCAGGATGGCAGTCATGAGAGGACAGGCAGGAGATCTGAGAGGGGCTGATGTGAAAATCCATCGAGGGCTGTCCACCCAATCATCTCCCAAGGTTGGTGTGCAAGCCTGAATGCATCCAAAAAAGAAATCCTTCCAAGGTTCCTGCCCAAGCATGAGTCCCCTCACCACCACCTTCCAAAGCAAAGCCCTACACTTCAAGTCTGGGTCAATGACATTAAGGCCCCCTTCACATGTAGGGAGAATAATAGTCTCCCAAGCCACCCTTGCTGCAACATCTGCTGTGCCATCAAGTCCACTCCATAAAAAATTCCTGATTGGTCTGATGAGTTGAGTGATGCAATCCCTAGACCGGCACCAGCAAGAACACACGAACCAGGAGGTGGCCAAGAGAACCTGGTTCACTACCTTATACTTTCTAGTACTGAGGCAAACTGCTGTGCTGGAGAGATGTCCAATCCTACCTGGCATCCCAAATACCTGATAGGAACACCCCTCTGAATCCAAGAAAAACCAATGTCAACTCCCCAGCCTGGAGTGTCCTCATCACTGATCCAAAAGCCAAAGGATTTATGCCAGTTGATGTGTGCCCCAGCAGCTGAGCAAAAGATATCCAAGGCTGTCCGCAAAGAATCAAGTGATTGCAAGGAGGCCTGAATAGAAATAGCAGTGTCATCAGCCAACTCACACTCAAAAAGCTCCTGCTCCTATCTCAAGGGCAGTCTCAGCCCAAAAAGCTCAGCCTAAGATCTAAGGAAGATACTCATAGCTTTTCCCACAAAAAGAAAGAGGAAGGGGGCTAAAGGGCATTCCTGACGAACTGATCTGGAAATCTGAAACCTGTCACCCCTTACCCCTCCAATTAAAACCTGGCTGTGGGCTGATCTGTAAAGGGAGGCCACCCCTCTGATCCAAGCATCTAAAAATCCAAATCGTAGAAGAGTACCCTCAAGAAAACCCCAATCTACTCTGTCATAGGCTTTCTCCAAGTCCAAGAGTAAAACTGCTAGCCTCTGTACACTCTGCATACCCCACTCTGTGGCTTCTCAAAAGGAAAAGATATTATAAAAAATGCTCCTGCCATGCACAAAGCCTGTCTGAGTATCATGGAAGAAAGGGCTGAAGTCGGATGCTGATCGCCTTGGCAAGGATTTTGTAAAGAGTGCCCAAAAGAGTGATGGGTCTCCAATGGGATACAAAATTCTTGTTGCCACCTTTCGGGATAAGGTGAATGATTCCCTCAGTTAGTGAGTCAGGCATCTCGCCTGAGTCCCAAATGCCCTGCAGGGCTGAAGTAATATGATCACCTATCATATCCCAAAAGGCTATAAAAAAAGAGGGAGTAAGACCATCGGAACCAAGGCACTTGCCCTTATGAAGGGCAGAAAGAGCAATCTTGAACTCTGTGTTGGTAAAGCGTGCATCAAGTAAGCATAACATCTCTGGGGTGACCAACACAGGTAAACTCTGCCAAACTTCATCTCTAGCCACCTCTCTGGCCTGTGAGTTCGGATCTGCGGAAAGAAGGGAGGTATAAAAATCTGTCGCTAAGTGATGATGGTCTCCGGATGGGACTGCAAAACGCCGTCAGAGTCAATAAGCTGCCTGACACTTTCTCTACTATGTCTGGGGCCAAGTGTAGAGAAAAAGTGTTTATTGACTCTCCCTCCCATCTGTATCCAAAAGGACTCCCGTGCATGGAAGGCATACTCTGCTCTTTGATCAAGCAAGGTCTGCAAGTGAGCCCTTGCCGCAGCAAGGCGCTCCTGTATCCAAGCATCTGAAGGTCGTTTCTGCTCTTCCCTATGAAGGGCTGCCAACTGCCGGCGGATACCGATCTCTCGCCTGAGTACCTCACCACGCCAAGCACTAGCAACTGAGTGATAGAAGTCGCTCATACTGTCAAGTGTTGTGGCCACATGTGAAGGACCGGCCACCCCCCCTACATATGGGAAACCCAGATCTCCAACACTGCCTCTGTGAGAGTCTCATCCGTGTATAAGGCGTCTGGGATCCTGATACTGTGAGACCATCCTCTCAAATGAGGCTCTGAAATGGACAAAATTAGCGGAAAATGGTCTGAAGTGGAAACACTGGGTGCAATGCAAATTGTCCCCCCTCTATCAAGAGCCCAGTCACCCACATAGAATCTGTA
Organism: Dipteris shenzhenensis; assembly: GCF_047967505.1. NCBI lineage: Eukaryota > Viridiplantae > Streptophyta > Polypodiopsida > Gleicheniales > Dipteridaceae > Dipteris > Dipteris shenzhenensis. The sequence goes on along the minus strand of NC_141598.1, from coordinate 39,080,847 downwards.
AATCCGAGCATGGATAGGCATCTGCACCCTATAGTTCGACCATGAAAACAAAAGTGACTGAGACTGAACAAGAAATGCATCATCTGACCAAACATCTCTGCCCATGAACCTGAACAAGAAGGCATCCCAGGCTGCTCTCTCAAGGGAGTGGATACCACCTTCTCTACCCCCTTTCTTATCCGAAGGTACCTCAACCATGTTGAAGTCACCTCCAATAATCCATGAATCCGCAATGTCAGCCCACGAGAGCAACTCTTTCCAAAACAAAACACGGTTCCCTCTGCTGTTCGGAGCATAAAGGTTGAGGAAACCAACCTTACATCCGTCAATCAGAAGTAAAACCCACTGAGCCGTGGAGGGGGTTATGGTACCGTGTCTAATGACCAGAGGGAGAACAGAGTCTGAAACTGAAATGCATGTACCTCCTCTGGTTCCCAAGGCAAGGAGCCAAAAAGTCCGACCTGAGAGCAGCTTACTTGACTTGGAGCAATCTCTGATATCCAGTTTGTGTTCCTGAAGAAAAAGAATGTCTAGGGAACCACCTGAAACACCTGGATGGAGCTGATTCCTGATCAGCTATCTGCGACGGCGATGAGGGATGCCGCCCAATCCCTGTATATTCCAACTGGCTATCCTCATCGGCGGGAGAAAGTGGGTCGGAATACCTTACCCGACCTGGTGGCGGAAACAGAAGCCTCTACCGGAGCAGACCTCCTGCCATACACACCAGGTCCGAGGGGAGGAAAGTCCACAGGTGAGAGAGAGAAGGGCCTCTCAACTGAAAAGCCGATAACTGGCTCTCCAAAAGTAGAGGGTACAAAGTCATCATCTGGGAGGCTAGAGAGGTCCTCCAAAGCGGAAAAACAGTTCCGCTGAGCTAGTCCTGGAGAGGGGGTAGGAAGGATTCCTACCGAAGCAGGAAGAGAATGTAGAACCCCTTTCCCTCTGTCCAAAGAGGGAGGCACCTGTACTGGATCCTGATCAAAAAGTGGTGCAGACGAGGTGCCAACAACCTGCGCTGCTGAGGAAGGTACAGCCTGATCCAAGGGTGGAGTCGAACAAGGCTCCTGAACAGTAGTCTCCTCCTGAGGCTCCAAGGGGGTAGCCTCCGAAGAGGTGGAGGAGTGAACTAGAGTAGAGAGCCTAGCCGCGACCGGAACCCACCGTGGGCCAGAGGTGGCGCGGGGTGCCGAAGGGACTCGAGTAGCCCTAGGAGAGGGGGGAGCCCGTGTCTGAGGCCGTGTCTGTGGAGCGGTATGTCTTGCTCCAGCTCTCTGTCGTAAACTAGTACGAGTTGGTTGCTTTGTGGGCCTCTTTTTCTTCTTTGGGCAATCTCTGGCGAAGTGCCCCGAGGATCTGCAAATCCTGAACTGGTCCTGCTGACCTGCAACCTCAAATCTCGGCGGAAGAAAGACCCATCGGGTCGCTGTAGCATGATGTGGTCATCTGAAATATTCGGGTCCTGGACAATGACCCTAACCCTAGGAACCCCGTCCATCCTGACTGCCTCAACAGCCGAAGAGGGCTCGCGAGGGAGAGGGGGGATCTCTGCCACCACACCAAACCTCTCGCCAATAACTGAAAGAAGTCGGTGATAAACTCAGGGAAGACCAGGGAACCTGATGAAAACAGAAACTCCCTGCTTGTCCTCTTCAACTGGGTCAAATCCCACTTGAAAAGGAAACAAGAAGATCCTCCTGTAGCCTAGAAGTAGAAACCCAGCCTGTAGCAAGTCTCTCGTGACGTCCGGGGAATCTAGGCACACTTGAAAGAAACCTTGTCCCAACAAACGAACATCCTTGAGGTGGGGGGCGAGGTCCTGAGGGAGCGCCGACAACATCCAATCCCTAGCTTGTAACCTGGAAGGGTGTGAGCCATGAATGCGTGCGAAGAGAGTCATGGAACACTCATGTTCGAAATCCTTTTGCAACTACTGTAGCTCGTCTTTTGGAAAAGTGACAGTTCTCGCGGCCGGTGTGAGCGGAGAGGATTGACTGAATGGGAACCCATTCGTCAATCAAGGTGTGTTGGCTGATTCAAACACAAAAAATAGAAACTCCGTCCGCTTTCCTGAACCCTAGGAGACCCCTATAGGAGAATAGGGGTAACCCAGAAGAAGGAGAGGGTGATGAAGAAGGGAGGAGGGAAGAGGAGGGGAAGATAGGGCAGAGGAGGAGTGGAGGAGAGGGGGAGAAGAGGAGCAGAGGAGAGGGGAAGGAGAGGAGAGGAGAGGCTGCTGCGGGGTGAAAGCAGCAGCAGGAGTGGGGGGGGGAGCAGCAGCGGGTGCGGGGGGGGGAGCAGCAGGCTGCAGCGCAGGGCAGCAGCGGGCGGGGAAGGGGGGGGAGGAGGCTGCAGCGCAAGGGGGGAAGGCTGCAGCACGGGGGAAGGGGCAGTGCGGGGGAGAGGGCAGGTAGCGAGGAGGGAAGGGAGGGGGCAAGCAGCAGGGAGCGGGGACAGCAGCGGGCGGGGAAGGGGGGGAGGAGGCTGCAGCGCAGGGGGGGGGGGGGGGGGGGGGGCTGCAGCGCGGGGGAAGGGGCAGTCCAGGGGAGAGGGCAGGTAGCGAGGAGGGAAGGGAGGGGGCAAGCAGAGGAGCAGGAGGAGGAGCAGGGAGCGGGGGAGCAGCAGCAGCAGGGAGCGGAGAGAGCAGTGAGGAGGGGAGCAGGAGGAGCGGGGAGCAGCAGCAGTTGATTTCTCGTAGCCGTTTTTGCCATGCCAAAATAAATGAGGCACAGTCTCCTGAGAAATCAGACACCGATGACATAAAGCAGAAGCAATGTACCTACGGGCCAGCAACTGTCCAGAAGGAATTAGTGATGAGGGGGCTGCCAGGCATGCTTGTTGTTGCCCCCTCATCACTAATTCCAAGCAGTGATACTAGCTGACATCTCTGGCATGCTGTCCTCTAGAGAGGGTTGGGGTCTCTACCAGGAGGTTAGGGCCAAGCCCTAAATGTGCTGACATATCAAACTGGTAGGCTAGAGAGGCCTCCTCAAAGGAGAAAGTGTGCCGCTCCTGTATCAAACATGCTACCGTGCCCCAAGTGAATACCCATTGCATCCGTGTTACATTTTGGCCTCATTCTTAAGAGAGCACTAGGAAATGCTCTATGCCATTGAACAGCTCCATAGCAGCGGGTTATCATCTCAAGGTCCCTATGGCGTAATAAGGGCAAGCCCCATCTGCCCTCATCAGCTTAAGCTCTATACAGTCCTATCTGTAAATCTCTATGGACTACCAACCAAAATAAATAAGAGATTTTCCTAGGGCAAAGGCTAGTCCATAGGCAAGATAAAACCTAGTAAGCATCTCTCTCTCTCCATCTTCATCGTAGTGTGCTATTTTCCCCCAGATACATCATCCTATGCGCATGAGGTCACTCTAGAGGGGCACAGCCCATATGAGACGATATATGATGACACCACCAAGCTCTCTAGGCAGGGAGATGTCCTTCTTGAAGACTTCAATGCACACACAGGAGATAGACACGTGGGTCTACTAGATTTTGCATCTAATTCTCTCATAGTACCGGAGCTGGATCTAGTAGAGCTTGAGATAGTGAGATGTTCAGTAAATGCACCACATGTGACAAGATATGGGCAACATCTACTTGAGTTGGGGCCTCTCCATGATCGGATTATATATAATGGCCTCCAAAGATGGCCATCATCTGACGGGCTCACTTGTTTTCCACATGGAGGGGCGACAAGCACTGTTGACTACCAATGGGTCCCCTAGCCTTTGTATCCCGGATACATGATTTTATTGTGCCCCCTCCCCCACTCGGCACTAACCACTCATACCTAGCCTTTAGCATCTCGGCCACTGTGCCAGCCACAAAGGGAGCCCCTCCCAGATCCGCCCATGCCAGATCCATTTTGACCATGCCCTTGATCCAATCGATGTGAGTCACTCGGCCTATAAGCTTCTAACTTTACTAGGAGATAATGTAGACCTCGCCCTTGTCTTAGTGATACAAGACACCACTGCTAAGTTTTTCCCTACGACTCGATTTGCAGCACATGTCCCAGCTGGAAAGATGCCTTGAAACTCTTGGTTCAATGACGAGTGCAAAGACATAAGATGTCACCTCACAAATGAACGATCAGTCTTCACAGGGCCAGTTTTCACAATGATCCATGCAGCTACGGCACAACTCACACGTGGGCAAGGAGCTTTGGCCCGACTAGAGAGGCAGCACTTTTAGGTGCAATTTCAAAATCCGTCGATTAAGGGCTGGCTTTTCGACACCCTAGTGAGACCGACTGCCATGAATGCAGCATCCTTTTGGGGAGTGATCTCTTGGCGATAGAGTGGAGGAAATTTGACAGGGTACACATGATTATGGGGTCTAGGATGATACAGAGTAAGCCCTCAGTCCCCCATTAGATAGTATAGGCAAAGTTCCCCAAGACACCTCTCTATGTTAATGCCATTTTTCAACAATGATATTACTCCATAGATTTTGGGCCTTAACCCACTAGAGAGTGCCAAGGTTGCCACTAGAGTCACGGCCAGCAGAGAGAGTGGTCAGTACAGTATGATATGCGCGCGTATCCACATGGTTTGCCAATCATGGTATTCAAATGGACCCGCTCCCCCCTTTTCAGTACAACATAGATGCCCCCCTTTAAGTTGATCCCATGAGATGAGATTAACCATATCATACCGCTGCAGTTCCATACATCTCAGACTTTTTTTGGGGGGGGGCAGGGAGGAGGGAGCACAGAGTTCCCCACTACGATCCAGTTCTATCATGACCACTTCTTGAGAGTATCGGAGGATGGACTCATCATCACGCCCCAGTACCTCTAGGACAAAGGAGTCTCACATGCACTGAGTATAGCCATTGGACAAGTGCGGGTCTTGTCCCATCAGCAAAGGATTGAGGCAAGGAAAGCTGCAGGCATATCCAAAGAGCAACAGATCTACAAGTTATGCACGCCTGGGGAGATCGAGACAGAGGAGCATTTCTTAGTGTCTGTCCAGCCTTTCCATGACCAAGTCTGCATTGGGCTCTATTTGATCGAGAAGCAGCGACACAGAGAGTCAGCTCAATGACATAGTGGGATGGAGGAAGAGGAGCTAGTTGACATGAGGGCAATGTAGATCAGCAAAGAGAGACGACGTGAAGCTGCCACGCAAGGAACGCAGAGACCACACACAACTCGAAGAGTGACCAGAGCACGCACGATCGAAGTTTTATCTATCTCAACTCTCCTAAGAGGAGACCGCGAGAGACGAGGCATCACTCTTGACATTAGCCCATTGGATACAGACGTCGAGGTGACCACGTCCTCCGCCACAGCGAGAGATAACTCGATCGACGCAGATCCCGCGATATCTTCGCAGCCAAACTTATGATTGGTCTCACTTTGGCCAGATCAGTTGTACTAGAGAGAGAGATCAGTGGCCACATAGAGGCTCTTGGGCAGTAGGCGCTATGGCAAGCATGATTTTCGACACAGCACTCCAACCTAGACCATATCTTCACCCCGAGGGCTATCATTGAAGAGGCGAGACCGCATGCCAAAAAGTCTACAATTGCTTTGTAGATTTTCGGAAGACCTTTGCTGCTGTCTCACGATCTCGCTTGATCAGGAAGTTACAAGATATATAGATTCTAGAGATTCTGATTTTTGGGGGATGATAAGCCTATATATGAGTCCGTTAGACGGAGAGTTCCTACCCCACGAGGCCTATTGGATTGGCTTGAGAGTAAGATCAGGGTGAAGCAGAGATGCCCTCTTTCATCAACTCTCTATAGCTCTAAATTGATGAGATCACATCATTTATAGACTGCCTAGGAGGCAAGGGATCACTATTGGCGGACCTAATGATACAGATATTGCTATATGCGGATAACATAGTCCTCATATAATCTTTAGCAGAGGGGTCCTCTAGAGGTGTTATGCACACTTTTTTTTTTGGGTGAGAAGAAATATTTTATTGCTGTAAAATAATTACATTCATAGTTACTTTAAAAGCGGAGTAACTACTACTCAACTGAAAATCTCAGTATAAGCTATATATACATCATGATCAATCAAATGAGTCTGAAAACAATCATAAAACGATTGCCGCAGAGGTCGTTTGAAAAAAACAAAAGATGGAAAAGTAGGATCACCCAAGACTCTATGATTTCTATCCATCCATAGAGTCCACAATGCCCAATAGCGCACCCAAACAAAAAATAAATCAAAACCCTGTCTGGCTGGATGAAAACCAAATAACCAGAAGAACCTACCAAAAGTAACAGTAGGAAATCTCGCTCGAAGCCCCTGTCGAATGAGAGCGAGGAAATCACAAGAGTGTGGACAGTGCCAAAAGATGTCAAGCACAGATTCAGCAGAATGTAGACATCTGTGGCAAACAGCTGGAGCAATATGTCTATGCGCGAGTAACTGCCCAGATGGAAAAATGCCAAGTAGGACTCGCCAAAGGAAAAGTTGCTGGCTAAGAGGGACTTTATAATGCCAAAGGAGACATAGCCGCTTTCTCCACCACTTTAATGGGCAATCCATATGCCAAACACAATTTGCTCTGTCAGAAATCCAAGGCGGAAGTAACAACACTTTATACAGAGAAGGCACTGTGATATGTGAGAGCCATAGCTCCGTACAATTTCTGTACAGGTGTATGGACCTGTACGGCCTGTCCCGCCCTGCTCAGGCTGCTGCTGCTGCCAGTTGATTCCCTGCTCTTGGGTCGCTTTTGTGAAGGGTTTTGCTCACGGATTGCATCTATACGCTGGTTCTCAGGGCTCTCTCTTCCCCTTTCTCTCCTATTTGGTTTCTGGGTCCTATGTACTCTTTCCATCGCCAGAATAGCTCTCCTCCTCCTCCACCTCTGGGCTGCCTCTCCACCTTAGGCTTCCGCCCTGCCTCTCCACCACCTCGCACTAGACGTGCCTCCCATTATGGGGGGGGAACCGGTGCTCCTGCTCCCGGTCGAACACTAGGATATGCACCCGCACCCCAAGAGAAATGGGGGACAAAACCCAGAAAGACGACAATAACAACAACAACAACAAAAACAAAAAAAGCAAACAACACAACTGAAATCGGAGGATGTGAACACAAGTTACAACCAAAGTGGACTCGGGGTAGACAGCAAGGCAAAGGTAGGACCCGCCTCATCTTCTTCAGCCTCTATCTCTACCTCAACCTCAACTCCCGCTACAGTGTCAGTTTCGTTTTCAGCTCCAGCCTCAGCTCCCTCTATCTCTATCTCTACTTTGACTTCAGTCCCCACTTCAAGCCCAGCTCTAGTTCCAGTCTCAGCTCCCTCTACATCTACGATCATTGACGTACTCATGCCCATGGCGCCGGTTGTTGTTCCCTTCCCCTCTTCTCCTGTTACAACTCTCGCACAGCTTATGACCCCTACTTTGGAGGTGTCATACACTGTGCCGTATTACGCTTCACTCTCCCCTCTCCCTCTCAGTCAGCCCACCCTCCCACACCCCGTTGGGACTACCTCATCCATTCCACTGTCATCTCCTTCACTCAGTCACCGTCCAGTTTCCGGACTCAATCCCACTCTTTCATGCCACATTCACCACAGTTTCAGCATGGACATGGTTGGGCTGATACACCAGAGGCCCATGATACCTTGCTCACAGAGATACATAGTTTCCGTGAGCGTGAGATGGAGCTGACTCGCTTCGCATGGGAGCAAGTCCGCTTCAACCAAGAGCAAAGTCCTATCATACAGAGTAGGCTAGGGCCATTCGGGAGCAGGCGGGTCTTATTCAGGGACTCAGACAGGGTATCATGCAGCTTCGACGGAGGTCACAGCCATACACACTGTCCCAGGGAGTACCCCGGTGGTCGAGGCACAGATTGCGAGCATGCAATCTGCTATTGAGGAGACTTCCAGATGGGTTGACGTGGCCAAACGGGAACCCGCAAGGGTAACCGTTTCGGCCACCCTCATGGAGCAGCAGCAGAGAGCCAATAAGGCTCTCAACATTAGAGTACGCAGGATCCCACGCATTGAGGCTACACCGATGGTAGATGCGACTACGTTCGTGGCCGCTACCCTGGGTGTGGCTGAGCACACGATAGAGAGGGCATGGCGGGTGGGGAGAGATCTCAACCGAGAGCAACCCCTGATCATACGATTCCATGACACTTAGGCACGACTTTCAACTCTACGACGCACGTCAGTCCTTCGAGATCAGCCAGCGATCTCTATGGATGAGGACCTCACACCTCTATAGGTTGAGGAGAGGCGCTCTTTGCTGCAGCAGCGGGATCAGGCCCGGAAGGAGGGAAAGTGGGTAGTGGTACGAGAGGGACGACTTCTTACAGGTCCCCGTAGGGCACCTGCCCCCTCCGCTACATAGGGAAGCGGGGTCTATGAGACTTAGATACCCGAGACCCTGTCCTCCACCATTTGGAACTATAATGTACCTTATGGTCAGAATCAGGGAGCTTCTCCGAATCCTATACAGGCCACGACATAGTCTTCTATACATAGACACATTAGAGTCCAGAGCGCCCTCTTCCAATAGTCAAGGGATATACATGGGAGTCTTCCTACAGAGACGAGACGAGGGGTATAGGAGGAGTTCGAGGTTCAGGTGGAGTTGCAGTCCTTTTCAGATCCACACTTCGGGGGATCATTTCAGTAGAGCACAGAGATACACATTCCAGATTTATTTGGATCCGGATACGACACATGGACAGCCGGGATCTGTTTGTCGCAGTTTGCTACTTCCCCCCGGAGACCTCTCACTTTGCCAGAGATATTCGAGGTGATGATGAGACATCCCCATTTGCTGCCCTTTATCAGTCCATCGTTGACTTTTCTAGCCACGGAGAAGTCCTTCTAGTCGGGGACTTCAACGCGAAGACAAGGGCTCGTCAGGTACCACTTCTTGACTTCACTCTACTGGCAGATGTTGACCTTCAGGAGGCAAGTACGCTACGGGTTTCGGCTGATAGGAGAGGTCCATTCTCATCTTATGGGCAGGCCCTATTAGACCTAGGCAGGATACATGATCTCATTATCTATAATGGTCTTGACAGATGGCCCGCTTCAGGTGGTTTCACATGCTTTCCACATGGGGGGGGCTCCAGTGTTGTTGATTACATCATGGGATCCCCTGTCTTCACATCTCCCCATGGGCTGATCATACATACCTTTTCTTTCGCATCTCCACATCCCTTCACACAGCATCTTCCACCCCACTCAGTGCTTACTCCACCTACCACGATATACGCTTTGATCGGGATCACTCACCTTCTTACTCTGGCCGTCTGTACATACTTCTTGCTTATATTGACTTCATACCCCTTTTAGAGGATCGTGTTGCCCTTGTCACCCGCTCACTACACAAGGCTCTCATTCACACTTTTCCCCACACCACCCGCTCCACCCACCCACCACCCCCTGGAACTGTACCCTGTAATAGTTGGTACGATGATGAGTGTAAGGCCTTACACCATCAACTCAGATTCAGAACCAAAAACAGTCTTCCAAGCGCACCAGATACGTAACGTGAATACCGTAGACTGGTATGAAAGAAACTAGACTTCGTTCGTCGAAACGAGGAGGAGCTACTGAACATTTTGTTTAGCAACAACTCTAAGGACTTCTGGTGGAGATTTCTAGGACGGTCCAATCCACCACTCACTGACACCTAGATCTGGTTTGATTATGCACGCACACTTTATGACATCCCAAATCAGCTAGTCCCTAACCTCTCACACATGCCTCGTCCCACATCCTGCACCTTCTTCACTAGAGAAGGGGTAAAGGATGCTGTAATGAAACTTCTTAATGACCGAGCGAAGGATCATGAGGGGCTATGCACTGAGTTAATTGCATATGGGATTAACCTCCTAGCCCCGATCTTGGCAAATCTTTTTAATGAAGCGGTTTATTTGGGATTTCCATACACTTGGACCATTAACACTATCTCACCCATCCACAAGGCAGGGGATCCCATGAGCCCGGAGAACTATAGGACCATTATGATTGGACATGTCATGTCCAAGATTTATGCATCAGTACTTGACTCTGAGGTTAGCAGACTTGCAGAGTGTCGAGGACTTAGAGCAACAAGATAGGCTGGATTCCGGCGTGATCATGGAACCATGGACCACATTCTCACGCTCGGATGTATCATCGAGGAGGCGAGGTGCAGAAGCAGAGGGTCGTTTATTGTTGCTTTGTGAATTTCCGCAAGGCATTTGACATGGTTCCGAGAGCCCATCTCATACGGTGCCTACAGGACTTGGGTTATGACCATTTGGGCTGTCATGGCACTTTACGAGAGAGTTTCTGGCAAAGTTTGGGTAGTGGACAGACGAGATCATGAGTACCATTAGGTCAAACAAGGGTGTCCTTTGTCGCCTACCTTTTTTGGCCTCTACATTAATGACCTTGAGATAGTGATGCAGACACAAGGGGGTGTAGGTTGCTCTCTTGCGGGCACGCTGATCCATATTTTGCTCTATGCAGATGACGTGGCTCTCTTGTCTTCAACAGCAGAGGGGCTTTAGAGACACCTCGACGCACTACAGTCCTTTTGTGGGTCCAATAATTTGAAGGTCAACCTGGGTAAAACCAAGGTCATGATCCTCAATAACTCTCGATCCATCATGCGTCAGGAGCAGTTCACATTTACGGGGTCATCTGTTGAGATAGTTTCATCATACACTTATCTTGGGGTTATCTTCTCCGGACCGAGCTTCACTATGAGACCCGCGATGCAGGCACGCTTGAGTAGAGGATATGCCTCACTGGCCAGGCTAGAGAGGCAGTGCTTCCGCTTACACTTTCAGGATCCACACACCAAGGGGTTGCTTTTTGACTCCTTAGCTCGCCCAGCGGGGATGTACGGCAGCCCTTGTTGGGGGCCAAACTTGTCGGATACAGAATGGGCCCGTGTGGAGCAGCTACAAGTTCTCATGTTATCACGAATGATTCGTGGTAAGTCATCCGTTCCTCACCATATCATTCAGGTTGAGTTTGGGTCACCCCCTTTACAGCTAGATGCTGCATTTCAGGTCATCACATATCTGTACCGAGTTAGGGAATATGAGGAGTATACCTCAAGGCGTAGCAGGCTACCATGGATAGCTCTATCCTCTTCTATGGCACTTGCAGCAGGAGGAGATCAGAGGTGCTGGTATGCACGTACAGAGAGATGGTTTGAGCGACTGGGGCTCCACATGGATACACTACCTCCCTTCCAGTATAGCATGGATTCTCCGTTCTCTCCCCTCTTATCACATGAGGTCAATCAGGTTATCCGTGAGGATCTACTACAGCTACCCACTTTTTGAACCTCGTTGGAACCGAGTGAACTCCCAGTGAAGCTTAGCTTCTACAGAGATCACTTCTTACATATCACAGCGGAGGGTTTCATTGACCCACCAGGATACACACAGATTCACCTAACCCACTCGTTGAGGATCTCTCTTGGGCAGTTCCGGGTCTCTTCACACAGAGTTCGCATCCAGAGCGGCAGAGTAGAGCGAGTACCCAGGGAGCGGTGCATATGCACACTGTGTGACATACAGGACATTGAGACAGAGGAGCATTTCATCTTCAGGTGTCTTGTGTACTATGAGATCCAAGGACGTTTCCACTGCCTCTTCAAGAATAGTTATGGGATTTTAGCCCGTTTCCTCTCCTACCCAGACCAGTGGTGTTTGGCAGGTTTCATTCATGAGGCACTTAGATACCGTGAGAGGATACTCCGAGCACGGAGATAGGAGCGGACTTCTTCCTCGGTTGATCCCTCTCAGAGCTCTATCACGGAGTTCTTTCAGCTAGATCACATGGACCCCAACGAGACGAGGCCTCGACATGACCGTGACCCGGAGCCCGTGACCCAACAGCTCAGACAGAGGGTTGACACACAGATCACACTTGGAGACATCCCCTCCTTGTTTAGAGTCGGAGCCCGACCGACGGGGGTCACAGTAGCCCTGGTTAGACGCAGAGCTATGACCAAGAGACGTGCCAGGACCGCACCTCTGAGTGGCCGACATCACTCTATTGCTGACTTCATGTCTCCACTGCCTCATCCATCTTGATATCTTGTTGTTGCTGGGGATGAGATGCTGAGATTGATATATAGTCGACCATCGACATGACTATGTTGTACTTAGGACTTAGTACTGCCATTCTGCATTTTTGCATTTTTTGCATTTTGCATTGGTATGGATGCTCATTTAGTAGCTCCACTACCACAGCTCGATGTATCAGGATTTTCACAGTCTCATAGACCCATCGGTCTTCTGAAGACTTTAATAAACTTTCTTTCTTTCTTTCTTTCTTCTTTCTCTGAAATATAGCTCATCTTGGAACTTTTACTGGTTTTTTTCTCTGCTTCTTCTACAGAACTTGTATTTTCTTCTCTCTAAATCCCTAAATCTCTCTTTCCTAAATACAACACTGCCTTTGGGATTACAGGCAAGAATCGTATGGAAGGGGATTGCAAGACTTTTCAGCACCTTTATTCACCTACCTTTCTATATAGGGGATTTGTGGCTTGGCTTACTCTTTCAGGGCCCCACGTCTTTTTTGAGAGACTTGACTCCTCTTCGGCTCTTCACATCCGACGACACCTTGTGGAGTCGTGCTCTCTAGAGGATGTTCCGGCCACTCTCTTCAGGGCTGCTCATTCCTCGGTCGACTCTCCATGGGAGGTCTTAGCTAGCATTGCAACATGGCACATTTGGAGAGCCAGATGCACTGAGGCTTTGGAGGGTTCTTAGGTTCACCCTTCTCAAATCTTGGCCAATACTTGGACAGATATGGTACACACTCTGATGGCCAGTTGGGCGACCATGCAGGGATCATCTCAAGCAGCCTCCTTCAGGAAAGTTACTTTTCTCAGAGATTGGAGAGACTCTCCCTTTTTTGCTAAGACTTCTACAGGGTTGAGTTGGCATTTTCAGCCTCAGCCTTGGTTTCTTTCTACCTCATTCCTCTGAGGTGTTTTTTATTACATGCTTAGCATGTTGTATTTCCACACAGAGCTTGCTCTAGCGAGTTTCTTTCTTACTTAATAGAAGTCTCTTTTTTGCAGAAAAAGAAAAAAATCTCTCTTTTCTATCTGCCTCTCATCATGTTCACTACGGCAGATTTGTTTTCCTTTATGTCTGCTATCATGGAGATTTTTTGGTGTTCAAAAAATGGCAAGAAAAGTCTCATATTACTCTATGCATCGTCTCTGCTCTCCAAAGATGCACGGGGGTCTGAACATACTCAATATTCAAATGCATATACTTACTCACAGGGGAAAAATGATGTTGCAGTTTATGCAAGGGGATCAGCCTTGGGCTTTCATGATCTGCTCTCTTTTGTTGCACATTGATACTTCTGCTTTTGGGCATTGGCAGCCTACACAGTGGGATTTTCTATTTGGCTCTATTCAAGGCAAGATCAGAGGCTGCCCTTTTGTCTCTCGTTTGCTGCTTGATTGGAAGCATATTTTATCCCACTTGGAATGGCATGGCAAGGATTCTTTGTCGGAAAATTCCTTGAAGGCTGAGAATATTTATTGGTCCAAAGTATTCCACCCTCCTTTGGCTATACAAGAACCTAGGCGTTCTTATTTTATATCTTTCAGAGGTGTTTCACACACACACACACACTTTTTTTTTGTGAAATCTTTGATTGATTATATTATATGAGTAGCAACCTCAAAAAAAAGGTGCTACACTTACATCAACTGAAAATTTCAGTATATGCCAAAAAGACCTCATGATCTATGCAGCGGGTCTGCAAGCAATCAAAGAAAGATTGCTACAGAGAACGCCTAAAAAAGCCAAACAGAGAGAAAGTAGGATCACCAAAGAATTTACAATTCCTTTATGTCCATAGAGTCCATAGTACCCAGTAGCGAACCCAAACGAAGAAAAGATGAAACTCCGGTCTGGATGGATGAAAGCCAAATAGCCAGAAGAACTTCCCAAACGGAACAGATGGGAATCTCGCTCGCAGGTGCTGTCAAAGCGAGCAAAAAGCTCACAAGAGCACGGACAATGCCAAAACAAGTGAGGCACAGTCTCCGAAGAAGTAGAACATCTATGGCAAAGTGCAGGAGCAATGTGTCGATGAGCTAATAGCTGTCCAGATGGAAACACTCCCAAAAGAACTCGCCAAAAGAAAACCTGTTGCCGAAGCGGTACTTTATAGGCCCAAAGTTGCTGTAATCTTTTCCTCCACCACTTGGCTGGGTGATGCATTCGCCAAACAGAATCACCTCTCTTTGAAACCCAAGGTTGAGGCAAAAGGATTTTATACAATGCACGTACAGTAATCTTCAAAGGACGAGAAAAGGACCTTGGAGAAGTCAAAGTCCAATCTTCCAGTCGGTTCTGTGAGAAAGCATGCGTGCCTCAGGATCCATGGAGTGCTCTAAGGTGGATGGAACCTATGTGGAGACATGATGAAGAGAATGCTCATGACATATATCTCAAGTCAATTAGGTTCCAAGATAGATTAGCTTGGACTCATAAACAAAATCTTGAGTGAATGTGCATTTCTTCTCTTGTACTCAACAATACATGATAGGCCTCTTATATAGAGAGTGCCCTTTGAATAGTCAACCCTGTGGGATCCTCTCATGCACATCTCTCCTTATGGATATCCTCAATCCACATCTCCACATCATGTAGTCTACATCCTAGGGTGGCTACTTTGATTCTTTCCTATACCATACCTTAGCCTCTAATTATGTGCTCATGGCACCACAACTCTCAACACCTCCCCTTGGTGCCATGATCCTTTGGCTACTGCAAGGTGGTCAGATGTGCGTTACAAGATCAAATCCTCCCCTGGGTGCTTACATAGCTACTCTCAGGTGGTCAAGTTTGATTTACAAAATATAGGCAAGATTGGCAAGGTTTTTTTTTTTGTTTCTCAGTACATGTTGTTCCTGTTATTCTGCTCATGGCTTGATGACGATGCTTTGTTCTTCCATGTGCCTTGATGCTTTATGTGTGGATGCCATGCTTCGTGCTATGGTCATCTCATGCACTTGCCCTTTTGGCATGCTTATGACAATGATGTGTGCATTCATGCTTTGATTTGTCATTTGTTGCAAAGGTCTTACCAATTGATTTCTTTCAATATTGGTAGTGTCTAATTGCATACAATGATTCTGACTTGATAGACGCATAGAGCTCGAAAAGACGATCACTTTTCTTTTTTGGAGCATTTGCAAATTCTTCTTGGATTGCAAGTTACGGCTTGTTGAATTTTTGTGAAGAAGAGGGGGCCTTGATGATGTGGCATAGGGATTCACATGCTGAATTCCAGACTATGCTTAGCAAGGGACTCTGTGCTTAGGTGGCACTGCTGATGAGATGGACTATGGGAGTTTAGTGAAACCTAACCTCGGTTAAGTAAACTCAGGTGATGTGGCAACTGCACAGTCAGCGGATGACGTGGCAAAAGTTTAACCACTGCCTATACCCTGGTTGAGCTACCCTGGTTGAGCTCAACCCAACCTTGGTTACATATTATCCTCCACATGTCATCTCCTAAGGTTTAAAGGAGATGGAGATGGTGATGCAGGAGATGGCGCGCTACTCTGAACGGGATGTCGGTGAGGCTGCTTGTAGAGTTTTCAAAGGACGTGAGTCGTCCGTGAGCCTATGGATTTGTTTTTTTTTTTGTTGTGGAGGCCTCTATGAGGCTGTTCACCATCTGTCTCGATTTGCAGGCCCTACTTTGAAGCTATTTGGAGTGATGGACGTCCGTTTGCTGCTCGTGCTAGCTGCCCTCGTGGAGGTTCGCATCCGAGGAAATAGCACATGCTTTTGAAGCCTTGATGTTGTTATGGCGTTGTCGCTACAAACCAAGGAGGAGCCCGTGCGTGGAGGTCTCTACTACAAGCCAGCCATTTGGTCGAGGCTTTGTTGAAGCTTGGGCTTCACTGCTGTAGGGGCTTACAGCCTTAGAATGGGAGTGAGGTCATTGAAGGAGAAGCTTGCTGGTGCCCGTTGGTTCTGGTCTCTCAGCTACATGCAATTGTTTAGAGCGTTGGAGAGTACGTCGACAGGCTGTGGCATTTAGCAGGAGCCTTCCCGTTGGTGAAGAGTCGAGAGTCTTTGTTGCAGGGAGCCGCCTATGCTTGGCTTTGCAATCAGCTGCCATCGTTCGTGTTGTTGAAGAGCCGTTTGGGAAGAGGAGCTGCCCGTGAGCCCGAAGTTGTTACGAGTCGTAGTTGAGGCTCTGCTTGCTGCTGAGGCGGGTTTGCTGAGGTTGTCAGGCAACTCGTTGGACTGATGTGTGTAGGCAGAGAAGCCAAAGAAAGTCCTTGATATGGAGCTGTGAGGCTGGGCTTGTTGGAAGAAGCTTGCCTCTTTGTTGGAGTCTTGGTCGGCCGCTACTAGAGATTTTTAGCTTAAAAGTGCCTTAGTTGCTATTCAAATTTGAAATCGCTGATGTATCTTTCTCTCTTGGAGAACAAGAATAGAGAGATTTCTCTACATAAAAATACCTCTCTCTCACAAGAAGCTCTCAATGAAAACTTTGCTCCCTCATGGTTCAGCAAATGGAAAGTGGAAGCATATTTGACCATGCCGCCTGAAAAGGTCAACATGCAAGAGTTTCAACTGTCTTTACTGAGCACTTTGCGGAATCATTGGTTGACAAGTGAAAAGAGGGTAAAGCTGGAATACTACCAAGACAACATAAACCCCACATATTAGTCTACATACATGTCCATAGAGACTCATGCTTAGTCTTATATTAGCACACCTATCCCCCTTCTATATCGCAGAAACATCGCCAGGTTCCGTACCAGATCTCATACATTCGCCATTGAGCAGGGAGCTTGGATACACCAGCCCAAACATGCTACAATCTGTACCCTTTGTGACATGCAGACAGTTGAGACGGAGGCACATGTAGCTCTACAGTGCCCCCGATATGCACATATCAAGGAGCACTACCAGCAGATACTGGGGGACTCCGCTCAGTTGACATCAGTTCTCTTCACTGCCTCTCCGGCAGCATTGGGATCTTTTGTCACTCGTCTTTTTACCTGCCGTCATGAACTCATAGACTCCTGACCCCTCTCCTTGAGGAGACTCTTTTTACATTGTATCGAGAAGGGTCCCATGGGTCATCTTTTGGCCCCCCGAGGATGCTAATAAATTCTACTTCTTTCTCACATAATCTCCCAAAGAACTCTCGCAGAAGATGAACATAATTCTTTTTTTTTTTTTTTTCATGAAAAAGACTTCTATTAAGTAAGAACAAAAACCCGCGAGAGCAAGCTCAAAGCGGAATACATCATGAAATCATGAGGATAATAAAAAACCCCCTCAGAGTGAGGTGGAAAGAAACCAAGGCTGAGGCTGAAAGTGCCATCTCAACCCTGTAGTAGATTCAGAGAAGAAAGGAGAATCCTTCCATTCCCTGAAGAAAGAAGCCCTCCTAGCTGAGGCTGCACGGGAGTCCCCCTGCATACCCGTCCATATGGCCATCAGAGAGTGTACGATGTCTGTCCAGATACTAGCCAATGTGTGCGAGGGATGAACCTGAGTACCCTCCATAGCCTCTGTGCATCTGGATCTCCAGATATGCCAGGCTGCTATGCTCGCTATAATCTCCCAAGAAGTGTCCACAGAGGCATGTACAGCTGTAAAAGGACGGTGTGGAACCACATCCAACGAGCAGAGCTCAACCCGATGACATCGAACTGAAATGGCCCGGGAGGAGTCAAGTCCCTCATAGAAAACCTGAGGTCCTGTAAGAGAAAGCCAAGCCACCGAGCCCCAAGTCATAAAGAGTGGGGAATGGGCAAAGTGACTGAAGATCCTGGCTATCCCCATCCAAATCAATCTCGCCTGTCTGCAATCCCATAAGCAATGCTGAATAGACTTCGAAGCAGAAAGGCAACGAGGGCAAGTAGGGTCGGCTCCGAATCTGGACTTCCAAAGGTTCACTGCAATCCCACCATGAATAGAAAGCCAAAAGAAGATAGTGATCTTTCTATTCCTGTGGGATTTCCAGAGCCTCCTCCGGAAGTATCTCTGCTGATCCGCAGTAATACCAAAAGTCTCCCAATGAGGAACTCTGGAGGGTCTCCAGCCTCTACTACTGAGCTGAAATCTCCTGGCATTACTGACCGTGTAACGAAAGAAGGGGATGGTCTTCTCTCGATGCCCCGCGTCAATCCACTCCCACTCTCCGGGGTCCCACTGTAAATACCTGATGGGAACTCCTCCATAGAGCCAAAGTCTCCAAGACCCGGTGGAGAGTAACTGGGGGTCAGGGTCTAAGAACCACTCTGAATCTGATCCCTGCATCAAAAGGCCTACGACCCTGATAGGCTGAAAAGCAGACTCAAGCAATAAATCATCTGTAGATCTGAGCAATCTGCCACCATCCTGGACACTGAAAACCAAAGCATCCTCCTGTGCATCTCGGAAGGCTAAGACCTGAAGTGGAACCCCGCCTCTCGAGAAAGTACCTGCCCAAGTGGAGGTAGTGAGAGGCATATCATCTGTGTCTATCCAAGCCTCTGGAAGGGCTGTCTCAATCTGCAAGATCCTCCTTGCACTCCCTCTGAGATGTCCTGTCAACCTTGACTTGGTTTCCTCTGGAAGCCTACGGAAGGCCTTCCAAGATCCCAAAGAAGAAGCAGGTCCCCTCTCCCACCTGGCCCACTGCATGTAGAGTGAGGCACCCAGTGGTCTGCCACGATCATCTAAAATACTGTCGTTCCACATGATGGGCTGCCTATCAATCTCTTCCCGGGAGGAAGGAGGAATCCTCTGAAGAGAGCTTCTGAAACTAGCCCAAGCTTTCAGAATGGCAACCATGAGAGGGGATGAAGGTGATCTGAGGTGTGCTGAGGTGAAGATCCATCTTACACTGCTCATCCAGTCTCCTCCTAAGGAAGGTGTGCACCTCTGTATGCTGCTGATAAGAAAGTCCTTCCACGGTTCCTGTCCTGGCATAAGTCCTCGCACCACTAACTTGCAAAGTAAGGCTCTGCACTGTAAATCTGGATCAATAATATTGAGACCCCCATCCTGTGTAGGGAGGATGAGGGTCTCCCAAGCCACTCTGGCTAAGGCATCTGCTGTGCCATCAAGCCCACTCCAGAGAAAGTTCCTGATCGGTCTTCTGAGCTGAATGATGCAGTCCCTAGAACGGCACCAACATGAACAAATAAACCAGGCCGTGGCCAAGAGGACCTGGTTGACCACCACAACTCTAGAGGCAAGATCCAGCTTGGCTGAGCTCCAAAAGAGAAGCTTCCTTCTGATGCTCTCCAACACGGGAGCAAACTGCTGCGTGGTAGAAATACCCAAGCCGACCTGGCAGCCCAAATACCTGATAGGCACACCCCTCTGAACCCAAGTGAACCCTATGTCAAGTTCCCAAACTGGAGTGTCCTCATCACTGATCCAAAAGCCATTGGATTTATGCCAATTTATCTGCGCCCCTGCCGCCAAGCAAAATAAATCCAATGCTGTCCTGAAAGAAGTCAATGTCTGTGGAGAGGCATCCAAATAAACTGATGTCTCAAGCTGACATCTTTGGGCTGAGACTTCCTATCAGAAGAGATGAACATAATTCTCTATCTCACATGGGAGAAAATGGTCGGAAATTTCATAAGAACTCTCTCACTCTCAATCTAAAACTAAAACTAACCTAGGAGAAAAACTCCTAAGGCAAGCCTCTAGACCTAAGCTCTGATACCATGAGAAAGCATGCGTGCCTCAGGATCCATGGAGTGCTCTAAGGTGGATGGAACCTATGTGGAGACATGATGAAGAGAATGCTCATGACATATACCTCAAGTCAATTAGGTTCCAAGATAGATTAGCTTGGACTCATAAACAGAATCTTGAGTGAATGTGCGTTTCTTCTCTTGTACTCAATAATACATGATAGGCCTCTGATATAGAGAGAGCCCTTTGAATAGTCAACCATGTGGGATCCTCTCATCCACATCTCTCCTTGTGGATATCCTCAATCCACATCTCCACATCATGCAGTCCACATCCTAGGGTGGCTACTTTGATTCTTTCCTATACCATACCTTAGTCTCTAATTATGTGCTCATGGCACCACAACTCTCAACATCCTGGAGTTCCAAAGGAGGAATCGGAACAAAGGTCGAAAGCATAGAAGTAATTTGTCGCCATAAAGGACGATAATGAGAGCCCAATCCATATGTAGTAGCTGCTAGAGAAAAGGGGAGAACAGTACCAGCATCATCTACAACACCAGCAACCGAGGTGATGCCTTTAAACGAGACAAAGTAGGAACGTTGAGGTTCCTGTAAAGCCAAGGGAGGCCGAAAGACTTTCGACCAGTGAATGCTTTCAGCTCTCAAAGAATTCCTAAGCAAAGATTGCCGTCCATTCCATTCCAGATGAGAAAGAACATGCTTCCAGTCAAGAAGCAAGCGGGAGACAAAAGGGCATCCAGGCAAAGTGCCATCAGTGCAACCAAAAAAGAAATCCCAGTGATCGAGTTGCCAATGACCAAACGCAAAAATACTGATATGACTAACCAGAGTCCTAATCATGAGAGCCCAAGGCTACTGATCACCTTGCAGAAATTGCAGCAACATTTTCCCCCTGTGGGCAAGAATATGCACATGAATATCCGTGATGTTCAATCCACCATGCATCTTGGGAGAACAAATGTGATGCATCGAAAGCATCCTGAGACTTTTTCTGCTATGTTGGGATCGCCAGAAGAGTTCCATAAAGACAGACATGAAAGATGTAAGATCTGCCTCAGTGAACATGATCAATGGCACGTAAAATTGAATACATGCCACAAGGATGGACTGCACTATTCGAAGACGAACGTGCAAAGGCCAGGTTGCAAGTTTCCAATACTCAAGCTTTTGCCGAAGCTTAGCCAAAACCCAATCAGTTTGTTAATCAGTTTGTTGTCGGCGAGTGAGTTCCCACCCCAAAGGGTAACCAAGATGACGAACAAACTAAGTGGGTGGAATGATATCCCCGTGCCATAATAGACTATGCCAGTCTTTGGAATGCAAAGGGAGCAGCTTAGGCTTCTGAAAATTAACATGAAGACCAGCTGCCAAACCATAAATAGAGAGGGCTTGCATCAAGGCACCAAAATCCAATCCTCAAGCCTATTCTGAAGTTCCATGCAAGGTACCGGCAAAAACGGTTGAAGCATTGCTGAAATCCGATACCAGAGAGGACGATAATGAGCTCCCAAACCGTATTGGCAGAGACAGCCGTACGAGGTCTAGTCTATCCCAGCTCTACTCAAAGGGACCGTCAAAGTGGAGGTATCACTCTTAAGATGGCCCACCATATGTAGAGGTCACAGAGGCCACGTCCCCCACCACAACGAGAGATGACCTGACAAAGGGAGATACAATATAGACTCATTACCATTGGAGGACTACAAAGGCACCAGGATCATGGTCATCATAGTTGATTAGGATTTTTTAGTTTTGAGCTTTGAGTTTTTGCTTTTGAGTTTCTTAATATAGCACTCAGTTTGGGAAGGAATGAGAACAAGAGAGCATGCTAGGAGGAGGCAAAGCAGGGAGAAGCTATGTTCTAGATCCACTTTTTTTCTCAAGAGAAAAGATTTTTCTATTAAAAAGCTCCTTAGTTACACGGACAACAGGGAAAATACAACTCCACAATGAAGGGTACAATGGAAAGCACAAGGATATCCCCCTGGCTGGCCGCTCTATGAGGGATTACCCCTCCAGTCATTTGTGAAATAAAAGAAAGGGCCTGGCTCCCATATACTGATAAAAGCCTCCCTCCTTCGCCTAGCACGATCAGAAATCTTCCTAGATGCTATCACCATCTACCTCCGAGAGTATGATTGATATCTAGCCAAATGCTGGCCATTGTCTCCAAGGCTGATGTGGTCTACTGCTCTATGCACCTAGCTGTCCCTATGTACCAGGCAATGATTCTCGCTATCAACTTCCATGATCCATCTATGACAGTGTCCAGGTGTCCACACCATTTCTGTGAAGTGCAGAGAATGGACGAAGGAAGGTCAACTTCTGTCCTACTAATCCAAAGGAAGAACTCCCCAAAATGTCCTCGTACCCGCAAGAAGGTCCTCTATTTATAACCAAGGCCACTGCTCCCCATGTCATGACCATCTCATCCTGAATCCCAGCGAAGACCATACTCAAAGCTGTCCTCCAAACCTCCTTTGCCAGCAGCCAAAGCCAAATAAAGTGCCTCTGAGACTCCTGTACAAAACCACATCGTGAGCATGAAATTGGAATGCAACCAACCACAAGCCAGGTTCCCACTGCAAGGGCTCTATGTTATCAACATGTATTTACGAAATAAAGCAGTAGTTACAAGTAGGTGTCCACATGACCAGCACAAGATATTACTTATCTTGCAAGTATTAAATCAATAACCTACATTGTAACTATTTATTTTTTTAATCCATTGATTAGAAACATTAACAAAGCAATTTACTTGCAAATTCTGCAGCCATGTTCTTCTGCTTGACAAACATATGAAATAAAATATTGCAGCATTTGATTTACCAAAGGCCTTGAAAGACAAGAAACAAGGCGGTTCCTATATATATACACCTTCATGAGACTAGAATATATCCAATCTTAAAAATTAAAATTTTTATAAAACAAGTGTTGGAGCAAAGGAAAGAAAGGAGTTTGAGAGTCCTTTTAGAAAAAATTATGAGCAAATGAGCAATTTTAAAAAAGAAAAAAGGAAAAACTAGTAAGCGAGGCTAGGCTTATGTTCTCAATCAGTACCCAAGAATAAGCTGCCCTCTAGGTTTCAAAAGGTTCCTACCTGTAACTTTGTTGTCATGTGATCTGCAGGAGCCGCACTTAAAAATTTAGTGAACAATGATGAATCATTCTGGCCCACGGTCCAGTCTGTCCAATCTGAGCACATTTCTGGGCCAATATTCCGAAGCAGTTCCTTCACTTGCTGCAAAGCAGTGGTATCAATCATGACTTAGACACCTGAGACTGAAACCCAGGAGGAGACTGAAAAACACTGATAACACAATGTACCTCTTCTTCACTAGCCTTGTGCCTAGCACATATTTCCCGTAGACTTGGCCCTGGCACTCCTTCAACTGTTGACATACCAAAAACCCCCACTGTTTTTATTATGCATTCCAACCTCCAACCACATACATAAGTACTCCATTCACGAGTCTAGGTCCATTCACAAGTCTAGGTTCATATAGAAAAGACGTTCAAAATTGAAACTCCCTAAAACATGAAACTTAAGTAGCTTTTCAATTGACTCAGGTGGTTCCACAATGCACAACATCTCCATTCAGGATCACATTACTCGGTCCCTTACATGTTTAGCATCATTTACAATTCATTTCTGTAGATTTGCTGGCTATGGCAAGCAATCGAAGCTCAAAAATGGAGGTGAGAAGGAGAAAAACGAGATGTTGTATTGAAAATGCTGCAACTACAAGTGGAGGCTCAAGAGAGAGCCAATATGAAAAAAACCTAGGGCTAAATGCCCTAACTGGACTAAGTGTTTTAACTGACCTAACTGGTACATATACTAACTGACCTAACTGGTACATATACTAACTGTACCAATAGTCCTAACTGACTATAACTAAGCCTACAAGGCACATACCAAGTAAAAAGAAGCATGTATGGGATACTTGAATAATCAATATCCTAATTACACATGGTCATCCAGTAGGGATATGACGATCCTTTCCCCCCCCCCCCCCCCCCCCCCCCAAAAAAGACACTTCTATTAAGTATTAAAGAAAACCGTTAGAGCAAGCTCTATACGGGATACACCATGCAATGCATGAAAAGCTCAAGAGCCAAAAAGAAAGAATTGGGGCTGATAGTGCCATCTCAATCCAATAGAAACCTCCGAGAAAAAGAGAGAACCCTTCCAAACTCGAAGAAAAACAGTCCTTCTAGAAGAGGCTGCCTGTGAAGGGCCCTGCATGCTAGCCCAAATGGCTATCAAATTGTGAACTGTGTCAGTCCAAATACCCGTGAACACCCGTGAAGGGTGTATCTGGGTGCCATCCAAGGCCTCTGTATATCTGGCTCTCCAAATGTGCCGAGAGGAAATGCTAGCCAAGATCTCCCAAGAGGTGTCCATTGAAGCATGAGAAGCCCTGAAGGGAGTAAGTGGCACATCCTGAAGAGAGCAGGGCTCTATCACTTGCCAGCGGACCAAGAGTGCCCAAGAAGAAGGCTCACCCTCATAAAACACCTGGGGCCCAGTAAGGGATAACCATGCAACCGAGCCCCAAGTCATGAAGAAAGGGGAAGTATGAAAAATGCTGAGTATCCTCGCAACCACTTTCCAAATAGTCCTCGCCTGACTGCAGTCCCAAAGGCAATGTTGCACTCACTCCTCTGCAGAATGACAGCGAGGGCAAGTGGGATCAGCCCCAAAACGTGATCTCCACAGGTTCACTGCAATCCCTCCATGAATAGAAAGCCAGAAGAAAAGAGTGATCTTTCTATTTCTGAGGGATTTCCAGAGCCTCCTCCAGAAATTCCTACGCAAATCTGCAGTGATGAAGAGCTGTCCCAATGGGGGGCTCTGGAGGGAACCCAACCCCTACTGTTCGGCTGAAATCTCCTGGCATTACCAACCGTGAAACGAAAAAAGGAAATTCCCCTCTCTCGGTGCCCATGATCTATCCACTCCCACTCTCCTGAGTCCCACTACAAGCACCTGATAGGTGCACCTACATACAACCACAACCTCCCAAATACCAAGGCTAAAAGTAGAGGGTCGGGGTCTAAGTACCACTCCAAGCCCACTCCATGGTCCACAAAACCAGCAATCCTGACAGTCTGAAAGGCAACCTCTAGAAGAATATCATCCGTGGATCTACAGAGTATACCTCCATCCCCAACGTCAAGGACCAGTGCATCTTCTCCGAGACCTCGAAGAGCGATCACCTGTAGAGCAACTGTTGTCCTCGAAAAAGCTCCCATCCAAGTGGTGGAAGTAATAGGCAACTCAACTGCCCATTCCACCAGGATGGCTGCATCTATCTGCTGAACCCTGCGTGCTACCCCTCTGAGGTGACTCACCGACTGCAGTCTCTGATCCTCAAGTAGCCTGATAAATGCCTTACACGTACCTACTATGTAGGCGGGGCCTCTCTCCCATCTAGACCACTGCATGTAATGGGAAGTGCCCAGTGGTCTGCCATGCTCATCAAGTATACTATCATTCCAAATGACCGGCTGCCTATCAATCTCTTGTAGGATAGAGGGCGGAACCCTTCGAAGAGTGTTCTTGAAGCTCCCTCAAGCTTTCAGGATGGCAAACATGAGAGAAGAGGCAGGACATCTGAGAGGGGCTAAAGTAAAAATCCACCTTGGGCTGTCCACCCAATCATCTCCCAAGGTTGGTGTGCAAGCATGAATGCGTCCAAAAAAGAAATCCTTCCAAGGTTCCTGCCCACGCATGAGTCCCCTCACCACCACCTTACAAAGCAATGCCCTGCACTACAGATCCGAGTCAATGATGTTAAGGCCCCCTTCACATGTAGGGAGAATAATGGTCTCCCAGGCCACCCTCGCTGCAACATCTGCTGTGCCATCAAGTCCACTCCATAAAAAATTCCTGACTGGTCTAATGAGCTGAGTGATGCAATCCCTAAACCGGCACCAGCAAGAACACACAAACCAGGCGGTGGCCAAAAGAACCTGGTTCACTACCACAACTCTAGAGGCAAGGTCGAGTTGCACTGAGCTCCAAAAAAGTAGTTTTTTCCTTATTCTTTCTAGTACTGGGGCAAACTGTTGTGCTGGAGAGATGCCCAACCCTACCTGGCATCCCAGATATCTGACAAAAACACCCCTCTGAATCTAGGAAAAGCCAAGCTCAACTCCCCAGTCTAGAGTTTCCTCATCACTGATCCAAAACCCGAAGGATTTATGCCAGTTAATGTGTGCCCTTGCTGCTGAGCAAAAAATATTCAAGGCTGTCCGGAAAGAATCAAGTGACTGCGAAGAGGCCTCAGTATCATCAGCCAACTCACAGTCAAGAAGCTCCTGCTCCTGTCTCAAGGGCAATCTCAACCCAAAAAGCTCAGCCTGAGATCTAAGGAAGATACTCATAGCTTCTGCCACAAAAAGAAAGAGGAAGGGGGCTAAAGGGCATCCCTAACGAACTGATCTAGAAATCTCAAATCTGTCACCACTTACCCCTCCAATCAGAGTGATGGGTCTCCAATGGAATACAAAATTCCTGTTGCCACCTTTCGGGATAAGGTGTATGAGTCCCTCGGTCAGTGAGTCAGGCATCTCACCCGAGTCCCAAATGCCCTGCAGGGCTGAAGTAATAGGATCACCTATCATATCCCAAAAGGCTATAAAGAAAGAAGGAGTAATACCATCGGAATCAGGGCATTTCCCCTTATGAAGGGCGGAGAGGGTAGACTTGAATTCTGTGTTGGTAAAGCGTGCATCAAGTAAGCATATCATCTCTGGTGAGACCAACACAGGTAAACTCTGCCAAACTTCCTCTCTAGCCACATCTATGGCCTGTGTGTCAGAATCTGCGGAAAGAAGGGAGGCATAGAAAGCTGTCGCTAAGTGCAATACAGTATTCGGATGAGACTGCAAAACGCCGTCGAAGTCAATAAGCTGCCTGACACTCTCTCTACTATGTCTGGGACCAAGTGTAGAGAAAAAGTGTTTATTGAGTCTCCCTCCCATCTGTATCCAAAATGACTCCTGTGCATGAAAGGCATACTCTGCTCTCTGATCAAGCAATGTCTGCAACTGAGCCCTTGCTGCAGCAAGGCGCTCCTGTATCCAAGCATCTAATGGTGGTCTCTGCTCCTCCCTCTGCAAGGCTGCCAACTGCCGGCGGATACCAACCTCCCGCCTGAGGACCTCACCTCGCTGAGCACTAGCAACGGAGTGATAAAAGTCGTTGATATTGACAAGTGCTGTGGCCACATGTGAAGGACCGGCCACCCCCTCTGCATGTGAGAAACCCAGATCTCCAAGACTGCCTTTGTGAGAGTCTCATCCGTGTATAAGGCATCGCGGATCCTAATACTGTGAGACCGTCCTCTCAGATGGGCCTCTGAGATGGACAGAACTACTGGAAAATGGTCGGAAGTGGAAACACCAGGTGCAATGCAAACTGTCCCCCCTCTATCAAGAGCCCAGTCATCCAGATAGAATCTGTCAATCCGAGGATGGATAGGCATATGCACCCTATGGTTCGACCATGAAAACAAAAGTGATTGAGACTGAATATGAAATCAATCATCTGACCAAACATCTCTGCCACTAAACCTGAATAAGAAGGCATCCCAAGCTGCTCTCTCGAGGGAATGAATACCACCTTCTCTGCCCCCTTGCTTATCAGAAGGTACCTCAACCATGTTGAAGTCACCTCCCATTAGGAAAAAAGGGAGCTCATTTTGGAGCCCTGTAAGAAATTCACTATTTTCTCTTTTCTCTCTCTACAAAAGCAAGAAAATATGGATACTTGCGTGAGAAATGTCAGTGTGAAAAGGAATAAATATATTCTTTCACATGCTTTACATTCAATGTTCATATAAGAGCAACACTTTTCTGTGCAGAATTTGGTGATTCTGACACCGCAGACGCGTCCGGAACGGCCCAAAACCCCAAAAACGGCACTGGAAACGCTGGAATCGGACATCCGGAGGCCCGGAAATGGCCAAAAAAGGCCGAAAAGTGGGATTTGCAGCAAAATGCGATCTGGCATCTTTTGAAATTTCAAAAGTGCCATATCGCATTTTGCTGCAAATCGCGTTTTTCGGCCTTTTTTGGCCGTTTCCGGGCCTCCGGATATCCGATTCCAGCGTTTTCAGTGCCGTTCTTGGGGTTTTGGGCCGCTCCGGACGCGTCTGCGGTGTCAGAATCATCAAATTCTGTACAGAAAATAAATTTTTTAAAGATTCAAATCAGATCACCTCATTAATGTGACATGCTTCTACGAACATATAGTACTATTTCTTTTTCTTATTTTCATCTTCTTTTGTTGAATTTTCAACGTTACGTTGGCCCGCTCCTAATTGGTTGAGAGCCTATTTTCTCTCTCTTCTAAAAGGCCCCAAAATGAGCTCCCTTTTTTCCTAATGAATAATCCATGAATCTGCAATGTCGGCCCATAAGAGCAACTCTTTCCACAATAGAACATGGTCCCCTCTGTTGTTCGGAGCATAGAGGTTGAGGAAACCAACCTTACGTCCGTCAATCAGAAGTAAAACCCACTGGGCTCTGGAGGGGGTTATCGTGCCGTGTCCAATGATCACAGGGAGAATAGAATCTGAAACTGATATGCATGTACCTCCTCTGGTTCCCAAGGTAGGAAGCCAAAAAGTCCGGCCTGAAAGCAGCTTACCTGACGTGGAGCAATCTCGGACATCCAATTTGTGTTTCTGAAGAAAAAGAATGTCTAGGGAACCACCTGAACCACCTGGATGGAGCTGATTCCTGATCAGCTGTCTGCGACGGCGATGAGGGATGCCGCCCAATCCCTATATATTCCAACTGGCTATCCTCATCGGCGAGAGGAAGCGGGTTGGATACCTTACCCGACCTGGTGGCGGAAAAAGAACCCTCCATCGGAGCTGACTTCCTGCCATACACACGAGGTCCAAGGGGAGGAAAGTCCACAGGTGAAAGAGAGAAGGATCTCTCACAAGAGATGCCGATAACTGGCTCTCCGAAAGTAGAAGGTACAAAATCATCATCTAGGAGTTCAGAGAGCTCCTCCAAAGCGGAAAAGGAGTTCCGTTGAGCCAGTCCTGGGGAGGGTGTACGAAGGATTCTGACCAAAGCACGGATAGAATGTAAGATCCTCTTCCCTCTATCTAAAGAAGGAGGCACCTGTACTCAATCCTGATCAAGAAGTGCTGCGGACGAGGTGCCAACAACCTCGGCTGCTGAGGAAGGTGCAGCTTGATCCAGGGATGGGGTCGAACAAGGCTCCTAAACACTAGTCTCCTCCCGAGGCTCCAAGGGGGTAGCCTCCAAAGCGGTGGATGTGTGATCTAAAGCAAAGGGCCGGAACCCACCGTGGGCCAGAGATGGTGCGAGGTGCAGGAGGGACTCGGGTAGCCCTAGGAGGGGAGGGATCCCGTGTCTAAGGCGGTGCTTGTGGAGCGGTAGGTCCTGCTCCAGCTCTCTGTCGTAAGCTAGTACGAGTTGGTTGCTTTCTGGGCCTCTTTTTCTTCTTTGGGCAATCTTTGGCGAAGTGTCCCGAGGATCTGCAAATCCTGCACTGGTCCTGCCGACCTGCAACCTCAAATCTTTGGCAAAAGAAGGACCCATCGGGTCGCTGTAGCATCATGTGGTCATCTGAAATATTGGGGTCCTGGACAATGACCCTAACCCTAGGTACCCCATCCATCCTGACCGCCTCAGCAGCCGAAGAGGGTTCGCCAGGAAGAGGGGGGATCTCTGCTACCACACCAAACCTCTCACCAATAACTGAAAGTAGCCGGTGATAAACTGAGGAAAGACCAGGGAATCTGATGAAAATAGAAACTCCCTGCTTGTCCTCTTCAACTGGGTCAAAGCCAAGTTGAAAGGTAAACAAAAAAATCCTCCTAAAGCCTAGAAAAAGAAAACCGGCTTGTAGCAGGTCTCTCGTGAGGTTCGGGGAATCTAGGCACACCTGAAAGAAACCTCGTCCCAACAAACTAACATCCTTAAGGTGGGGGGCGAGCTCCTAGGGAAGTGCCGCAAGCATCCAATCTCTGACTTGTGACCTGGAGGGATGGGATCCATGGATGCATGCGAAGAGAGTAGTTGAACACTCATGCTCCAAATCCTTTTGCCGTTGCTGCAGCTCGTCTTTTGAGAAAGTGACAGTTCTCGCGGCCGGTGTGGGCGGTAACGGATTGACTAAATGGGAACCCATTCGTCAATCGAGGTGGGAAAGGCCGATTCAAAACCAAAAAAAAGAACTATGTCCGCTTTCCTCAAGCCCAGGCTGAAGCCCAGGAGACCCCTAACCCAAATAGGGGTACTCTAGATGAGGGGAAAGGGTGAAAGGAAGGAGAGAGAGAGAGAGGAATGAGCAAGGAGAGGAGGAGTCAGCAAGTAGAGGGGAGGAAGAAGAGGGGGCAGCAAAGGGAGAGGAAGAAGGAAGAGGAGGGGAGGAAAGAGGAGAGGAGGAGTGGAGGAGAGGGAGGGGGACGGGCTTGCAGCAGCGAGGGGGGGCTGAAGCAGCGCAGGGGGGAGAAGCAGCGCAGGGGGGAGCAGCAGGCAAAGGGGAGGGGAGGGAGGAGACAGCGCGCAGGGGGGAGGCAGCGCACAGAGGGGAGGAGGTAGCGCGCAAGGGGGAGGCAACGGGGGGTGCTGCAGCAGCGCAGGGGGGAGCAGCAGGCAACGGGGAGGGGAGGGAGGAGGCAGCGCGCAGGGGGGAGGCAGCGCGCAGAGGGGAGGAGGTAGCGCGCAAGGGGGAGGCAGCGCGCAAGGGGGAGAAGGCAGCGCGCAGGGGGGGCTGCAGCAGCGGGAGAGAAGGAGGGGAGTCGAGGGTAGGGGGGAGGGAGGAAGCAGCAAGGAGGGGAGGGAGGGAGCAGCGAAGGGGGCAGCAGGAGGGAGCGGGGAGCAGCAGCAGCTCCGATATAACAATCTATGACTGTACAGAGTACAACAAATCAAGAAAGGTTCTAAATTTAAAGCTTGCCGAAAAATCGAGGTAGAGCCTTCGTAAATAGATCTGCCAAGTTGTTTTCAGTGGGAACATAAGACAACTGAATATCACCTGCTGACAATCGCTCTCTAACATAGTGATAGTGAATCTGAATATGCTTTGTGCCAGCAAGGAAAATAGGATTCTGTGAAACAACCAAAGCACTCTGACTATCAGTGGAATCACGGTAGAAGCAGTGTGACATGCAAAAAGATCTGCAAGTAGCTTCCGAAGCCAAACACACTCCACTATAGCTGTAAAGGATGCTCTGTACTCAACTTCACAACTGGAAGTAGCAATTGTACTCTGCTTCTTGCTGAACCAAGAAACACATGGAGTACCAAGCATGAAGCAGTTGCCACTATGTGACACACGAGTGTCCGAATAACCAGCCCAATCACTATCCGTGAATCCATGCATGACAAGTGAAGTATCAGTCCCATAAAAAAGGCCTAAATGCTGAGTGCCTTTGAGATATTTGAAAACACGTTACACGACATGCCAATGGTGCGTAGATGGGCTGTGCATATATCTGCTCAACTGTGAGACAGCTTACTGTAGATCAGGTCTTGTATGACATAAGTAAATCAAACAACCAACTGCCTTCTAATAGAGAGTGACATTACATGTACCGCTGCCATCCTCAGAAGAGTATTGAAAACTAGGCTCTAATAGTGTGGATACTAGCTTGCAATCCTCAAACTGAAAACGCTGCAAAAGCTGTCCGATGTACTTGGATTGTGACATCCAAATGCCCCCCTCACTGCTAGCAAATTGGATGCCCAAATAGTAGTGCAAAAGACCAAGACTAGACATAGCAATGTCTTCTGCAAATCAAGCTTAAAATCTGCAATTTGCTGAGCATGTGTCCCAATCACAAGCATGTCATCCACATGAAATAATAAAATCAGCAAATCTATCCCACGCTTGCGCATGTAAAGAGTTGCCTCTGTAGGGCTGTTCTGAAAGCCAAGTGTGAGCAAATGAGTATGAATCCTGAAATAACAAGCCCAAGATGCTTGCTTCAATCCATAGAGGGCTTTCTTCAAGCGGCATACCTTGCTTTCAGAACCTTCAACCTCAAAGCCAGGAGATTGGAAAACATAGAGCTCTTTCTGCAAATGCCCATGAAGGAAAACTCTTTTGATATCAAGCTGATGTACCTCCCAATGAAAGTGGGCAACAAAGGCAATAACAATGCGAATAGTAGTGATCTTGGAAGAGGGAGCCAAAGTCTCCTCAAAGTAAATGCCTTGCTGCTGAGCATAGCCCTTAGCAACAAGACAGGCTTTGTAATAGTCAAGGAGCCAACGGGGGACTTTTTGGGCTCCTAGATTTCAGCTCTTTCCTGGTCAAGAGTCTTGTGCAAATGGTCTTGATCAATGAGAGGCATATCAGGCTGAATATCTGGTTGTAGGAGGTACAACCTTACATGGAACATCATCTTGGGCATCAGAAGGAAACAAAGGCATCAAGCTGTCAAAAATATATGGGGCATCAACAACAGGCTGTTTTTAACAGTCCAACAAAGGCATAGTGGTAGATTCACCAAACACAACATCCTGACTAACAAAACACTCGCCCATGCGAGACAGATAGAGCTTATAGCCCTTGTTCTCTGAGCTATACCAAATAAAAATGCACTTGACAGCTTTATCATCTAACTTGCTGCATGCTAGCCCATATGGCTATCAAAGTGTGAACCGTGTCAATCCAAATACCCGTGAACACCTTTGATGGGTGTATCTCGGTGCCATCCAAGGCCTCTGTACATCTGGCTCTCCAAATGTGCCAACAGGAAATGCTAGCCAAAATCTCCCAAGAGATGTCCACTGAAGCATAAGAAGCTCTGAAGGGAGTAAGTGGTACATCCTGAAGAGAGCAAGGCTCTATTACCTGCCGGCGGACCGAAAGAGAGTAAGTGGTACATCGTGAAGAGAGCAGGGCTCTATCACCTACCAGTGGACCGAGAGTGCCCAAGAAAGAAGGCTCACCCTCATAAAACACCTGGGGCCTAGTAAGGGATAACCATGCAACCGAGCCCCAAGCCATGAAGAAAGGGTAAGTATGAAAAATGCTGAGTATCCGAGCAACCCCTTTCCAAACAGTCCTCGCTTGACTGCAGTACCAAAGGCAATGTCGCACCGACTCCTCTGCAGAATGACAACGAGGGCAAGTGGGATCAGCCCCAAGTCATGATCTCCACAGGTTCTATGCTATCCCTACATGAATAGAAAGCCAAAAGAAAAGAGTGATCTTTCTATTTCTAAGGGATTTCCAAAGCCTCCTCCCGAAATTTCTGCGCAAATCTGTGGTGATGAAGAAGCTGTCCCAATGGGGGCTCTGGAGGGAATCCAACCCCTACTGTTCAGCTGAAATCTACTGGCATTACCAATCGGGAAACAAAAGAAGGGAATCCCTCTCTCTCGGTGCCCATGATCTATCCACTCCTACTCTCCTGGGTCCCACTGCAAGCACCTGATAGATGCACCTCCATATAACCACAATCTCCAAGATCCCAATGCCAAGAGCAGAGGGTCGGAGTCTAAGTACCACTGCAAGCCCGCTCCATGGTCCACAAAACCAGCAATCCTGACAGGCTGAAAGGCAACCTCTAGAACAATATCATCCATGGATCTAGAGAGTATACCTCTTCCCCAACGTCAAAGACCAGTGCATCTTCCCCAAGACCTCGAAAAGTGATCACCTGTAGAGGAACTGCTGTCCTCGAAAAAGCTCCCATCCAAGTCGTGGAAGTAATAGGCAATTCAACTGTCCATTCCACCGGGATGGCTGCATCTATCTGCCGAATCCTGCGTGCTACCCCTCTGAGGTGACTCATGGACTGCAGTCTCTGATCCTCAGGTAGCCTGATAAATGCCTCCCAAGTGCCTACTGTGTAGGCAAGGCATCTCTCCCATCTAGACCACTGCATGTAATGGGAAGTGCCCCATGGTCTGCCATGCTCATCAAGTATACTATCGTTCTCAATGATTGACTGCCTATCAATCTCTTCGAGGGTAGAGGGCGGAACCCTTCGAAGAGTGTTCCTGAAGCTCCCTCAAGCTTTCAGGATGGCACTCATGACAGGAGAGGTAGGAGATTTGAGAGGGGCGGAAGTAAAAATCCAGCGAGGGCTGTTCACCCAATCATCTCCCAAGGTTGGTGTGCAAGCCTGAATGCGTCCAACAAAGAAATCCTTCCAAGGTTCCTGCCCAAGCATGAGTCCCCTCACCACCACCTTACAAAGCAATGCCCTGCAATGCAAGTCCGGGTCAATGATATTAAGGCCCCCTTCACATGGTAGGGAGAATAATGGTCTCCCAGGCCACCCTCACTGCAACATCTGCCGTGACATCAAGTCCACTCCATGAAAAATTCTTGACTGGTCTAATGAGCTAAGTGATGCAACCCCTACATCAGCACCAGCAAGAACACACAAACCAGGCGGTGGCAAAAGAACCTGGTTCACTACCACAACTTTAGATGCAAGGTCGAGTTTGGCTGAGCTCCAAAAAAGGAGCTTTTTCCTGATACCCTCCAGTACTGGGGCAAACTATTGTGCTGGAGAGATGCCCAATCCTACTTGGCATCCCAAATATCTGACAGGAGCACCCCTCTGAATCCAAGAAAAGCCAATGTCAACTCCCCAACGTGGAGTGTCCTCATCATTGATCCAAAAGCCAAAGGATTTATGCCGGTTAATGTGTGCCCCTACAGCTGAGCAAAAGATATCCAAGGCTGTCCGGAAAGAATCAAGTGACTGCGAAGAGGCCTCAATAAAAATAGCAATGTCATCAGCCAACTCACAATCAAGAAGCTCCTGCTCCTGTCTCAAAGGCAATCTCAACCCATATAGATCAGCATGAGATCTAAGGAAGATACTCATAGCTTCTGCCACAAAAAGAAAGAGGAAGGGGGCTAAAGGGCATCCCTGATGAACTGATCTGGAAATCTGAAACCTGTCCCCCTTACCCATCCAATCAAAACCTGGCTGTGGGCTGATCTGTAAAGGGAGGCCACCCCTCTAATCCATGCATCTGAAAATCCAAATCGTAGAAGAGTGCCCTCAAGAAAACCCCAATCTACTCTGTCATAGGCTTTCTCAAAGTCCAAGAGTAGAATTGCCCGCTCTGCATAGCCCACTCTGTGACTTCCCAAAAGTAAAAGATATTGTCAAATATGCTCCTGCCATGCACAAAGCCTGTCTGAGTATCATGGATAAGGTCTGGAAGAAAGGACTGCAATCCGATGCTGATCGCCTTGGCAAGGATTTTGTATAGAGTGCCCAAAAGAGTGATGGGTTTCCAATGGGACACAAAATGCATGTTGCCACCTTTCGGGATAAGGTGAATGAGTCCCTCGGTCAGTGAGTCAGGCATCTCGCCCGAGTCCCAAATGCCCTGCAGGGCTGAAGTAATATGATCACCTATCATATCCCAAAAGGCTGTAAAAAACAATGGAGTAAGACCATCGGAACCAAGGCACTTGCCCTTATGAAGGACCGAGAGAGCAGTCCTGAACTCTATTGGTAAAGCGTGCATCAAGTGAGCATATCATCTCTAGTGTGACCAACACACGTAAACTCTGCCAAACTACATCTCTAGCCACACCTCTGGCCTGTGTCGGGATCTGCAGAAAGAAGGGAGGCAAAAAAAATATGTCGCTAAGTGCATGACGGTATCCGGATGAGCCTACAAAAAAAATATGTCAATAAGCTGCCTGACACTCTCTCTACTATGTCTAGGACCAAGTGTAGAGAAAAAGTGTATATTGACTCTCCCTCCCATCTATATCCAAAAGGACTCCCATGCATGGAAGGCATACTTTGCTCTCTGATCAAGCAATGTCTGCAAGTGAGCCCTTGCTGCAGCAAGGCGCTCCTGTATCCAAGCATTTGATGGTCGTCTCTGCTCCTCCCTCTGCAAGGCTGCCAACTGCCAGCAGATACCAATCTCCCGCCTGAGTACCTCACCTCGCCAAGCACTAGCGACAGAGTGATAAAAGTCGATGATACTAGCAAGTGCTATGGCCACATGTGAAGGATCGGCCACCCCCCGTTGCATGTGAGAAACCCAGATCTCCAAGACTACCTCTGTGACAGTCTCATCTGTGTATAAGCACCGGGGATCCTCACACTTTGAGACCGTCCTCTCAAATGGGGCTCTGAGATAGACAAAACTACCGAAAAATGGTCGGAGGTGGAAACACCAGCTGCAATGCAAACTGTCTTCCCTCTATCAAGAGCCCAGTCATCCACACAGAACTGTCAATCCGAGCATAGGTAGGCATATGCACCCTAGAGTTTGACCATGAAAACAAAAGTGACTGAGACTGAACATGAAATGCATCATCTGACCAAACATCTCTGCCACTGAACCTGAACAAGAAGGCATCCCAAGCTGCTCTCTCAAGGGAATGAATACCACCTTCTCTGCCCCCTTGCTTATCGGATGGTGCCTCAACCATCTTGAAGTCACCTCCAATAATCCATGAATCTGCAATGTCAGCCCACGAGAGCAACTCTTTCCAAAAAAGAACATGGTCCCTTCTGTTGTTCAGAGCCTAGAGGTTGAGGAAACCAACCTTACGTCGGTCAATCAAAAGTAAAATCACTGGGCCTTGGAGGGGGTGATGGTGCCGTGATATGCAATGAACTATCCGAGGAAGAGAAAGCAAGGTTGGCACGAGAGGTCGAGGCATTTCCTTCCGTGAAGAAAGGTAGGACTCACTAGTGGAGGAGCTACTTCAGGTGCTCATATGGCTACTGCAAAAAGGAGTCCTCTTCCCTCTGCTGCTGCTACTACAATTTCATCTTTTGGGAGTGCACATGTTCTTGGAGCTACAGGTTCTACTCCTATTGCATCTCCTTCACCTCTCCCACCTACACGAAGGCAAAGTACCCTTTATACTGCATGGCATCCACAAAGGAAGGCACACGTAGATGCAGCCGTGGCCCGTTTCTTTTACTCGAATGGGATTAGTTTCAATGTGGCACGGTCTGCTTATTTCAAGGAGATGGTGACTCAAATTACAGCCTTTGGGCCCACATACACCCCTCCCACTTTTGATGCATTGAGGGGAAAGCTTCTAGAGGATGAGGTGAAGGCAGTTCACATTGCCATTCAGCCTGTTAAGGAGAAATGGCATAAGTATGGGGTCACTTTGGTAGCAGATGGCTGGAGTGATGTACGTAGTCGATCACTAGAGGATATTTTGGCATATTGCAGAGGATCTTCTTTGTACATACACTCCATAGAGTGCGGAGTACAACAAAAAACAGCAAATGTTTTGATGCAGATGTGGGCAGATGCAGTGGAGTATGTGGGCCCGTCTAATGTTGTGCAGTTGGTTTCAGATGGTGAAAATACCAATAGGGCTGCAGGTGCATTATTGGAACAAAGGTACCCCCATATTAAATGGAGTTCTTGTGTTGCCCATTGTTTGAATAATTTTTTGAAAGACATTGGCAAATTACCTTGGGTAAAAATTGTAATTGATAATGGAAGAGAGATAGTTGGGTTCATTACACGCCATCATTTTTCTCTCTCTTTGTATCGCACCTATGCAAGGAAGGAGCTTTTGAAGTATGCAAAGACAAGGTTTGCATACAATTATATGATGCTTCGCAGACTCATTGAAATGAGACCTGCTCTTAAGCAGGTTGTGGCAAGCCCACACTGGGATGCATGGCCCACTTCAAAGCAAGCTCTTGGGACATTGGTGTACGATTTGTGCATAGGCAGCGATGACTTTTGGGCTGATGCATCACACTTGTATGACTTCTGTAAGCTGATTGTCTTGTTGCTAAAAAAGGTTGATGGAGACATGTCTTTTATTGGCAAGGTATATGAGGGGATGGATCGTATGATAGAAAATATCA
The DNA here is from genome assembly GCF_047967505.1 of Dipteris shenzhenensis. Lineage (NCBI taxonomy): Eukaryota > Viridiplantae > Streptophyta > Polypodiopsida > Gleicheniales > Dipteridaceae > Dipteris > Dipteris shenzhenensis. The sequence goes on along the minus strand of NC_141598.1, from coordinate 39,043,314 downwards.
GAGTGTTAGAGAAAGATCCCCACAGGTTGAAAGAGCTGGAGGACTTGGCTGTGACTAGGTGGAATCAGTACTACTCTCCCATTCATGCGGCTGCATTTGTATTGGACCCAGAGTTTCAACACAAGGCAACTGCACAACAAAGTGATACAGAGGTGGTCCATGGTTGGAACCTCACTCTTCAGAAGATGGTGCAAATGCCAGAGGCTCGCCGGACAGTGAAGGACCAGCTCACCAATTACCGCAATAAGGAGGGCATATTTGGATGGCCAGATGCCCAGCATGACAGGTAATCCTAACTCATTTAAATTCTTAAATTTTACTATTTAATGATTCATAATTTTCAGATTTCATGAACTTTGCCATATATCTGAATTTTATGATCTTTCAAATTTCAGATTTCGAGTTGGGTTTGTTACATGGTGGAAGGATTATGGAGCTGATTCCCCATAGCTGCAATTGCTTGCCATTCGGATTCTCAGCCACGGTTGGAGCTCCTCCTCTTGTGAGCGCATGTGGAGCAGCTTTGCCCACATCCATACAAAGAAGAGAAACCGTCTCAAAGCACACAAGGCGAACGATCTTGTCTTTGTTAATGCAAACTTGCATTTGCTTAACAGGATGAGACAGGAGTACAATCATGACAAGTTCATTGGTTTTCATAAGCCTAATGACACCTCACTGATGATGATGAGGAGGGGGAGGACGATGACGACGACGATGACGATGAGGAGATGGCACTGGAGGAGGAGGAGGACTCTTGAGCAGCTGAGCTATCTAGATTCTAGAATCTACATTATGGATTTTGATCGTATCATCAGTGATGTAGCGGTTGGCCTTAAGGCTTAGAGCCTAGGCTTTTGGGAATCTGAATTTTGTACTTTTGACTCTTGAGTCTTGAGTCTTGAGTCTTGAGTCTTGACTCTTGACAATGAGACATAATAATATATGAATCATATATTATATTGCCTTTGGCATTTTATAACTTGTCAATCTTCAGCTTTTCTCATTGATTTCAGCTTTGTCATTTATATTTGTAATATGTATTGCTCACTGCTAAGTTAACTTCTAAGCTCCAAGTTCTAAGTTATAATTTGTAACTTGTTCTAACTTCTAAGTTCCAACTTCTAACTTCTAAGTGACATTGTGCCATGTGGTAAGTATTATGCACTATATTTTAAGTTACAGGTAGGCTGTAGGCTGTAGCATTCTAAATGTGTGTGTTCTCATCTCCAAACTCCCTTTTCTAAACCTCCCTTGCTGACATGGCGTTTCCCCATTTCAGCCCTCCCAAAAATCTCGAAATGTTTCCGTTTCCGTTTCCGTTCCCAAAAATCTGTGTTGACAGTCACAAACTTGCATCTTGATTCATTCTCAACCATATTCATCCACCTCTGAAAGCATGAGAACACTTCAGATTTGACTTTTAAAGCATATACCCAGCAATATCTTGTGAAGTCATCAATTAGAGTCATGAAATATTTGTACCCCCCAATGGCATTTGTCCTAATTGGCCCACAGACATCACTGTGCACTAGCTGCAATTTCCTTTGTGAGAATTTTGGACAATTCTTTTGAAAAGGAAACCGATGCACTTACCCAAAAGACAACCCTCACACACATGTTTGTAAACTGTGTGAGTTTGAGGTACATCATTTGCCATGCCCTGTGAATGTAACTTGGCAAGAGCTCTATAATTGAGATGACCCATTCTCTCATGCCAAAGATGAGTTTCAGCAAGCTGTCAATATGAAATAGCAAATGCTTCAAGGGAAAGTGCAACTGAGTCATGATCAAGGTGATAAAGCCCCTTTTGCAAAGTGCCAGTGAGATCTATGGCATTGTCATCACGAAGATCATATACTAGGCATTTGCATCCATCAAGAATCACTCTGAAACCTGAAGTGGCAACTGCTGAAATTGAAATCAAGTTGACTTTAATTCCAAGCACAAAAAGAACACTTGTCAAAGTGACAAGATGGCTTGAAATGGATGTGAACTGCCTACAGTTTCCGATTTCGTACAGTTTTCGATTTCCGTATAGTTTTCAATTTTGTACAGTTTACGATTTCAGTAGTTCTTACTCCACCTACCATGACATACGCTCTGATCGCAATCACTCACCTACTTACTCTTGCCGTCTGTACATACTTCTCGCATACATTGACTTTATAGCCCTATTAGAGGACCGTGCTGCCCTAGTCACCCGCTCACTACACGATGCTGCTCTTCACATCTTCCCCCACACCACCCGCCCACCACCACCTGGGTGGTCTGTACCCTGTAATAGCTGGTACGATGATGAGTGTAAGGCTTTACACCGTCAGCTTATATTCGAAACCAAAAACAATCTTCCAAGCGAACCAAAGACGCTACGCGAGTATCATCGACTGGTACGTAGGAAAAAACTTGACTTTGTGCGTCGGAACGAGAGGGAGCTACTGAACATTCTTTTCAGTAACAACTCTAAGGTCTTTTGGCGGAGATTTCTAGAAGGACGGTCCCCCTCACCACTCACTGACACTCAAGTGGGGTTTGATTATGCACACACACTCTATGATATCCCAAATCAACTAGTCCCTAACCTATCACACATGCCACATCTCACATCCTGCACCCTCTTCACTAGCAGGGGGGTAAAGGATGCCGTAATGAAACTTCATAATGGCCAAGCGAAGGATCATGACGGACTATGCACTGAGTTCATTGCATATGGGATTAACCTCCTAGCCCCGATCTTAGCAAAGCTATTCAATAAACTTGTTTGCTTAGGGTTTCCACGCACCTGATCATTAATACTATCTCACCCATTCACAAGGCAGGAAATCCCATGAGCCCGGAGAACTATAGGACCATTATGATTGGACACGTCATGTCCAAGATTTATACATCAGTACTTGATTCTGAGGTCAGCACATTTGCGAAGTGTCGAGGACTCAGAGCAGCAAGACAGGCCAGTTTCACACGGGATCATGGGACCATGGACCACATTCTCGCGCTCAGATGTATCATCGAGGAGGCGAGGGCACGGAAGCAGAGGGTTTATTATTGCTTTTTGGATTTCTGCAAGGCATTTGACACGGTTCCAAGAGCCCACCTCATACAATGCCCACAGGATTTGGGTTACGACCAAGAGATCATTTGGGCTATCATGGCACTTTATGAGCGAGTTTCAGGCACAGTCCGGACAGGATCCGGATGGACAAACGAGATCATGAGCACTATCGGGGTCAAACAAGGGTGTCCATTATTACCTACCTTGTTTGGCCTCTACATTGACAAGCACGAGATAGTGATACAGACACAAGGGGGGTAGGTTGCTCTCTCGCGAGCACGCTGATCCAGATACTACTTTATGCAGATGACATGGCTCTCTTGTCTTCCTCAGCCGAGGGGCTCCAGAGACACCTTGACACACTACAGTCCTTTTGTGAGTCTCATGGTTTGAAGGTCAACCTGGTAAAACCAAGGTTATGATCTTCAATATGTCTCGAACTGTCATGCGCCGGGAGAAGTTCGCATTTCATGGGTCCCTTGTTGAAGTAGTTTCATCATACACTTATCTTGGGGTCGTCTTTTCCGGACCCATCTTCACTATGAGACCCGCGATGCATGCACGTCTGAGTAGAGGATATGCTTCATTGGCTAGACTAGAGAGGCACTGCTTCGGCTCTCACTTTCAGGATCCACGGACCAAAGGGTTGCTTTTTGACTCCTTGGTCCGCCCAACAAGGATTTATAGCAGTCCATGCTGGGGGCCAGACTTGTCGGATACAGAGTGAGCAAGGGTGGAGCGGCTACAAGTTCTCATGTTATCAGGGATGATCCGTGGTAAGCCATCCGTTTCTAACCAGATCATTCGGGCAGAATTTGGGTCACCCCATCATAGCTAGATGCTGCATTTCAGGTCATCACATACCTGTACCAAGTCACGCAGTATGGGGATTACACCTCTGGGCGTAGCAGGATACCATGGCTAGCACTGTCCTCTTCTATGGCACTTGCAGCATGGGGAGACCAAAGGTGCTGGTATGCACGTACAGAGAGATGGTTTCAGGGGCTAGGGCTCCACATGGACAGACTACCTCCATTCCAATACAGCATGGATGCTCCGTTCTCTCCCCTCCTATCACACAAGGTCAACCAGGTTATCCGTGAGGATCTACTACAGCTACACACATTCCGGACTTGGTTGGGCCCGAGTGATCTTCCAGTGAAGCTGGGCTTCTACACAGATCACTTCTTACATATCACAACGGAGGGTTTCATTGATCCACCAGGATACACCCAGATTCATGTACCCCACTCGCTGAGGATCTCTCTTGGGCAGTTCCGGGTCTCTTCACACAAACTTTGTATCGAGAGTGGCAGAGTAGAGCGGTTACCCAGGGAGAGGCGCATATGCACACTGTGTAACATGCAGGAGGTTGAGACAGAGGAGCATTTCATCTTCAGGTGTCCTGTTTACTATGAAATCCGAGGGCATTTCTACTACCTCTTCAAAGATAGTTATGGGGGTTTGGCCCGTCTCCTCTCCTACCCAGACCAGCGGTGTTTGGTTGGTCTCATCCATGAGGTGCTTAGACACCGCAAGAGGATACTCCGAGCATGGAGACAGGAGCAGACTTCTTCCTCGATTGATACCTCTCAGAGCTCTAGCACAGAGTTCTTTCAGCCACATCACATAGACCCCCACGAGACGAGACCTCGACATGACCGTGACCCGGATCCTGTGACCCGACAGCTCAGACAGAGCGTTGACACACAAATCATACTTGAGGACATCCCCTCCTTGTTTAGGGTCACTCAAAGCCCGACCGACGGGGGTCACAATGGCCCTGGTTAGACGCAGAGCTACAACCAAGAGACGTACTAGAACTGCACCCTTGAGGGGCCGACAACGCTCTATTGCTGACCTCATGCCTCCACTGCCTCATCCATCCTGATGTCCTGTTGCTGATGATAAGGATGATGATGATTCTGATGATGTTGATGATGACGATGATGCTGAGATTAATATAGTCAACTATCGACATGACTATGTTGTACTTAGGACTTAGTACTACCATTTTGCATTTTTTGCATTCTGCATTGGTGTGGATGCTCGTTTAGTAGCTCCGCTACCACAGCTCATTGTATCAGGTTTTTCAGTCTCATAGACCCATTGGTCTTCTGAAGACTTTAATAAACTTTCTTTCTTTCTTTCTTTCTTTCTCTCTCTCTCTCTCTCTCTCTCTCTCTCCCTCTCACACACACACATGCGCATGCACGCACACAGCCCACTTCCCCACCTTGGTCTTGCCTTCCCTTACTCATTTTTTTGGATTACGCGTCCTATATCTTACCTTCCTAAAGCGCTTCCCACATTTCTTGAAAATCAAACTGAGCAAGCATTAAATCCCAATGTACAAGAACATAACTTAAATGCAAAGAGGCTTCAATTGTTACCAAAAAGCCAAGATAGCCAAGAAGATTTCCAATGCACCATGCAAACAAATACCTTTGCAGTCTACTATAGGAAATTTCTGGATCACTTTCTGAAGACGCTCTGTACTGTAAGGACTGACTAATCTTGCAACCAAGCCTTCAAGAATCTCCCCTTGTACCTCTGTGTGACTTTTTGTTGCTGAAAGGGAAAAACGCAAACAATAAAGAGAACTGACCAATCTGCAGTTTAATGTTCTCTGAGATTCAGAAAAAAATTATGTGGCTTCACCCAAATCACAAATGCAGAGCAGTGTAAAGTGATAACCTACTAGAGGTTGCTGCTAGGGGTATGGTACATTTATCATCTGACAGGCAGTTGTTTAAACAAAATTTTAAGGTGAAGATTACTTCACAGAGCTTTATAGCAGTAGCACTAGAACCAATGCCAACTCAGATGTTCAATAAATTTTTCATATTGCCAAATAATAACCGAAAGAACATCATGGAAAGAAATCTTGCATAATTGGAAGGCTAAGTTTTGTTGCAACATGCATTTTCGCAGATAAGCAACAAGCATACTTGCTCTAAAGATAGTTATCTCACATCCAAACAGTTACCCCATATGAGAGTATTCACCGACACCCAACACAAATCTGACTAAGGAAGTTTCCCACCTGGGACTGATACATCTGCAATCTGGTCTAAGATATTGCTCACAGGTGTCGCTGTACCTTCTTCACAAAGTGCATCGTACGCAGTAAAAAAAGCAGTAGCAGATTTCCTTCATTCATCAAATAAGACGAGATCAGACCCCATGAGCACAAGAAGACAATCTAGTATTCGTTAGCCTCATATGGCTCATTCAACACTAGATTTATTTGTCTGTCACAGAGAGTACCTTGATGAAAACAACCAAACATGATTAGTGGGAAGTCTCCATCTCCGACAAAATGCGATAAGATCCGGTGTAGAATAAAAGCGAGGCTTACTCTTTAGATCAGTCACAGCAGTGACCACCACTGTCAAGTAAGAACAATTCAATTTTATTTGCTTAATAACAGCAACAGGAAAAGTATCATCCCCTCCCCTTCCCTTCTAAAAAAATGATGCAGGCTGTGCCAGAAAATTTCCCACTGTGTGGATTTTGATATTGAAATGCCCTTATACCATTCTTCACAGGAAACTGCACTTTTGTTTTACTTTGACCCTAAAAAAAGGCATAAAAACAGGAAACTCATGAAGAACAGACGGAGACTACATTATCATATCAACTACAACCTTAAAAGCACTTCATGAGTCTGCAAGGTGAAAACAAGATGTTTGGGAACAAGGTGAAAACAAGATGTTTTTGGTTCCCAAACTTACATTGTTCATCTGATTGTCTAGTCCAAGAGAAAGTATGGTTTTTAACCGTATGGGGGGCTTATAAGTGAATACATGGGGGAAAGACCGTACCATGTATTTTGTATTCTGAGGATCAGTTTAGGCATGTTCTTATAATCATCTAGTTGTATATATTTAACCATCCTGTAGCTAAATAACAACGCAAGGGAGGTTCAGTTGTGATACCTCGAGTAGTAGTCCATCCATTTTGCATTGGAGTTGCCATGAAGCCACTGAATGCACTCCTTGTAAACGGGCTACTAGACCATGTATTCCACATGCTCTGTGCCCGGAGGTGAGGGGAATAGTCTTGCTCAGGCAGTCAAACTTGGTGATCTGCTTCTTGGCTGGCTTGTGGAGTGCATTGGTCACTTGGCATGCCAAGTAGTCTCATGAGTGTGCTTATTTTTATCTATTGCATTGGTCACTTGACATACCAAGTAGTCTCATTCTATTGCACTCAACTAACCTTGTCTCAGCCCTTATGTTTTCCAGTGTTGAAAGTGCCCTCAGGATAAGCACTAGGAACTTCATGCTTTCTCTGCTTACAGCAGACAGGACTTTCCCATGACATGGTGAGAAGACCTGGTATATGGCCTGCTATTGGTGTAATCAGGTATGCACAATGTTATGCATAAAGATCTTCATCCTTGAGTGATGTTACTACAAATCCAAAAGACATTAGACATAATGTGTAGTGGGATCTGCAGATGGATGTCATTTCAATGCTTATTTATCAATTTCCGTACTGTCATCAGAATGTATACATCAGCCCTTTCGGAAGGCACAGCAATGGGAAAAGTTCTGTATGAGGCAGTGGAACGTCTCTTTGCTATGCACCATCAAATGAGCAACAAGTATCTCCACTGTAAACGTTTTTTATTTAGCATCAAATTTGAAGGTGCAAAATGACACTTTTATACCGATTTCAACAAACCAACATTATGTTTGCGTGAATCACAATATTTGAAAGCTATTAGTCACATAAGGTAAGTATTACTCTATGCATAACAAGGACTAGCTACCATGACATCTCACCGCTGTCATCAGCACCCAACGGTGTGGACACGATTGCATAGGCGTATGCTCTCACACACTCACATACTTTTTGCTTTGGGTGAAATCCACGTAACTTTATATGAAAAGAATCAGTCCCCAAAGAGGGAACATGCAATTACAGCATCAGAAGATGTGACATCTGGAAGTAGTGAAAATTGGAAATAGTCCAAAGTGTTTAATCTCGAACCCAAGTGAAGAAAAACATCAGACTCTCGCCTCCGTGGGTAGATCCCAAATACCAAAAAAGCTTCCCAAAGCAGGCAATAGGAAACCGAGCTCGGAGACGCTGCTGTAGAAAACAGCAGAAAGTCACGAGTCGCACGGCAATGTCAGAGAAGGTGGAGCAAGGATTCCCTTGGAGACAAACATATGTGACAAACAGCAGGAGCAATATGTCTATGTGCTAGGAGTTTGCCAAATCAAGTATCACCGGCCATAAAAAGACCTGTTTACGATAAAGAAGTTTGAAGCTCCAAAGCTGCCACTATCTTTTGTGCCTCCACTCGGCATTACGATTCATAGGTCAAACCTGATTTGCCCAATCTGAAATCCAAGGTCAAGGCATCAAAACCTTATACAAAATGGCCACTGAGACATCAGCCAATAGTGATGGACGAGTGCCTGAACCTTCACGGTACGAAGACCAATCCATAGGACGATAAGTAAGCTCTAACCTTAGCAGCAGTAAGAAACATTGAAGCATCTGAGAAAGATAATGCCAAAGGGGTTGATAATACAGCCCCAAACCATACTGCCTGGCTGCTGATTGAAAAGATAATGAAGTACCATCTCCATGAATCACATCACCCACCAATTGAATCCCTTTAAACGAGATAAAATAAGCGCATCTGGATTCCTGCAAGGCAAGGGGACGATCAAACACCTTTGACCAATGCAAACTCTCAGCACGCAAAGAATTTCCACTCACACACGTGCACGCGCACACACAAACACACACATGAACATCCATCTATACAAAGGCCTTTATGGGGCAGACTAAGCCCCTACCTCTAGAGGGGGACTATCTCTCTATCAAACCCTTAAGGTAAGCCCAACAATCCCCCCATAATGCAAAATTGTAGTAGGACTCTGACTTGATTCCCAGAGATTGCATCATTGTGCATTATCAATCTCCCTCTAAAGAAACAAGTTATCTTGTATACCAAGGATTCACGTACGTAATGGCAGTAAGTGATCGATAGACATGCCCAATAAGTGGAAACATTTGCAGACTCATGCATACCAGCACTGCTCATCTCCCTTGGCTGCAAGCTACATAGATGACGAGAGAGCCAGCCATGGTATTTAGTATCATCATGCTTTTGTGCATCCAAACTATTTGACACAATCCAGACAGGTAAGATCTAGAAAGAGGCACAGTTTGGAGAGGACTACCACCCAAAAAGCACATGCATATAAGATTGCTAGTTGGACTAGGCCATCAAGGAGGAGTAATGTCTTGTCTACACGCTGGAAATGTCCTTGAGAAATTCTCTCTAATCTCTATAGTGAGGCATCCCCTCTAGTCAACCGTGTCTATGTTGCTAGTTTCATGGTAAACTTGGGGGCACTCAAAATGTTCATTTTGGCATCCCTTTTGGCCTCCAACCTCTATTGCTTGCCCTTGAATTTTCTACAATTCCTCTAGATTCTTTTTTATATCTACATTTTCCTCTCGAGAGTCTTTGATTCAAGCCTCTTCACTTGTTCCTTGTGTATTTCTTGTAGCTCCTTCTCAAGTGCTTTGCGGTTAGAAGCTTGATCTCGTTAGAACCTCTGCATTGATGTAGGCTACTTCCCCCTAAGACATCACATTTTGTCAGAGATATACGTAAGGAGGCTAACCATGCATTCAAACATTACGAATTTCTTGTGCCGTAGAGAAGTCATCCTTGTTGGGGACTTCAATACAAGGACGGGTACACGTCATCCCTGTGAACCATTCCTGATGATTTGTCATGTGAGATGATGTACCGTTGTCGATACACCAAGGATCTTGTTCCACTTGGTCGACTTGATAGGTGAAGTCCTCTTTGGAATTGAAATCACTGTCTAGGTACAGTGTATCAGTTTGCTGCATTTCCTCGTTTGCAAGAAACATATTTCCATGTTCATTTATAAAATGACTGTAACTGAAATGTCCACCACGACGATTTCCTCTGCCGCGAAAATTTCCTCGATTACTGTTGGATTGATTGCCTTGGTCGTACTGCTTTTTGCGGCAATCTCTTTCATAGTGTTCAAACTTATGACAGTAGTTGCACTGGATGTTTGACACATTGGTGGATGCATTCCCTCATCCTTGGAATCTTCCTCGATTGGAATAAGTTCCTCTTTAGTGATTCTGATGTTGGTGAGGATGATGCTGATGCCGATTCTGCTGATGATAACCTTGTTGCTGCTGATGACCACTTTTCTAGAATGATCTACCTCTACCTCTGCCTCTGCTTTTGTCTGAAGCTGTGAATGCCTCATCATTAGAATAACCTTTGCGTGCTTGAATTGCTTGTGTCCTGACTTCTTCACCAAGTAAGACTAATTGAAGTTCTTCCAGTGTTGGAATTTGTCGTTGGATGATATTACTTTGGACTAGATTCTCGTATCTCTCTCCTAGTCCATTCAGGATGACTTGAACCAATTCTGCAGGATTCATAGTCTCTCCTACTGCTGCAAGTTGATTGTTGTAGTCTTTGATCCGAAGTACATAAGCATGACCGGTTTCGCTGCTGTTGCGGAAACTCTGGTTGATTTGGTTTCTCAGTGTGAGAATCCTGGATGTGTTCTTGGACTTGTAAAGAGCTGCGAACATATCCCATGCTTCTTTCGATGCCTTGACTGTGTTGAGCTGTCCTAGCATGACATCTTGCACATTCTACTTGATCAGATGATAGGCGTACTTGTCTTTCTTATCCCATTCTGCCTGAGCTTGGGCAATCCACCTGTTGTCATAGCACCAGCAACGGAATCTACAGCTACACATACAGTTTTTGCACCTGTAGCAGATCCTGCCAGTACCAAACATGTCAAGTTAGCACCGAAGTTTTATAGTCCATTTCAGATTTCAGCAGCTTTATATCCACCATGCAATGTATAAAATCCAATATGTGTTACAAGGCTTATGGCAAATGATACCGAGAATAGCCAAGAGGCTTTACAAGGCTGAAATGATGTGCATAATGCCGTGAAATAGCCGAATAGGCTTTACAATGATGGCATGTGCGTGTGTGAAATCAAATCATATCCTATCTGCCCACAAATAATCTGCAATGCCACTGAACAACTCTAAAGTCTACTCACTGAACTGATGAACGCGAGAATTTCAGACATGGCTTAGATTCGCAACTTGGGGAGATTCAAAGCGTCCCCTCTATGGCAATCTAGTCTACTCTGATCTAGATCTATACCAACCGTCGATCGATGAAAGAACAGCAAATAATTCCTTTTCTTTTGTTCTTTTTAAGTGTTGGGTCAGATGCGTGGATGTAGAGGTGGATGTGCATGTAGGAAGTCGATTTTGACAGTGAGGCTAAAATGTGAGTGATACTTGCGCCGAAATGTGCGTGTGACGTGCGCATAGAGCACGAAAAAACGAGCAACTTTTCTTTTTGGAGCGCACTCAAATTCTTCCTGGATCAAGAGATACGACTTGATCTAGGTGGAGGGGCAAAAGGAGTGGAATGTACTCAATGATGATGTGTCACTGTCGATCACATGCAATGATGATGTGGCTCTCTACCTAGCAAGAGGTGTGCCTATGGAGCAGTGTGCCGAGGTGGCAACTGTGTGCACACGCAGTGTGTGCACAGTGTGCTTGGCAGGGGACTGTGCCTGCAAGGGTCAGTGCCAAGTGGCAGTGATGATGTGGCACAGATGATGATATCAACATATGACATGGCTTTGCTGACGTGGCAGTTGAGCTGGCAAGGGTGATGTGTCACTGATGATGTGGCAGATGACGTGTTTATGCTGACTAGATTGCTGACATGACAGTCGATTGCCACGTGGCAAATAAAAATGAGGTGGCACCTGATGAGCTAGTGATGACGTGGCAACGTGGATAGAGTGCCACATGGCTCATTTTTTACCAAAGCTTTGGTGAGGTGACCTTGACCTTGAGGATAAGCTATCCTCCACCTGTCGCCATCCGGGACACCGAAATCTACCTAAGATTCTGTCGAAATCTTCCGTTGGGTGGCTCTGGAGCAGAGCTACGTAGAGAAGCCACCATCGTCGTTGGAGCAAGTCATCGGAGACAAAGCCTACGAAGCTTGGGCTTCGCTGATGTGAGGCTAGCCTTGGATGCGCCTTGGTACAGTGGAGAAGGCTCGGAGAAGACCCGCGAGTCACTAGGAGCTGCTCTCGGTGCATGCGCTGGAGCCTGGCTTAGTCGAAGCCTTAGTCGAATCTAGGAGCCTTATAAGAGCTAGGAGGTGCTGGACTCTGTGACAGGAGTGATGACCAGGAGACCGTATGGGCTGTTATGGCGTTTTATGAGAGAGTCTCAGGCTGAGTTCGAATAGTTGCCGGATGGACACAGGAGATTACGAGCACCATTGGGGTCAAATAGGATTGCCCGTTGTCAACAGCCTTGTTTAGCCTCTACATAGACGAGCTCGAGACCTTCATGAGGGCATTAGGGGGGATTGGTGCTCTCTCGCCAATACCTTGGTTCCGATCCTCTTGTATGCAGATGATGTGGTATTGATGTCCTCTTCTCCTAAGGGGCTCCAAAGACACTTGGACACATTGCACACCTTTTGTGAGTCACATGATTTTTTATTTCTTTTCCAAAAAATTACTTCATTAAGTATGAATGAAAACCGCGAGAGCAAGCTCAAATGTGGGAATACATCATGCTATGCATGAGGGAAAAAATGCCTCAAAAGGAGCTAATAAAAAAGCAAGGCGGAGGCTGAAAATGCCACCTCAACCCTGAGGGAGACCCAGAAAAGAAAAGGGATCCTCTCCAAACTCTGAAAAAAGTAACTCTCCTGGCAGTGGCTGCTGTAAAGGATCCCTGCATGCTCGCCTAGATGGCCATTAGAGAGTGTACTGTGTCGGTCCAAATACTGGCCATAGCCTAGGAAGGGTGAACCAGGGTACCCTCCATCGCCTCCGTACACCTAGCTCTCTAAATATGCGAAGCTGCAATGCTAGCCAGAATCTCCCATATTGTGTCTACTGAGGCATGACCACCTCTGAAAGAAGTGAAGGAAACATCCTAGAGGGAATAAGACTCCACTAAGTTTCGCCGTACAATGAGAACTGGATGTCGATCATGTCCCTCGAAGAACACCTGAGGCCCAGTAAGAGATAACCATGCTACCCCTCGGTCATATAGAAAGGTGTTGTATGAAAGATACTGAAAATCCTAGCAACACCTTTCTAGATCGTCCTCGCCTATATGCACTCCCAAATGCAATGTTGTACTGACTCAACTGCAATGTGGCAACGATGACAAGCAAGGTCAGCCCCGAACCTGGATCTCCACAGGTTCACTGCAATCCCTCCATGAATAGAAAGCCAAAAGACAAGAGTGATCTTTCTATTCCTCAAGAATTTCTAGAGCCTACGCCAAGAGTTTTTCTACACAACTACGAAAATTTGAAAACCATCCCAATAAGGGGCTCTGGAGGGCCTCCAACCTCTACTGTTGAGCTGAAATCTCCGGGCATTTCTGACAGTATAACGAAAGAAGGGGATGCTCTTCTCTTGCTGCCCTCATCAATCCATTCCCACTCCCCTGGGTCCCACTACAGAGTCTCCAAGACCCTAGCGCAAGGAGAAGACGGGGTCAAGATACCACTGTGAGTCCGAGCCCCACTCCATGAAACCTGCAATCCTGACAGGCTGAAAGGCAACCTCCAAAAGAATATCATCACAAGATCTGGTAAGTCTGCCTCCCGACTGAACATCAAAGACTGGGATATCCTCATGTGCATCCTGTAGAGCAATAACCTGGAATACCCGTCCCTGAGAACGCTCCCCACCAAGTGGACTCTGTCATCGGCATGTCATTTGTGTCTATCCACTCTGTCGGAATGGCTAGCCCAGCAGAAGCGACACTTCCCAGAAGTCCCTAGGTGCACACACTAGGCCTACTTGCTAGGGGCAAGGCAGGGTTTAAAGGGGTCTTAAAGTTAGGCCCAAGGAAACCAATAATGCATTGGTTAGAAGGGGTTAGGACTTTAATGGAGGGGCAAGCCAATGTTCCATTGGTCTATGTGGGTTAGAGCATTAATGAGGGGGCCACGTGGCAGCCCCTCATGCACACCTATCCCCCCTTGCTCTCCTTCCACCTTGGTTTTTGATGAAGGTATGGGTTTCTCGACGTAGCTTTTCTCTCCTCTCTCCCCTCCATGAGCATTGGCACTCATTTGAAGGTCGTACGTAAATCTCACGCATCTCGAGCCAGTCCGTACGGCTGTATGGACTGTAGGAACTGCATTTAATGCATCCGTACTTGCTGTAGTCCTTTCAATGCTGCTGTACGGGATCCAAGGCTGATTGTACGGCCTTTCAACACAGGCTATACAAGATCTTTCATGTTGCACGAACCCCAAGGGCATAATTGCACATTGTATGCAGCACTTGCTACTGTTGTACAACCTTTGGCTACTGTACGGATGGATTTTCAGATTGTACGGGCTGTTGTATGGTTGATCATACGATTCCTTCCTCACACCCCAAGGCAGGTTGTTGGCTGATCGCTTTCCTCTGTTGCCCGTGACCCTCCTGTTCTTTCTCTCTGTCTCTCTGATTCCAGCCCGTTATCTCTCTCTTCCCTCCCCTCTCCAAGCTGCCATTACCTCCTGTTAGCCTCCACATTGGATCTGTTACCCATGGAGGGTTCTTGGACTGGACTGTTGCCCATGGAAGGTTCTTGGACTGGATTGGAGTTCTTGGGAGCTGATCTGGAGCTGGATTGAAGTTGTTTGAAGCTGGTTTGAGTTCTCTTGTTGCTATCCCTTTCATGTGATTGCATTTGGTGATTTTTGGAAGCCTGTTGTGGCTCCATTTGTTGTTTGGAGCTTCCTCCGGACCTTACAGGCTTAAGCAGACACTCAGATACAGAGGGTGTGGCTGGGAGAGTGCCCAAGGGGCAGTGTATTATTGCATTTTGGAAACCTTGAGGCTGCTTGAGCATTTTGGAAAGTGTATGGATGCCTGGTCATTAACAGTTGGTTACAGTCTTTGTGGAATGCTTGGATACTTTTACGGTTGGTCATGGACAAATGGTGAATGCCTTAGCCTTGCCTTGGCACTTGGGTACTAGTGTGTGCACTAGGATGGAATGCAGGTTATAGCCAAGGTTTGGCTTCGACAGTGGAATTGCCTGTCGGGCAGAGCACAAGGGTGAGCCCTTGTTGTATGTACCAATTTCATTCCTAAAGAAATAAATAAATACTGGAAGGGGTGCCAAGTGTTTGGGGCAAGTGTGGTGTCTTGTACTTGGTTTCATTGAGTAGGGGCACTCTAGCCTCCATCCAGTTATTTCTCAAATTGTTTCTAAGTGGTGTTGTTTAAAGTTAAGTGGTTGGAAATGATGCAAGGAGGCTATGAATAACGACTATGCAATGCAAGTTATGGTCTACTACCCTTTTGGAAATTGAAGGCCGGTTACAGTGGTTCTATTGCCGGGATATCACCATCTTCCTACAGAGGTGAGCCCTGGGAGTGTTGGGTGAAGAAAGCCCCATTGCATTTTTGATACAGCCATATCATCAACAATCATGTCGCACCGCGAGAGATCACTAACTATCTCCGAGCAGGAAGGAGACTGCTTTGAGGAGGAGCACAACACCAGTGAGGGTGAAGAAGAGCAAAATGATGAGGGACATCATGTTTCTCCTGGGCATGCCACTGAGGATTCACAGGACGAGGTAGATGAGGCAGAGGAGCTTGATCCCAATGCCCTTTTTCAGTTACGAATGCAAAGTGCAGTGGGAGCCCTGTCACAGATGCAACAGACTTTGATGGAGATGATGCAAGCTTCTCCTAGTAGTAATGCTCCCCCTAAAAGCAAAAAGACAGCTCAGAAGAAGCAGACAAAGCATAAGAAGACTCAGAGGCGTGTATCTTTCAGTGGACAGCCACCAGAGATGCCCACAGTCACCCCCGTAGCAGGTAATGTCAATAATTTTCATTCAGTTAATCCGGGACAGCAAGTCCTCCCTCAGCCCATGAAGCATCCAGGATATTTTGGCGGAGAATCAGTTTTTCAGTCAATGGTGGGACAGCCCACCGAAGGGCTTAGTATGCCTGACATATTTGGGTAGTTTCCAGCGAGGAATGCAGAATTTGCAGCAGCATATGGAGGGTGGAATGCCCCCTGCAAATGCCAATATGATGTATGCAAGCATAGCAATGCAGCCTGGTATGCAGACAAGGATGCCCGGAATGATGAGCAACACTTGGAGTGTGCCACAGATGCAGGGAATGGGATCTGGAATGGTCCACCCCACCATGGCCACAGGCAATATGGTATAGAATATGGGCCCCTAGTTTATGATAATCTTACTCCCAAAGGTAAGCTGAAAGATTATAAGGAGGAAGGGGCAGCTGTGAAGTTTGAAACCTTCAATGGGATGCAGGACAGATTGAAGGCTTTGACATTTGTGCAATAGTTTGATGCTGCCTATTCCGATGGTCATTTCACAGAGTCTTCCAAGGTACGAAATGCAGCCACCTTCTTGAAGGGTAACACACTCCAATGGTGGACCAATTTGCTTTTGCAGGGTAAAGCCCCTTACACTTGGATTGAGTTCAAGCAAGTTTTTTCATCTGCTTGGCTCACCACGACTTTTGAAGTGGATATAATGACAGCATGGCATAAGCTGGATGCTGCAAACTGTAAGAATCTTGAAGAGTATAACAAAAAGTGCGGGGAAGCCTTATTGCCAGTCAGCTCGTATAGGACTGTATCACTGTCTGAACAGGTGGAAAAGTAGTGTTGTGGGCTGCCAAAGGAGCTTCGTGACTATGAAGGAATGGAGATAGATAGAGAGAGTGAGAGCAAGAGAGAGTGAGAGAGACGTAAGCTTAAAAGCTGTAGTTGCTCAATAGAGTGTGTAAAAGAGTACAACACAAAGTAGTGTAGATAAGGTTTTGTCATAGTGACAAAACCTTAGTAGTCACTAACCATAGTTAGTGAACTAACTGCAGTTAGGGGGAAAAACCTCTAAAAGAGGGAAAAGTGCCCCTAACTAACTTATTATATTACATTGGTCACTCCTGAATTATAGATATAATTCCAACACCCCCCTGCAGTGCCAATGTCATGTACAAGGCTGATCAATCACCAAACGGATATTCAGGGCACTGCGAAATGCCTCGAACTTCTCACGTGGTAGTGCTTTGGTGAAGATATCTGCAACGTTGTCATGTGTGGACACAAAGATCATACTGATCTCTCCTGCATGTAACTTCTCTCTGACGTAATGATAGTGAACCTCAATGTGCTTTGTGCGAGCATGAAACACTGGATTCTTTGCCACTGCAATGGCACTCTGACTATCAGTGAGAATTGGAGAAGGACCCTCCAAAGACAGATAAAGATCAGCAAATAAACGTCTCAGCCAGACACATTCCACTGTTGCTGTGAAAGCTGCCCTGTACTCAGCTTCACATGATGAGGTAGCCACTGTAGATTGTTTCTTGCTTAGCCATGAAATGCAAGATTTTCCCAAAAAGAAACAATTGCCACCAGTGGACTGCCTAGTGTCATAATCACCAGCCCAATCTGAATCACTGTAGGCATGCATCTGCAAGTCACCCCCCCTGGGAAATAGTAAGCCAAAAGACTTGGTGCCTTGCAAATAACGGAAGATGCGCTTAACTGCCTGCCAATGCATAGTTTTAGGGCTGTGCATATACCTGCTCACCTGAGATACTGCAAACTGAATATCAGGCCTAGTATTGCAGAGATATATGAGGCATCCAACAGCTTGACTGTAAAGTGTGGCATCAACTGATTCTCCTGCATCATGCATTGTGAGTTTCAGCCCCGGTTCCATAGGAGTAGATATGGGCTTACACTCTTGCATGTTAAATCTGTCCAAAAGTTTCTGAACATACTTGGACTGAGACATAACAGTGCCACGTCTCTCATGAGAGAACTGGATCCCCAAATAAAAATGAAGCAGCCCCAAATCTGACATATCAAAGTGGGTCTGCAAATCAGTTTTGAAATCTGCAATTTTGTCGTCATTGGACCCTGTGAGCAGTAAGTCATCAACATAAAGAAGGATGACTAATATTTCCCCCCCATCCATCTTGATGTAGAGGGTGCTCTCAGTAGGACTATTGTGCAGCCCCTTGCTGGTCAAAAATGCATGTATCTTGGCATACCATGCACGAGGGGCCTGTTTCAGCCCATATAAAGCTTTATTAAGCTTGCAGACTTGAAGTGCATTTGCTGTAATTTCAAAACCCGGAGGTGGTTTGACATACACCTCTTCCAGCAAGTCCCCATTTAAGAAGGCTGTTTTGATGTCCAACTGATGAACATTCCACTCAAAATGTGCAGCCATTGCAATTACTGAGCGGATGGTGGTCATCCGGGATGTAGGAGCAAAAGTCTCCTCATAATCTATGCCCTTTTTCTGAGCATAGCCTTTAGCAACCAGCCTGGCTTTATATCTGTCAATGGAGCCATCTGGCTTCCGTTTGACTTTAAATACCCATCGTGTGCCAATAGCATGTTTACCCGGTGGCAAGTCCACAACATCCCAAGTCTGATTTTTGGCAATGGACTGCAACTCATCGTGCATGGCATTCATCCAATGCACATTACCTTGTGCCTCTTCAAATGTGGCAGGCTCCTCTTCATCAAGGAGAGTACCTGCATATGCTGATTCCACTGAATTAGCACCTTCCATGTGCCTTGCTGCACTGCGAGTCCTGCCAGGTAACGGAGCATCAAGTTTACTCTCCCGGAGAGTCTGTAACAGCCAGTTTGGGACTGTTTTTGCTGCATGTATGTCTGCAATTTCTTGCTGTACCACTTGTTCCACTTCCTGTGGAGGAGGCATGACATCCCGTGGCGGAACTGAAGCATGTGAAGGTTGCTGTAAATTCTGATTTGGATCAGAAAAATCAGCAGGGGAACCCAAAGCAATGGGTAGCAACCCTTGAAATACATCTTCTGAAGGTGAAGGCATTTGAAAATCAGCCTGAGTGTAAGCTGAATTTTCAGAAAATATCACATCTCTACTTACAATGATTTTGCGTGTAGCAGGATTGTAGAGACGATACCCCTTGCTTTCTGCACTGTATCCAACAAATATGCATTTGATGGCTTTATCTGACAATTTGTGCCTAAATTCAACTGGCACATGTGCATAGGCAAGGCATCCAAAGACTCGGAAGTGATCCACTGAAGGCTTCCTGTCATTCCACACCTCAAAAGGAGTTTTTGTTTTTAAAGCCTTAGTGGGAGCCCTGTTCAAAATGTAATTGGCACACATCAAACCCTCTAACCAGAATTTATGAGGCATGTGTTTGCTTTTCAGCATACATCTGTCCATCTCCATGAGGGTTCTATTTTTCCTCTCAGCTTTGCCATTTTGCTGAGGGGTCAGCCTGACTGTGAGCTGATGCACAATACCCTTTTGTTTGAGGAAAGCATCAAATTCTGCAGATAGGTATTCCCCACCTCTATCCGTGCGTAATATCTGTATCTTGAGCCCGGTTTCATTTTCAACCATGGCTGAAAAGTGTTTAAACACTGTGAACACTTCAGATTTCTTTTTCAGCCCATAAACCCAAGTAAAATTGGAGTAGTCATCAATAAATGTGACAAAGTAGAGATGACCACCCAATGAAGGAGTCCTCATGGGATATAACAGATTTCTCTTTCCTAGCCGCTACTGCTGATCACGGGAGTAGCACCTCTCTTGTCCACCCAGCCAAACTGCCAAAACTTCAAGCATCAGAGAGAGAACCATTTCGAAATCACGTAAATCCCAATTCTTCATTCTCTCTCAAGCCTTGACAGACCCCAATTCCCTAGATAGATCTAGATGCCACATGTCATCCATATAGGGCCTTTCTAATGCAACATTTCACCCCTCTCTTGGGATGCATTTAATTCCTTGCCCCTAGGCAACTTCTTTGCACTAGGCCCCTGGTCTCAGATCTATCTAGTCCGGTGCTATCAGCCCTCACCTAGGACCTTGACATTAATCCCTCCCGATCATTTACATAAAGCGCAAACACATATATTACAAAGATAGATCCTATAAGGGAAATGTCGACTGATTCTTCCGAGGTCATGCTACCTCGGCTAGAGCGTAACATTCCTTCCCTCTTCAGACATCAGCGTCCTCGATGATAAAGTCTGGGAACACTCTCCGCAACTGATATACGGACTCCCAGGTAGCTTCGGATAGAGGCTGACCATGCCATGCAACCAACACCGTGGGTATCTTCCGATTTCGTATTTGCATTGTTCCTCGGTCCAGGATTCTTGTTGGTTTGCGCCTTGCAATATCCTCTATCTCCTGAAACAAAACCACACCTTCGATTAGTGAGTCACCAGTATGTAAAAATTTCTTTAAACGTGAAACATGAAAAACCGGGTGCACCTTACACCCCTGTGGCAATTCTAATTTATAGGCTACACTGCCTATTCTCTTTAGAATTAACCACGGCCCACAGTATCGAGGTGATAACTTAGCACACTCTCCTGAAGTCAACGACTTCGAGTGCGAAGGAATTCTGAGAAAAACTTTTTCTCCTTCTTCAAATACTCTTATAGACCGATTTTCATCCGCATACACCTTGGCTCTATCCATAGCCTGGCGGATGTTAGCTCTCGCAAGTGCTAGCATCTCCCGCATCTGAACTACAAAGTTCGCGGCACTAGGCACTTTCTGAGGTACTCCAACTATAGTCGGATTGGCTGGTCTATAACCATAGTTCAGCTCAAACGGACTGAACCCAGTAGATGAATGTTTCCTATCATTGTAGGCAAACTCCAACAATGGCAACCACTTGTCCCATGTATGTTGCCTCAATGACACATATGCCCTCAGCATATCCTCTAAAGTCTGGTTGACTCTCTCCGTCTGACCATCCGTCTCAGGATGATCCCCACTACTCATTCCCAACTCAGTCCTTAGTGTCTCAAATACCGCAGTCCAAAAGTGACCGGTAAACCTGACATCTCTGTCTGACACTATGGATCTAGGCAATCCATGCAGACGAAAAATATGTCTAATAAACAAATCCGCTACTTGCGGGGCACTAACAGACTCTCTAGTCGGAATGAAGTGAGCCATCTTGGTTAGACGATCAACCACCACAAGGATAGAATTATACCCTCCTTGTGTTGCAGGTAACCCTACAATGAAGTCCATGGAAATGCTCTCCCACTTGCTTAGTGGTATTTCCAAGGGCTGTAAAAGTCCGGGTGGCTTCACCCGCTCGGCCTTACTTACTTGACACGAGAAACACCGTGTCACATATTCATGAATATGCTTTTTCATCTTTGGCCAAAAGAAATCTCGCTTCACGAGATCATATGTCTTCTCGACTCCTGGATGTCCCGCACACGGGCTATCATGGCATTGTCGAATGACTCTCTGCCTGAGATCATTCTGACCAGGTACTACAACCTTGCCATTTCTAACTAGCATACCATCCCTTATGGTATATCTTGCATAAGTTTGGCCTTTTCTGGATGCCAGGTCATTCTTTTCATTTTCCCCGGGTTTTAACACATGAGCTTTAGGCCATAAGCTCTGGACAAACTCGTCCACCTTCTGAGTTTCTCTGATCTCGGTCATTAGAGCACTCTCTAATACCGTGAAACTCAGGTTGTGCATAATGCGAGACAACGCATCAGCTACCTTATTGTCTTTTCCTCTTCGGTACCGAATCGTTAGATTAAACTCCTGCATGAGCTCTGCCCACCTAGCTTGGCGGCCCCTCAAGTCAGGCTGTTTACAGAAATGTTTCAGAGTATCATGATCCACATCCACATAAAACTCTGAACCATACAGATAATGCCTCCATGTTTTCAAAGCATGGATAACAGCATACAACTCCAATTCATGAGTTGGCCAATTCCTTTGAGAGGGAGAAAGCTTCTTGCTTTCAAAGGCTACTGGCCTTCCCTCTTGAAGGAGAACTGCTCCTACCGCAATGCCACTTGCATCGGTTTCTAGGAACAACGGTTTCTGGGGATCAACTATTTTTAACACCGGTCCTGAGACCACAGCTTGTTTTATGGTGTTAAAACTTTCTTGTTGATTCTGTCCCCAAATAAAAGGTATTTTATCTGAGGTCAGATCAGTCAATGGCGATACTATTCCGGAATATCCTTTGATATGCCTTCTATAAAACTGGACAAATCCCAAGAATGATCGCAACGCGGTCAGACTCTGAGGGATTGGCCAAGTCAGTATCGCAGCCACTTTCTTCGGATCCATTTCAACCCCCTGTGGAGTAATTATGAACCCTAAGTACTCAAGCCTAACCATACACAGTATAGTTTTCTTTTTATTCACGTAAAGACTGGCTTTCCTCAAAGTACTGAACACTATCCTTAAGTGTTCATAATGCTCAGTAACACTTTTACTGAATATCAAGATATCGTCAATGAAATGTACTACGAACTTTCCGATATACGGTCGTAATAAGTCGTTCATAAGCATGACGAAGGTCGCTGGAGCATTGGTAAGTCCGAAGGGCATTACCAAAAACTCATAATGACCAAACCTGCTTCTAAAAGCGGTTTTATGCACATCCTCAGCTCTAATCCGGATCTGATGATAGCCGCACTTAAGATCTATCTTGCTGAAAATCACGGCTCCATGTAATGCATCTAGCAAATCATCAATCCGAGCCATCGGATACCTGTGCTTAACAGTGATATTATTCAATGCTCTGTAATCTATACAGAGGCGAAACGTATCATCCTTTTTCCTCTTTAATATCACTGGTGAAGCAAAAGGTGAGAAACTTGGTTGAATCTGCCCCAACTTGAGGTATTCTTCCAGTTGCCTACGCACCTCCGCTTCTTCAGTAAAGCTCATTCTATAGGGAGGTCTATTTACAGGTTCTGCCCCCGGGATCAGTTCAATCTTATGCTGAACTTTCCGTTCTGGAGGTAACCCATAAGGTAGTTCATCCCTAAAGCATTCAGAGAACTCCTCTGTTATAAGATTAGCCAGCTTGGCCATCTCATCACTTTGCATAACATCAGTACTAGCCGAAGACTCATCCACCGACTCTACCGATGCTGTGCAAAGGTATAAAGACTCTACTTGAGCCTTTCTGATTTCCATCACGGAAACCAACGGTCCCTGAGGTATATCTCTTTCACCTCGCAAGACATAAAGCACATCATTCATCTTGAATTGATATACGTGCTTTTTCCAATCAATGGCTGGATTCTTCCTAGAATGCCACGCCATTCCCAGGGCTATATCCGCATGAGCAAGCTTGGTTATTTCAAAATCAAGCTTCTCAGCATAGTCCTGAATCCGAAGCTCCAACTGGGTAACCCTTTGGTCCCATACTTCAGTTGAACTTCCATCAGCCATCCTGACTGTATACGCATAGTCAGATGGACTTGTTTTTAATTTCAGCCTCTTCACGAGCTTGGAGTTAATCACATTGTGAGTTGACGCTGAGTCAAACAACACAATGACATCATGATTGGCCACTTGCCCTTTCATTTTGATTAACTCCGTATCATTGAAGGCTGTATACCCCGTTGCTGCGGGCTTAGATAGGATGTTATCAGGTGCACTCGTCACTAACTTAGTAACAGACACACAGAACAAACAAGGTACTAACCTCTGAGAAGATCCCGCTAGCTGAATCTGCATCTCTTCTGCTCTGGGACTTCCCTGCATCTCCACGTCGCACTCTGAGATCACCATCTCAGCCATCCGACGATCTTTATTACGTGGACAATCTCTCCACTGATGAGGTTGAAGGCAACCAAAGCATAAACCTTCTCTCCTCGCTTTTTCCCTTTGTTCCGGGTTCAAGGGAGACTTAGACCAAGCCCGGGCTGCCATTGGAGTTACTTTTCTCTTCACTCCAATAGTGGTACTTGGTTTAGGAGTTTCAGCCGGTCTCGCCTGCTTGGCTTGACCACTAGGCTGCGAACCACTCCCTTTACTAGTCCACTTCTTCTTAAACCCAGATTTCTTCGGATACCCATACTGGGTTCCAACCTGTGCAAACCCACTTGGCTTGCTGCCCTTGGCATCCTCGTAGTTCAAGGCTATAGCTATTGCATCATCTAGCGTGTTCGCGTACTTAGCCCGAACTTCCATTTTTATTCGGTCATTCAATCCAAATATGAAATCTTTCACTTGGATTGATTGAGGCAGGGGTTCGTCAACCTTCATTACACTCTCTCGAAACTTATCAGTGTATTCTGCCACTGATAAATTTCTCTGACGCAGGTTCCTATATTGATCCCAAGCTCGGGATGCCTCGTCAGGAGGTAAGAAGTGTTTCCTGAACTCTCTTTTAAACCCCTCCCAGGTAGTGGATGCTATGCCATCTTTTTGTTGCTTAATCCACCACCGATCCGCTGCCTCACTAAACATATGGGTGGCCTCGCGGATCTTTTTGATGTCATTTCTGATCTCACAAATGGCGAACGCCTCGTCCCATTTGTGTAACCATGTCTCAATGACATCGGAGCTACGGTCGTTCATCCGACCAGAATACTTTTCCGGTCTGTAATTTGCAATATTTGGCACTTTAGCCTTCCTAGGCTCGACCGTATGGACACTAGACTCCGGTTCCATTGGAGCCTTTCCCTTCTCCTCTCTCGAGGTCTGGCAGACATACTCTGTAATACTCTCCTAAGTTCGGACTGCCCTGCATTGGCTTGTAATTGCTGCGCTAACAACTGTTGCAAGGCATCCTCCAACAATGCAATCCTGCCAGATAAAGTGTGAGCTACTGGGCGCGATCCCTGCTGGGTCGGCCGGACTCCTGATTCACCAGGGTCCCTCCTGGAAGCCCCTTCTTCTGCTTCCATTAGTTCAGTAGGCGTTTTGTTTTGGGGTTTTTTTTTTTTTTTTTTTTTTAACACACCCCTAGAACACTGTAATCACAAGCTGACACAATTCAGGGTACTGACACTCTGAACACCATTCCCTATACTAGGGAATTCCTGCAATCCCTTATGCACACTGACCAGGCATTTGATAGATGCATAACCCAAATAGCGCTTTTCCCTATACTAGGGAATTTTCTGCAAACTGATTCTGATCGGAGCACGCATGCATACACACAAGTATAGTAACCGTAAACTCCTCTATACTAAAACAACAAACTGTATAATCAAACTGAAATTTTATAGTGAAGGAAAGTTCGATGCTCCCTGGAAACTCCACGCAATCCGAGTCCCCGAAGACTGTAGCCTCCACGAATGATCTGCTTGCACTGATACAACTTTTTTCCCTTCTGTTTGGAATGTGTCGCAGCCTGCACGTACGGCCTGCTGGCAGTTCTAACAAATCATCCCTACGCTGACTGTATGCGCGCCAGAGAAACAGTCGACTGCTGTTACCAACTGTTCTCCACGGGTTCCCCTCCGTCAGGTCCGATCAACTATGCCAAGTGCGGGAGGGCTACACTCAGACCCCTCGTCGTCACGTCATCGTAGTTCATCGCATGGAGGTCAGAATCAACGGAACCCTCCTGCGCTCTTCCTCTATTATTGCGTCGAGTCAACTGCGTATCCCATTCCAGGTCTTCCGTTGATCCGTCGTCAATCACCGACTGCCCACGTCGTTCATAGGTCAGCGCCCTTACGATGGATATCACCTATTACGTATCGCCTATTACGTAAGACGTGTCCCCATTGGACTCTCCAATTCCATTCATCGACAGCTCCGACCACTCCCCCGGACGACGTGCACACAAGTCCTTCACGAGCTCACGCGACGACCAGCCAGCCTTCAACTTTGCCGCTCACTGGCCGCTGCATCAATCGAAGTCTCCCCTGGTACTTTCCGCTGACCAGCGTCACCTCTTTCTCTCAACCTTGGGCCTGTCTGCGTCGATTCACCGCAGCACGTCACCCTTCCACGTGAGCGCCGTTCATTTGCGCTGCTCCCAAGTCTTACCCCTACACAACCCGTCGCTCTGATACCAAATATAACAGATTTCTCTTTCCTAGCCGCTACTGCTGATCACGGGAGTAGCACCTCTCTTGTCCACCCAGCCAAACTGCCAAAACTTCAAGCATCAGAGAGAGAACCATTTCGAAATCACGTAAATCCCAATTCTTCATTCTCTCTCAAGCCTTGACAGACCCCAATTCCCTAGATAGATCTAGATGCCACATGTCATCCATATAGGGCCTTTCTAATGCAACATTTCACCCCTCTCTTGGGATGCATTTAATTCCTTGCCCCTAGGCAACTTCTTTGCACTAGGCCCCTGGTCTCAGATCTATCTAGTCCGGTGCTATCAGCCCTCACCTAGGACCTTGACATTAATCCCTCCCGATCATTTACATAAAGCGCAAACACATATATTACAAAGATAGATCCTATAAGGGAAATGTCGACTGATTCTTCCGAGGTCATGCTACCTCGGCTAGAGCGTAACATGGGACCACAGACATCACTGTGTATAAGCTGCAATTTGCGAACAGCTTTAACTGAACCATCCTTCTTGAAGGGAAATCTATGCATTTTACCTAAAATGCACCCTTCACAGGCATGTGGAGGAGGTATCTCAAGAGGGGGCAATGCATCAACCATTGAAAATTTTTGAAGTGTCATCAAGCTGTTGTAATTCATGTGGCCATATCTGGCATGCCATAATTCTGCATTTTGCATGGCAACTGTAGGGGAAGAAATTGCCAAAGCATGAGCTGCTCTTTTCTGAAAAATATCAAGCTGAAAAAGCCCACGCAGCAGGGTACCAGATAACATTAAGGCATAGTTAGCTTCCCTGTCCCGGACAGCACATTTGTCATCCTCAAAGATGACCTGAAATCCATCTCTGTTAAGAGTGGACACTGAAAGGAGATTTTTGGTTATGCCAGGCACATATAAAACATCAGAAAGTCTGAAAATTGAGCCATCAATTGCAGTGAGCTCAACTTCTCCTGTGCCACGTACTGAATATGAGGAGTTGTTGGCACAAGTGACTTTCTTACCAACAGGGGGTGGATTCAAGGAAGTAAAGAGACACTTCCTCGAAGTGATGTGCTTGGATGCACCGCTGTCAAAATACCATGTGTTCAGTGTTTCATCAACACTGAAAGCAGATGCATCTGAAGGAGAGTCAAAACTGCAAGTCAAAAATGCATATGTATCATCACTGCATGAAGCTGTACTAGCTTGAGCATCTGGAACAGCCAACCTAGAATCAGAAATGCAAGATAAAAAGGCATAATCTTGACCAACAAAGTTGGCTGCAGCATCCCCACTGTCAGATGCACAAGGGGATGAATCTGAAACAGCCATTCCTGAGCTGTTTTTCTTTTCCTTTGCAATCCTTTTCCTGCATTCTGCTATGTGATGACCTGGCTTTTTGCAGTAGTGACAGAAACCCTTCTTTTTGGGCTTGCTTGCATCACTTTTAGCCTTTTGTGAAGGCTGTCCTGACCCACTGGAAGGCTGATTTGCTGCTGTTTTTGCCTGTCCCTTTGTTTTTTATTTGAATTTTGAGAGCATTGCTTGTTCACCTGCACGTGAAGCCAAATTTTTCCTGGTCTGCTCTTCCTGAAGCAGAAGTCCTATCAGCTCATGAAAAGAAAGAGGATTTGCACCCCCCCTCAATGATAAATTCAGCGAAGTATGAAAGCTGAGATAAGACTCAGGAAGAGAATTCAGAGTGGTTGTAATCATCTCTGAATCAGGAATAATTTCATCTATATTTAACAACTGCTCTCTGAGATCCTGTAGCTTAGTGAGGTGGGCTGACATGGAGTCACCCTCCTCCATATGTGTATTGCTCAACTCTCTTTTTAAAAAAGATACCCTGGCATCATTCCGTGCTGCATACATGCTTTCCAAAATATCCCACGCTGCCCTGGAGGTCTTACACGACCGGATATGCGGAATGATTGATCTTTTCACTGAAAGAGAGATGCAAGACAAGGCTAAGGCATCCCGTGAATCCCATCTCTTTTGTTCAGGAGTATTAACTGTAGCTGCACCAACAACTTGTCCTGCAGCTGCACCTTGTGCACGACCTCTTCCACCTCCTTGGTGAGGAGGGGTAGCAGGTGCAATATCTGCTGGTCGGATTTCATCCCCATTGACATAATCCCATAGATTGCGAGAAATCAGAATATTACGTACCATGAAACTCCAGAGGGAGTAGTTGGTACCATCCAATTTGTCTTCCTGAGAAAGACCACCGAACTGAAAATCATTCTGATTTTGATGGGCCATATCTGAAAAAAGAATTGAAGCAGATACAAAGCTGAATTCCCTTACTGGGAATAAAATGCACAACTCCCAAAAACCAAACCCAAGCACGGGCTGTATAAGCAACTTAGATTTCTGCACTTGAGCTGTCAGAAATCTGTCCAAGCATAGAACACTCTCCAAAATCTGCCAAAAGTGTTTCAAACACTCCAATAAAGGCAGTATATACTGAATACTCCAAAAAATGCTCTCCAAACACAAAAGCCCCAATTTGTAGCTAGAAATTGCAGCCAGAAAGGGGTAAAAATGTCAAAAGCCCCAAATCTGCAATTTTAATACAAAAGCCCCAAATTTCAGATAAATCTGCAATTTTGCTCTTGTGATATCTTCAAAATTGCCCAATGATTGCAATGGCTTCAATCTGCAAAATGCCCCAAATATTCTAGCAGAATACTTAGCCAAACAATGGCTGTTGCAAACTTAGCCTGTCAAAAATCACTTGCCAAAATGAAGATGACCTGCCAAAAACTTAGCCTGCCAGATCTCTTGTCCAAAACCAAGAAGATCCGTGCTGCTGTACTGAAGCAGATGCAGTACGGATTGACAGCGAAGTACAGATTGCTGGTACAGCGAAAAGCAAATGCAGTACAGATCGACGGCGCTGTACGGTGTACGGTCACAGGGTACGGCAAAGTACGACTACAGGTACAGCAAGTACGACTGCAGGTGACGAACAGATTCGGCGCTGTACGGCGAAGTACGACTGACAGATTCGGCGCTGTACGGCGAAGTACGGCGTAGAGGTACGGATTTGTACGGCAGGCGACAGAATCGTACGGAGATGTACTCAGGTACGATGTACGGCGATGTACTTAGGCGAAATCGTACGGCAGGCGACAGAATCGTACGGGAAGCTGTTCGTACGGCAGGCGATAGAAATCCGTACAGTCGTACGGACTGTACGGTCTGATTTGTTGAGGCTGAAAAGTCGAGGTTATGATTGAAGCTTGAGGGAGCAAGGAGCACAAGACTCTTGGACCTGCTCTGATACCATATGAAGGAATGGAGATAGATAGAGAGAGTGAGAGCAAGAGAGAGTGAGAGAGACGTAAGCTTAAAAGCTGTAGTTGCTCAATAGAGTGTGTAAAAGAGTACAACACAAAGTAGTGTAGATAAGGTTTTGTCATAGTGACAAAACCTTAGTAGTCACTAACCATAGTTAGTGAACTAACTGCAGTTAGGGGGAAAAACCTCTAAAAGAGGGAAAAGTGCCCCTAACTAACTTATTATATTACATTGGTCACTGCTGAATTATAGATATAATTCCAACAGACTATTGCACCAAGACAAAGGTCTCCAACATATTTCAGCTGATTGAGAATGCTACTACAGCCTATGCTCTCATGCAAGGGATGACTCCAGGATTCAAAGGTAAGCAGCAGGATGACTCTTTCACAAAAAGGAAATTTGCCAAGACGACCAACGTCAAGTTTGATGTGGACCAGCGACCTGATAGTAAGCCCAGTACCAGAGAGAGATTGTCTCATGAGGAACGGCAAGCTCTATTTGAAGCTGGAAAGTGTTTCCTTTGCAAAGAAGAGGGCCATCAGGCCAAAGATTGTCCCAATCGTAAATGGAAACAACCTTTGGGAGCACAAGAAGCGAAAAAGGACAGCCACACATGCTAGGAGATTTGTTTTCCTTTGGTAAAAAAGCAGTAATATTGGTATGAATAATTGTAACAGCCAGAAATTGGAGAGTCTCCTCTTTCTAGGTTGCTTTGTTATTGGCAGGATGTTTATTCCCTACTAGTTTTGCATGGTAATTTGCAGGATGGTTCTTCCCTGCTAGTTTTGTTGATTTTTGTATCAATCAGAAGATGGAGAGTCTCCTCTTCTAGGCTGAATCGTAAATTGCAGATAAGTATTCCTTGTTACTCTTGGATTGCTCTTGTTGCCCGGCATGGCTAGAGCAGCACATCCACGTATCACATTCCTGTTTTGGATGCTCTTGTTGCCCGGCATGGCTCGAGCAATAAATCCATTTAGTACATGCCAGTTGGTTTTTGATTTGAACCATGAGGCAAGGATCCAAGTCTAGCATAGATTGGCTGAACTGATTCGGCTTGCGGTGATGCAAGTCTGAAAGGACATCGAGTACCGGGATCTATGTTCCCAAATCCCTTATTGCCATGTGTGTGAGGTTCAAGTTTTTGCAGGCAAGTGAACTAGCAGATTTCACTCAGAGTGGTGTAGTCCACTCAGTTGTTGTGCTTTGAGCTGACTTCGGTTGTAGCTCCTTCAAGCTCAGCAAAGCGTAGGTCTAGAGCATTGCCTGATGCTCAAGAGGGGGTTAGTTCCTCCACCCCCTTACCAACAGACAGGCTAACGGTGTCTAGAAGTCGCTTGGTGACACTGTATGTCTCACCTGAGGTATTGTTTGCTAACAACACATCTGCTATGGGACTTCTACGATGAGTGTACTAGTCACTCCACACGGATGATGCATTGATATATGGATGGACTTGCACGCTCTCCTAGACCATATCGTCATTGCTAGTGGTTTATGTTTATAGCAGCAAACTTGATAGTTTGCTATTTCAAGAGGAGGGTATGTCACGGGGATGTGAAGTTATGAACCGTGACTAGCTTTGGCTGAAGGGGCTAGCCCAGGGGAAAGCGACGCTTCCCAGAAGTCCCTAGGTGCACACACTAGGCCTACTTGCTAGGGGCAAGGCAAGGTTTAGAGGGGTCTTAAAGTCAGGCCCAAGGAAACCAATAATGCATTGGTTAGAAGGGGTTAGGACTTAAATGTGAGGGGCAAACCAATGTTCCACTGGTCTGTGTGGGTTAGAGCATTAATGAGGGGGCCACGTGGCTGCCCCTCATGCACACCTAACCCCCCTTGCTCTCCTTCCACCTTGGTTTTTGATGAAGGTACGGGTTTTTCAACATAGCTTTTCTCTCTCTCTCTCCCCTCCGTGAGCATCGGCACTCATTTGAAGGTCGTACATAAATCTCATGCATCTCGAGCCAGTCCGTACGGCTGTACGGACTGTAGGGACTGCATTTAATGAATCCATACTTGCTGTAGACCTTTCAACGCTGCTGTACGGGATCCAAGGCTGATTGTATGGCCTTTCCACGCAGGCTGTACAGGGTCTTTCGCGTTGCACGAAGCCCAAGGTCTTAATTGCACATTGTACGGAGCACTTGCTACTGTTGTACAACCTTTGGCTACTGTACGGGCGGATTTTCAGATTGTACGGGCTGTTGTATAGTTGATCGTACGATTCCTTGCACACACCCCAAGGCAAGTTGTTGGCTGATCAGTTTCCTCTGTTGCCCGTGACACCCTCCTATTCTCTCTCTCTCTCTCTCTCTCTCTCTGATTCCAGCCTGTTATCTCTCTCTTCCTTCCCCTCTCCAGCCTCCACATAGGATCTGTTGCCCATGGAGGTTTCCTGGACTGGATTGGAGTTCCTCGGAGCTGGTCTGGAGCTGGATTGAAGGTGTTTGAAGCTGGTTTGAGTTCTCTTGTCGCTATTCCTTTCATGTGATTGCATTTGGTGATTTTTGGAAGCTTGTTGTGGCTCCACTTGTTGTTTGGAGCTTCCTCCGGACCTTACAGGCTTAAGCAAACACTCAGATACAGAGGGTGTGCCTGGGAGAGTGCCCAAGGGGCGGTGTATTGCATTTTGGAAACCTTGAGGCTGCTTGAGCATTTTGGAAAGTGTATGGAATGCAGGTTATAGCCAAGGTTTGGCTTGGACAGTGGAATTGCCTGTGGGGCAAAGCACAAGGGTGAGCCCTTGTTGTATGTACCAATTTCATTCCTAAAGAAATAAATAAATACCGGAAGGGGCACCAAGTGTTTGGGGCCAGTGTTGTGTCTTGTACTTGGTTTCATTGAGTAGGGGCACTCTAGCCTCCATCCAGTTATTTCTCAAATTGTTTCTAAGTGGTGTTGTTTAAAGTTAACAGATTGAAATGATAGAAGGAGGCTGTGAATAACGACTATGCAATGCAAGTTATGGTCTACTGCCCTTTAGGAAACTGAAGGCCGCTTATATAAGTGATGCCAAATAACCACTCTAGCATCATCTGTGGCCTGAGTGTCACGATCTGCTATAAGAAGGGCGGCATAGAAATCAGTGGCAACTGCAAGACGGCATCTGGATGTGTCTGAAGAACTCCGCCTGAGTCAACAAGCTGTGAGACGCTCTCCCTACTATGTCTCGGGCCAAGATTAGAGAAGAACTGCTTGTTGACCCTACCTCCCGTCTGAGTCCAAAATGACTCTCTGGCATGAAAGGCATACTCTGCTCTCTGATCTAAAAGTGACTGCTATTGGGCCCTTGCTGCAGCAAGGTGCTCCTGAATCCAAGCATCTATAGGCCTCTTTTGCTCCTCCCTCTGAAGGGCAGCCAACTGCTGACGGATACCTATATCACGCCTGAGGATCGCACCCCTCTTGATACGAGCAACTAAAAGATAAAAGTCGCTAATACCAGAGAGGGTTGTAGCTAAGTCTGATGGAGAAAGCTGCCCATCATGCATATGAGATACCCAAGTCCTCGACACTGCATATGAGTCACACGATTTGAAGGTCAACCTCGATAAAACCAAGGTTATGAACTTCGACACATCTCGAGCAGCCATGCACACAATTCACATTCGATGGGGCATCGGTTGAGATTGTCTCCTCATATACCTACTTCAATGTCGGTTTCTCTGGCCCGATCTTCACGATGAGACCAGCGATGCAGGCCCGTTTGAGTAGGGGCTACGCCTCACTTGCTTGACTGGAGAGATAGTGCTTCTACTCACACTTTCAGGATCCTCGGACCAAGGCTCTTCTATTTTACTCCTTGGTACAACCAGCACGCATGTATTGCAGCCCTTGTTGGGGGCCACACCTCTCAGACATAGAATGGGCTCGAGTAGAGTGACTACAGATTCTCTTGCTCTCGCAGATGGTCCGGGACAAGCCATCGTTGCCACACCAAATCAATCAAGCCAAGTTCAGCCCTTGGCTATTGCAACTAGATGCAACCTTCCAGACTATCACCTATCTATGCCGTGTTAGACAACACGGATCCTACACATCGGGGCGACCTAGACTACCATGGCTGGCTATGGCCTCATCCATGGGTCTCCCAAATGGAGGAGACGAGAGAGGCTAGAATGCACATACACGTAACTGGTTCAGGAGATTGGGGCTCCATATTGATAGATTGCCTTCCTTTCACTACAGCTTAGACACTCCATCAATCCCACTTGGATACCACGAGGTGAACCAGGTCATTCGAGAGGATCTCTTACAGCTACACACTTTCAGGACATGGTCAGGAGCCGAGGGAGCTTCCAGTGAAGCTCAGCTTCTACAGAGACCACTGCCTCCACATCTCAGAGGAGGGTTTCATTATCCCCCCGAGTACTCGTGGATCCACCTACCGCACACACTGAGGATCGCCATTGGGCAATTTCGACTGTCATCACACCGACTCCGTATTGAGAGCGGACGACCTGAGGGGATACCAAGAGTGTTGCATATGCACGCTATGTGATCGACACGAGGTCGAGTCAAAGGAGCACTTCGCATTCAGATGCCCCGCATACTATGAGATCCATGGTCGATATCATTGTCTCTTCAGAGACGATTTTGGGCCCCTGTGCAAGCTTCTTTCATACCCAAACCAGGGGTGCCTTGCCGCTTTCCTTCATGAGGACTTCGACACAGAGAGCACCTACTCAGGACACGGAGACAGGCCTCCGATACACAGTCCGATTACTCCAGAGCAAGATTACACAGTTTTTTCACTCAGACCGTAGGGAGACTGTATGGATCACATAGTCCCTGACGGGAGACACAGCAGACACCCAAGGGCTGATCCCCCCCATCAAGGCCGATCCTCCCATTAGGGAGCAGACATAGACCAAAGAGCTCAAAGCAACCTGATGAAGGGAGCTCAAAGCAGAAAGAAATCAAACCCTTGAAGGAAAGGTACAAGAAGGAGCTCAAAGCAATCGGATGTACCTAAAAGACCTCCAAGCAATCGGATGTAGCTGAATGACCTCAATGTATGAGATGTATCTACTCAATTATTAATGAATTTACTCTTTAGTTACTTCCAAAGTTGTTGAATGTTTGTGGTCACTTTAATACAAGTTTCCTTTATACAAGCCAACTGTTTTAGGATCTTTCTTTATCAAACAAGCTATTTTAGGATCACAACCAGCACGGTGGTCATATAGGATAAGTGGTCATATAGCTTCTTTCTTTATCAAACAAGCTATTTTGGGATCACAACTAGCACGGTGGTCATAGTGGTCTCATAATTTAGGATTGCAACTAACAAGGTGGTAGAGTGCAAGACACACCATACTCAATAGCAGACAGATGCATATATTACACTTGGCGACCTCCCATCCCTATTCAAACCTGGAGCACAGCCCACAGGAGTTACAGTAGCTCTGGTTAGGAGCAGGGTCATCGCCCACAGACCTCACCCGCAGACCGAGACAGCCGACTACAGCCACATACAGGCGCATGTGCTCCATCACAAGCTATACATCCGCACGGCCTCGCCCTCCCTGAGCTCCCCCTGACACCTACACCATTATGAGACCGCATTGTACTGATGAGGATGATGATGATGCCACTACTGATGATATATGACTATGTACTTTGTTAGGACTTAGCACTCATCATGGGTGATGATGCTCGCTTAGTAGCTCCACCCTTTTGCTTGTTGTATCAGGTTTTCTACCAGTCTCATAGACCCATCAGTCTTTCATAGGCTTTAATAAACTTTCTTTCTTCCGTTCTTTCTTTCTTTCTCACTATCGGGGCCTCACTTGTTTTATGAGATGCATAGATCGCAGCTTCGCTTAGCATATTTGCAGATCCAGATGCACAGAAGCACTTGATAGTCCCTGCCACCAATTGGTACTTCTCCCGATGAATAAAGAGGAATCTTTATTAGATTGACTTTGGCTAACTAATTTACTTCGCTTTGCATTGGTAAAGAGAACTATGGGGATGCCCACAAGGGACTAGGATTAGTCCGAGAACTAGAAAGCATGCATTTGACTAACGTCTCATGGGTTAAAGTGTTGGAAAATGTTTATTGAATGTGTAGGACCAAGAAGAGTGCAAAAAAGGCCCAAAATACAAAGAGCGAGTGCCAAAACGGAGGCCCCACAAGAAAAGTACAATAAGTGGTGCCCCACTTAATGGAGGGACCACTAGAGTCAAAATTCCTTTAAAGACGCCCTACTTGGAGAAAAGTTCTTTCTTTATGGAGAAAAGCTGAAAAAATTAGCTTTTGTAAAAAGAAGCCTATTCTAGCTAGAAAGCAGGACTAGCTTTTGGAAAAGCACAAACTAGACCTAGGCTATGAAAAGACAGCCCCTGAGCTCTAAGCTGTATTGAGAGCTTCATGCTCCCTTTGTGAGCCATTTGTATAAAGTTATTCTGTTGCAATAAAGACCTTTGTGTGCGGGGCAGGTGGGTGGGTGGCTGTTGGGAAAGGGGGGGGGGGGTCTCTCTCTCCTTCCCTACTCTTCCACCCCTTCTTCCATTGTGATAACAGTTCCAGCCCCCAGACAACACAGGTATTAAAGTGCAATTTGCCCCTTAGTGCTGCAAATTGTTGCTGATCGCTGTGATTTGGTGTTCAGCCACCTATTCTTGAGGATTTGAAGTGTGAATTAGCTAGAGGGGCTGTGGTTTGGTGATTGGAGCTGTGTTAGACAGGTCACTACAAGTTTGAGGTGGTATTTACAGCCTCAACCTAGGATTTTCTCTAAACTTGCTTGTTTGACCCTCTCCAGTTTTCTTCAAATGCTAACACATGGTGTATTCTTGCCTTGAGCACTCTGCACTTGGGGACCTTTTCATACTTACTAGATGTCTTTTTCCCTTAATAACAAAGAAGAGAATCGGTCTCATGACCACTAGGCCTGACATTTCATGTGTTGTCAACTGCTTTAGCCTGGCTATGGCACATTGCAGAAAAATCCACTGGAAGACAGCAAGCAAAATCTCAAGTGCATCAAGAATACTAGGCAATCAAAACCCTACTACTGAAAAGTTTTGTGATAATGGCCAGACAGATAGCAAGACAAGAAGTCCACAACAAGCTTACACCCTTTTACTCAACAGTGAGCATTTCATGGGTGACAATACAATGCTCTTTCTTCCACTGAGGCTTGAGTATATGGCAATTACTACAGCAGTGTGAGAAGCCATTTGTCTTTATAGATAACTTGAGATCTTGGCATAGCACATGTTCAGTTCCTGTTGGTTGTGATAACCAACAGTACAGTGCTTTTACCAAGAATCCTGTGAATCATTTTAGGACCAAGCGCGTCACTATCAAGTAACATTATCCCTGAGAAAGCAGATGGCCAGATCCAGATGATCTATTGTTCTACAAAAAGCATTCAAGCTAACACTTCACCAAGGCATTACAAAAGGAGAATTTTGTTGTTTGCAGGCATCTCCATGATAGTCAAGATAACATGATTCATAAAAGATTCGCAATGCAAGATGCCCCTAAAGATTAAGTAACTTTCAATCTTGTAGTCTCTTTCATTTCAACCCCTTTGCATTTATGAGGGAATGATTGACATATTACTGCATGAGTTGTAATCAGTCATGTTGTATTATTCTGTATTAACATTAGCTTGATTTGGTCACTAAAACGGAAACTTATGTACCAACAGCTGAATTTTCTCCTCTCTCAAACCCTGTCACTGAACTGCCAAAAATGTAACAACTACACCATAGTAAAGAGCCAAACTTTCGTTATTACATACCCTGCATTAAAGCCTTTCAACGAAGTGAGATGATTAGATTGCTGTTTTAAAAAGTAAAAGCACCATTACTTTCGTTTTCTTAAAACACCTCAAGATTAAGAAGCAATCAGTACAAATTTAGTCAAGCAAACAAGGTTTAGCCATGTGAGGCATCCATATGAGATTCTGGGGTAAAATATTTTAGTTGTTGTCATTCATCATAAATATTGACTCTAAACCTATGATAGATTGAGGTCTTAGAAATATCTATTGATTTGCAATGCGGCCCATAAATATATCTCCAAGGAATGAATTTGAATCTTTATAAATAATAATTAAAAGCATGCAAGGACTAGGCCAAAGAAACCACCTATGAACTAACTTCCGTAAGCTTATGAAGAATGATTGCACAAATCTAAAAGGCATCACTCACTGCATAAACTCCAATCAGAAGTAAAAAGATAGGAGCCTGCTAAGGATGAGCACGATAAGTGGCCCTACGAATACCAATTCTTTGTTGGGATAATAAGTTCCCTATAGTCCTACCAACAATATAGATTTGCAACATCTACAACCTTTGTTCAATTTCTCTTTTTCAAATCAATGTCTTGCATTTAAGATGTCAGCCAACATTTTGAGTTTTGTCTTGCAGGTCCATAGACTATCAGTTTTCTAAAGAAAAAGGAAAGAATAAAGGGAAAATGAACATCGTATACCACTTGCAGAAAACCACTTGCAGAAAACCATTTATCTGTATCTCATGGCTACACATAGAGGAGCTTAAGCACTGGGACATTATTTTGTGAATCCTCTTGTATCGGGTTCTCCCACGACCCTTTTTGTATATCCATAGAATAAAGGAAAAGGGGACACAACAAAGGGCAAAGAACTTCCCATCACAAAAGGTTGCTTTCCTGCTGTTGAGGATGCTGTTTCTTATTTTGATATTATTGTCAAGTGAGACAACCAAAGCATGTGAGCCCCTCAAATAGAAGGAATCTAGTATGTACAAACCATAATCTTTTAGAGGACGTTGCCCATGATCACCCAAAACTGCCGTAACAAGCTCCATTGATATGCACAAATGGTGTCTCTGAGGAAACATAACAAAGTGAAAGGTCAATCTCTAGATTGGCAAAAGTTAACATCTGAAAAAGCTATTTACAAATTAGAACAAGAGATTCAAGGCATCAGCCTTGTACACGGGTAGCCAGCAAGCACTGAAACATGTCCAAAAATAAAAGCACATGTAGGATCGATTAACGAGAGAGAGAGAGTGCAAGGTACAAAGAGTCGAAGATAGCAGCCGTCACGTCAACTAGTGTAGTGTAAAGAAAAACACATAGTACTTGTACCTAGACCCTAGGACTAAGTGTCCTAGGTGTCACATAGGACTAAGTGTCCTATGTGGCATAAAAGGCACAAAATAAACTAAGTGCCTATACCTATGCCTACAAGGCACATACCAAGGCCCATAGGGCATCACTAGAACTGGGAGAAGATGACCTACAAACCCCCCTCCATGGTATGGGCTGAAGTATTCTACAAACGTCTCAGAATACCTCGTATTTTCTGAGCATGGTGGCACATGTTCATCCAAAAGAATATAGCCACCTATAAATGTACAAGGTATGTCAGATCACGTAACAAAGGGAACCAAGTGTAAAGCCTGGCGGAAGACTTCGAACTTGGGACGAGGAAGTGCCTTTGTAAACAGATCTGCTATGTTGTCCTCTGTGGGAAGATGGGACAGCTCTATGTCTTCTGCAAACAACCGCTCTCAAACATAATGATAGTGAACTTCAATATGCTTGGTACGCGCATGAAACATTACGCGCAATGGCCAAAGCACTATGGCTGTCAGTGTAGACCATAGTGGAGGATGTCTGGCGAATACCAAGATCTGTAAGTAATTGTCGAAGCCAAACACACTCTACTGTAGCGGTGAAAGCTGCCCTGTACTCAGCCTCATAGCTAGATGTTCCAAATGTTGGTTGCTTCTTACTAAGCTAAGAGAGACATGAATTTCCAAGCAAAAAACAATTGCCAGTATGTGACACTCTGGTGTCGGAACATCCTGCCCAGTCACTATCCATGTAAGCATGCATGCTAAGTGAAACCTGATCACCATAGAAAAGGGCTAAATTCTAAATGCCTTTGAGATATCTGAAAACTCTCTTCACTACCTGCCAATGCTGTGAGCTGAGCATGTCCATGAATCTGCTAAGCTGAGATACTGCATACTGTAAGTCAGGTCTGGTGTGACATCAATAAATAAGGCATCCAATAGCCTGCTGATACAGAGTGATATCACATGGTGAGCTCCCATCATGAGCTGAACATTTGAAGCCAGGGTCCACTGGAGTAGAGATGGGCTTGCAATCCTTGAGCTGACTACGATCAAGGAGCTGTACAATATACTTGGACTGAGACATCATAAGACCCCCTACATCTGGGCCTGTGATGAGCATATCATCCACATATAAAATCAGCACTAAAAAATCAGATCCACTCACACGGACATAAAGAGTGGGTTTTGTGGGGCTATTCTAAAAACAAAGGGATAGTAAGTGTGCATGAATTTTGGCATACCATGCCCTGGGTGCCTGCTTCAAACCATAAATAACAACCTCAAAGCCAGGAGGTTGTGTGACATAGACTTCTTCCCACAGATCCCCATGAAGAAAAGCAGTCTTGATGTCAAGTTGATGCACTTGCCAATGGTGATGTGCTGCAATGCCAATGACACATCTAATGGTAGTAATCCTGGATGTGGAAGCAAATGTCTCCTCAAAGTCAATGCCTTAATGTTGGGCATACCCTTTTGCAACAAGACGGGCTTTGTGTCGATCTGTACTGCCATCAGATTTCCTTTTTAATTTGTAGACCCATCGGGTACCAATGGCACGCTTGCCGGGGGGGAGATCTACTAATTCCCATGTGTCATTTTTGGCAATGGATTGTAACTCAACTTTCATTGCATCCATCCACTCTTTGCTGTCAAAAGCATCTTTATGGCACAAAGGCTCTTCATTGCAAGCTGTAGCAAGGAGTGCAAACTCAAGAAAGTGACCATGCATCTGTCTATTTCCTGATCTTGTCCAGGCAACAAAAGGCTGATCTTGTTTGCTGTCCCTCAATGTATCAAGAAGCCATCTAGGAACTTGCTTTTGTTGTCTATTGACAGCTCTGTCTTCAATCACTGCATCATGAATAGTGGGATCATTTTGTGCTGGAAGAGAAACCTACAAATCAGCATGGGATACTGGCTGATCATTGCTTGTTGGAGGGCCTGCAAAACCTCCTCTTGCTGGTCAAAGTCCTCTTCTGAGGATGGCAAAGGTAACCAAGATTCAAAGGCATCAAACATGTCAAATTCTGGCTTAGCTTTGCAGTCCACAAGAGGAGAAGCCGAATGTTCAGCAAAAATGACATCTCTACTGACAATAATCTTCCCAGTATTTGGTTGGTATAACCCATACCCTCTGCTCTCCTGGCTATAACCAATGAATATACATTTGATTGCCTTGTCATCAAGCTTATGTCTCAGCTGAGATGGTACATGAACATATGCAAGAGACCCAAAAACTCTCATATGTGAAAGTGAAGGCTTCCTGCCTTTCCATGCTTCATAAGGTGTAACAGTCTTCAATGCCCTTGTAAGTGATCTATTCAAAACATAGTTGGCTCACATCACTGCATCAAGCCAAAATTCATTGGGCAAAGACTTGGCCTTAAGCATGCACTTGGCCATCCCCATAGTAGACCTATTTTTCCTTTCAAGAACAGGATTATGCTGAGGAGTGTACGGAGTAGTGCATGAGTGAACAATGCCCCATGAAGACAAAAATGCATCAAACTCCTTTGACATATAGTCTCCCCCCGTATCTGTGTTGAGGGTGACAAGCTTGCATCCTGATTCATTCTCAACCATATTCACCCACCTCTGAAAGCATAAGAACACTTCAAATTTGGCTCTTAAAGCATATACCCAGTGTACCGATGATTGGAGCTGACAGCAATACATTGTGACTGTACGGGCAGCATGTAGGCAAGCAAGCAATCAATCTATACAGTGTACGGATAGGTACGGCGAAGCTGAAGATGAGCTCGACGAAGAGGCTATCTGGGCTGATAGCGAGGCCAATGGGAGCTGGTCCTAGAGCAGGTACAGGATGTAAGAGCTAACCTTGCTCTGATACCAAATGAAGAAAAAAGCAAGAAGCAAGAGAGCTGAAGCAAAACGTAAGTTGAATAGAGAGTGTAAGAACAACTACAAAGGAGAGAACGTTTTGTCTAAGTGACAAAACCTTATCCTAACCACTAACTGTAGTTAGGGATCCTAACTGTGGTTCGGGGTAAAAACCTCTAAAGAGGGAAAAGTGCCCCTAACCCACTTATTACATTACATTGGTCACTGCCTAGAATATGGCAATAATTCTAACATGTAGTTCTTTTCAAATAAAAACTACTAGTTTTCCATCAAGGGTTGTAGCATCTGAGTCAGTTTTTTTTTTTTGGGCAAAAAGAGACTTCTATTAAGTATTAAAGAAAACCGTTAGAGCAAGCTCCATAAGGGAATATGGGATACACCACGCAATGCATGAAAAGCTCAAGAGCCAAAAAGAAAGGATTGGGGCTGATAGTGCCATCTCAATCCGGTAGCGACCCTTAAAAAAAAGGGAGAACCCCTCCAAACTCGGAGAAATACAGTCCTCCTAGAAGACGCTGCCCGTGAAGGGCCCTGCATGCTAGCCCATATGGCTATCAAAGTGTGAACCATGTCACTCCAAATCCCCATGAACACCTGTGATGGGTGTATCTGGGTGCCATCCAAAGCCTCTATACATCTGGCTCTCCAAATGTGCCAAGAGGAAATGCTAGCCAAAATCTCCCGAGAGGTGTCGACTGAAACATGTGAAGCTCTGAATGGAATATGTGGTACATCCTGAAGAGAGCAAGGCTCTATCACATGTCGGCGGATCGAGAGTGCCCAAGAAGCAAGCTCACCCTCATAAAACACCTGGGGCCCAGTAAGGGATAACCATGCCACCGAGCCCCAAGTCATGAAGAAAGGGCAAGTATGAAAAATGCTGAGTATCCGAGCAACTCCTTTCCAAACAGTGCTCACTTGATTGCACTCTCAAAGGCAATGTCGCACTAACTCCTCTGCAGAATGACAGCGAGGACAAGTGGGATCAGCCCCAAATCGTGATCTCCACAGGTTCACTGCAATCCCTTCATGAATAGAAAGGCAAAAGAAAAGGTGATCGTTCTATTTCTGAGGGATTTCCAGAGCCTCCTCCAAAAATTCATACGCAAATCTGCGGTGATGAAGAAGCTATCCCAATATGCGGCTCTGGAGGGAATCCAACCCCTACTGCTCAGCTAAATCACCTGGCATTACCAACCGTGAAACGAAAGAAGGGAATACCCCTCTCTCGGTGCCCATGATCTATCCACTCCCACTCTCTTGGATCCCACTGCAAGCACCTGATAGGTGCACCTCAATATAACCACAACCTCCAGGATCCCAGGGCCAAGAGCAGAGGGTCGACGTCTAAGTATCACTGCAAGCCCGCTCCATGGTCCACAAAACCAGCAATCCTGACAGGCTGAAAGACACCTCTAGAAGAATATCATCCGTGGATCTAGAGAGTATACCTTCATCCCCAACGTCAAAGACCAAAGCATCTTCCCCGAGACCTCGAAGAGCGATCACCTGTAGAGGAACTGCAGTCCTCGAAAAAGCTCCCATCCAAGTGGTGGAAGTAATAGGCATCTCAACTGTCCATTCCACCGGGATGGCTGCATCTATCTGCTGAATCCTGAGTGCTAACCCTCTCAGGTGACTCATGGACTGTAGCCTCTGATCCTCATGTAGCCTGATAAAAGCCTTCCAAGTGCCTACTGTGTAGGCGGGGCCTCTCTCCCATCTAGACCACTGCATATAATGAGAAGTGCCCCGTGGTCTGCCATGCTCATCAAGTATACTATCGTTCCAAATGATCGGCCACCTATCAATCTCTTCAAGAGTAGACGGCGAATCCCTTCGAAGAGTGTTCCTGAAGCTCCCCCAAGCTTTGAGGATGGCAGTCATGAGAGGAGAGACAGGAGACCTGAGAGAGGCGGAAGTAAAAATCCAGCGAGGCCTGTCCACCCAATCATCTCCCAAGGAAAGAAATCCTTCCAAGGTTCCTGCCCAGCCATGAGTCCCCTCACCACCACCTTACAAAGCAATGCCCTGCACTG
Source organism: Dipteris shenzhenensis (assembly GCF_047967505.1). Classification (NCBI taxonomy): domain Eukaryota; kingdom Viridiplantae; phylum Streptophyta; class Polypodiopsida; order Gleicheniales; family Dipteridaceae; genus Dipteris; species Dipteris shenzhenensis. The sequence goes on along the minus strand of NC_141598.1, from coordinate 39,000,023 downwards.
CAAGTCCGGGTCAATGATATTAAAGCCCCCTTCCAATGTACGGAGAATAATGGTCTCCCAGGTCACCCTAGCTGCAACATCTCCCGTGCCATCAAGTCCACTGCATAAACAATTTCTGACTAGTCTAATGAGCTGAGTGATGGAATCCCTAGACCGGCACCAACGAGAACACACAAACCAGGCGGTGGCCAAGAGAACCTGGTTCACTACCACAACTCTACAAGCAAGGTCCAGTTTGGCTGAGCTCCAAAAAAGGAGCTTTTTCCTTATACTTTCTAGTACTGAGGCAAACTGCTGTGCTGGAGAGATGCCCAATCCTACCTGGCATCCCAAATATCTGACAGCACACCCCTCTGAATCCAGGAAAAGCCAATGTCAACTCCCCAGCCTGGAGTGTCCTCATCACTGATCCAAAAGCCAAAGGATTTATGCCAGTTAATGTGTGCCCCTGTAGCTGAGCAAAAAATATCCAAGGCTATCCGGAAAGAATCAAGTGACTGCGAAGAGGCCTCAATAAAAATAGCAGTGTCATCAGCCAACTCACAGTCAAGAAGCTTCTGCTCCTGTCTCAAGGGCAAACTCAACCCATAAAGCTCAGCCTGAGATCTAAGGAAGATACTCATAGCTTCTGCCACAAAAAGAAAGAGAAAGGGGGCTAAAGGGCATTCCTGACGAACTGATCTGGAAATCTGAAACTTGTCACCCCTTACCCCTCCAATCAAAACCTGGTTGTCGGCTGATCTGTACAGGGAGGACACCCCTCTAATCCATGCATCTGAAAATCCAAATTGTAGAAGGGTGCCCTCAAGAAAACCCCAATCTACTCTGTCCTAGGCTTTCTCAAAGTCCAGGAGTAGAACTGCCAGCCTCTGCCCGCTCTGCATAGCCCACTCTGTGGCTTCCCAAAAGGAAGAGATATTATCAAATATGCTCCTGCCATGCACAAAGCTTGTCTGAGTATCATGGATGAGGTCTGGAAGAAGGGGCTGCAATCGGATGCTGATCGCCTTGGCAAGCATTTTGTATAGAGTGCCCAAAAGAGTGATGGGTCTCCATTGGGATACAAAATTCCTATTGCCACCTTTCGGGTTAAGCTGTATGAGTCCCTCAGTCAGTGAGTCAGGCATCTCACCCCAGTCCCAAATGCCCTGCAGGGCTGAAGTAATATGATCACCTATCATATCCAAAAGGCTGTAAAAAAAGGAGGAGTAAGACCATCGGAACCAGGGCACTTGCCCTTATGAAGGGTGGAGAGAGCAGTCTTGAACTCTGTGTTGCTAAAGCGTGCATCAAGTGAGCATGTCATCTCTGGTATGACCAACATAGGTAAACTCTACCAAATTTTATCTTTAGCCACATCTGTGACCTGTGTGTCAGGATCTGCAGAAAGGAGGCATAGAAAGATGTCGCTAAGTGCATGACGGTATCCGGATGAGACTGCAAAACGCCGTCAGAGTCAATAAGCTACCTGACACTCTCTCTACTATGTCTGGGATCAAGTGTAGAGAAAAAGTGTTTATTGACTCTCCCTCCCATTTGTATCCAAAAGGACTCCCGTGCATGGAAGGCATACTCTGCTCTCTGATCAAGCAATGTCTGCAAGTGAGCCCTTGCCGCAGCAAGGCGCTCCTCTATCCAAGCATCTGATGGTCGTCTCTGCTCCTCTCTCTGCGAGGCTACCAACTGCCGGCGGATACCAATCTCCTGCCTGAGTGAGTTGTGGCCACATTCAGTACATAATTACATCACCAAGATGAGGGTGGTGAGGGATCAACTCTCTGTAGTTGGTCAACAACTGGATTCTGCTCGGATTGTTAGACTTTTTCTTGGTTGCTCCTCAAGAGCTACAAGGGTTTTGTGACAACCATGATTGCATGACAACTGTCGACACTAGTTACATTCGAAGAGCTAGTGCCCATTCTCGTGCAGCATGGAGCTTAGGAGAGGAAGTTCGATGGATCCAACAACAAAGATTTTCTCATGAAGAAAAAGCCAAGGGTAAGCCCATCAAGGGTAAGCCACAGTCTAATGGAGACTCTAAAGAAGATAGGTTAGGCGATTCAAAGACAAAGAAGAAATGCTTCTACTGTGAGAACCTAGGACCAGCCACCCCCCTGCATGTGAGGAAGCAAGATCTGCAAGACTGCCTCTGTGATAGTCTCATCCGTGTATAAGGCATCGGGGATCCTAATACTGTGAGACTGTCCTCTCAGATGGGGCTCTGAGATGGACACAAAAACCAGAAAATGGTCGGAAGTGGAAACACCAGGTGCAATGCAAACTGTCCCCCCTCTATCAAGAGTCCAGTCATCCACATAGAATCTGTCAATCCGAGCATGGATAGGCATCTACACCCTATGGTTCGACCACGAAAACAAAAGTGGCTGAGACTGAATCTGAAATGCATCATCTGACCAAACATCTCTGCCACTGAACCTGAACAAGAAGGCGTCCCTAGCTGCTCTCTCGAGGAAATGAATACCACCTTCTCTGTCCCCTTGCTTATCAGAAGGTGCCTCAACCATGTTGGAGTCACCTCCAATAATCCACGAATCTGCAACGTCAGCCCACGAGAGCAACTCTTTCCAAAACAGAACACGGTCCCCTCCGTTGTTCGGAGCATAGACGTTGAGGAAACCAACCTTACGTCTGTCAATCAGAAGTAGAACCCACTAGGCCCTGGAGGGGGTTATGGTACCGTGTCCAATGATCAGAGGGAGAATAGAATCTGAAACTGATATGCATGTACCTCCTCTAGTTCCCAAGGCAGGAAGCCAAAAAGTCCGGCCTGAAAGCAGCTTACCTGACTTGGAGCAATCTCTAACATCCAGTTTGTGTTCCTGAAGAAAAAAAATGTCTAGGGAACCACTTGAAACACCTGGATGGAGCTGATTCCTAATCAGCTGTCTGTGACGGCGATGAGGGATGCCGCCCAATCCCTGTATATTCCAACTGGCTATCCTCATCGGCGGGAGGAAGCGGGTTGGAATACCTTACCCGACCTGGTGGCGAAAAAAGAACCCTACACCGGAGCTGACCTCCTGCTATACACACGAGGTCCAAGGGAAAAAAAGTCCACAAGTGAGAGAGAGAAAGATCTCTCAAAAGGGATGCCAATAATTGGCTCTCCAAAAGTGGAGGTACAAAATCATCATCTGGGAGGTCAGAGAGGTCCTCCAGAGCAGAAAAGGAGTTCCGCTGAGCCAGTCCTGGGGAGGGGGTACAAAGGATTCCTATCGAATCAGGGAGAGAATGTAAGACCCCCTTCCCTCTATCGACAGAAGGAGGCACCTGTACTAGGTCCTGATCAAGAAGTGCTACGAACGAGGTGCCAACAACCTGGGCTGTTGAGGGAGGTACAGCCTGATCCTCCTCCCGAGGCTCCAAGGGGATAGCCTCAGAAGCAGTGGAGGTGTAACCGCGAGCGGAACCCACCGTGGGCCAGAAGTGGTGCGGGGTGCAGGAGGGACTCGAGTAGCCCTAGGAGGGGGGGGAGCCCTAGCTGAGTCAGTCAGGGGTTCGCAAGTGTGAAACTTCAGCAGCTACAACAAAGCATGCATTGTTGGGCACAAACTTGGAGGAGAGCATAGCTCAAAAGATTACTTTTAGGGACATTTTTGTAAATTGCACTCAACCAATGACGTAACCACCAATTAGCACAAGCAATTACAAAAAAACCAATGTATCATTCAAGAACAAATGGTATTGATGTCAAAGAGCACTTGATCAAGGAAAAAGTGTAGATATCTGCCCCATAAAAGCTGGTTTTATAATTATCTATGCAGCATAGTGATAGTTGCAGAAATCTTTACCAAGCAACTCGATAAAGAGTTGTTTGAAACAGATCGACAAGTTCTTGGTTTGAAAATAATGATCAGTCCTTATTATTCATAGTAATGCTCAGTCCTTCATTCACAATAATGCTCCATCTTTCTTCATTCTCCAAATCGTCCCTACTGCAGCAACATGTTTGGGGAAAGCCTACTTCATGATGTTCTTCTTGAGCGAAGGTGCTGGGTCATGCAAATATAAAGTCATGTCTAAAATTCATGTACAATTGTGGTAATCAAAGGGTTGGATAAAGATTAAATTTATGAATACAAAAACAAGTAGTGTACAAGTAGCTACGCGAGTCTGTGGACTTTTCCTCTCTCTCCCTCTTCATCTTGTGAGCATGTGCATGGGTTTCCTTTAACTTGTACACACCCCTCAACTCGTAAACTCTATAAAACAATCCAGATCGAATCATTTAGTAGTTTCCTTTAGATTTCTTTGCAGTCGTAAGCCAAAGCGGATGTAGATAATTATAAAAGCAGCGTTCATATGGCAGAAAATCAGAAAGAGAAAAGAAACCAAGCACTACTGCTAGACAAAATGCTACCTCAAGGAATATATTGAACTCCCTCTGCTTAATTGCTGCCTGTGCACCCCAAGCTTCTTGTAGGGTCCTTCCAAGAACAAAAACTCCCACAGCTGAGTACCTGCAGAATTTGCAACCCCAATTGATCAATTGCAGCTGGAGGGCAGCAAGCAATTCATTATTTAAACATGATGCAAATTTCAATTAATTCGGGAGAGGAATCAAGGCAAAACTTCAGCACGGCTTTGTGGCAACCAAAACACATCTTGCAAAAGAATAACACCATCTTTACAAGCAAGTTACTGCCCAGCAGGCCCTCGTTGTAGAAAGAAAGAAAGAAAGAAAGAAAGTTTATTAAAGTTTTCGGAAGACCGATGGGTCTATGAGACTGTGAAAATCCTGATACAACGAGCTGTGGTGATGGAGCTACTAAACGAGCATCCATACTAATGCAAAATGCAAAAAATGCAAAAAATGCAGAATGGCAGTACTAAGTCCTAAGTTCAACATAGTCATGTCGATGGTCGACTATATATCAATCTCAGCATCATCATCAATATCATCATCATCCCCAGCAACAGCAAGATATCAGGATGGATGAGGAAGTGGAGGCATGAAGTCGGCAATATAGTGCTGTCGGCCACTCAGAGGTGCGGTCCTGGCACGTCTCCTGGTCGTACCTCTGCGTCTAACCAGGGCTACTGTGACCCCTATCGGTCGGGCTCCATCTCTAAACAAGGAGGGGATGTCTCCAAGTGTGATCCGTGTGTCGACCCTCTGTCTGAGCTGTCGGGTCACGGGCTCCGAGTTACGATCATGTCGAGGCCTTGTCTCGTTGGGGATCTAGCTGAAAGAACTCCGTGATAGAGCTGTGAGAGGGATCAACCGAGGAAGAAGTCTGCTCCTATCTTCATGCTCAGAGTATCCTCTCGCGGTGTCTAAGTGCCTCATGAATAAAACCTGCCAAACACCGCTGGTCTGGGTAGGAGAGGAAATGGGCTCAAATCCCATAACTATCTCTGAAGAGGCAGTGGAAACGTCCTCGGATCTCATAGTACACAGGACACCTAAAGATGAAATGCTCCTTTGTCTCAACCTCCTATATGTCACATAGTGTGCATATGCACCGCTACCTGGGTAGTCGCTCTGCTCTGCTGCTCTCGATTCGAAGTCTGTGTGAAGAGACCCGGAACTGCCCAAGAGAGATCCTCATCGAGTGGGGTAGGTGAATCTGTGTGTATCCTGGTGGGTCAATGAAACCCTCCACTGTGATATGTAAGAAGTGATCTCTGTAGAAGCTAAGCTTCACTGGGAGTTCACTCGGTTCCAACCAGGTCCGAAAAGTGTGTAGCTGTAGTAGATCCTCACGGATAACCTGATTGACCTCATGTGATAAGAGGGGAGAGAACGGAGCATCCATGCTATACTGGAAGGGAGGTAGTCTATCCATGTGGAGCCCCAGTCGCTCAAACCATCTCTCTGTACGTGCATACGAGCACCTCTGATCTCCTCCTGCTGCAAGTGCCATAGAAGAGGATAAAGCTATCCATGGTAGCTTGCTACGCCCCGAGGTATAATCCCCATATTCCCTAACTCGGTACAGATATGTGATGACCTGAAATGCAGCATCTAGCTGTAAAGGGGGTGACCCAAACTCAGCCTAAATGATCTGGTGAGGAACGGATGACTTACAACGAATCATCCGTGATAGCATGAGAACCTGTAGCCGCTCCACACGGGCCCACTCTATATCCGACAAGTTTGGCCCCCAACAAGGACTACCGTACATCCCCGCTGGGCGAGCCAAGGAGTCAAAAAGCAACCCCTTGGTGCGTGGATCCTGAAAGTGTGAGCGGAAGCAGTGCCTCTCTAGCCTGGCCAATGAGGCATACCCTCTACTCAAGCATGCCTGCATCGTGGGTCTCATAGTGAAGCTCGGTCTGGAGAAGATAACCCCAAGATAAGTCTATGATGAAACTATCTCAACACATGACCCCGCAAATGTGAACTGCTCCTGACATATGATGGCTCGAGATGTATTGAACATCATGACCTTGGTTTTACCCAGGTTGACCTTCAAATCATGAGACTCACAAAAGGACTGTAGTGCGTCTAGGTGTCTTTGAAGCCCCTCTGCTGAGGAAGATAAGAGAGGCACGTCATCTACATAGAGCAAAATCCGGATCAGCGTGCTTGCAAGAGAGCAACCTACATCTCCCTGTGTCTGCATCACTGTCTCAAGCTCGTCAATGTAGAGACCAAACAAGGTAGGCGATAGAGGACACCCTTGTTTGACCCCGATGGTACTCATGATCTCGTCTGTCCACCCGGATCCTACCCGAACTCTGCCAGAAACTCTCTCATAAAGTGCCATGATAGCCCAAATGATCTCTTGGTCATAACCCAAGTCCTATAGGCGCCGTATGAGGCAGGCTCTCGGGACCGTGTCAAATGCCTTGCGAAAATCCACAAAGCAACAATAAACCCTCTGCTTCCGTGACCTCGCCTCCTCGATGATACATCTGAGCGTCAGAATGTGGTCCATGGTTCCATGATCACGCCGGAATCCGGCCTGTCCTGCTGCTCTGAGTCCTCGACACTGTGCAAGTCTGCTAACCTCGAAGTCAAGTACTGATGCATAAATCTTGGACATGACATATCTAATCATAATGGTCCCGTAGTTCTCCGGGCTCATGGGATCCCCTGCCTTGTGGATGGGTGAGATAGTGTTAATGTTCCAAGTGTGTGGAAATCCCAATCAAACCGCTTCATTAAAAAGCTTTGCTGCGATCGGGGCTAGGAGGTTAATCCCATATGCAATGAACTCAGTGCATAGTCCCTCATGATCCTTCGCTCGGCCATTATGAAGTTTCATTACAGCATCCTTTATCCCTCCTCTAGTGAAGAGGGTGCAAAATGTGGGACAAGGCATGTGTGAGAGGCTAGGGACTAGCTGATTTGGGATGTCATAACGTGTGCGTGCATAATCAAACCAGATCTGGGTGTCAGTGAGTGGCGGAGGGGACCGTCCTTCTAGAAATCTCCACCAGAAGTCCTTAGAGTTGTTACTAAACAAAATGTTCAGTAGCTCCTCCTCGTTTCGACGAACGAAGTCTAGTTTCTTTCTCCGTACCAATCTACGGTATTCACGTAGCGTATCTGGTGCGCTTGGAAGACTGTTTTTGGTTCCAAATCCGAGTTGACGGCGTAAGGCCTTACACTCATCATCGTACCAACTATTACAGGGTACAGTTCCAGGGGGTGGTGGGTGGGTGGAGCGGGTGGTGTGGGTAAAAGCGTGAATGACAGCCTCGTGTAGTGAGCGGGTGACAAGGGCAGCACGATCCTCTAAAAGAGGTATGAAGTCAATATAAGCGAGAAGTATGTACAGACGGCCAGAGTAAGAAGGTGAGTGATCCCGATCAAAGCGTATATCGTGGTAGGTGGAGTAAGCACTGAGTGGGGTGGAAGGTGTTGTGCAAAGGGAGGTGGAGATGCGAAAGAAAAAATATGTGTGATCAGCCCTTGGGGAGAGAGGTGCTACAGTGAAGTCAGTAATGCGAGATGTGAAGACAGGGGATCCCATGATGTAATCAACAACACTTGAGCCCCCCCCATGTGGAAAGCATGTGAAACCACCTGAAGCTAGCTATCTGTCAAGACCATTATAGATAATGAGATCATGTATTCTGCCTAGGTCGAATAGGGCTGTCCATAGGATGAAAGTGGACCTCGCCTGTCAGCCGAAACCCGTAGCATACTTGCCTCCTCAAGGTCAACATCTGCCAATAGAGTGGAATCATCTCTGAAATCAAGAAGTGGTACCTGACGGGTCCTTGTCCTCGCGCTGAAGTCCCCCACTAGAAGGACTTCTCCGCGGCTAGAAAAGTCAACGATGGACTGATAAAGGGCAGCAAATGGGGATGTCTCATCATCACCTCGAATATCTCTGGCAAAGTGGGAGGTCTCCAGGGGGAAGTAGCAAACTGCGGCAAACAGATCCTGAATGTCCATGTGTCGTATCCGGATCCAAAGAAATCTGGAATGTGTATCTCTCTGCTCTACTGAACGGTGACCCTTGTGGGTTCCCGTTTGGCCACGTCAACCCATCTGGAAGTCTCCTCAATAGCACATTGCATGCTCGCAATCTGTGCCTCGACCACCGGAGTACTCCCTGGGGCAGTGTGTATGGTTGTGACCTCCTGTCGGAGCTGCATGATATCCTGTATGAGTCCCTGAATAAGACCCGCCTGCTCCCGAATGGCCCTAGCCTACTCCTGTATGATGCGGCTCTGCTCTTGGTTGAAGTGGACCTGCTCCCGTGCGAAGCGAGCCAGCTCCATCTCACGCTCACGAGAACTATGTATCTCTGTGAGTAGAGTCTCACGGGCCTCTGGTGTGTCAGTCCACCCATGTCCATGCTGAAACTGTGGTGAGCGTGGTATGAAAGAGTGGAACTGAGTCCGAAAACTGGACGGTGGCTGAGTGAGGAACGGAGATGACAATGGAATGGATGAGGCAGTCCCAACGGGGCGTGGGAGGGTGGGCTGACTGAGAGGGAGAGGGGAGAGTGAAGCGTAATGCGGCACAGTGTATGACACCTCCGAAGTAGGTGTCATAAGCTATGCGAGAGCTGTAACAAGAGAAGAGGGAGAGGGAACAACAACCGGCGCCATGGGCACGAGTATGTCACTGATCGTAGATGTAGATGGAGCTGAGACTGGAACTAGAGCTGGGCCTGAAGCGAGGACTGAAGTCGAAGTAGAGATAGAGAGTCTGGTCAAAGAAATTTTTACTGACTTTACAAAATTGATAATGCTGAGGCACTTTCTGGAAAATTTTAATGCCAATAAAAGAATATTCAGCTAGCATCAAACCTCACAACTACTGAGAAAATATAGTTTTCAGTAAACCTGAACAACTGGACTGATAATATTACAAGTATAAATTGTGAAACGATTCAGCACTCACACTAGAGCGTTCAGTTTCCTCTTATTGCTAGGGCCCAACATGCACATGCTCTGAATCCTATGTTATGTGGATTTAAATCATTAGCAATCAATGCTGTCGACTTCTCATATCCATGAGCAAGACAATTGATGTTAACCAAATAGCCACTAATCTGGGTATTCACCACTCTTTGTTCACCAATGATAAAACTTTTATTACATAAAAATGCATATTCACATCAAAGAGACTGTTCACACATAGCATGACATGTAGTTATATCCAAGGCACCAACATCAATCACCAAAAGTTGTATTACTCAAATCCATACTTCCCTCTGCACTGACAAGATTTTGCACCTATGCTCTTCAATATGTTATCAAAGCCAGGTTGAACTTTGTGAGATCTTTTGCTTGCCTTCTATGGTTGGACCATTGATTGGAATCCTTAAAGGAGGATCAGTAACCATTTGCACAGCACCCATTGAGCCTTGAGGCAAACCAATGTGAGAAGAGTTGATGCTCCTTAACGGAGTGCCTACTACACCAGAACACTCCATGCAGAACCAGTTGCGGTTGTTCTATTGTATTTCTTACCTCTAAAGTGAGTGGTCTTGAAGCACATAGTTTTCCTGCATGCCCATCCCAAGGTGTCCACACAATATATCTGCTACTTACAAATCTCTCAAGTTATCCGATTATTATAAGAGGCGCCAAACTGTACAAGCATTCACACAGACCAGGAAGAGCAGATCATCACCTAGATCTACGTGAGATGAGTGAGAGCTCTTTTCCAAAAACTGCAAAGACAACACTTTGGATTTATTACAGGTATTTTCTTGGACTGGCACAGTCTAAAATTACATACAATAATTTTGGAGGATTTCCCTCTTTGTTCAAGATATATCTGAGGGAGGAAAGTTGCTATAGTTTCATCGACAACTCGCATCCTTCCTTGGCATCTGATGTGAGGGCCCATGAGCCTCAAACCATTGAGCGAGCCACCAAGCTTAATGAGGTTCTTGAGCAAATATATACAGGCAAATACAAGCAACCTGAGGGCAGCACACATGGGAATGAATTGGAGACAAAGAAGGCATGATATAAGGGTTGCAGCAGCCCCATTCCGAGGTTTCTGACAATAATAGGCAACCAAAAGCCCTATGCTAAACCATATAGGCCACTATATGCGAAATTTGGAGCAAAGCCTAATGCTGCACCAATAAAATCAAACAAAACAAGCATTCTAGAGCAATCATGGACAGCAAGAAGAGGGAAAATATATGCTTCCAAGTGTGTTCAGAAATGGACTCCCAAACACAGGGATGTTAGCGAAATGAGGTAACACTAGGACAGCCAAGATCAGGCAGGCTATGTTGCCAAGATGCACTTACCCAACTCTAGCATGATTACTCATTTGCAAGAGATCTCTTTGCCTTGGACTTGGGTCACATCGACATTGTTCTAGAATGTGAGTAGACGAAGTCTATGAGAGACTTTAATGTTCATTTACATGGCATGACTCTCCATTTTGTGCACAAAGGCAAGAAAATGATGCTGGTAATTTTGGCAAGGCAATTGGCCAAAGATCTCAAGAAAGAAATGTAGTGTATACATTAAAGCTGGTTGAGCCACAAAGAGGAATAATGCATCATATACCGTGAAAGGTATTGGGCAAGTTGCTCTTACTTATGTCTCTGGTGGTATTACTCTAGAGAATCTGCTTTATGTTCCAAGCATTTGTAAGAACCTCATTTCTATTTCAGCCATAGCTAAATATGGCTTTCAGATTCTTTTTTATGGTGTTAGGTGTGCAGTGTATGATGCTACACATGCCTTTACCATAGTCTTGACTGGCACATTGGCTAGAGGTCTTTATAGACTTGATGCTTATGATAGATGTTTAGATGATGATGCTGCACTTGCAGATGCACATGCCTTTGCTCTTGATTCTACCATGGCAGATACCCATTTGTGGCATGAGAAGTTTGGACACCTCAAACTTGGAGCTTTGGTGAAGTTATATAAGGATGGTATGGTTGTTGATCTTCCCAAAATGCATATGCCTTCAAAGCATGTTCGTGAACCATGCTTGCTTGGTAAGATGCACCGTGCTGTGTTTCCCAAGGATGAGAGATTTGGTGCTTCACGCAAGCTTTATCTGGTTCATAGTGATGTTTGTGGACCCATGAGGGTTGCAGCTCTTGGGGGCTTCTACTATTTTGTCACTTTTATTGGTGACTTCACCAAGTACACTTGGATTTTCGCCTTGAAATCCAAATCTGAAGTTTCTTCATGCTTCAAGCAGTTTATTGCCTTTGCTGGAAATGATAGTGGGCTGCACATTGCTCACCTTAATACACACAGGGGAGGTGAATACATCATCGATGCACGGTGCCTTATACTCCTCAACAGAATCCCGTGGGTGAGCAAACATTTGCCTAATAAGTTGTGGTTGAAAGGCAGACATTTGCCTAATAAGTCGTGGTTGGATGCCGTCATGTGTGCTAATTACATCTTGAACAAATATCCCACAAAGGCATTGCAAACTCACACACCTTATGAGACTTAGACGGGTCGTAAGCCTCGCATTTCTCACACGAGGACCTTTCGATTCTTAGCTTATGCTCATGTGCCTTCACAGACACGCACTAAGTTGGATGATAAAACTGTTAAGTGCATTTTTATTGGGTATACCTCAAAGAGCAAGGGCTATAAGCTCTACCAGCCCTACACGGGCAAGAGTTTTGTCAGTTGGGATGTTGTGTTTGATGAATCTACATCTATGCTTTTGCTGGACTGTCAAAAACAGCCCGTTGTTGATGCCTTAGATATTTTTGACAGCTTGATGCCTTTGTTTCCATCCGATGCTCAGGATGATGTTCCATTTGAGGTTGTACCTCCTCCATCTGTTGGTCATTTGTAGCCACATGTGCAGCCAGATATTCAGCCTGATATGCCTCTCATTAATCATGACCATTTGCACAGGGCTCTTGACCAGGAAAGAGCTGAAATCCAAGAGCCCAAAAAGGTCCCCTGTTGACTCCTTGACACATTAAAAGACAGCAAACAAGATACTCCTCTGCCAGCCTGTACTAGAGCTGTTGTCCGGAAAGAGCATGCTAGTTTTGTTGCTTATGCTTTGGTTGCTACCACATGCAATGTAGAGCCTTTATGTCATCAAGATGCCTTTCAGAATGAATGTTGGTTGAAAGCTATGCAAGCTGAACCATGAGAATAACACCTGGGCATTGTGTGATTTGCCTCTTGGCAAGAATGCCATTGGAACTAAGTGGGTTTATAAACTCAAACGGAAAGCTGATGGTTCAATGGACAGTAACAAAGCCCGTCTTGTTGCTAAGGGCTATGCTCAGCAGCATGGCATTGACTTTGAGGAGACTTTTTCTCCCACTTCCAGGATCACTACTATTCGCATTGTCATTGCCTTTGCTGCCCACTTTCATTGGGAGATACATCAGCTTGATATCAAGATAGCATTCCTTCATGGGCATTTGCAAAAAGAGGTCTATGTTTCCCAACCTCCTGGCTTTGAGGTTGAAGGTTCTGAAAGCAAGGTATGCCGCTTGAGAAAAGCCCTCTATGGATTGAAGCAAGCATCTCGGGCTTGGTATTCCTGGATTCATACTCATTTGCTCACACTTGGCTTTCAGAACAGCCCTACAGAGGCTACCCTTTACATCCACAAGCGTTGGACAAATTTGCTGATTTTAGTCCTTTATGTGGATGACATGCTTGTGACTGGGACACATGCTCAGCAAATTGCAGATTTTAAGCTTGATTTGCGGAAGACACTGATCTTGGTCTTTTGCACTACTATCTGGGCATCCAATTTGCTAGCAGTCAGGGGAGGCATTTTGATGTCACAATCCAAGTACATTGGACGGCTTCTGCAACGTTTTCAGTTTCAAGATTGCAAGCAAATATCCACACCATTAGAGCCTGGTTTCACTTCTATTCTGAGGATGGCAGCGGTACATGTGATGTCACTCTCTATCAGCACGTAGTTGGTTGTTTGATTCACTTATGCCATACAAGACCTGATCTACAGTATGCTGTCTCACAATTGAGCAGATATATGCACAGCCCATCTATGCACCATTGGCATGCCGTGAAACGTGTTTTCAGATATCTCAGAGGCACTCAGCATTTAGGCCTTTTTTATGGGACTAATACTACACTTGTCATGCATGGATTCACGGATAGTGATTGGGCTGGTTGTTTGGACACACGTGTGTCACATAGTCGCAACTATTTTACGCTTGGTACTTCATGTGTTCTTGGTTCAGCAAGAAGCAGAGTACAATTGCTACTTCTAGCTCTGAAGCTGAGTATAGAGGAGCTTTTACAGCTACAATGGAGTGTGTGTTTGGCTTCGAAAGCTCCTTGCAGATTTTTATGCATATCAGATTGCTCCTACCGTCATCTTCACTGATAGTCAGAGTGCTTTGGATGTTGCACGAAATCCTATTTTCCATGCTCGCACAAAGCATATTGAGGTTCGCTATCACTATGTCAGAGAGCGATTATCAACAGGTGATATTCAGTTGTCTTATGTTCCTACTAAAGACAACTTGGCAGATCTTTTAATGAAGGCTCTACCTCGACCTAAGTTTGAGGCTAATTGGCAAGCTTTAAACCTAGAACCTTTTGTTACTTGATATGTTGTACGTTGTACAGTCATAGGTTGCTATATCCCTACAGGACAAACATGTGCAACCATGACATTAGATATTCAGGTATCCTGAGCCATGTCCAAGATACTTCAACCCATACCATGGAGGGGGATTTGTAGGCCATTCTATGGGCTATCCATAGGTGCCACTTATTCCTTGGTATGTGCCTTGTAGGCCTAGTTATAATCAGTTAGGACTATTGGTACAATTAGTATATGTACCACCTAGGTCAGTGTCCTAGGTCAATTAGGACACTTAGTCTAGTTAGGGCAGTTAGCCCTAGGGTTTTGTTCTGCACACTTAGTGTAGCAGCATTTTCAATACAGCAGCTCGTTTTTGCTCTTCCATCACTCATTCTGGGCTCCCTTTGTCTAACAACGGCCATCCAGACACAAGGAGCATTTGCTCAAGACATGTAGGCAAGATCAGGGTGTACAACCAAACTCCACTCAACGCATGATCGCTGATTTTCCCAACGAGACACCATGGAGCAGCAGGCCTCAGGGCCTGACGACAGATCCAAGAACGAAAGCTAAATCAGAGGCACGGCTGATAGGGGTGGCAATGGCACTCCAATGCAGGGCCATAGCTAGGAGACCACAGCAAACTAAACATATCGACAGCCGCCAACACTCTATCACAAGCTTTGTTCCACCGCAGCCTTTGCATCGCTGGCTCCCTCTTAGGCTTTACCCCTCCGCCAGCCTCCAGATGATCATCACAGTGCTGCCACATCATAGCTTCCATCTTCTCTATGGGCTCAAAGATTTTCTTTTTGATGGTGTCTTTATGATTATGTCTATGTTGTATTCGTCTTAGGTGTGGATGCCCGCTTCGAGGCTCCACCCTTTGAGCTTATTGTATCAGGCTCTTTCAGTCTCATAGACCCTTCGGTCTTTCAAAGACTTTTAACAACTTTCTTTGTTTCTTTCATTTAATCATACACAAGGGAGAAAATTCATTGTCCAAAGCATCCTCTCATTCAAAAGTGGCAGCGGTAAATCTTTTCCATATTAATGTCCCATGGTTCACAGGTCTAGAATAATTGAGCTGACCACATGTTTAAGAGATCTCTTGAACCATCATAGAACCATGATAAGCATGCTAATAACATTACTAGTGGGTCCTAGGATAAATTGGCCCCACAGCACCAGTTCTCCCTGCTCCATTATCTGAGCCCTTTGTCCACCTGACTACGTTACACCATCTGCAAAAGAAGATTTCATCCTATCATTACTGAACTAAAAGGGATGGACATCAAAGAAATTTCCAGTAATGTTTGCATTCATTGCAATATAAGACTGAATGCTGGAGTTTCCTTAGCATACTTTATGAAGATATAAAGACTTAAGGGTCCTGTGGGAAAACATAAAATTATAATACATTCAAATGACACCTCGGCAGGTACCATCATGTTGGAATAATAGAAACTAACCTTTGCCTCATCAAACCAAAGACAATTGATAGAGATACTTAGAAAGTCAACCCCAGAAACCCTGCCTTCAGAACAAAAATGATTGCTGGGTGCTAGCACTGAGTGCTGTTACCCTTGTTTGTCATCATCTCTAACTGCCCTTATCTCTGACTCAATGGGCATTGTCCTTACAACACTACCACACCATATGTTTTTAAAGGCTATAGCCTTTTTTGGATACATATCTGGAAGAGGAGTTTTCCATGAGGAAGTCCCCGTATGCCTCACTTGCCTAAAGCACTAGTAAAGAGAAACAACAATGTGCAACCTTCAGCCTGCTCCAACAACAATATACGCAACAACCTCAAAAACACAAAAGAAAACATAGACACTTAAGCAAAGACACCACAGAATTGCAAAATGTGAGACTGATTTAAATGTGTTTCAGTAGGAGCACTGGAAAAGACAAATGGAGATCTAGAAGCAACCTAAGGATTCATTCAAAAAACAAGAGCACATAAACTATACACAACCTTTTTCGAGATGGAAAAAAGGCAACAAACACAAAAACGCAAACAAAACAAGGGCACCTAAGCAAAGACACAGTAGTTGCAAAATGTGAGACTTGTTTAAATGTAATCAATGGTACAAGCACTGCAAAAGAATAATGGAGATCTGGAAGCAACCTGAGGATACATCCAAAACAAAAGAACACATAAACTAAATACAATCTTTTTTGAGAATAAGGAAAATGATGCAATGAATATACCTCACAATCTCTGATGCTAATGTTTCTTGCAGATACTTACAAGTTTCCGAAACTGTTCTTTGCAGATACCTCACAATCTCTGATGCTCATGTTTCTTGCACATACTTACAAGTTTCCAAAACTGTTTCTTGCAGATACCTCACAATCTCTGATGCTAATGTTTGTTGCAGATACTTACAAGTTTCCGAAACTGTTCTTTGCAAAGGCTCCACCATGATCACCAGCATACATAAAAAGAGATCCTGAATGCTTCAAAGAAACCTGATAATAAAACCTAAAATTAGTATTAATTAAGTGAGCACAAGAAGTACATTCATCCAAGACAATACAATAGCCAACACTGCTGGGAACAGAAGCTGTAAATTTGACATGTCAATCAGCTCAAACTAGCAACAGAAAGAGACAGCCACATATTCTTATGAAAAATGGATGAGAAGTCTTAGCTAGGAGCACGTCATATACCAATATGTTAAACATATTGCAGCCTCACCAAGATGTTACAATGATGGTGCCCCAATGATGCGGGTGCTTGTTGGTCTTGTATCCAATCTCCTGCATGCCTGAAAACCATGGTCTCATCCTTATGTGCCCCAGACACCTCCTAACCGATAAGAAGTCATCTCTGATCTCCTATTGTCTAGGACGGTGTCCCATGATGGGCATCGTGAGTCGAGACATGGGTTGTTTGACCTCATATACAAAGAGTGTGGCACAGCTCTAGTCTAGGTAGTAATGACACTGCCATTATCTGTGTATCCATGGATGACAATGTCAAAATATACCTCCCCCAAATCTTATAGTATTCGGGACAGCACATGATGACATGCTCCTCCATCTCCACCTCAAGTGTATCACAAAGTGTGTACAGCCTCATGTCTCTACGATGTCAAGTGGTTGCAATCACATGCCCTGCCTCAATTTGGAGCTGTGGGATGAGGCCTTAAGCTGATCACCCAGGTATTCCGCTTAAAGATCCTCCTAATCCTTGGCCTTGCCATTTTGAAGCTTCTTAATGGCCCCTTTCAAGAAAGCTGTGGTGAAAAGTGTGGAAGTGGTGGAGTGGTGTATGTCTTCCAAGCCGGCTTGTGTTGGTTAGGAATGTCATATATCATATCTGCATAGGCTTTCCAAAATTAGAGTCCTAGTTGTGCATGGTGATCTCCTTTCCTTTGGAGTTACTACCCCATAGGATAATCTAGAGCTTCTGTTTGTGACAGATACGAAATTGTCATTTCTTGCACTGCACTAGACGTCTATACTCTTTTTCCATCCAATCTTTGTTTGGGAGTCCTTGTTGCCTAAGCGCTTCTCACTTGTCATCATACCAACTATTCTGGAGCACAAATCCTTTGGATGGCTTTCCTATGTTTCTAATTGAGTAGGGTAAGGAGAGTTGGGTTGCTACATGAAGGGAAGTTGTGAGGAAGAGGGCTTCAACATCAATATCTAGCTCGTCATCTATGTGCTCTAGGAGAGAGGCGAGAGAACTACCATAGATGTGGTCTAGGAAGTGATCAAAGTCATACCCCTACAAAGTCATACTAGGGGTATGTGGAGGGGCTAGTTCCATGTGTGTCATGTATACATTGATGGAGTGCCATATCAAAGGATATGTGGGAGTGCTCTTCCTATGGCATAGGGGAGTGCACTATAAGGTCAGAAATCTGTCAAATGAAGAAAGGATATCCCATGACATAGTCCATGAGATCGACTCCAGGCACAACAAAACCACCTTTGGAAAGAAAATCACAGCAACTAGGAGCTCTGGTAGGCTGTCTAGAATCCAATCTGGCAGCCCGGGATCGAATCACTGCAGATACAAGCCTTCTGCAACAAATCGGAATTAGGTCTAGTAGCAGGCCTGGAACACACGAGGGCTGACAACCCTAATCGCAGCGAGCTCTCTCTCGAATGGGAAGCTCACACGTGCAAACTGGAAAGGGTTCCCGCGTTGGAATCAATCGCATCTTAGTGGGCAAGGCGTGGAGAGACAAGGGAAAGTGATTCACAACAAGAGAAGGCATCTAGGAGAGAGAGAGAAGAAGACGGTACACAGCACTAGGGCCCAGAAATAAGGGGTGGTCCCCCCTGAAGGTCTTTATTGCAATAGAAATAAACTTTGTACAACTGTCTCTGAGAAGAGCATGAAGCTGAGTACAACTCTTGAATGAATCTAGGAGCTCAGGGCCCCTTCTTTTACAGACTTGGCCTAGCTAAAAGCTAGACCTGCTTTTCTAAAACTAGACTGAGCTTTCTTGCTTTTGGGCGCTTTTGGGCAGCTTTTGGATCCTTTTTAGAATCCTGTGGGGCCTTCTTTAATGGCGTCATCTTTCTTGGTGCTTTTTTCCTTGTAGGACCCACTTTTTGCCAATTGCTCAATCATTTTTTTGCCTTTTGGCACTCTTCCAAGTCCTACACAAACACCAACACTTTAACCCATTAAAGGTTAGCGCAATGCATGCATTCCTAGTTCTTGGACTAAGCCTAGTCCCTTGTGGGTGTCCCCACAGTTCTTTTTTACCAATGCAAAGCAAAATTAAAACAATAAAAACTTATTCTTAGTTAACCAAAGTCAACGTTCTTTGACCAAAGTCGATTCTAATAAAGATTGTACTTTATTTCTTGAGAGAAAAACCAAATGGTGACAGTCCACCACACTGTCTAAGCAGCACGTGTATCTCTCTGACCCTAGCCGCCTCTATAGCCCATTATATATGAGCAGCTTATGAGTGGTACACATGTCAAGCAAATAACTTCCATACTACATGACCGCGGATCCAATGTGTGTGCCCTTTGACTTGCATCTACACTCTCCAATGGAGAGGATCTTGCAGTGCTAAGGCATCACCCGAAAATCTAAAATCTTTGTCTGTGTATCCCTAGTCCTGGCATTAAGTCCCCACTGAGTAGAACCTCTTCGTGCTGCATGTGCCTCTAAATGTCCTCATAGTGCCAAGAATAGTGAGATCCACCTCCTCCTTAAGGTGGTCCAGGCATAGCCATATGTCTATGGGGGGAAAAAGCATGCCCGAATATACAAGTATGTGCAAAAAAAGCATTGCCACTCCTCCCAATCCTCGCAAACTCCCGTCTCTACGGGTCTCCAATTGATATATGGACTACTCAAGGATCTGGTGTGTCTCAATTTACACTACAAGATCTTTCTCTCAAAAAGTCTTGGCAAAGTTGCCTAGTGAGGACCATAGGGTCCCATTCCCATAAGAGACAAAGTATTGATGGTCCCAAAGGCTGCATAACCCTACCATCTCTGTAGAAAGCCCATTTTCTCTTCTCCCTGACCTCCATCACCATCTTGAGACCTTCTGTTCTATGCTCACTTGGCCAAGACACCATGTGTCTCTGATGCATCCTTAAACTTAATGATAAGAGGTCTTCCCTTGTGGCATCTTTCCCCACCCTCCATGCATTCTCGATTTATATTTTTCAACCCCAATCTACTCATGCATCAAGCTTTTTGTTGCATCCAAAGGGCTGGACTTATCTTAATCCCAACCAGCTTGAGATCGAGAGTTTGATTCCATCTTCTTGTTTGCTCCTCAAAAGTCTCCTTAATGATCCTCTAGGGTTCATACACACTATCTCTAACCATATTTTGGCATCTTTTTTGCATATGCTCCCAATTTGGCATTCACCTTGGCTTTTATTTCCTTGCAATTCTCTATCACTTTACCCTTGGCACTCTTCACCTCTTCTAGGCTCTTTTAGAGATCTGTGTTCTCCTTCAGCAAGGCATCCGATGTGGTTGTCCTAGGTTCCACCCCCTCCCTTCATGAGCTCTTACCTAGTTTTCTCGAATTCCAACTCAGGTGCTTTGATGTTAGAAGCCTGCACATCTTGCTTTTGTTTCAAACCCATCAAGCATAATACCACGGCATTCCTGCACACAGTGCAGCCTTGTTTCATCGCCATGGAGAAAGGAGAGGTGTTAAAGCATCCTCGAACACCTTCGGCTGGTAGGCATCCTGTATGCAACCAAAAAATGAAGAAATGACGGAAAGTGGAAGGATTAAGTACCTTATCGTTTTTTGTTTTTTTGACAAATATATCAGCCTTGAAACTTGACGAAATCCACAATTCCGTCAAAGACGTCCATAGAATTCCATCAACATCCTATGTTTTCTCCGTTTCCGCCCAATATGCGCTGTGGGTTTAGGGGGGGGGGGGGAGAGAGAGAGAGAGAGAGAGAGAGTTACATCTTCGCGAGGCCTCACAGGCCTTTGGATGAAGTACAATCATTTTGGGAGGCTTCTAAGTGGGCTATGCATGACGGCCATAAACAGGTAATTCTACTCCTGGATTTCGAAAAAGCATATGACACGGTAGATTGGGGTTTTCTAGAGGGAACCCTTCTTCACTTTGGATTTTCAGATTTGTGGATTAGAGGGGTGTCTCCGTCAGGGATCTTGGATGCCAGGTTGGCTGAAGAGCCTATATATTATTTGTGGCTGAAGCTATGAGCCTATATATTAGAGCTCAAACTCATATTTTTGGGCTGAGACTTCTGTTGAGACAGAAAGAGGAGTTGCTGGACAGCGAGCTGGCAGATGACGGCTATTTTTTTGGATGCCACTTCACAAATACTCACCTCTTTTAGGACAGCGTTGGATTTATTTTGCATTGCAACAGGGACTCACATTAACTGGAACAAATCCAATGGTTTTTGGATTAGTGATGAGGACACTCGAGATTGGGATGCTGATATTGGCTTTACTTGGATTCAGAGGGGTGTCTCCGTCAGGTATCTTGGATGCTAGGTTGGGGTGGGCATTTCTCTAGCACAACAGTTTGCTCCCGTGTTGGAGAGCATCAAGAGGAAACTCCTATCTTGGAGTTCGGCCAGACTTGACCTTGCATCCAAAGTGGTGGTTGTAAACCAGGTACTGTTGGCTACAGCCTGGTTTGTTTGCTCTTGTTGGTGCCGATCCACAAGCAGTATCACTCAGCTCAAGAGACCTATCAAGAATTTTTTGTAGAGTGGATTAGACAGCACTTCAGATGTGATAGCCAGTGTGGCTTGGGAGACTCTTCTTCTACCCACTGAGAAAGGGGGCCTCAATATTATTGATCCAGACTTGCAGTGTAGGGCCTTGCTCTGCAGGATGGTGGTCAGACGTTTGATGCCTGGTCAGGAGCCTTGGAAGGATTTTTTCTTACGCAGTATACAGACATGCACACCTTCTCAGGAGGGAGATTGGATGGACAGCACTAGATGGATCTTTACGTCAGCTCGCCTCAAATCTCCTACTTCCCCTCTCATGGCTGCCATTTTGAACGCTTGGGACAGCTTCAGAAGTACTCTTCGGAGAGTTCCACCCTCCTCTCGTGAAGAAATTGACAAGCAGCCCGTCATGTGGAATGATTGCATACTAGATGAGGATGGCAGATCACTGGGCATGTACAAGCTATGAAGGTGGACCTACTAAACAAGCATCCACGCCAATGCAGAATAGAAAAAATACAAAATGGTAGTAATAAGTATAACATAGTCATGTCAGTGGTCGACTACATATCAATCTCAACATCATCATCATCATCATCAGGACATCAGGGTGGATGAGGCAGTGGAGGCATGAACGCGGTAATAGAGTGTTGCCGGCCGCTCATAGGTGCGCCCCTATGACATCTCTTGGTCATAACTCTGCATCTAACAAGGGCTACAGTAACCCCTGTCGGCCGGGCTTCGACTCTGAACAGGGAGGGGATATCCCCAAGTGTAATATGCGCGTCAACGCTCTCTCTGAGCTATCGAGTCGCTGGCTCTGGGTCACGATCATATGGAGGTCTCGCCCCATGGAGGTCCTTGTGATTTGGCAAGAAAAACTCAGTGATGGAGCTTTGAGAGTTGTCTCGGCTTTGGTATGGATAGGAGAGGAATCGGGACAAAACCCTCGAGCTATCTCTAAGAGGCTATGTCACACAATATGCATATGCGCCTCTCCATGAGTAGGTCCTCTGCTCTGCCGCTCTCGATGCGAAGTCTATGTGAAGAGACCGGAAACTGGCCAATAGAGACCCTCAGTGAGTGGGGTAAGTGGATCTGCATGAATCCTGGTGGGTCAATGAGCCCCTCCTCTATGATATGCAAGCATTGATCCCTGTAGAAGCTGAGGAATGAAAGTCAAGTAGTAAAGTGAACCATTGATGCTACGGGTCTAGGCATAACCCCATACATCTATATGTATCAAATCAAGAATACCTCATGCTTGAGAGGTGCTTCTTCCGAAATTGGCTTGCTTTTGTTTAACAAAGAAGCATATGTTGCAAACTTTTCCAAGAAATTGAAGCTTAGGAATTCCAATTGCCATATTTTGATTTCTAAGCTTTTGAAATTGACATGTCCATATCTCTTGTGCCATATTGCAGAAAGTCGCATCTGTTGTGGTTGAGTTGAGATGGCATGCAAATCCAGTACTGAAGCTAGCATTTTGAACAAGCTTCACTGCTTTTCCTACTAACTGATATCCTCTAGATTTGTCTCTGATTGTGCATTCATATCCATCAAAGATGACTCGATAGTTATGTTTCATCATTTGATCAATTGATAAGAGGTTCTTCCTAAGCTTTGAAACATAGAGTACATCTTTCACCAATCCTTTTGTACCTTCACTAGAAGCTCGCTCGATCCCAACCAGGTCTGGAATGTGTGTAGCTGTAAGAGATCATCGCGAATGACTTGGTTGACCTCGTGTGACCGGAGGAGAGAAAACAGAGCGTCCATACTGTACTGGAAGGGATGGAGTCTATCCATGTGGAACCTTAGTCATTCAAACCATCTCTCTGTGCATGCATACCAGCATCTCTAGTCCCCTCCTGCTGAGAGAGCCATAGAGGAGGACAATGCTAACCATGGTAGCCTGCTGTGTCCAGAAGTGTAATCCCCATACCCCTGGACTCGGTACAAATACGTGATGACCTGAAATGCAGCATCTAGCTGTAATGGGGATGACCCAAACTCATCATGAATGATCTGGTAAGGAACGGATGGCTTACCACGGATCATCCGTGATAGCATGAGAACCTGTAGCCGCTCCCACTCTATATCCGACAAGTCTGGCCCCCACCAAGGGCTGCCATACATCCTCGCTGGGCAGACCAAGGAGTCAAAAAGCAACCCCTTGGTCCATGGATCCTGAAAGTGCAAGCGGAAGCACTGCCTCTCTAGTCTGGCTAATGAAGCGTATCCTCTACTCAAGCAGGTATGCATCATGGGTCTCATAGTAAAGATGGGTCTGGAGAAGACAACCCTAAGATACGTGTATGATGAAACGTGACCCATCAAGCGTGAATTGCTCCTATCGCATGACGACTCGAGATGTGTTGAAGATCATAACCTTGGTTTTACCCAGGTTGACCTTTAAGTCATGGGACTCACAAAAGAACTGTAATGCGTCAAGGTATCCCTAGAGCCCCTCTGCTGAGAAAGACAAAAGAGCCACATCATTTGCGTACAGCAATATCCGGATCAACGTGCCAGCAAGAGAACATCCATCCCCCTTGTGTCTGCATCACTGTCTCGAGCTTGTCTATGTAGAGGCCAAACAGGGTAGGTGATAAAGGACACCCTTGTTTGACCCCAATAGTGATCATGATCTCGTTTGTCCACCCACATCCTGCCCGGACTCTGTCTAAGGCTCTCTCATAAAGTGTCATGACAGCCCAAATGATCTCATGGTCATAACCCAAATCCTATAGACGCCGGATGAGGCAGGCTCTCGGAACCGTATCAAATGCTTTGCGAAAATCCACAAAGCAATAGTAAACCCTCTACTTCCGTGCCCTCGCCTCCTCGATGATACATCTGAGCATGAGAATATGATCCATGGTTCCATGATCAGGCCGGAACCCTGTGTCCTACTACCCTCGACACTCCGCAACTTGGCTGCCCTCGGAATCAAGCACTGATGCATAAATCTTGGACATGACATGTCCAATCATGTAGGAGAGAGAGTGTAGGCAACACGTAGGAGGAAGGAGATGGGAGTAGATAGGATTAGATGTCACATCAAAAAGGTCCTCTAAATTGCCCCTTTTTTCCCCTTCATTACAGCCATCCCTTCCCATTGAATTTTGCCCTCAAAATTTCACAGCATGGCAGTCCAAGAAGAGTGCAGCAAACAGCAACTACTAATCAGCCCGATAGGAGATAAGGGTGGTGCTGGACAATGCTTTCTGGCTGCCATGAATTTTCACCCTCAGGGAGTCCCCGCCACTTGATAAGATACTCTATATAGACCTTGTTGCAGAGCACATGGTCTGAAACCCATGATGTGCTCTGAAACATAGAGGATGTGGCCCTCCTCATCCATAGGTGGCAACTCAGGAAGAATATGAACATATTGTCCCACATGTGGTTTCAGCAAAGACACATGGAAAACATCATGGATCTTCGAGGTCCTGGGTAGCTCCAACTAATATGCCACCTCTCCAAGTCATTCCATGCTTGCTGATTTTTCACAGCCATGCCAGCAATTGAAGAAGGCATCCCGACCTTGCATCCGTACATTGCCTCAAACGGGCTCATGCCAATGAAGAGATGCTTGGTACTGTTGTAGCAGAATTCAGCAACTGCCAACCATTTATTCCAAGACTTCTAAGTATCATCACAAAAGTGCCTCAAATATTCCTCCACCCATTTGTGCACCCTTTCCGACTGTCCATCAGTCTCAAGATGGTAAGCAGTGCTAGGTGTGAGTAAAGTACCCACTGCTGAAAATATCTCCTGCCAAATGTGACCCATAAATTTTGCATCTCTGTCACTGACAATTTCCTAAGGGAAACCATGATGCTTAAAGACATGCTCAATGAAAAGCCAAGCAACCTGTGATGCTGAATAAAGGGTCTTGGTGGGTATGAAATGGGCCTGTTTTGTCATTCTATCGACCACAACAAAGATGCTGTCCCATCCCCTTTCTGTAGAAGGCAATCTTGTGATGAAATCCATTGCTATGTGCGTCCATTTGCCCTCTGGAATGGGTAATGGCTGCAAGAGACCTGCAGGTAATTTGCTTTCCACTTTATTATGTTGCCCCATCCCCTTTCTGTAGAAGGCAATCCTGTGATGAAATCCATTGCTATGTGCGTCCATTTGCCCTCTGGAATGGGTAATGGCTACAAGAGACCTGCGGGTAATTTTCTTTCCACTTTATTCTGTTGGCAAGGCAAGCATTCAGCCACATATTTAACCACATCTCTCCACATGCCTTCCTAGGTAAAGCTTTGCTTGATTCTTTCATATGTTTTAGTGATACCCGCATGTCCAGCCTGTAGGCCATCTCCTGGAGGTTTAGTGATGCCCTATAGGCCATGGTATGTGCCTTGTAGGCATAAATATAAGCTCTTGTAGTGTTACTGCCTTTTAGGCCACATAGGACACTTAGTCCTATGTGACACCTAGGACACTTAGTCCTAGGTCTAGGTACTTGTACCTTGTACTCCTTTTTCACTATTCAAGATTGACGTGACGGCTATGACTCTTCAACTCTTTGTACCTTGCACTCTCTTTTCATTCAACGATCCTACACTGGTATCAGAGCCACGTTCAACTCGTCTCCTACCCCCGGATTTGCATCTGCTCCCTATCCCTTCATCCGTACAGTCCGTACGACTGTACGAACATCCGTAAAGATCCTGCGTCAAAATCTGTACGTCCTCCACCCGCTGCTTCCGTACTCACTTGCATCGTACAATCTACAACAGACGTCCGTACATTGGACACCCGCTGTACGGAACATCCCGTACCTGCTCCGTACTGTCGTCGTGCACCTTCCGTATAGCGCGTACGTCGTGCTCCATAAATGTGCCGCCGTACAGTCACTTGCCTCGTACCTGGATCAGTACAGCCGTACTTGTGACTCCGTACACCAAGCTTCCATACAGCAGACGTACATGCTTCGTACAATCTCTGTACATTGTACAGGTGCCGTACATTGGACTCCGTACTGCGCTACTCACTATTCCGTACAATGTACTTGTATCCGTACAACAACGTTCTTGCTTCCGTACATTGCACTCCGTACCTGCACCGTACAGGTTTGGCACATGTGAAAGCTATATTCAAGACCTTCTCAAAATTTGGGGCTCTTGAGGATTTTTGTTATCCTTATCTTCCTTCTACTGTTTGAAATCATCTCAAGCCATTTCAACAGCTTGGAAAGCCTACATTTTGAGGTCCATACTTTGGGACATGTGCAATTTTGCAATCAATTTGTGGACAGCAACTCCTAATTTTGCAGTTGCAAGCCTTGAGGCTATTTCTTTTGGGATTTGATCTGCAATTTATTGTTTGATTGCAACACATTGGGTCAGATTGGAGAACATTGAGTCACATTTGCAGGACATTGAGTCAGATTTTCAGACATTGAGTCTTTTCTGCAAAACATTGAGTCAAATTCGAATACATTGGGTCACATTTGCAAAATTTCAGCAAAATTTGGGGCTTTTCTGCATTTGCCCTCTTTTTGGCCTATTTGCCCTCAATAAATTTGGGGCTTTTGCTAGATTTGCTGTTTTTGCAGTGAACATTGCCTGCCACAGTCACATTTGGGTCAGATCTGCATTTGCCTTTTGATTTGGGTCGGAAATTTGCAGATATTTGCTGTCATTTTTGGACAGCCAGCCTTGAGGCTTTTGGGTTTTCAGGTCTCTTTCAGGGTATCACATTTGCTATGGCTGGGAACAATCAGGATCTATTTGGTGTTCTTCGTGAAGATGATAAGTTGGATGGCACCAACTATCCAATGTGGTCTTATCTCATGAAACATATTCTTGTTGCAAAGCATTTGTGGAATATTGTTACCGTATCAGTTGTCACCAGCTCCAGACTTGCCGAGTTCCACTGTTATAAATCAATGAGACATAGTCGCTAGACATCCTCCACTATGGTCTACACTGACAACCAGAGTGCTTTGGCCATTGTGCGTAACCCAGTGTTTCATGCGCGTACCAAGCATATTGAAGTTCATTATCATTATGTTCGGGAGCGGTTATCAGCAGGAGACATAGAGTTGTCCTATCTTCCCACAGAGGACAACATAGCAGATATGTTTACAAAGGCACTTCCTCGTCCCAAGTTCGAAGGCTTTACACTTGGTTCCCTTTGTTACATGATCTGACATCCCTTATACATTCATAGGTGGCTATATCCTTTTGGATGAACATGTGCCACCATGACCAGAAAATACTAGGTATTCTAAGACGTTTCCAAAGTACTTCAGCCCATCCCATGCAGGGGGGTTTGTAGGCCATCTCCTGGTGGTTCTAGTGATGCCCTATAGGCCATGGTATGTGCCTTGTAGGCATAAATATAAGCACTTGTAGTGTTAGTGCCTTTTAGGCCACATAGGACACTTAGTCCTATGTGACACCTAGGACACTTAGTCCTAGGTCTAGGTACTTGTACCTTGTACTCCTCCTTTTTCACTATTCAAGATTGACGTCACGATTGTGACTCTTCGACTCTTTGTACCTTGCACTCTCTTTTCATTCAATGACCCTACACAGCCATGGGAGAGAGTACATTTCTTGCAAAACCAACTGGCGGTATTTTGAGTCTTGCACTAAATAGATCCTGTCTTGGCACCACAACAGCCCATTATGCAATTTGAAATTCGGATGACCCTGACTAGAAGGCCTCTACAAATCTGAAAATATGGGAGCTGCCTTACAATTCTGCATATACTCTTCCTGAATGCCATGAATCCACTCCTGATATATGGTAGAGATAGCAGACAAATTGCAAGCCCACATCCTGGACAAGGCATCTGCAACCATATTGTAATGCCCTTTTCTATACTCAGTGTCAAAATCATAGGATTGGACTGCAGCCAACCACTTCTTCTGCTTATATGACATATTTGGCTGGGTGAGGAAGAATCTAAGTGTATATTTTCACCTTAATTTTACTTCCATAGAGATAATGGTGCCATTTCTTGAAAGCATGCAAGATAGCCAGCATCTCCTGATCATAAACATGGTAATTGAGTTCTTTGGCATCAAACTTCCTGCTGAACAGACCCCCAACCTTTGCCACTCGCATTTGCCTCCATAATGATAGCATGCAAAAATCAGGGCATACCAAGACAAGTGCATGAGTGAGAGCAAATTTCAAGCTGCGTTGTGCTTCCTTTGACCACCGAAAGTCATCCTTCTTCAAGAGATCAATAAGAGGAGGTGCTCTCTTCGCAAATTTGCGAATAAAGCGCCTGTAGAAGGAAGCAAGACCTAAAAATCCTCTCAACTGGGTGGGAGTTTGTGGTTGTGGCCAATCTTTGATGCATTTCAGCTTTGCGGGATCCACCTGAATGCCACGTCTACAGACAATATGCCCAAGGTAATCAACCTCCTTTGCCATAAAAATGCATTTTGCTGGCTTCTGCATAAAGCTGATGCATCCTCAGCATTTCCAGCACCTGCTTCACATGCTCAATGTGCTCCTATCTATCATGGTTGTAAGACACGTTAAGACACGACACGTAAGCATTTTCGTGAAAGCGAGGAGCTCCCCGTCTGCTGTTGCTGCCCACCACTACCCATCGCCTTCACCCAGCCCCTCTCCCTAGGTAACGTGGCCGTGCAGGCCCCCCTTGCAGCACCTCGCCACCTCGCTCCTTGGCCTTGCACCCAGCTCTCAGGTACTTGGCCGCGCAGGCCCCTTGGCCCTGCGCCCAGTTTGCTGGTCGCTGCGCAGGCCCTTGGCAGCATCCAGCTCACAGGTCGCCGCGCAGCCCCTTGGCCCTGCGATCTGCTGCCTCGGCCGCGCAGGCCCCTTGGCACCCAAGTCGCCTGCAAACCGGTCGTGCAGGCCAGGTCTCTTAGCAATGCCCAGCCCAGGTCGCCCCTTCAGGTTGCCCCCCTCCCTTGCTTCAGGTTAGACAGTTTCAGGGCCCTCTCCAGGACGGTTCGCCTCGTGTTCCGGGGAGCTGTTATCCTGAGCTGTTTCCAGGCATTGGCGGAGCTGTCTGCTTCAGCACTGAGCAACCTGTTTGCATCCCACGCAGGCTGAAGTTCGGAGATTTCTTTACACAGTTTTCTTTTTTGGGATTTATTGGTGGTTGGCTGTGAGTTCTTGGTGGGTATTTCCAGCAGAGGTAGCTCCTCCCCTCAAGACAGCGTAAGCTGAGACAATGGAGGACACTAATGCCACTCCCGTCGCCAAACCTGAGGAGATTGAAGTCTCAGTTTCTTTTCCTCCCGACATTGTGCAGATGATTGAGGTAGCAGAGGAGGGTTTTCGTTCGACTCACATCATTGGCTTTCTACCCAGTAGAGGCCAGCAGTTACATGATTGGGTGTACACCAGCATGGCCTCTTTGGGTGTCTCAGTTACGGTTTTCCGATTGCTTGGCAGAGGGTACTTTTCTTTTGGCCTTCAGTCTGCAGAGCAGGCTCAAAGAGTACTTATGAGCTCACCGCTTCAGTTTCAGAGCAGAGTCATCCATTTGTGGCCTTGGCGGAAGCACTTCAGTTCTACTTCCCCTGGACCGTGACAGGTCTCCTTTTGGATCCTTTTCCCTGGACTTCCTGATGAGGTTAGCTCTTGTCGCAGAGCTGTGGAGCATATGGCTAGTGTGGCAGATACACTCATCCCTTCAGGTGCTAGACCTTCCTATGCTCAGTCACTTACTGGTACAGGTGTTACGAGGGTTAGACTCATTTCAGATTTCCCCCCTCCTCGACCTTTGCCTACTTTGATTTCGTACTCCACTGGAGATGGGGTCCAGATGCAGCAGAGGGTTTTGTATGAGGGTCTTCCTGATCAGTGTCTTTTCTATCGGAAGAGGTGTCACTTTATTAGGGACTTTATTAGGGATTGCCCCAGTCATCGGCATCGATCTGAGACTCCGGATACATCTCATCCTCCGAGTAACCCAAAACCTACAGCACAGCCTCCAGGGGTCTCTGAGCCTGCTTCGACTCATTTAGCAGAGCGAGGAGATTCCTCTGGGGGAGCCTCCAGTGAACTCAGAGGACTTGGAGGTGCCTCCAGCGGAACAGATCTCACGGAGAGCTCGGAGGAGACGAAGACAGAGGGAGAGTCAGCAGTATGAGCAGCCCCTAGGGGTCTCTGAGCCTGCTTCGACTCATTCAGCAGAGCGAGAGGAGACTTTTTTGGGGGAGCCTCCAGTGAACTCAGAGGACTTGGAGGTGCCTCCAGCGGAACAGCTCTCACGGAGAGCTCGGAGGAGACGGAGACAGAGGGAGAGTCAGCAGTTCGAGCAGCCCCAGGTACGAGCTCACAGTTCGCAGAGAGTTGAGGCACATGTGCAGGAGACCCCGGATAGGGGAGATACAGAGGACCATCCACAGGCAGGTCTTGACACTGTGCAAGAGATGGTAGCTCAGGGAGTTGAGGCACACGTGCAGGAGACCCCGGAAAGGGGAGATGCAGAGGACCATCCGCAGGTAGGGCCTCACACTGTGCAGGAGACAGTAACTCAGGATTTGATGACTCTTGACACTTCCACCCCGGAGGTTCATTTATTGGTTTCTGAGACAGTTATCCAGCAAGAGACTGCTCAGGCTGCGGACACGGTGATGGATGCCTCTTCACAGCAGTCCAGTGAGAGAGAGGTATTTCATGGCACAGGTCAGAGTCAGAGACCGTCCCAAGATCTCATGCGCCTGTATGAGGTTCCCTCGAGACCTCTTTCTCTTCCCTGTCGCACAGTACCTTCTTTTGTTGCTATGCGGAGCATCCTCTCAGACACCCCTCCTAGTACAGCCTCGTCCTCGCAGCTTTTCACTCCTGGTTTATCCAGATCTTTTGCGAGTGCGGTCACAGATTTCGCTCAGTACCCAGACAAGCGTGAGGGTTGGGAGATCCTAGCAGATGAGATTGAGCGAGATTTTCAGTCACCCTTGCGTACAGGCACCTCGTCACAGATTCTTCCTCTCCCTCTTACCTATTCCAGGTGTAGAGTTAGGACGGCTCAGCCTCTTTCAGCTCTTCTAACTCCTAGACCTGACCCTAGGATGGTGAACAGAGATCTGCCCGTTGAGTTTTGGTCCTTTTTTGCTCGAGGGGTTTCCACAGACTCCCTCACTAGATTGGAACTTCTCCCGGTATTTTGTCGACGGTCAGAGGAGGTAGAGGAGTACTTGAGATCTGTTACTCTATCCAGAGAGGGGCACATTCTTCGTTTCTCCGCAGGCAGCTTCCGTTCTCGGGGGAGCGAAAGCTCGTCAGCTGAGCTTTTTGACAGCGAGATTAATAGACAGCTTTTGAGCATGACTTAGTTTTCATCAGTTCACCGTATTGTCGGCTCGCAAATTCATTCTTGCCCTAGGACTCTTCAACCTGGCTTCGGAGGCGGGGCCTTTCTATTTCTGTTCTTTGAGGTTCAGGGAGACTTCGATTTGCCCAGGAGTGCTGGTTGGTTTGACTTTCAGCTCCTCAGTTCGCGCCAGAGTATTATTCCCTTGGATGGAGCCATTCTACATGAGTTGGGGCAGATCTGGAGCCTGATCAAAGACCGACTTTGGATTGCGCCGTCAGAAAGAGTCATTTGTGCCGCCGCCACTGGCATCCCCTCACTTCCATCCGATGTCTAGGCTGTCCATTTCTTGGAACGTGAGAGGACTGA
Source organism: Dipteris shenzhenensis (assembly GCF_047967505.1). NCBI lineage: Eukaryota > Viridiplantae > Streptophyta > Polypodiopsida > Gleicheniales > Dipteridaceae > Dipteris > Dipteris shenzhenensis. Next base: position 38,968,238 of record NC_141598.1, on the reverse strand, counting down.
ACGGCCACAAATTTATTGCAGATGCAGATGGTCGTAGATCGGGAGTTCCTAGATTGTAGCTGCTTAGGGACTCCCTTCGATTTATTTCCTCAGAGTCCCCTCCAGACATTGTGCTTATCCAGGAGCATAAGCTCTCCCAGGACAGGATTGACAGATGCAGATCCTTACTCAGAGGACAGAGCCGGACATATTGGAGCCCAGCGGATGGTACGAGGGGAGGAGTCTGTATCTCAGTTTCAGCTAGGTGGGCCCCAGATATCACCCAAGAGGGTACATTAGTGGAGAGCAGGGCATGCTATGTTATTCTTCAGATTGAGAGCACAGCAGTTGGTGTTCTCAATGTGTACGCTCCCACGGATCCATTAACTCGAAGCTTATTAAGAGGCTCAAGTTGAAAACTAGTCCATCTGACTATGCTCATACGGTCAGGATGGCGGACGGAAGTTCAACTGAAGTATGGGACCAAAGGGTTACCCAGTTGGAACTTCGCATATAGGACTATGTTGAGAAGCTGGACTTTGAGTTGACCAGGCTTGCTCACGCAGATATAGCCCTAGGCATGGCTTGGCATTTTTGAAAAAATCCAGCCATTGATTGGAAAAAGCATATTTACCAGTTCAAGATGAACGGGGTAGAATATGTTTTGCGAGGTGAAAAGGATTTACCTCGAAGACCATTGATTTCACCCATGGAAATTTGGAAGACTCCAAAAGAGTTTCTCTGTCTATGTATAGCATCGGTAGAGTCGATTGATAATGCATCGGCTAGCACTGAGGCTACCCAAGATGGGGAAATGGCCGAGTTGGCTAAAGAGATATCGGAGAAGTTCTCTAATTGTTTTAGGGATGAGTTACCTTATGGGTTACTTCCAAAGCAGAATGTTCAACATAAAATTGAGCTTATCCCCGGGGGCAGAACCTGTAAATAGACCTCCCTATAGATTAAGCTTTACAGAGGAAGCTGAGATGCAAAGACAACTAGAAGAATACCTCAAGCTGCGGCAGATTCAACCCAGTTTTTCACCTTTTGCTTCGCCAGTGATATTAAAGAGGAAGAAAGATGATACTTTTCGCCTCTGTATAGATTACAGAGCATTGAATAATATCACTATGAAGCACAGGTATTCGATGGCTCCGATCGATGATTTGCTAGATGCATTACATGGGGCCGTAATTTTCAGTAAGATAGATCTTAAGTGTGGCTACCATCAGATCTGTATTAGAGCCGAGGATGTGCATAAAACCGCTTTCAGAAGCAGGTTTAGTCATTATGAGTTTTTGGTAATGCCCTTTGCACTTACCAATGCTCCAGCTACATTTGTCATGCTTATGAACGATTTACTACGTCCGTATATCGGAAAGTTTATAGTACATTTTATTGACGATATTATTCAGTAAAAGTATTACTGAGCATCGTGAACACTTAAGAATAGTGTTTAGTACTTTGAGAAAAGCCAGTCTTTATGTAAATAAGAAGAAAACTATACTATGTATGGTTAGACTTGAATATTTAGGATTCATAATTACTCCAGAGGAGGTAGAAATGGATCCAAAGAAAGTGGCTACGATACTAACTTGGCCAATCCCTCAGAGTTTGACCACTTTGCGATCATTCTTGGAATTTGTCCAATTTTATCTAAGGCATATCAAAGGATATTCCGAAATAGTATCGCCATTGACTGATCTGACCTCAGATAAAGTACCTTTTATATGGGGACAGAATCAACAAGAAAGTTTTAACACCATAAAACAAGCTGTGGTCATAGGACCGGTGTTAAAAATAGTTGATCCCCAGAAACCATTTTCCTGGAAACCAATGCAAGTGGCATTGCGGTAGGAGCAGTTCTCCTCCAAGAGGGAAGGCCAATAGCCTTTGAAAGCAAGAAGCTTTCTCCCTCTTAAAGAAATGGGCCAACTCATGAATTAGAGTTGTATGCTGTTGTCCATGCTTTGAAAACATGGCGACATTATTTGTATGGATCAGAGTTTTATGTGGATGTTGATCATGATACTCTGAAATATTTTTGTAAATAACCTGACTTGAGAGGCCGCCAAGCAAGGTGTGCAGAACTCATGCAGGAGTCTAATTTGACGATTCGGTACCGAAGAGGAAAGGATAAAAAAGTTGCTGATGCATTGTCGCGCATTATGCATAACATGAGTTTCACGGTGTTAGAGAGTGCTCTAATGACCGAGATTAGAGAAACTCAAAAGGTGGACAAGTTCGCGTACAAAGCCTATGACCTAAGGCTCATGTATTAAAACCCGGGGAAAAGGATGACCTGGCATCCCAAAAAGGCCAAACTTATGCAAGATATGCCATAAGGGATGGTATGCTGAAAAGAAATGGCAAGGTAGTAGTATGTAATCAGAATGATCTCAGGCAGAGAGTAATTCGACAGTGCCATGATACCCCATGTGAAAGCATATTCATGAATATGTGACACGTTGTTTTTCGTGTCAAGTAAGTAAGACAGAGCAGGTGAAGCCACCTGGACTTTTACAGCCCTTGGAGATACCACTAAGTGGGAGAGCATTTCCATGGACTTTATTGTAGGATTGCCTATGACACAAGATGGATATGATTCTATCCTTCTGGTGGTTGATCGTCTTAACAAGATGGCTCACTTCATTCCAACTAGAGAGTCTGTTAGTGCCCCGCAAGTGGCGGATTTGTTTATTAGACATATATTTCGTCTGCATGAATTACCCAAATCCATAGTGTCAGACAGAGATGTCAAATTTACCGGTCATTTTTGGACTACGGTATTTGAGACACTAAGGATTGAGTTGGGAATGAGTAGTGGGGATCATCCAGAAACGGATGGTCAGACTGAAAGAATCAACCAAATTTTAGAGAATATGCTTAGAGCATATGTGTCATTGAGGCAACATACATGGGACAAGTGGTTGCCATTGTTAGAGTTTGCCTACAATGATAGAAAACATTCCTCTACAGGGTTCGGTCCGTTTGAGCTGAACTATGGTTATAGACCAGCGAATCCAACTATAGTTGGAATACCTCAGAAACTGCCTAGTGCCGCGAACTTTGTGGTTCAGATGCGGGAGATGCTAGCACTTGCGAGAGCTAACATCCGCCAAGCTATGGATAGAGCTAAGGCGTATGCGGATGAAAACCAATCCGCTAGAGAATTTAAGGAAGGAGAAAAAGTTTTTCTCAGAGTTCCTTCGCACTCTAAGCCTTTGACTACAGGAGAATGTGCTAAGTTATCACCTCGATATCGTGGGCCGTGGTTAATTCTAAAAAGAATAGGCAATGTAGCCTATAAATTAGAATTACCACCGAGGTGTAAGGTGCACCCAGTGTTTCATGTTTCTCGTTTAAAGAAATTTTTGCATACAGGTGACTCACTAATCGAAGGTGTTGTTTTGTTTCAGGAAATAGAGGATAATGCAAGACGCAAACCAACAAGAATCCTAGACCGAGGAACAATGCAAGTGCGCAATCGAAAGATACCCATGGTGTTGGTTGCATGGCATGGTCTACCTCTATCGATAGCTACCTGGGAATCCGTATACCAGTTACGGAGAGTATTTTCAGATTTCATCATCGAGGACGCTGATGCTTGAAGAGGAAAGGAATGTTATGCTCTAGCCGAGATAGCATGACCTCGGAAAGATCGGTGGGCATTTTCTCTTAGATGACCGACTTTTGTAATATTTTATGTGCGTAAATAAAATGGTCAAGGGAAGTAATTGCCAAGGGAAGTATGTGTATTGGCATCGACTAGGTGGTTCTGAGTGCTCAGGCCTAGGTGCACCTAAATGTGTAAAAATGCCAAGGGGCAAATATTTTAATTGTGCCCCAAGAGAAGGGTAAATGGTGTACCAAGCTAAAGGTCTAGAATGATGACATGTGGCAGAGGGAACCATCTAGGGAACTGAGGGCTTGTGGATAGGCATGAAGGAAATAAAGTTACGTATCTTTGTGAGCATGCCATCCATGAGATAGGCTAGGAGGATATTCGGGATGCCAGCGCCTGTGAATTTCGTCTGTGAATCTACGGAAAGAATGAGAGATTAGTCAAGGATTGTATCACCCTTCCTCCGGTGCTCCTTTTCTGTAGGAAAGTCACGTCATCCTCCAAGGAAATTCGGGTTCCTTTCAAGGTCGCCCTCATGCTCATGAGGGTCTTCCTGTCCATAGCTGTCTGAAGCTTCATCACTAGTGGCCTTGTAGGTGCCTCGGGCTTGCCCACTCCAAGCTATCTCGCACATAAGGTTCACACCCATTTTGGTGAACAAGACCTATGCATCCGCCATAGGGGCGTCTCCCACTGCGAGACCTTGAACCAAAACATTTAGAGCCTTGCTGTTCCTCCTTTTATCTCATCTGAAATAATCTCTTTCTTGGGGGCAGCTGTGCCTTTCTTGACCACATCTTTCCATTCTAGGATTCCAGCTTCTCCCTTCGTGATCTTTTCTGTGAATTCAGCGTGCTTACCTTGCAGCATGAATTTCAAAGAGAGAGAGAAAGAAGGAAAGAAAGCTTATTAAAGTCTTCGGAAGACCGATGCGTCTATGAGTTTGAAAAAACCTGATACAAATCCAGCGGAAGGGGTGGAGCTACTAACCAAGCATCCACACCCATACAAAAGCAGAAAAACTGTGTCCTACATAGTCATATCAAAATAGTAGTCATATACAGCATCACCATCCTCAACTGCCCTCATAATACAAAGTGAAATGTGCTCCAAGGTCAATGAGAGAGACAAAGAGAGAGAGAGAGAGAGAGAGAGAGAGAGAGAGCATGTAAGCAGGTACATATCTACGCATGTACATATGTTGGTATATACTCATATTTATAATTGCAAATAAATATCCAATTCACATAAGTGCATGAGATTTGTCATTCGTTGCATCACAGAAAAAAGAAATTGATCTCACATGCATGAGAGCATGTCCAGTTAGTATGCTCAACACAAACCAACATGCTAAGTCTCTTTCAATTGACTGGAGACAAATGGGTAAGTCACAACAAGGGCTGACCAGAGCTCATCAAATACATTAGCCATAACCATTGCAGAATGATACATAATCAACTCCTAGTATGCTCATATAAGAAAACAAGCAATCATCCAGTCTAGTTCAAAGCCATTGCAAGTGGAAAGTCAGATAACACACCTAAGAGCATGTTTTTTTTACGGATGTGCATAACACTAGGGGAAAAACGGGGTATAATGAATGATCAACCATGGAAAGCATACCCGATGGGCACAATACTTTGCACACACCTCAACCTAGTTGAACTTAACTTGCATGCAAAGTGGATCCCCCATCCGATATGTCACACATACTATGATCTAATTCTCTCTGATTCGTATCACGGGAGTAGCACCATGTCTATCCTCCCAGCCATATCTCGTTGAGGCTAACAAGCAAGCTGAGATCTTCGTTTCAAATTCTACGTGAATAATAATCTTCTCTTCTCTCTCTAGCCTTAACAAGCCCCAATTCCCTAGATAGATCTAGATGCCACATGTCATCCATATAGGGCCTTACTAATGTAATTCCACCCCTCTCTTGGGATGCATTAATTCCTTTGCCCCTAGGCACAATCATTGCACTAGGCCCTTGGCCTTAGATCTACCTAGTCAAGTGCTATCAGCCCTCACCTAGGACCTTGACATTAAATCCCTCCCGATCATTTACATAAAGCGCATACACATATATTACAGAGATAGATCCTTTAAAGGAAAATGTCGACTGATTCTTCCGAGGTCATGCTACCTCGACTAGAGCGTAAGAATCCTTCCCTCTTCAGACATCAGCGTCCTCGATGATAAAGTCTAGGAACACTCTCCGCAACTGATATACGGATTCCCAGGTAGCTTCGGATAGAGGCTGACCATGCCATGCAACCAACACCGTGGGTATCTTCCGATTTCGTATTTGCATTGTTCCTCGGTCCAGGATTCTTGTTGGTTTGCGCCTTGCAATATCCTCTATCTCCTGAAACAAAACCACACCTTCGATTAGTGAGTCACCAGTATGCAAAAATTTCTTTAACCGCGAAACATGAAAAACCGGGTGCACCTTACACCCCTGTGGCAATTCTAATTTATAGGCTACACTGCCTATTCTCTTTAGAATTAACCACGGCCCACAGTATCGAGGTGATAACTTAGCACACTCTCCTGAAGTCAGTGACTTCGAGTGCGAATGAACTCTGAGAAAAACTTTTTCTCCTTCCTTATATACTCTTATAGACCGGTTTTCATCCGCATACACCTTGGCTCTATCCATAGCCTGGCGGATATTAGCTCTCACAAGTGCTAGCATCTCCCGCATCTGAACTACAAAGTTCGCGGCACTAGGCACTTTCTGAGGTACTCCAACTATAGTCGGATTGACTGGTCTATAACCATAGTTCAGTTCAAACGGACTGAACCCGGTAGAGGAATGTTTTCTATCATTGTAGGCAAACTCCAACAATGGCAACCACTTGTCCCACGTATGTTGCCTCAATGACACATATGCTCTCAGCATATCCTCTAAAGTTTGCTTGACTCTCTCCGTCTGACCATCCGTCTCAGGATGATCCCCACTACTCATTCCCAACTCAGTCCTTAGTGTCTCAAATACCGCCGTCCAAAAATGACCGGTAAACCTGACATCTCGGTCTGACACTATGGATCTAGGCAATCCATGCAGACGAAATATATGTCTAATGAACAAATCCGCTACTTGCGGGGCACTAACAGACTCTCTAGTCGGAATGAAGTGAGCCATCTTGGTTAGACGATCAACCACCACAAGGATAGAATCATACCCTCCTTGTGTCGTAAGCAGCCCTACAATAAAATCCATGGAAATACTCTCCCACTTACTTAGTGGTATTTCCAAGGGCTGTAAAAGTCCGGGTGGCTTCACTCGCTCGGCCTTACTTACCTGACACGAGAAACACCGTGTCACATATTCATGAATATGCTTTTTCATCTTTGGCCAAAAGAAATCTTGCTTCACGAGATCATATGTCTTCTCGACTCCTGGATGGCCCGCACACGGGCTATCATGGCATTGTCGAATGACTCTCTGCCTGAGATCATTCTGACTAGGTAGTACAACCTTGCCATTTCTAACTAGCATACCATCCCTTATGGTATATCTTGCATAGGTTTGGCCTTTTCTGGATGCCAGGTCATCCTTTTCACTTTCCCCGGGTTTTAACACATGAGCCTTAGGCCATAAGCTCTGGACAAACTCGTCCACCTTTTCAGTTTCTCTGATCTCGGTCATTAGAGCACTCTCTAATACCGTGAAACTCAAGTTGTGCATAATGCAAGACAACGCATCAGCAACCTTATTGTCTTTTCCTCTTCGGTACCGAATCGTTAAATTAAACTCCTGCATGAGCTCTGCCCACCTAGCTTGACGGCCCCTCAAGTCAGGCTGTTTACAAAAATGTTTCAGAGTATCATGATCTACATCCACATAAAACTCTGATCCATACAAATAATGCCTCCATGTTTTCAAAGCATGGATAACAGCATATGACTCCAATTCATGAGTTGGCCAATTCCTTTGAGAGGGAGAAAGCTTCTTGCTTTCAAAGGCTACTGGCCTTCCCTCTTGAAGGAGGACTGCTCCTACCGCAATGCCACTTGCATCGGTTTCTAGGAACAACGGTTTCTGGGGATCAACTATTTTTAACACCGGTCCTGAGACCACAGCTTGTTTTATGGTGTTAAAACTTTCTTGTTGATTCTGTCTCCAAATAAAAGGTACTTTATCTGAGGTCAAATCAATCAATGGCGATACTATTCCGGAATATCCTTTGATATGCCTTCTATAAAACTGGACAAATCCCAAGAATGATCGCAACGCGGTCAGACTCTGAGGGATTGGCCAAGTTAGTATCGCAGCCACTTTCTTCGGATCCATTTCTACCCCCTGTGGAGTAATTATGAATCCTAAATATTCAAGCCTAACCATACATAGTATCAAAGTACTGAACACTACTCTTAAGTGTTCACGATGCTCAGTAATACTTTTACTGAATATCAAGATATCGTCAATAAAATGTACTACGAACTTTCCGATATACGAACGTAGTAAATCGTTCATAAGCATGACGAAGGTCGCTGGAGCATTGGTAAGTCCGAAGGGCATTACCAAAAACTCATAATGACCAAACCTGCTTCTGAAAGTGGTTTTATGCACATCCTCGGCTCTAATCCGGATTTGATGGTAGCCACACTTAAGATCTATCTCACTGAAAATCACAACTCCATGTAATGCATCTAGCAAATCATCAATCCGAGCCATCGGATACCTGTGCTTAACAGTGATATTATTCAATGCTCTCTAGTCTATACAGAGGCGAAACGTATCATCCTTTTTCTTCTTTAATATCACTGGCGAAGCAAAAGGTGAGAAACTTGGTTGAATCTGCCACAACTTGAGGTATTCTTCCAGTTGTCTACGCACCTCCGCCTCTTCAGTAAAACTCATTCTATAGAGAGGTCTATTTACAGGTTCTGCCCCCGGGATCAGTTCAATCTTATGTTGAACATTCCGCTCTGGAGGTAACCCATAAGGTAGTTCATCCCTAAAACATTCAGAGAACTCCTCTGTTATAAGATTAGCCAGCTTGGCCATCTCCCCACTTTGCATAACATCAGTGCTAGCCGAAGAATCATCAATCGCCTCTACCGATGCTGTGCAAAGGAATAAAAACTCTACTTGAGCTTTTCTAATTTCCATCACGAAAACCAACGGTCCCTGAGGTATATCTTTTTCACCTCGCAAGACATAAAGCACATCATTCATCTTAAATTGATATACGTGCTTTTTCCAATCAATGGCTGGATTCTTCCTAGAATGCCACGCCATACCCAGGGCTATATCTGCATGAGCAAGCTTGGTCATTTCAAAATCAAGCTTCTCGACATAGTCCTGAATACGAAGCTCCAACTGGGTAACCCTTTGGTCCCATACTTCAGTTGAACTTCCATCTGCCATTCTGACTGTATACGCATAGTCATATAGGCTTGTTTTTAATTTCAGCCTCTTCACGAGCTTGGAGTTAATCACATTGTGAGTTGACGCCGAGTCAAATAACACAATGACATCATGATTGGCCACTTGCCCTTTCATTTTAATTAACTCCGTATCATTAAAGGCCGTATACCCCATTGCTGCGGGCTTAGATAGGATGTTATCAGGTGCACTCGTCACTAGCTTAGCAAAAGACACACATAACAAACAAGGTACTAACCTTTGAGAAGGTCCCGCTAGCTGAATCTGCATCTCTTCTGCTCTGGGACTTCCCTGCATCTCCACGTCGCACTCTGAGATCACCATCTCAGCCATCCGACGATCTTTGTTACGTGGACAATCCTTCCACTGGTGAGGCTGAAGGCAACCAAAGCATAAGCCTTCCCTCCTCGCTTTTTCCCTTTGTTCTGGGTTCAAGGGAGACTTAGACCAAGCCCGGGCTGCCATTGGGGTTACTTTCCTTTTCACTCCAATGGTGGTACTTGGTTTAGGAGTTTCAGCAGGTCTCGCCTGCTTGGCTTGACCACTCGGCTACGAACCACTCCCTCTACTAGCCCACTTCTTCTTAAACCCAAATTTCTTCGGATACCCATAGTGGGTTCCGACCTGTGCAAACCCACTTGGCTTGCTGCCCTTGGCATCCTCGTAGTTCAGGGCTATAGCTATTGCATCATCTAACGTGTTCGCGTACTTAGCCCGAACTTCCATTTTTATTCGATCATTCAATCCAAATATGAAATCTTTCACTTGGATTGATTGAGGCAGGGGTTCGTCAACCTTCATTACACTCTCTCGAAACTTATCAGTGTATTCTGCCACTGATAAATTTCTCTGACGAAGGTTCCTATATTGATCCCAAGCTCGGGATGCTTCGTCAGGAGGTAAGAAGTGTTTTCTGAACTCTCTTTTAAACCCCTCCCAGGTAGTGGATGCTATACCATCTTTTTGTTGTTTAATCCACCACCGATCCGCTGCCTCACTAAACATGTGGGTGGCCTCGCGGATCTTTTTGATGTCATTTCTGATTTCACAAATGGCGAACGCCTCGTCCCATTTGTGTAACCAGGTCTCAATTACATCGGAGCTACGGTCGTTCATCCGACCAGAATACTTTTCCGGTCTGTAATTAGCAATATTTGGCACTTTAGCCTTTCTAGGCTCGACAGTATGGACACTAGACTCCAGTTCCATTGGAGCCTTTCCCTTCTCTTCTCAAGAAGGTCTGGCAGACATACTCTGTATCGCTCTCCTAAGTTCGGACTGCCCTGCATTGGCCTATAATTGCTGCGCTAACAACTGTTGCAAGGCATCCTCCAGCAATGCAATCCTGCCAGATAAAGTATGAGCTACTGGACGCGATCCCTGCTGGGTCGTCCGGACTCCTGATTCACCAGGGTCCCTCCTGGAAGCCCCTTCTTCTGCTTCCATTTTGTTCAATGGGTGGTTTGTTTTGTTTTGAGTTTTTTTTTTTTTTTTTTAAACCACCACTTGCAAACTGTATTTACAAGCTGATACAATTCAGTGTACTAACAGTCTGACACAATTCCCTATACTAGGGAATTCCTGCAATCCCACATTCACACCGATCAAGCATTTAATACAGGCATATATCACAGATGGCGCTTTTCCCTATACTAGGGAAATTCCTGCAATCTGACTCCGACTGAAGCACACAGGCATATGCACATGCATAATCTGTCCCTACTACAACATTGAAGCCTCATGCATGCTAATCATTCACATTATCCTGTCTATGGAAGTAGCGCATTACCCAACTAAATCGAGAAGGCAAAAAAAAACAACACGAAACTAATGGAGATTAAAAAAAACTCCCTGGTCAAGTCCTGCGCCTCTGCGCCCAATCGGCGTCCCAAGTCACACCTTACGTGCCAAATGATCTCCTTGCTCACCAATTACTGCTACCTGCACCGCTCCACGCCTATCGTCGATCACACGAAGGACCAATCGGCGTTCCTTGCCTATCATGCGCTCCACGCTATCGTCTGCTGCATCGTTGCAGTATGCCCGTCACATAAGGTTTATGACCAATAGTTAGGATCAGCTACACCGATGCCCCACTTCCCGTCGCAATCTGCGTCGACCAGAGCTCCACCAATTTAGACCGTTTCAATATTCGTCGATTGCCCCGCTGTCATCGCTGCCTTACGGGACCCCCATTGTCAAACAATTTCTCTACTAATTTCGTTGTCGCTGCGGGAGCGCCACCAGTCCTTCGCTCCCTATTTCGTGGACATCGTTGATTACCAGCCGTTCCATCCAGGCTCCAGACCCGCTGTCCGCCACAATTCAGAAGCCTTCGTCAATCGTAGACGATCTCCATATTCGTTGAATGCACGTATGGGACCTCTGTTAAAGTAGTCAAGCGCCCAGGTGCGTAGGCCAATCGTCCGTCAGCGCCTTTCCTTGGGCTTCCTATCGATCTGGTCAGCCACCAAGTACTGATGTCGAAGGACCATGCAGGAACCTTCCCTCCAACCCAACTTCACCGCCTGCGTGCCCCGCTCTTGCGCTCTACGACCTGCTGGTGTAGGCCCGCGCCAATCAATTTGACGCTCACGTCCCTTGATCTCTCCACGCGCTCTGATACCAATTGTCACACATACTATGATCTAATTCTCTCTGATTCGTATCACGGGAGTAGCACCATGTCTATCCTCCCAGCCATATCTCGTTGAGGCTAACAAGCAAGCTGAGATCTTCGTTTTAAATTCTACGTGAATAATAATCTTCTCTTCTCTCTCTAGCCTCAACAAGCCCCAATTCCCTAGATAGATCTAGATGCCACATGTCATCCATATAGGGACTTACTAATGTAACATTCCACCCCTCTCTTGGGATGCATTAATTCCTTTGCCGCTAGGCACAATCATTGCACTAGGCCCTTGGCCTTAGATCTACCTAGTCTGGTGCTATCAGCCCTCACCTAGGACCTTGACATTAAATCCCTCCCGATCATTTACATAAAGCGCATACACATATATTACAAAGATAGATCCTTTAAAGGGAAATGTCGACTGATTCTTCCGAGGTCATGCTACCTCGATTAGAGCGTAACACGATAAGTACTTGTTTGAATAACACCCCTAGGACCGTGTTTTTTTATGGTTGTGCATCACACTAAGGCAAAAATGGTGTTTTATGCTTGATCAACAATGGAAAGCATATCCGATGGGCACAATACTTTACACGCACCTTTAAATTGTGTACTTGTGTCTCAGCATAAGGTATGTAAATTATTCAAGATTATTGGGCAAATAGATATGAAACTAGTGATAATATGACAAAAATATGTAGTTAGCATAACAAAAGTAAATCTCAACAAAATTCAAACCTGAGACATACCTCCAAGCTTCCCTTTCCCAAGTGAACAACCTCAATCATTTTTGAGCGGACCTATCGAACACAGCAGAAAATTTGTCAAAAGATGAGTGCAAGCATCCATTCATGATTACATTGCCTCCCTACTCCAAAAAGAGCTGAATGTACATGACTAACACTATTTAAAAAATCATGATTCAAAAAAGAAAAAAAGAGCTTCTGTCCTCACGTCAATAACTAACATTTTGTTATAAATATGTGAACTTTTTATATGTTACTGCATCTGACTTGCTGGTGTATCACACATACCAAGTCTAGGACCTGCCAGTTGTGTCATGACCGGCCTCTATCTTAAGGTTGGGACTTTGAGGCATTGTGACACTAGCTACAATACATACCCTCAGGCTAAGGCATGAACTGCTTAACTATACCTCTACCATGTAGCATCAATACTCTCTTTTTTTTTTCCTGATAAAAGAACTGTCTATTAGAAGCTTGGGAAACCAATACAAAGGATCAGCTATCCATGAGGCACTGACCAAAGGCAACAAATGCTGTCTGCTATGCAGCCTTCCCGCTGCCTCAATGTGGTTCCAAATCCACTCTTTGGTGATATGAGGCCAGCCAACATGCGATGCATCAGCCACCCTAAGCAAGCTGGTTGCAATGCAAAAATTCACCGAAATGTTGATCACCAAAAATTTTGCAATGGTGTGGATGCTCATTTAGTAGCTCCACTACCACAGCTCGTTTGTACCAGGTTTTTCACAGTCTCATAGACCCATCAGTCTTCCAAAGACTTTAATAAGCTTTCTTTCTTTCTTTCTTTCTCCTCTTCATATCACTCCATCCATCAGAGACTATGATGCATCCATATCAAGCACAAGCCTCCTTAAAGCCTTCGAAATCTTGTTTGATTAACCCCATTTGTTCTCTTCAAGCATGTGGTGCAGAAAAGAAAGAAAAGAATGTGATTAACCCCATTTGTTCTCTTCAAGCATGTGGTGCAGAAAAGAAAGATATATCAACGTCTGCGAGAGGCCTCGCGGACCTACGAGACAAAGTGCGAACTCAAGAAGTACCTCATACAAGCCACTGAGGGCTGAAGCAAAGGGTTCACTAAGACCCTTGCTGAGAACTGAAAACTGAAAAACTGAAAGCAAAAGCTAAAATGCTAACATGCTCAGCTAGTGAGCAAAACCAAATACTAGAGTAGCAAAGTAACAGAAGCATGTCAGGCGCTCAAGGCTAGAGCACTCCTAGTACGCGCTCAAGTTCCAAATATCCAAGTAACCTGGTGGCACTCTAATGAGATGTGAAAAGCTCTCATATATGTGTCTGTCGAGCTGTCTCACGACATGGGGGAGGGCGTGGTCTCCTCGATCTCTCGATCCAGTGGGCTACGTCAAGGGTGATGCCTCATCACTCGCGGTCGCCTCTGAGAAGGGATGAGATAGGCCAGACCTCAATCATGTGTACTCTAGGCTCTCTCCATGTCATACGTGGAGTGTGTGTCACTCGTCTTACCGCATCCTAGTGGACAGTCCTACTACTTATCTATGATGCTCTCATCTCATCAAGCTCCTCTCCCTCAGCTACACTAGCAGCTGACTCCGATGCATAGAAGTCTGTGACAAAAGTCTGTGATCTGTCGATGGTGACCTGTGGCATCAGTCCATGCTGCTCTCTGGCGTGTCACATCAATGTGTCTCTGTCAACGCATCTCAAGCAAGTAGAGCCTAACACAAACCTGATCATGAAAATGTATCAACCATGTGAGTGGACCAAAGCCATGCCCATCCAGAAAGAGGCAGTGATATCATCCTCGGATCTCATAGTAGACCGGACAGACACATAGGCAATCTACTACTTTGTTGTAATATCAATACCCACCTGGCACCTGAGGTATCTCTTTGTCTGGCCCTGTGGTATCCAATGGAAGCCAAAGGCATTCCCCCACTCTCAAATGACCTGTGTCTGCTCATAGCCTATGAAGAAACCGATGAATTTTGTCCAGTTGATCCGTGCACCGGAGGCCTCACAATAAATAGCCACGACTCCCCGAACTCTCTCCAAGCTCACTGTAGTGCCCTCTACATACAAGGTTGTGTCATCTACAAGCTCAAAATCCAACAGCAGCTCCTCCTGTTTGATTGGGAGCCTCAACCCTATGAGGCCCGCCACCTGCGATCTCAAGTAGTAGCCCAACGCCTCCGCCACAAAGAGAAAGAGAAAGGAACCTGTATAAAAATTCTTTAATTAATTTCTCTTTAATAATGGCTTGTATATTTTACTCATGTCTACATTTTGTGTCAAGTTTTTTACACAAGCTTCCTTTTTTTACACTCACTCACTCAATGTATTATTTGCTTTTATAGAATATTGATTCCAATAAATGCCTTCTAATGGTAATTATTCTTTCCAAATTATTAAGTAAATTTTTTGATTAAAATTTAGCTTTTAAAAGTACCCTAATGTCTTCTAGATTATTATTTACTTTGCAAAAATTTCTTGTCCCCAACCTCCCCCATTGTCCACTTATAAGCATCTGATAGACCTCCCCGCATAGAGCATAGAGACTCCTCTAATCCATCTGTCTGAGAAACCCAACCTCTGCATAGTGCCGCCCTTCAGGAAAGACCACTCCACCCTGTCATACACCTTCTCAAAATCCAAGAGAAGGATGGCCATAGGCTGTGACTCCTCCCTCATCCAATCCACTACCTCCCAAAATGTGAAACTGTTATCCAAGGTGCTGCACTCCTGTACAAAGCTAGTCTGTGTGTCGTGGATGACGTCGATGAGATGAGGTCACAACGTCCAACCTATCTCCCCCTTTCGGATCAAACAAATCCACCCCTTGCTTAGGGACTGAGGAAGGGAACCCATGTCGAAGATCTCCTAGCAGGCTTAGCAAAAAGGGCTGGCAATGATCTCCCAAAAGTTACAAAAGAAGGCCGGAGTCAACCATCTTCGCCGGGACACTTCTAGGTCGGAAGGGCCTCAGCACTCCCCAAAGCTCCTCATCCGTGAAAGGCTCCTCTAGGCTCCTGCACAACTCCCTCGAGAAAACTATCGAAACATGGTCCCAAAGTAACTCACGGGCCACAAGGCATGCTAGAGTCACCCTCTCCACCTAAAAGGGCTGGTTGTAGAAATCCATGGTCCTCTCTAAAATCTCCTGTGGATCAGTGTGAGATGCCTTGCAGATCCCGTAATCATTGTAGCTACGTGCCTTCCGATCGAGGCCCAATGGTATGAAAAAACTACTTCGTCTCTCAAGCAATTCATCATGTCGCCTCTAGCCGAATGCGAAGAGAAGGCTGCAAGGGATCCTGCTGAGCTCCGGCTCTCTCCACGAGTCTCTGCCACTACTGATCGTGAAGACGAACTACTCCGACATGCTTCACTCTTCTGCTAGCATCTCGGAAAAGGAGGCACCCACCTGCTTGTTCTCCCCAAACTCCAAGTTGTTGAGGTCTCCTCCAATGATTCAGGAGCCAACATCTGGCAGACACTCTATCAGCCTCCTCCAAAAGGTCGGACGGTGCTGTCCGCACCCCAAGGCATACATATTCAGGATCCCAATCCTAGACCATCCCATCCTGACTCCCATCCAAACTGCCCGCCTTGGGATAATAAGCTCACCCTGATCGTAGACCTATGTGGCCATCGTGTTAGAATGTCACTGCCCCACCTGTGAGCCCCTGATTTCAGGGGACAAGGGGGCAGGAAACTATAGGGGGTAGGGGAAGTAAAAACAGTGCACCTACTTGGCCGAGAACCCGTGTAGCAAGAAGATGATGGTGCGGCATCCTAGGCGCCTCTTGGAGCAGCATGCGGGCGGCGTTGGGGACTGCAGCAGCAGCCCATGTGCTGGGCACATGGGCCCTTATATAGGCCTAGCCCAAGCCGGCCAGATCAGCCAAGGAATGGCCAACCCGGCTGGTCGGTTGGGGGCCCTACCCGGTCGGTGCCTAGATCAGAGAGCCGACTCCCTGGTCGGCCACTTTGAGAGGGCCTAGCCCTCCTATAAAAAGCCCCCCCACTCCCCCTCATTCCTCATCACCAGCACTGACAGCCAGCACCCGGGCAAGCGTGCAGGGAGAGAAGTAGACTCAGCTTTTGTGTCAGCATCTCCTTGCTGATTGTTGCTCACATCTTGAGCTTTTGTCAGCCCACTATTGTGGAGAAATATATCTGAGTTTGTCTCTATCTCTCTCTCTCTCTTTGAGTGTTGTATGAGCTGCGATCGGGAGTGTGAGGAGTGAGTGATTCTATCCTCTACTTTCCAACATGGTATCAGAGCGGGGTTTCCAGCTCTGGAACGGAGTTCCTCAACAAGAAGGTGACTCCAATCAACACTTAGGTTTCCTGCGGGTCAAGTTCTCTACTGCAAATTCAATTTTCAGTTTGTTGTTCGCTATTACAGCAAGGATGGAGGACAAGAATTCAACTGTTGCCTCTTCAGCCCCTTCTCTTGCTTCCTCCTCCCCCAGATTACTCTATTTCACCATCCCGAACTTTGGAGAGTCGGGGAAACTAGATGGGGTCCAACTACCCAATGTGGAAGGTGAAAATCCAGAGTCATTTAGTTGCTCGAAAACTATGGAAGTTGACAACGGGAGTGGAGGCAAAGCCGAAAGATCTATTGGACAACAAGGGGAAGATTCTCATTCCAGAAGATGGAGAGGAGCTTGAAAGTTGGGAAGAAAGAGATGCCCACTTTTCTTTTGGCTTTCTATTCATGGAGGGATTGCAGTGAACCTGTGGAGATCACGATTTGGGGCTGATCCCACTTGTCCTCGTTGTCATTTTGCATAGGAGTCAGTGCGACATTGCCTTTGGGACTGCAGTCAGGTGAGGACTGTTTGGAAAGGGGTTGCTCGGATACTTAGCATCTTTCACACTTCCCCTTTCTTCATGACTTGGGGCTCGGTCGCATGGTTATCTCTTACCGGGCCCGAGGTGTTTTATGAGGGTGAGCCTTCTTCTTGGGCACTCTCGCTCCGCCGGAAGGTGATAGAGCCCTGCTCTCTGCAGGATGTATCACTTACTCCCTTCAGAGCTTCTCATGTTTCAGTGGACATCTCTTGGGAGATTTTGGCTAGCATTTCCTCTTGGCACATTTGGAGAGCCAGATGTACTGAGGCCTTGGATGGCACCCAGATACACCCATCACAGGTGTTCACAGTTATTTGGACTGACACGATTCACACTTTGATAGCCATATGGGCTAGCATGCAAGGCTCTTCACGGGCAGCCTCTTCTAGAAGGACTATATTTCTTTGAGTTTGGAGGGGTTCTCCCTTTTTCTGGGAGGTTTCTACTGGATTGAGATGGCACTATCAGCCTCAATCCTTTCTTTTTGGCTCTTGAGCTTTTCGTGCATTGCATGATGTATCCTATATGGAGCTTGCTCTGACGGTTTTTCTTTAATACTTAATAGAAGTCTCTTTTTGCAAAAAAAAAAAAAGATATTGTTGGCTTCTTACCATAGTAAGCTTCATATGGAGTCTTGTCATCAACAACCTTGGTCTTGGTTATGTTGAGGATGTGAACGGCGGGCTTGTCCCTTGCCACGAGAGCCTTCTCGTTCGATTGAGTAAATAGCTTTTCCTGAGCCTCTTCCTGCAATAGTAAAGGGCCAAGGTGAGAGGCTTGGTCCTCTGTCTTGCAATGACCGTAGTCACGAAACTCTTGAAACTACGTGGTAGCTTGTGTAACGTCAGCAATGCTAGATAACTTGAGTCTACCTTTTGACCAACTGCTGACTTTTGTCAGATGGTCATGAACATTGTCCCCCTCATTCATATCCAGATTGTATAGTTGATGTTGAAGAAGCAAGATACGAGATGTGTTGTCAGTTTCATACGGATCCTTTAGAATAGCCCACACCTCTACAGACGTCTCAGCCATCTGAATGTGCGGAAGAACAGAGTCCGCCGTTGTTCCTATGGAGTAAGACCATCGGAACCAAGGCATTTGCCCTTATGAAGGGCAGAGAGAGCAGTCTTGAATTTTGTGTTGGTAAAGCGTGCATCAAGTGAACATAACATCGCTGGGGTGACCAACACAGGTAAACTCTGCCAAACTTCATCTCTAGCCACCTCTCTGGCCTGTGAGTTCAGATATGCGGAAAGTAGGGAGGTATAGAAAGCTGTCGCTAAATGCATGACGGTTCCCGGATGGGACTACAAAACGCCGTCAGAGTCAATAAGCTGCCTGACACTCTCTCTACTATGTCTGGGACCAAGTGTAGAGAAAAAGTGTTTATTGACTCTCCCTCCCATCTGTATCCAAAAGGACTCCCGTGCATGGAAGGCATACTCTGCTCTCTGATCAAGCAAGGTCTACAAGTGAGCCCTTGCCGCAGCAAGGCGCTCCTGTATCCAAGCAACTGATGGTCGTTTCTGCTCCTCCCTGTGTACGGCTGCCAACTGCCGACGGATACCAATCTCTCGCCTGAGTACCTCACCTCGCTGAGCACTAGCAACGGAGTGATAGAAGTCGTTGATACTGGCAAGTGCTATGGCCACATGTGAAGGACCGGC
Source organism: Dipteris shenzhenensis (assembly GCF_047967505.1). NCBI lineage: Eukaryota > Viridiplantae > Streptophyta > Polypodiopsida > Gleicheniales > Dipteridaceae > Dipteris > Dipteris shenzhenensis. Next base: position 38,949,325 of record NC_141598.1, on the reverse strand, counting down.
CCCCCCTGCATATGAGAAACCCAGATCTCCAACACTACCTCTGTGAGAGTCTCATCCGTTTATAAGGCGTCTGGGATCCTGATACTGTGAGACCGTCCTCTCAGATGAGGCTCCGAAATGGACAAAATTACCGGAAAATGGTCAGAAGTGGAAACACCGGGTGCAATGCAAACTGTCCCCCCTCTATCAAGAGCCCAATCACCCACATAGAATCTGTCAATCCGAGCATGGATAGGCATCTGCACCCTATGGTTCGACCATGAAAACAAAAGTGACTGAGACTCAACAAGAAATGCATCATCTGACCAAACATCTCTACCACTGAACCTGAACAAGAAGGCATCCCAGGCTGCTCTCTCAAGGGAGTGGATACCACCTTCTCTGCCCCCTTTCTTATCAGAAGGTGCCTCAACCATGTTGAAGTCACCTCCAATAATCCACGAATCTGCAATGTCAGCCCACGAGAGCAACTCTTTCCAAAACAAAACACCGTCCCCTCTGTTGTTCGAAGCATAAAGGTTGAGGAAACCAACCTTACGTCCGTCAATCAGAAGTAAAACCCACTGGGCCCTGGAGGGGATTATGGTACCATGTCCAATGACCAGAGGGAGAATAGAGTCTGAAACTGAAATGCATGTACCTCCTGTGGTTCCCAAGGCAGGAAGCCAAAAAGTCCGGCCTGAAAGCAACTTACCTGAATTGGAGCAATCTCTGATATCCAGTTTGTGTTCCTGAAGAAAAAGAATGTCTAGGGATCCACCTGAAACACCTGGATGGAGCTGATTCCTGATCAGTTGTCTGCGACGGCGATGAGGGATGCCTCCCAATCCCTGTATATTCCAACTGGCTATCCTCATCGGCGGGAGAAAGTGGGTTGGAATACCTTACCCGACCTGGTGGCGAAAACAGAAACCTCTACCGGAGCAGACCTCCTGCCATACACACGAGGTCCAAGGGGAGGAAAGTCCACAGGTGAGAGAGAGAAGGATCTCTCAAGAGGGATGCCGATAACTAGCTCTCCAAAAGTAGAGGGTACAAAATCATCATCTGGGAGGCTAGAGAGGTCCTCCAAAGCAGAAAAAGAGTTCCGATGAGCCAATCCTGGGGAGGGGGTACAAAGGATTCCTACCGAAGCAGGAAGAGAATGTAAAACCCCCTTCCCTCTGTCCAAGGAGGGAGGCACCTGTACTGGATCCTGATCAAAAAGTGGTGCGGACAAGGTGCCAACAACCTGCGCTGCTGAGGAAGGTACAGCCTGAACCAAGGGTGGAGTCGAACAAGGCCCCTGAATAGTAGTCTCCTTCTGAGGCTCCAAGGGGGTAGCCTCCGAAGAGGTGGAGGAGTGAACTAAAGTAGAGGGCCTAGCAGCGACCGGAACCCACCGTGGGCTAGGGGTAGCCTCCGAAGAGGTGGAGGAGTGAACTAAAGTAGAGGGCCTAGCAGCAACTCTTTCCAAAACAAAACACCGTCCCCTCTGTTGTTCGAAGCATAAAGGTTGAGGAAACCAACCTTACGTCCGTCAATCAGAAGTAAAACCCACTGGGCCCTGGAGGGGATTATGGTACCATGTCCAATGACCAGAGGGAGAATAGAGTCTGAAACTGAAATGCGTGTAAATCGTCTGGTTCCCAAGGAAGGAAGCCAAAAAGTCCGGCCTGAAAGCAACTTACCTGACTTGGAGCAATCTCTGAAATCCAGTTTGTGTTCCTGAAGAAAAAGAATGTCTAGGGAACCACCTGAAACACTTGGATGGAGCTAATTCCTGATCAGCTGTCTGCGACGGCGATGAGGGATGCCTCCCAATCCCTGTATATTCCAACTGGCTATCCTCATCGGCGGGAGAAAGTGGATTGGAATACCTTACCCGACCTGGTGGCGAAAACAGAAACCTCTACCGGAGCAGACCTCCTGCCATACACACGAGGTCCAAAGGGAGGAAAGTCCACAGGTGAGAGAGAGAAGGATCTCTCAAGAGGGATGCCGATAACTGGCTCTCCAAAAGTAGAGGGTACAAAATCATCATCTGGGAGGCTAGAGAGGTCCTCCAAAGCAGAAAAAGAGTTCCGATGAGCCAGTCCTGGGGAGGGGGTACAAAGGATTCCTACCGAAGCAGGAAGAGAATGTAAAACCCCCTTCCCTCTGTCCAAAGAGGGAGGCACCTGTACTGGATCCTGATCAAAAAGTGGTGCGGACAAGGTGCCAACAACCTGCACTGCTGAGGAAGGTACAGCCTGAACCAAGGGTGGAGTCGAACAAGGCTCCTGAATAGTAGTCTCCTTCTGAGGCTCCAAGCTACCCCGAAGAGGTGGAGGAGTGAACTAAAGTAGAGGGCCTAGCAGCGACCAGAACCCACCGTGGGCCAGAGATCGTGTGGGGTGCCGAAGGGACTCGAGTAGCCCTAGGAGAGGGGGGAGCCCCTGTCTGAGGCCGTGTCTGTGGAGCGGTAGGTCCTGCTCCAACTCTCTGTCGTAAGCTAGTACGAGCTAGTTGCTTTGTGGGCCTCTTTTTCTTCTTTGGACAATCTCTAGCGAAGTGCCCCGAGGATCTGCAAATCTTGCACTGGTCGTGCCGACCTGCAACCTCAAATCTCTGGCCGAAGAAAGACCCATCGGGTCGCTGTAGCATGATGTGGTCATCTGAAATATTGGGGTCCTGGACAATGACCCTAACCCTAGGTACCCCGTCCATCCTGACCGCCTCAGCAACCGAAGAGGGCTCGCCAAGGAGAGGGGGGATCTCTGCCACCACACCAAACCTCTCGCCAATAACTGAAAGAAGCCGGTGATAAACTGAGGGAAGACCAGGGAACCTGATGAAAACAGAAACTCCCTGCTTGTCCTCTTCAACTGAGTCAAATCCCAGTTGAAAAGGAAACAAAAAGATCCTCATGTAGCCTAGAAGTAGAAACCCGGCATGTAGCAGGTCTCTTGTGACATCTGGGGAATCTAGGCACACCTGAAAGAAACCCCGTCCCAACAAACGAACATCCTTGAGGTGGGGGGCGAGGTCCTGAGGAAGCGCCGCCAGCATCCAATCTCTAGCTTGTGACCTGGAGGGGTGTGAGCCATGAAGCGTGCGAAGAGAGTCGTGGAACACTCATGCTCCAAATCCTTTTGCAACTGCTGCAGCTCGTCTTTTGAAAAAGTGATAGTTCTCGCGGCCGGTGTGAGCAGAGACGGATTGACTGAATGGGAACCCATTCGTCAATCGAGGTATATTGGCCGATTCAAACACAAAAAATAAAAACTCCGTCCGCTTTCCTGAAACCCAGGAGACCCCTATAAGAGAATAGGGGTACTCCAGATGAAGGAGTGGGTGAAGAAGAAGGGAGAGAGAAGAAGAAACCAAGGGGAGACAGCGGCAGCAAGGCGGAGGAGGGGAGAGGAGGGGAGGATAGAGGAGAGGAGGAGTGGAGGAGAGGGGGAGAAGAGGAGTAGAGGAGAGGGGAAGGAGAGAGGAGGAGGAGGAGATGGGAGGAGAAGCAAGGAAGAGCAGGGGGAGAGAGGAGGGGATAGGCTGCAGCGCGGGGGGGGGGGGGGGGGGGGGGGGGTGGGGGCGGGCAGCAGCAGGTGCGGGGGGGGAGCAGCAGCAGGCGCGGGGGGGGAGCAGGCTGCAGCGCAGGGGGGGGAGGCTGCAGCAGGTAGGAGGGAGGGGCAGCGCGCAGGGGAGAGGGCAGCGCAGGGGAAGGGGGCAGTGCGGGGGAGAGGGCAGGTAGGAGGGGGCAGTGAGGAGGGAAGGGAGGGGGCAGCGAGGAGGGAGCAGGAGGAGCAGCAGGGAGCGGGGAGAGAAGCAGCAGGAGGAGCGGGGAGAGGAGCAGCAGCAGGGAGGAGGAGCAGCAGGAGGGAAGGGAGGGGGCAGCGAGGAGGGGAGCAGGAGGAGCAGCAGGAGGAGCGGGGAGAGGAGAGTAGCAGTCGAGCAGGGAGAGGAAGGGAGCATGAGGAGCGGGGAGCAGCAATATCTCATTTACGGATTTTCGGTTCTAATGCATTTGTTCATGTGCATAAAGATGAGCGGACGAAGCTTGATTCCCATAGCCAAAGATGTATCTTTGTGGGATACAGTGAAGAATCCAAGGCCTATCATCTTTTCGACCCGGAAAAGAAGCAGATCCTTGTCAACAGGGACGTGATCTTTGAGGAGTCAGAGCCACAGCCTGCAAAAGAGGTTCATGAACTTCCGTCATTTCCCCTACCCAAGGTCACCATCCAAGAGGTGGACACAACTAAAGACCCCAAGGAGGAGAAGGAGAAGCATGTTGTTTCAGAACCAACTCCCAAGGCAACTCCAGCAAAGGCCCCTCCATCCATGAAGAAGCTACCTCATTGGTATTTGAAGACTTTAGCAGACTCACGGGTCACGGCCATTCCTGAGAGTAGTTCCAGAGTGTGGCGATCTCAACGCAACATGAAGACTCCCTCTGTGAACTACGCTATGGTGGCTCAGCTTGAGGAGCCCCGTTCCTTCCAGGAAGCAAAGGATATTCCAGAATGGCAGGAAGCCATGCAAGCAGAGATGGATGCCATTTTAAAAAATGACACCAGGAATTTAGCGCCTAAACCGACCAAGCGGAAGGTAATTGGGACTAAATGGGTGTACAAGCTTAAGTTCAAGTCAGATGGAAGCTTGGACAAGTACAAAGCGAGATTGGTAGTGAAAGGGGTGGTGAAAGGCTATGCACAGTCAGAAGAACTTGACTTCGACGAGACCTTCACCCCCCCAGCCAAGATGGTGACCATTCGTACAGTCATTGCCTTGGCTGCTCATCACAGTTGGCCTATTTTTCAGATGGACGTCAAGTCTGCATTTTTTAATGGAAACCTGCAAGAGGTATATGTGGCACAACCACTAGGATTTCAGATTCCAAGATCCGCGTCAAAAGTTTGCAAACACAAGAAGGCCTTATACGGGCTGAAACAGGCCCCCAGAGCATGGTACCAACGGATAGATGTTTTCTTTCAGAAGATCGGGCTCCAACGGAGTCCATCAGAGGCAAATCTTTATCTCAACACAGAGGGGGATTTGCGGCTAGTATTGATTCTATATGTGGATGACCTCATCATTACAGGGGATCACACGAAGAAGATTGCTCAGATCAAGAGACTTCTCATGGAGGAGTTCGAGATGACGGACTTAGGCCTAGGGAGGGGGGGAAGGGGGGCAGGTGGTGAGGATGACCATAGCAAGAGTGGCGAAGAGGGGAAGGGGGGGTAGCTTGGGAGTAGGGGGAGGGCATGGAGAGGGAGAGGGGTCTAGAGGGGGAGGGAGGCAGGAGGAAATAAGGACAGTCACAGGTCCGCCCTGCTGATCAAGCACACCTAGGCTCTAAATCCCCTTCTCCTCAACCGCTGCCGAGCTACCCTCCGCAGCTTCTGCCATCGTAACCTCAGGAGCTCTTGAGGCATGCTATTGACGCAAGGGTGATTGTGGTCATTGTACCTCCACTAATGGAAGATCACTTGGCTGAACCGTGGTGCTTGATGGGGAGCCAAACAAGGGCTTTTGCGTTGCTCCTCCACGGGTGCCTCTCTCCCCCTACGTCTAGCATGTTGCCTGCAGTGCTTTCGAGCCAATTTGCTTCGTATCTTTTTCTTTTTTCCCACCTAGGTCCACTCTCCCTCTGAAGGTGTCACCCAGGGGATTTGGGACTCCTGTTGCTCCTGTCTGAGGGGGTGTTGGGCCCTGGCCTACTAACTCTACTTGTCCTGTGGGGGTGGGGAGGGAGGAGTTTGTCCCTGACCACCAGGGCAATTTCGGGCTAGATGGCCCATCTACTTGCATAAACCGGAGATCTCCACTCTCTAACGAAGTGTACCCCCCTCGAGGGTCTCGAGGACAATCAAAACTCTGGGAAGGACTCCGGGCTCTCAACCGCCAATCAGATCCTAGAGACCCGACATCTGCTGAAGCTGCCGAATCTGACGGAGACTCCAGCACCGTGCCAAATGCTCTACCAATGGAGGGAAGGATGGCTGTGTATTCCTTTGGAAGCCTCGGGAAGCGGAGCGTCACTGGGAATCCGGGAGCATGGTGTGCCATGTCCATGTCCTCCACTACGAAGCCATGGTACCACGTGAAAAGGTACCTCCCAGATGTGGTCTCCTTCTAGTGTCAAGCTCGCCTGGATCCACTCTCTCACCTGTCTCCTTCGGGGAGTGAGGTCCACTATTCTGCCCACAACTTCCTTGTCCTGAAGTGACTGGACTGCATGCTACACCTATTGCTTGTCGCTAGAAAAAGGATAATCATAACGGCTATGAGATTCGAGGGTGTTGCCAAAGAGCCCCTCAAGCCAGACCAAGGGTCACCACCAATACTTTCTTTCTCCAAACAAGCAAAAAAACTCCAGCTAAGCAAGGAAAGGAAAAAAGAAACAAACAAAGAGCCACCTCGACGGTGGGCAAGGAAGCTGCCTCACCCCAAGGCTAGGGAGAGCCCTTCAAGAATGAGGTGCCTCAAAGAAACCCCTGCTACCCAAGCCCGAACACACCCAAGGCCTGAGGGTGAGACGAGAAGGGGTTGAAGGGCTGCAGAGGGTCCTTTGAAAAGGAAACGGGAGTGGAGAGAAGGAGAGAAGGAGAGAGAGGAGGTTGGGGAGGGAGGCAGAGAAGGAGGGCAAAATGGAGGTGGGGGGGAGAAGAGGAAGGAGACGGAGGGGGAGGCACAGGAGGAGGCAGAGAAGGGGAAGGAGGCATGGAGGAGGTGAAAGGAAAGGAGGCACAAGGGAGGTAGGAAGGGAGGCAGAAAAGGGGAGAGAGATGGGGCGGGGAAGGAAGCGAGGAGGGAGGCGAAGAAGATGGCAAGGAGGGAGGCAGAGGGGAGGCGGGAAGGGAGGAGGAGGAGGCAGAGGGACGGAGGAAGGAGGACGGCCAAGAAGGGGTAGAGGAGGAGGTGGAGTGGAGGTAGGGCTAGAGGCGGGAGATGGTGGGAGAAGAACATGAGTGGAGGCAAGGGGAAGGAGGGGGAAGGAGGCAAGAGGAGGTAGGAGAAGGCGGAGGAAGGAGGTGGCGGAAAGGAGACGGAAGATGGAGGGAGGGGGCGTGGGTAGCAGGAGCAACAAAGTGACTAGCACTTGGCCAATCCCTCTCACAAGAAAAGATGCATTGTTGGCACATGTGACAATAGAATCTTTTGTCCTTGCCACATTAAAAGAGAGATTGCAAGAAAAGAAAAATTGTGACTGCGCATCCTTTGCCTCTTGCTTCACACATACTACCCAAATAGTTGTTAGAGAAGTAGGCCTCGTAGAAGATCCAAGGGCTGCAAAAGGACAGGTAGCTTCACCCGCTCTGCCTTTTACTTACTTGACACGAGAAACACCGTGTCACATATTCACGAATATGCCTTTTCATCTTTGGCCAAAAGAAATCTCACTTCACGAGATCATACGTTTTGTCAACAATTGGATGTCTCACACAAGGGCTATCATGGCACTATCGAAAGACCCTCCACCTGAGATCCTTCTGACCAGATACAACTACCATGGCGTTATGTTTCAGCATACCATCCGTTATGGTATATCTCACATAAGTTTGGCCTCTTCTAAATGCTAGGCCATCTCTTTCCCCGTGTTTAATCAAATTAGCCTTGGGCCAAAGGCCCTAGACAAACTCATCCATGGTCATCAGAACACTCTCAGATACCATGAAACTCGTATTGTGCATAATGCGTGACAACGCATCAACCTTATTCTCCGTCCTCTTCAGTACCAAATCTTCATATTAAACTCCAGTATGAGGTTTGCCCCCCTAGCTTGGCAGCCACTCAAGTCAGGTTGTTTACATCCTTTTGTTGTTTGATCCGCCACCTATCCACTGCCTCAATAAACATACGGGTGGCCTCGCGGATTTTCTTCATGTCATTTCTGATGTCACAAATGGTGGATGCTTCATCCCCTTTGTGTAACCAATCCTCAATGACATCTCAACTACCGTCCGTCATCCGACCAGCATACTTTTCCGGTCTATAGTGGGCAATATTAGGTATTTTAGCCTTCACAAGCTCGACTGCACGTACATTGGTTTCAAGCTCCATAGGAGACTTTCCTTTCTCCTCTCTAGATGGTCTCGCAAATAAATTTTGAACCATCCTCCTAAACTCAGATTGCCCTACATTATCATTTAAGTGCTGAGTCATTATTTGTTATAAGGCATCCTTTGACAATGCAATCCTACCTGACAATGTATCGGCCACAGGGCGCAACACTTGCTATGCTGGCCAGACTCCCGATTCTACGGGATCCACACGTGAGGCTTCTTCCTCAACTTCCATTGCAACAGCTTTCCCCTTATCCATAGAGTTTCAAAGGTTTTTTTTGTTAATACACTCCAGAAAGTGAAATAACAGCTTGAATAAACCAGAATTCTAAAACCCTTTTGTATACAAGCACAATCTAAAACTCCCAAAACTGTGAATTTGTAACACTATAAATTCACGTCCACCACAAGAAGTGTCCTCTCCCTATACTCGGGAAATATCTGTGAAGTATCCCAAATCTCTCTAACATCAAAGCCTTGTGACATGGTATCTTCTCCTAATCTAAGGAATTCACTGCAATCCAAAATAACTGCAACTACTAAAGCGCACAATTGGAAAGCTCCAATGATTTTAACCTCAGCCAACTGAATTTTAAAAAAGATAGAGAGCTCCCTGGTAAATCAACATGTGGTTGTTTGGCACGAGGGAAATCCAAGTCAATTGATCTTGGCTTTCTTTGTATTGTCTCTTTGTCTTCTACTTGCCCTCTCTTTAATTCTATTGCACATTCAAATCTTGGACAGCTGTGGATAGCACATCAGGCCACGAGCAGGCTACAATGCTTGGCTCCTTGGTGCGATGAATAGCAAGCCTATAGTTTCTGAGCAATGGGACCTCGGGCAGCGATGACAATTAGGCAACGATGACGAGCAGCAACCCAGCTTCCCAAGGCTCTGATACCAAATGAAAAGCGCAAAACAAATATCTCCACTACCGAAAGTCAGCACGATCAAAGAAAAGCTACCATCCAATTCAAATTCAATTCCATTCGTGTGGTTACTTCTACAAACCCCCAGTTCCCTAGATGAGTCTAGATTGCCACATGTCCAATTTATAAAGCCTTCTTTGGATGCGCCCTTTACCCCTTCTTGGGATACCTTTAACTCACTGGTCCCTAGGCACAATTCACAAGTAGGAGCACCTAGGCCTTTGGCCTTTCGACTCACCTAGTCATGTAATCACCCTCACCAACGACCTAGACATTAAACTTCTTGACCATACATATAAAGCGCAATCCAAATACAATACAAATTTCAGCTACTTAAACATTAATGTCGACTGACCCTTTCGAGGCCATATTATCTCGGCTTGAGCATAATATTAGTACCATATATGGGCCAGCCTTTGGGGCTAGCAAAGGCCCAATAAATGGGCTTGAAATGGGAGGCAGAGAGACTTCTATGAGCCTGAAAACAGTCAGCCAAGACAGGCCTGTTGGATAGGAAAAGAGGGCACAGGCTAATCGACTAGTCTGTTGAGGATTAGCAGGTAGGGCCAGCAAGGACGCCATTAGGTTGACCTATCCAAAAGGCTTGGTCGGCCCACATGTCGGGTGGGGGCAGCAAGCCCTCTACCTATAAAAAGGGCGCCTAGGCGTTAGAAATGTTTATATTCCCCAAGACAGTGGCCAAGTTATATAGTAAGGGCTAGGGGCACACTTTTTCCCTTTATTAAGGGGCTTTTTACCGATAACCTCAATTAGAGGTTGAGTCAATGGGTGAACTAGTCACCACATCTTTTGACCCCAATTAGGGTCCATTACCCTCCTCAGCCAGTCTCACTACGCCCACTCTCCACATGTCCCCTCACCATTCTCCACTTGCTTGAGGGCTGGACATGCATTTCAAGGGCCTGTTTTGCTGTTTTCAAGCTGTTCCACCACTTCCGGGATTGTTTGAGGATTGTCAAGACTTCTCCGTACTGTTTTGAACCTATTTCAGGCAGTATTGTGCAAGGATAACCCATATTGTGCACTCAGTTGGGGAACTTGCTGTTTTTACAAAACAGAGATATGAATCAGTCATTTATTGCTTGCTAAGGCAAGGATACTTGAAAGGGAGCACTCACAGTTTGTGGGAGATAATTTACAGTCCTTGTTTGGCCTCTTTTTTATGGCAACTACCATATCTAGACCTGATTCCCGGACTATTGGTTGAACATAGAGCAAAAACACACTCCCACCCTTACTTCATTGCGCATTGGGTCAGCTCCCGCCGTCTTCACCCATCATGCGTTTATTTCCTTGAGAGGAATTGGGCATGATGTCACGATGACAAAGTTCCTAACACCCTCTTGCAATGACAATGTCACGATGTACAAGGTAAACATCAATCACCAAACGGATGTAAGTTCAAAGCTTCGCAAAAAGCCTGAAACTTTGGACGAGGTGAAAAGATCTGCCACACTCTATTGTATAGGGTAGAAGACAAGGCTAATATCCCATGCATGTTCCCTGACATAGTGATAATGAAATTCAATATGTCTTGTATGAGCATGAAACACAGGATTCCGCGCAACAGCAATGGCACTCTAATTGTCAATAAGAATCGGAGTAGGCTCATTCAATGATGCATGAAGATCGGCCAATAAACACCACAGCCATCACACACGACTATGGTTGTGACGGCTGCCTTGTACTCATCAACCTCACAAGATGAGATAGCCGTTTGTAGTCAATCACACTTGACCCTTGTGGGTTTTTACATGTGCAGCCTCCCATGTCCTTGAAAAAGGGAGAGCGATTGCATATTCAAAGTCTGAAGCATCCACATAAGATGATCAACTGTTTTCCCATGAGAGTGGCTTCTCCTACATCTTAAGATGCCTCTCCATACTTCTTTCTTCACTATCTCGTGATATGCTACCATTGTTTTTGTGTAACGGAGATTGCAGGGGCACAAAATAGCAAACTGCCATGCCTATATTTTCTTCCCATGTTTTGATTTCTAGCCACAATTATTATTTATGTGGGTCTTCTTTTATTTTCCTGACTCGGTTCTCCCATTCTTTGTTGATGTAGCATGCTATCCCCCCAAAACATCTTCCTCCTATTAGGCCTTTTCTAGTGACCATTTGCCTACATTCCATGCTTAGATCTCAACGGTCTGGAGTCCCTACGCATTGTTACCCCCTCCTTTGCCCTTTTCTATAATGACTACCTTCCCATTCTTTACATATGCCTTTTTGCCCTCTTTTTTTGTATCTTTGATCATGGGAGTATTAGCTTTGCATGAGGTCTTCATTTATCTAGATAGAGTGGCACTTCAGATGGTGCGTGTGATTAAGCACTTTGAGTCTGCATTGTGCATCTTGGGACACAATTATATGCCTTGGTCTGACGCTTTTCCTTCCTACCCTAAAGGCAGCTTGCCATTGGATTGCAGAAATGGTGAGGTTGTAAGAAAGGACAGGATGGAGCAAAGAGAGGGTAGAAACTGAGGGAGTATGGGCAGGAGAGAGTGATAAGGAGAGTCAAGTGGAAGCAGAAATATTACAAGTGCTGTTTATAAAAGAACAAAATGTAAAGGAGTTACCCTTTGTGGTAAAAGTTAGGCCCCATACACGTTTGTGATAAAAATTGCACCATTAACACAGTAGGCCTGACCATTACCCAATGTGGCCAAACTTCGCAAGTTATGACAATAAATAGTTTGCACACAAAAAAACTTCTTTAAGGATTGCTCATAAAATTGAGCATCAAAAGGCACCTGAATAACCTAACTTGAAATGCATAACACTGTTTTAGGGTGCCACGTGATCTCCATGCTAGAAATTGAACAGTTGTACTAACTCAATCTTTCACTGTGTTTTACCTCTTGGTCAGATTTTTCATTTTCGAACTTCGGATAAAAAGTTGCTCGTAGTCGAGCTTGAGCAAGAGCACCTTTGATTTGACTAATCTTCTGCTCAGACTCATCATTTGAAACTTTGAGCTCTCTTTGATGCTCAGTTTGTGCAGCAATACCAGCCTTTGTATTGAGTTCTGCTGCGGAGAAACCTTGAGCTTTGGGAATACACTTAACTTTTGGTCCAGAGCTCCCTTGACCCAATACCTCTGTGTCCTCTGCCCTTAAACCACCGGAAGAACCACCAGTAAAAAAGCTGGAAGACATGATACTGGAATTCAGAAGTGCATTGGAGACCAATCCCCCAGAATTCCTGCTGAAGGCACTAGCGTTTGCCTTGGAGATGCCTTTCACTAATCTGTTGTTCTGCAAAACTTGCTTTGGGATTCCTTTCCACTGACCTCTGGTTTCTCCTCTTCCCTGGAAAAAAGCATTAACACAGTAAATATCCACAGCCAGTCAAAGCTCATAGAACCTGACGATTAGCTTCCTTACACTGTCGCTTTCTGTTAACACAAAATTGGGCATGAAGAACAATACATTCTACTTCTACCCACTGTCCTATAGTAGACATAAAGCTCGCATGAAATGCAGTAATACAACAGCCAACTAAGCATCCCCAAGCAATCAGACCATGGACTTCTTTACACTTGCAAATCCTCTTCAACTTCAGCTGCAAATAACCGTTAGAAACCAAGAGAGTGAGAGAGCAGGAAGCAAGAGATCTGAACGTAGTGTTTGCAATAGAAGAAGTGACTGTTACAAGAAGTGGGATGGGTTTTGTCTAAGTGACAAAACCTTATCCTTTACTAACCGCAGTTAGTGAACTAGGGGGAAAAACCTCTAAATGAGGGAAAAGTACCCCTGACCTACTTATTACATTACATTGGGCACTGCTGAATTATAATAATAATTCTAACACCCCCCTGTAGTGCCAATGTCATGTACAAGGAAATGATCAATCACCAAAAGGAGATAAGTTGATGGCACTGCGAAATGCCTCAAACTTTTCACGTGGAAGTGCTTTGGTGAAGATGTCTGCAACATTGTCATGTGTTGACACATAGATCATACTGATCTCTCCTGCATGCAACTTCTCTCTGACATAGTGATAGTGAACCTCAATGTGCTTCGCTTCGTGCGAGCATGAAACACAGGATTCTTTGCCACTGCTATAGCACTCTGACTATCACTGAGAATCGGAGAAGGACCCTCCAATGAAAGATGAAGATCAGCAAATAAACGACGCAGCCAAACACATTCAACTGTCGCTGTGAAAGCTGCCCTGTACTCAGCTTCACATGAGGAGGTAGCCACTGTAGACTGTTTCTTGCTCAGCCAAGAAATGCAAGCATGTCCTAGAAAGAAACAATTTCCACTAGTGGACTGCCTAGTATCATAGTCTCCAGCCCAATTTCAGTCACTGTAAGCATGCATCTGCAAGTCACCCCCCTTGGGAAACATCAAGCCAAAAGACTTTTATCCTTCATGAGGACATGGGACTGCTCATTATTTTTTCATTTGACCCCTTTTGGGATGTCGTGGCATTTTAGACCACCTCCATGGCTTTTTAGCCACATTGTTGAGGCTAGGGATAGAGTACTTTCTCTCCCACTTGTTGTATGATTCGTTTTGAATGGAATATATCACTTTTTCGAAAAAAAGACTTTGTACCTTGCAAGTAATGGAAGATGCGTTTTACAGCCCGCCAATGCATAATCTTTGGGCTGTGCATATACTTGCTCACCTGAGAAACTGAAAACTGAATATCAGGTCGTGTATTGCAGAGATAAATGAGGCATCCAACAGCCTGACTATAGAGTGTGACATCAATTGATTCACCCGCATCATGCATTGTAAGCTTCAGCCCCGGCTCCATGGGAGTGGACATAGGCTTGCAATCATGCATGATGAATCTGTCCAAGAGCTTTTGAACATACTTGGACTGAGACATAACAATGCCACGTTTCTCTTGAATAAACTGGATCCCCAAAAAGAAATGTAACAAGCCCAAGTCTGACATATCAAATGTAGCTTTCAATTGGGCCTTGAAATCTACAATTACTTCCTCATTTGATCCGGTGAGCAGCATGTCATCTACATAAAGAATGATGACTAGAATATCGCCCCATCCTTCTTGATGTAGAGGGTGCTCTCAGTTGGACTATTGTGCAGCCCCTTGCTGGTCAGATAGGCATCAATTTTGGCATACCATGCACGTGGGGCTTATTTCAGCCCATACGAAGCTTTATTCAGCTTGCATACCTTAAGTGCATTTTCTGAAATTTGAAAGCCCGGAGGTTGTTTGACATAAACCTCGTCCAACAAGTCTCCATTAAGGAAAGCTGTTTTGATGTCCAACTGATAAACATTCCATTCAAAATTTGCAGCCATGGCTATAACTGACCTGATGGTTGTCATCCTGGATGTAGGAGAAAAGGTCTGCTCATAATCTATGCCCTTTTTTTGAGCATATCCTTTTGCAACCAGCCTTGCCTTGTACCGATCAATGGATCCATCTCGTTTTCTTTTGACTTTGAAAACCCACCGTGTACCTATGGCATTCTTACCTGGTGGCAAATCCACAACATCCCAAGTCTGATTTTTATGAATGGACTGCAACTCATCGTGCATGGCATTCATCCAATGCATATTATCTTTTGCTTCTTCAAATGTCTCAGGCTCCTCCTCATCAAGAAGAGTACCTGCATAAGCTGATTCAACTGAATGAGCTCCCTCCATGTGCCTTACTGCACTACGAGTTCTGCCAGGCAATGGAGCTTCAAGCCTACTCTCCCTGAGAGTCTAAAGCAACCAATGCGGGACTGTTTTGGCAGCATGTATCTCTTGAATTTCTTGCCTGACAACTTCATCCACACCCTGAGGTTGTACCAATTCAGCTGGGGGCTGAATCTGTACTTGTGGAGCTGGCGGAGGTTGCTGTAAATTCTGATTTTCAGCAAGGGAACCAAATGCTATAGGAAGCATCCCCTCAAACTCATCATCTGAAGAGGCCGGAATCTGAAATTCAGCATTTGTATGTGCAGAATTTTCAGAGAATATGACATCTCTATTGACAAAAATCTTGCGTGTAGCAGGATTGTAGAGACGATAGCCTTTGCTTTGTGAACTATATCCCACAAAAATGCATTTTAGTGCCTTATCTGACAACTTGTGTCTGAACTCCACAGGCACGTGGGCATATGCAACACAATCAAAAACTCTGAAGTGGTCCACTGAAGGCTTTCTCCCATACCATGCCTCATAGGGAGTGATTGTCTTCAAAGCCTTTGTAGGAGCCCGATTTAAAATATAGTTGGCACACATGAGGCCTTCCAGCCAAAACCTGTGAGGCAACTTCTTACTTGTGAGCATGCATCTATCCATTTCCATGGTGGTGCGATTCTTCTGCTCAGCTTTGCCATTCTGTTGAGGTGTAAGCCTCACTGTAAGCTGATGCATAATACCTTTTTCTTTCAGAAATGTCTCAAATTCATGAGACATGTACTCCCCTCCTCGATCTGTGCGAAGTGTCTGCACCTTGAGTCCTGTCTCATTTTCAACCATAGCCACAAAGTGTTTGAAATGCGTAAACACTTTTGATTTTGACCATAAACCCAAGTGTAGTTGGTAAAGTCATCTAGGAATGTAACAAAATAGAGATAACCCCCAAAAGCAGGTGTCCTCATGGGACCGCAAACATTACTGTGAATAAGCTGCAATTTTCTTGTAGCTTTCACTCCACCATCCTTCTTGAAGGGAAGCCTATGCATTTTGCCAAAAATGCAACCTTCACATGCATGAGGAGGAGGCGACTCCAAAGGAGGTAATGCATCAATCATATCATGCCTCTGAAGTGTCATTAAGCTGCCATAGCTCATGTGCCCATACCTAGCATGCCACAACTCCGCATTGTGCATTGCAACAGTGGGAGTGCTAACTGACAGCAGCTGTTTATATGGACTGCTGCTGTACAGATGTACAGCTCAAGCTTCTTGCGTAGTATGGGCACATACGGAAGGTAGTACGTCGAACAGCTTTGAAGCTGTGTACTACCTAGCAACCAGCAGGCTGTGCGTACGACCAGGCGCAGATCTGTTGTACGGAAGTAGGTACGGACAGCACATGTACGGACTGGCACAGTACGAACGATGTGACGCAATGTAGTGGAAGACTGTACGGTAGAGGAGCGCAGTTTGTACGGCAAAGTGTACGGGCTGTACGGAATCAGTCCGTACGGATTGTACGGATGGACTGTACAGACGATGAGCTGCTGATGACGAACTGTACGGACGACGAGAAGGAAGAGCAGGGAGCAGGGTAGCTGGGCAAGGAAGCTAGGAGCAGGGTCTTGCTACTCTGATACCGAATGTTAGAAACCAAGAGAGTGAGAGAGCAGGAAGCAAGAGAGCTGAACGTAGTGTTTGCAATAGAAGAAGTGACTGTTACAAGAAGTGGGATGGGTTTTGTCTAAGTGACAAAACCTTATCCTTAACTAACCGTAGTTAGTGAACTAACTGTGGTTAGTGGGAAAAACCTCTAAATGAGGGAAAAGTGCCCCTAACCTACTTATTACATTACATTGGTCACTGCTGAATTATAATAATAATTCTAACAATAACAACAATAACCTAGTCAAACTTAGAGATGTCGTCTACAAGGAAAGTTTCTATAAAATCATATCCTACCCGAAAGTTCATAGGGACAGAAACTTGAATAAAGCCAGCGATTCCTGTAGAGCTGCTGACTGCTGACTTATACCAATCTAATAATTCTTTCTTTCTTTTTTCCTAAAAGAAATAAAGCTATTTAATAGTGGCTTGTTTTTAACACCATCACAATCAGAGAAGTACATGCCAATGTAAAGTTAATTCCAACCTTTGCATCAAAATGAATTGCAGACACAAATTCTTTTATTTTACAAGAAATTCCTCATTAAATTCAATACATGACTGCCATGGATAGTATGGACTTTAAAACTTCAACACCAGAAAATATTGATATAGGTCACATATGGGAGTTTAGACATATACCAAACAGATCTCAGTGCTGGAAAAAGTGATCAACCATGGAATTAGTTCAATAAATTACCCTTGGGTTAGGTGCTACTGGCAGCATTGACTGGAGATAGTGTGGAGTGTTCTACTTCTGTGAACTCAGCATTGTAATCACCCTGATTACTGACTTGTGCCCAGCCCCTTTGCTGAGCACGTTTCCCACAACAGTGAATGAATAAAAGTCTCAGCTCTCTCATCTGCTGTCTACTCTCTTGAGTGCATCTACAGTGTTTAGAAAGAGTTTCTGAGATCCTTCCGCTGCGTGTGGTAATGTTTGATTTTTTAGACCTCTATTCCGTGACATGGGATCAGAGCCAACATTGGAACTCATGTATTCACCCAGAAGGAAGAAGTCGGAAGGCGACCCCGATTCAAAGAAAGGTGTGCTGTGCTTATTTGCTTGATACAGCAAGATTTGCTTTCTTCTGCTGTAATTTTCAGAAGCGGTGTCTACTACCATTCCTATATACCTTTGTAAGACTAGAATAAGTCCAATCATACAAATTTAGATTTTCTGTTGTTCTAAAGACCAAAAATCTACACAAAAAATAAAAGAGAAAATGAAAGAGAAGAAAAAAGAGGTAAACAAAAACTTTTATGAAAAACAAAAGGAAGACATACTTAGCAAGCAAAGCAACATTTATGTCGTCATCAGTGCCCAAGCATAAGCAGCTATACTGGGTTCAGCAAGCATAGCCCAGTCTTCACTCAGGCTAGTAGCAGTAGTGGTACAGCAAGGAAACATCAGTCAAATATATTTCTCTGTTTTAAGAGAGGAAGCTTGCTGTAGTAATCTCACACAGCCGTAGCAACACTCAACCCTCTCCAATTCTCACTCATGCAAAAGGAACTGAATATTAAACCCACAAAGGACAACAAATAAATAAGGCAAAAGAACTGAGATGACTCCTCCACAAGGTCTAGGAAGATGGGCTGCAAACATGCAGCATGTGCTGGGATATGTAGAGCTCAACAAACTTAGATCTAAGCGGTGTCTACTACCATTCCTACTCCATACTGCTACTTCCACCACCATTCCTTCTACGCTTATTCCAAGTTTCGAAGAAGCAGGGAAGCTTGATGGGACAAACTATCCCATAAGGAAAGTCAAGATCCGGAGCCGTCTTGTGGCTAGGAAGCTATGGAAAGTCACAACGGGGCTTGATCCAAAGCCCAAGGACATCAAGAATGCTTCAGGAAAGAGTATGATGGCTGTAAATCCAGGCGAGCTTGAAACATGGGAGGACAAGGATGCCCAAGCTCTTACACTAATCATATCGAGAACATTCTGTTGGAATGGTCACCTCCTATTTTGTAAGCCCCCATATGAGGAGAGCATTAGGGAGGTAGACCTGAAGATATTGGGGTTGTCACATGAGCAGCACATGAGCTGCCATGTGGGCAGCTGTCAAAGCAAAGGGCAGGCGTACGGCCTGCAACAGGGCCCTGTGAAGGTCGCACTTACATCAGCAGGGTACAGCCCCACTGTGCGGGGCTGTACGGAGGATTCTTTGATGGAGAGCAGGACTGCTGGAAGCCTGACAGAGGGTGGGACCTGCAGTAGCCAAAGGCACCTGCATGGCAGGGCCTTTGGGCCTTGTATGGAGCCTGCAACAAGGCTGGAACAGGGCCAGCAGAAGGGCAGAGGCCTGCGCCTATGGTGGGCTGCCACGTGGCCAGGCGGGTTTGTGGAACAGCCCCCAAACCAAGTCGGTTTACAGACTGGGAGGGGGCAGACTGGTCGGCCCTACCAGGTCGGTCCATTTCAAGGCCCCTTGGGCCAATATAAAGAGGCCATTGGGCCTCATTCAATCATCACTTGGAGCAGTCCTCAGGTCAGCAGACAGGAGCAGCAAAGAGGGAGCCTTTAGGCCTACAAGCAGGAGGACAAGGTGACCTAGGAGAAGCTGCAGACTGAGCTAGAGTGGCAGCCCACCTAGGCTGGCTCTCGGACAGCAAGGTGGAAGGGGTCTAGGCAGAGTCTACATATGCTCGAGGTGGAGCACGTGGGCTCAGATATCTAGAAGTGCCAAGCTTGTAGTTGAAGAACCTTTTGGTATTGTATCCTGTCCTAGTTTCTGGATGGACGGAAATATAAAGTGTTGCTTCTATATTGTCTCTCAGCATTGTCTATTTACTGGCTTGCACATCTATGCACATAAGTTAAGAAGTTTGTGATTCCACACCCCACATTACACTGCGCGAGCTCCTAGCGATACTATCAGTCTTCCGCTGGGTCATTTCTAACACATTCCACATATTCAGGCAGCTGATACGTTTGGCAAGCATGCACGGCTCTGAAGGACTTGTACGAGACAGACAACAAGTCCAAGATCCTAGCTCTTCAACATTAGTCGTAACAGGGAAGAAGGGGATCAAGTACATGACCATCTCATGAAGGTGAAGGTGAAGATGAAGGTGAAGGTGGTGAGAGATTAGCTGGCATCAGTTGGTGAAGAAGTGGACCCAAGCCAGCTAGCATTGCTAGTGTGTGGGATGCTTCGAACCTCTTCTGTAATGATTGTACTTCGGTTTTGGATGTTTGAAGTAAGGTTGCCCCCAATTGTTTCATCATTATGTAGATATCAACACTAGCGTACATCTTTTAAGACAACAATTAAGACACTTGAAGTGTGCCTTTACAGAAGAAAAGTATATAAAAGAAAGAAAGAAAGAAAGATGTATTAACGTCTCTGGAAGGCCTCGCGGGCCTATGAGACAAAGTACAATCAAGAAAGTACTCGTACAAGCCACTGTGGGCTGAGGCAAAGGGCTCACTAAGGCCCTTGCTGAGTGCTAAGCTAATAATCTCAAAAATCTCAAGCACTCAAAGCTAATACATATCCAGGCGCCACGGTGGCTCTCCAAATGCGAAGATGTCTCATATATGTGTCTATGGAATCGTCTCTCGCTAGGATAGGGAGGTGTGGTCTCAGTGATCTCTGTATCCATTAGCCATATCAAGAGTAACACCCCAGCTCAAACGGTCTCCTTTGAGTAAGGCAAGGATGGACTGGACCTTTATCGTACATGCTCTTGTCAACCTATGCATCGCGCATGGTCTCTGTGTAACTGGCTCCACCACTCCACGCCGCTGATCCATGCTACTCTCATGTCGGCTATCTCCTCCTCCTCTACTCCACTATGTCCCAAGATTGGGTCGAATGCATAGAAGTTGGTGACATGTCACTCTGCATGATCTGTCTCCAACGGTATTGTCACCTCATGCTATCTGATATGTTGTACTAAGGTCTCTCTATGTCACCACATCTCCATCAAATAGAGGCCAACACACACTTGGTCATGAAAGTGAACCAACCAAGAGAGTGGCCCAAACATGTGCCCCTCCTAAAAGAGACATGGTACCAGTCCTCAGATCTCATGATAGATGGGCCAAGTGCACAGGAAGTGCTCCTCGATCTCCACCTCTACCAGTGTGCATAGCTTGCAAATCCGTTGTTCTCTTGGTAGCTCTCTGTGCCTCAATCCTCAGCTGATGGATGAGACCTGCATTTGTCAGATGGCAATCCTCAATGCATGTGAAACCCGTCTGACCTCTAGATACTGGGGTCTAATAATCACTCCATCCTCCGATACTCTCAAGAAGTGGTAATGACAGAACTGGATCTTGGTTGAAAACTCCTGGTTCCCCCCCCCCAAGTCCGTGATGTATAGAGCTGAAGTAGTTCCCACCGTATGATACTATTGATCTCATCTAGCGGGACCTAGATGGATGGGACATCCAAGCTGTACTAGAAGGAAGAGAGATGGTCCATCTAAATGCCCTAACTGGTAAACCATCTACATTCAATGCAGCATAATTGAATGGATAATATCTTTGTACAGGCCAATAAAAGCTTCTACTTTGTCTTTTGCTCTCCTTGCAAGCTGCAACTTCTTAGGCCTTCTCTTGTGTTCTCACATCAAGTTCTCTACTAGAGCAAAGCCTATACCTAGATAAATCCAGGAACGTTTCCAAACTCATCCTCTAAAATACAACATAGTGCAGTTTGAATCTCATGATAGTCACTCATAATGTTCAAAACCATAAACTCCATCACGCATAGCAGGAACTAGCTACTATGACATCCTCAGCACCCAACAGTGGATGTAGACCATAGTATAAAAATATGCTCTCACACATACAAATCCACACACACACATACTTGAGAATCCATTTAAGGACAACAATCAATCACAGCCTAGGACAACATCTATTGGGCCATGTCCAGTGCCAAGAGATCCCCAGCAAATTCATAATGCTCAAAGAGCTTGATCCTTGCATCTTTGGCCCATGTCCAGTGCCAAGAGATCCCCAGCAAATTCATAATGCTCAGAGAGCTTGATCCTTGCATCTTGGCAACAAAATTTACAGATCAAATGCTGTCGATTTGCCACCTCTACTCTCAGCCCATGATCAATCTCACTAGCAATCAGTCCCACCTTCTGTAAGGTCTTAGAATTGATGAAACTATGTGTGCTACCCCTGTTCACAAGCATGTGAACAGTCCTCCAACTAATTTGCCCTTTTCAATCTAATAGTTTCAGCACTTTTGGCACCCATCAAGGCATGAAAACAGATAACATAAATTGTTTGCTGCGCATCCCAATAGATCTCCTCGTCCACAGGAGCATTTTGACTTATCCTCTTGCGCATGAAAAGGCATAGCAACCTGATGCTCCACATGAAAGGCTGTAGGCTAACGACCTCACATGCCACAGGTGGGCCGAGCGTATTGGACTGTATGCCATGCATATTATGTTCAATAGCACCACCGGGATCAAAGGGAAAATCAACCCTCTTCGTGGCTCCAGTATCTAGAGCTTCTTCCACATCATGTGCACCCTCTAAATCATCATGAGTGGCATCCAAGGTCTCAGAAGCATCCATTGACTCCTCATCATCCAGATATCTCAATAATCATGCTGAGTTTTGCAGTACCACTGTTTCGCATTTTGCAAACTTCCCGATGCTCAGGAGTCCATTTCTCACCACACTTAAGCATAAGTTTGCCCACTTTTTGCTGTCCATAATAGCCCTCATGTGTTGTTTAAATTCTGATTTTTCATTTCCAGCACTTGGCTAAGCCCCTGACTTAGCATCAAGTGACCTGTATGGCTTAGCATATGGCATCTTGCTGCGTGTAACAGTGGGAAACCTCGGAAATGGTGTTGCTGCTGATTTCCTATCATGCCAATCAGTCACCTTAGGCTTCTTCTCAGCCGCATTTCCATTCCCTTATGCGCTGCCTGCTGCCATCTTATACTTGTTGTTGACATATTTGGGCTCAAACACCTCTGCCAATTGGGCTGCATGCTCAATTGTTTGAGGGTTATGTGCCTTCACATCTACAGCCAGGGAAGGACTCAATCCGTGGATGAAACGCAGCAACTTCCCTTTCTCAGATACATCCTGTACAAACAAGGAAAGTCTCCAAAAGCGCTGCAAATACTCTTGGACTGTACTAGTTTGTGACAAAGCATAGAATACAACCAAGTGCTGATCCAAGATGAGTGAGGATACGAAGGTAGTAACCATCATTTCTTTAAAACCCCTCCATGTGGTTGGCCTTTGAGGTGAATCCTTCATACAGCCACCAAGTATGTGCATAGTCCTGCATGTGCATACCCGCAAAGATTATGTGGTCCTTATCCTGCTTTGGGTAGAAGTGAAAATAATCTTCCGGCCTCGTAAGCCACTCCTCCAGCTCATTAGGTGTGCGAGTGTCCCCTATCAACTTACACACTGTGAGTTTGTCCTTGACATCCTTGGCTGCATAATTCATGTGCGTGTAACGTCCAAAAGTGCGGGCATCATCATGCTTGAGGTTCAAATAATCGGAGAAAGGCATCTCAAATTTGATGGCCTCAGGTAAGGCCCTATATGAACGCAAGGAATCTACTAGCATCTCATCAAAAGTGGCTTGCTGCCCACCACTAACCCCCTGCTACGTAGTAGCTGCTGCCATCTGATGCACCGGCTGCGTCTAGGTATATGTGCTCACTGGCGGAGCGATAGGTGCATGAACCCCTGGTTGGGTCTATCTACCAAACGCATCTCTCCGAAATGATGCATGAATGTAAAAAACTAGGAGCCAAAAGATGGCCTAACATCCTGCAAGAAGGTGCTCTGTGGCATAGAGAATGCATCATCCAAGTCCAAATAATCCCCATGCTAGGGTACATGCAACGTTCTAGAAGACAAATGCTCATAGGCACAGAACACATCTCCATAAAACCCCTGCGTGGAGCAGACAAAACATCTTGACTGTCTGAGTGGTCCCCTTGCTGGGGTGCGGGCTGCTTACCCTTGTCCTGCATAGCCTAGCCAATCTGCTACTCGAGCTGCTGTCCCATCTGGGCAAGAGTTGTATGCTGCATAGCCATGGCCGTGGTAAGCTGCTGGATGAACTCTTGTCCCATCTTAATTAAATAAACGAGAGTCTTTAATCATGATCAAATAAATGGTCAATTGAAACTTCGACTTTGGAGTATTTACATCTTGGTGACATCCCCTCGGCTTTTATTCAGTTGACCTAAATTGAAAAGCTTCCTTGTAAATATCCAAAAGCTGTGGATGATCAGACAACATGTCTTCATCCATCCACTTGGCATCCAATGCCGAATAGTTTTTGAATTTTACAAGATATATGTAAAATTTCTTGCCCTGAGGGCCTTTGCGTACAGTATGATGCACAATTTGTTATGGCTAAAGGACCTCCTTTAGCTCGTCCACTTCTGGTGGATCCTCTATTACTGGCTCTGTAGGCTCTGGTCCCTGATATTTCTTTAGGAGACTCACATGAAAAGCATTATGCATCCTCCAATGCTATGGCAGTGCTAACCTGTATGCAACCTCATTAATCTCTTCTGTTACCTTGAAAGGGCCATAGTATGTGGGAGATAACTTTGTGTACACTTTTGCTTGCCTTTAAGCTTATGGAGTCTAGCTTTCTCGAACTTCAAAAGCACCCTATCCCCTTCCTTGAGATCTAAGTGTCTCCTATGCTTATTTGCAGTCTTCTTATGCTTTTCTTGAGACCTTTCTATTGCTGTTATGACCTGGCTGAAAGCTGTCTGGAGGTCTCTAACAAACTGATCAGCTGCAAATATTTCATCTTTGGTCCTTAGGATAGGTGGCAGAATCACCTTCCTGTAGATGACCTCAAAGGGGGCTTTCCCTTTTTAGTTGTGAACTATATTGTTATATGCAAACTCCAACAGTGGTAGGTACTTTTCCCAGTTTGAACTTTGGTCAGCTGCGTAGCATTTCAATAAATCCAACATTGTAGAAGTTGCTACCTCACTTTGACCATCTGTCTCGAGATGGAAAGAAGAAGAAAAATTCAGATTCGTCCCCATATTATCGAAAAGAGCTCTCCAAAATAGACTGGTTATTCTGGGATCTCGGTCACTGACAATGGGCTTGGGCATACCATGGTGCTTAAAGATTTGTGCCATAAAAAGCCTTTGTGCTACCCTTCGTCATGGATGAGTTTGCCCTTCATCTCCAGAGTGCCGACAGAAACTCAGTACGAAGACTTTGTATAAATGGATGCTCAAGTATGTGTGGGTGTGTGGATTTGTACGTGTGAGAGTATATTTTTATACTATGGTCTACACCCACTGTTGGGCGCTGATGACGTCAGTAAGGAACATGATTTATTTGCATTCATTTTGGGGGATAACCTAGGGTAGAGTACCCTTGACTCAAACAAGAAAGTAGTAAAGATATATTATGCATAGCAAGGGCAAAGAACCCATAAGCCCGAAGTAGCTACCGCACAAGAGTGTGCACATCCTGATGCAAAGAGGTATGTCGGTGAAGAACCAGGCTAGAATGCCCTCAAATGATGTGTCGATGAAGGCCATAGGAGCAACTACCAAGGGAGATCACGTCATGACTCTCAATGTGCCAATTGGAGAGATCGAATGCGCAGAAGAGGCTCAAAAAAATGAGCGAAAGTGCTCAAGGGAGCTGCCCAAATCACTGCTGGAGGTCACACGAGTCCAAATCTGAGCAAAAAATGCCAAAAAATGGCCTAAAACTACTCGAAAGCGCCTTTTGACAAAGTTGAACCACTCTTGGCACTATCACGCATCCACCTGCAGAGATCCGTATGGACGTACGGACAAAAAAGCCGAAAAAAATTTTCCTTGAAAAGGTGTGGGATAGGGTCGTTTATGTTTGGGAAGTGCCAAAATTTCAAAAAACGTAGAAATCGGATCTCAAAAGGTCAAAAAACAGCCGCTCATCTTTCATTAGGTACCCATCTTTTAGGGTATAGTGACTGGTGGACTGCCTTTCTTGCACTTGCTGTAAAATCTCACCAAAATCTGCATCATTTTCCCTCCTGCGCTATGGTGAGATTCTTACTGGATTGCTCAGAAATGACCATTATAGCGCAAAAATCTATCTGATAGCATGCTTTTGAACAGAATAGTGAATGAAAATATTAATGCCAACAACAATTAAAGTTACAAAATACAATGACAGTATAAAATAAATTTTGTAAAAGAATACAAAATGGGACATTGTATAAAAAGTATATCTGTATTCATATAAAATAAAAGTTCTATACAATAAGGCTTCACAGCCTTTCTCTCTTCTCTAAAACACTGAGAACGTCGGGCTTTGAATTCCCAAATACACTCCTAGCTCTAAACCTAATCATAGAGCGTCAATGCTATTGTCGTTGTTGGCCAAGGACATGGCTGCTGCCATCAATGCCATACCTTGAAAATTGGTCCAAAAGCATTGAGGGCATATTGCTTCCTCATGTCGGCTAGATCCCTATGATAAGCAATAGTTACATTGTTCACTTGGGGTCTTTGAGACAAGGCATCTGCCACTCTGTTCTGAGCTCTCGGAGTATGGACAATCTGAAAATGATACATTGACAGCGTGTTTGCCCATGTCATGTGCTTCTCGGAGAGCTTAGTCTAAGTCAAGCAATATGTGAGATTTTGGTGATCTGTCTTAATTGTAAAGTTCGCACACAAAAGATATGCTTCCATGTATGGAGGGCATGAATCACAGCCAACAACTCTTTCTCATAGATTCCCAAATATCTCTTTGCATCACGGAGTCTCTTGCTCTTGTAGGCCACTACATGACCATTCTGATGCAATGCAGCCCTAGCACACTACCCCACAGGCATCACAATCCACATCAAATGGCAGACACAAATCTGGAACTATCAGAATTGGCTCTGTGGCCAGCTTGTCTTTGAGTTTAGTGAATGCCTTCTTCTGTGGAGTACCCCATCTGAAAGCTGCATTTTTCTTGGTTAGGTCATGAAGTGGAGCGGCTATATCCACAAAATGCATGATAAATCTTCTATAGTAAGAACACATGCCTAGGAAACTACGGACTTCATGCATTGTCTTCAGCTCTGGCCATTCTTGAATGGCTTGGATCTTTGCCGGATCCATCCGTATCCCATCTTTGGATATTATATGCCCCAAATAAAGGATCTCTTCTGGAAAGAATTTACTCTTCTTGCTGTTTGCATAGAGCTGGTGATTTCGCAGCTCTTGGAAAACCGTAGCAAGATGTTCCTTGTGCTCTTCTTCGGACTTAGAGAAGACAATAATGTCATCGAAGAAGGTTCCTGTGAATTGTCTATAAGGTCGGAAGATAACACTATCTTCTACACATCCTGTGGCTGTATCCTCACTTGGTGATAACCAATATTTAGACTTTAAGTCTATCCTACTGAAAACGAAGGCTCCATTTAACTGGTCCAACACATCATCGATGCGTGGAATTGGGAATCTGGTCTTAATGGTTATTTTGTTCAGTGCGCGATAGTCAACGAACATACAAAATGAACCATCTTTCTTCTGTATAACCAGTACAGGGGAGCAAAATGGAGAGAGAATGGTTTGAATCAGCCCCTTAGATAATAAGTCTTGCACTTGGGTCATGATTTCTTCTCGTTGAGTTGGTGATAACCAATTAAGTCTATCCTACTAAAAATGGAGGCTCCATTTAGCTGGTCCAACACATCATCGATGCATGGAATTGGGAATCTAGTCTTGATGGTCATTTTGTTCAGTGCGCGATAGTCAACGAACATACGAAATGAACCATCTTTCTTCTGTATAACCAGTACATGGGAGCAAAATGAAGGGGAAATGGTTTGAATCAAGTCTTGCACTTGGGCCATGATTTCTTCTCGTTGAGTTGCACTAACTCTTTATGGGGGCCTATTAGGTGGCTCACTACCAGAAATGAGTCCTATACCATGATCTTCAGGGGTAACTCCCCTGGCAAAGCACCAAAAAAACAATCTTTAAGGTTTACAAGAAACATAAATTTATCCTTATTTGCTTCATTTGTTTCATCATGCATTTCAACATCTCTTTCTTTTATAAAAACCATATACGCTGAAATTGCGGACTTTATTGCTTTTCTAATTGAAACATTAGATACAATGGGGATGGTCTCCCCTTTATTCTTGGCAACCATACGCTGTGTTTTACTCTATATACAAACTCAAGCACTCTCTCAGGAAGGGTTAGCTTCATTGCCTTGCGGTGGAACCAAGGCATACCCAAAAACACATCATGATGCTTCAATGGGGAGATGAAGAAATCCTACTGATCAACATAGTTCTGTACATGAAGACAGAGCTTCCCTATCAAGGGAGTAACTGGCACTGGGTTCCCACATAACATTTGGTCAGCATCCAGATTTATTTCTTGAGGCAATTCACTATGGCCAACCTTGCAGGCTTTGGCAATTCTTCCATATCCTTGATCAAGTGCTTACATAGCAGTAAGACATTACTTCTATTGTTTCAAGCAAAAGCAATTTGTTGGCATAAAAAGTTGACGCATACTTATCGTATAAAATCAAAGTTTAAAGGCCGCTTGGAGTATTGAGAAGGTTAAATGATGTCATGGGAAAAGGAGGTGCATAAGAGCATATTATTTCTGGCATTATACAAGTTTGATTGCACATTGATCAAAGAGGTCAATGGTGAATGCATCATTTGGGTCTATACATGTATACTTTCCTTTCATGGCTCCATTGGTTTCCCAAACTATGTGGTAGGGTTATGAGGTTATGTCTCAAGGGTTTGTCTATACTAGCATATCTTAGTGTTGTCTCATCTCAACACTTGCATTCATTTCAGGAGCCCAAAACTTGACTATTCTTGGTCATCACATCCGTATTAGTGCCTGCTGGTCTCTTATCTTTGTAAGGAAGGGGAAAAAGGGGCAATTTAGAGGATCTTTAGAGGTCTCTTAGGTGGGAAATGTGGACTATATAAGTCCCCATCCACCCCGACTTGTACACTTTTTGATGTGACATCTAATCCTATCTACTCCCTTCTCCTCCCTCCTACGTGCTGCCTACACTCTCTCTCCAATCTCTCTCTATCTCTCTCTCTTTCCTTCTCCCTTCTCTCCCAACCTCTCTTCTCCTCCCTCTTCTCCCTTTCCACACTTCTCTCTCCTTCTCCCCCTTCCTATCTCTCCCTCCTCCAATTTGTCCCCTTGTCTCCTTCATTGCATTGGTATCAAAGCTCCGCTCTTTGGTATTGTTGCTTCCGTCTCCTTTCATCTTTCATCTTGCATTCTTTGAAGCCAAAACTGGCGTAACAAACTTTGTGCCAAGACCGTCCTGAGGCAGATAATTATTGCCCAACAACATCTTCACCGGACCTACAAGGAACAGGCGCCAAGGCAGCGAATAACCTCAGCTTCCTTCCAAACACTAGGAATAGAGATCCATACGAAGGGTTCAACGTTGCACAAATTGCCTGCCCAATAGCCCCCAGGAGTAGTGTGACGAATTGGTAGACAAATTGCTACAAACCAATCACAGACGAGCTCGTGGCGTTGGCGCAAATGTCACTGATTCAGCGTTAGAGCAGCCGACCTGAATCTGGCCACCAAGGCCGGTTCCTATGTCTGCATCCACTCGATTGCTCAGGCCCTCAGATGTTATCTGGTATTCGTTAGTCTCTCATCAGTTCATCGCCTGATGGCAGCCCTTAGCTACTCAACCCATCCGCTCGTCGCCTTTCGTCTCTCCATCGCCCGCTCATCGCCTTCCATCTCTCCGCCACCCTCGTTGTGCCACTGCCGTCGCTTATCCCGCATCAAAAAAAACCTTAGTCTCCATGTATTTTTTAGGTTAAGTTAGCCAGGGTTGGGTTAGTTACTTGGGTTAGGTTAGTTAGGTCTGTTTAGCTAGGTTAAGTTTAGTTACTTGGGCTAGGTTAGGTTAGTGCTAATTAGGGTTAGGTTGGCCTAAGTCAATGTCCTAGCAGTCCTAATAGTCTTAGGTTAGTGCTGTACTAATCATTCTCGGTGACTTACGGAACCCCCCCCCCCTTCCCCCCCTCCCAAAAAAAAAAAAAAAACGAGAAAGATAAGAAGGGGTAAAAAGTCAAAATTTCAGACTCATTTAGGGGCCTTTCACATGCCCGTTTGGAGCCATTTTGACTCCGTTTTGAAGCCTCTTCATCGATTCTCCTCTCGAGCTTCACCATCGGTCCTTTTAGTGGTTCTACACATGCTATCAGAGGTGCTCATTACAATAGGGTTTTTGCTATCTCTTTCTTTGAGTCCACTTCATCTCATTGCTTGCATTCGAGCGTCTCACTCCCGAACAGCCACCATGCCACCCAAGCGTGCCCCTCGGGATACATTGCATGATAGTGATGAGGCTGCTCAGCATGAGCAAACGCCTTCCATAGTGGGTGCATCCTTTGGTGGTACAGAGATCCTCTACAACTCAGCCTCTCTCTCCTGCATCTCGAGAAGCGCAGGCAACACAAACACAGTTTTTGGATACCCTTGCTTCTATGCTCCAGGGTGCTTTCCGCTTGTTCAAAACTTATTTCTTTTTGTCAAAGTATTGACTTCAGTCAAAGATACTTAACCCTGGTTACGTAAGCCTAATCCTAGTTAGGAAGACTTGGCATATGCCAAGAGGGTTAACTGCGGTTAATCAAAGAACCTCAAACTCCGGTCAACATGACTTGGGTTCGGCGAAAGCAGTTTGCATGCAAAAGCGCTAATGGTTAATGGGTGCCATGGTTATGTGCGCTTTAATTAATGGTTACAGGTTCTAAGAGGGGTTCATTACCCAAGCGCTATGGAGCCCAGAGGACAGTTTGCAGCCCTCAAACTGAAATCTGGAGCTGTCCGATGTACTTGGACTGACTCATCATAATACCCCCCTCAACGTGAGCAAACTGAACACCAAAGTAGTACTGCAGCTGGACCAAATCTGTCATAGCAAATGACTGATGCAAGTCAACCTTAAAGGCTGTAGTATGCTGTGTAGAGAGTTCAGTCATGAGCATATCATCCACATATAAAATCCGAACCAAGAAATCAGCATCAAACTTGCGAACATAAGAGTGCTCTCTGTAGGGCTGTTCTGAAAACCAAGGCAGATTAGATGTGTATGAACCTTTGCATACCACGCCTGGGGTGCCTACTTCAAACCATATAACGCTTTGTGCAATCAGCATACCTTATTTTCGGACCCTCTAACTTCAAAACCAAGAGGCTGAGAGACATACACCTCCTCTTGCAAATCTCCATGCAGGAAAGCAGTTTTGATGTCGAGCTGATGCGCTTGCCGATGATGATGGGCTGATATGGCAATGATGCACCTAAATGGTCGTGATGTGCAACATGGGTGTACATATTTCCTCGAAGTCAATACCCTGCTGTTGAGCATACCCTTTTGCAACAAGGAGGGCCTTATAATGGTAACACTGCCATCAGTCTTCCTTTGGAGTTTGTAAACCCAGGTAGTGCCTATGGCACGCTTTCCTTTAGGTTAGTCACACAACTGCCAAGTGACATTCTAATATATTGTATCCAACCCAAATTTCATAGCATCCATCCAATCCATGGTCTCAAAGGGATCATTTTGACACAATCGCTCTTCATTGCATGTCGTAGCAACCGATGCAACCTCCACTAAGTGTCCCTACATTTAAAGAGAGATGGCCCTCGTGCGGCAAAACAAAGGCTCAGCTTGTTTGCTGTCCTTTAAGGTGCCTAACAACCATCTAGGCACTGGTTTCTGCTGTCTTATGACAGCCCTCTCTTCAGTTGCATGGGATCATATCAGGCTGTAAAATCCAATATGTGGCTGTAAAGCACCTGCTTGTGGCTGAGTTGAAGCCTCCGTAGACTTAACAAAATCTGATGCGGATTTGAACAAGGCGACAATGAATCGAAGACGTCAAAAGCAACAATAGTTAGCTGCTTTTGACGGTCCAAAAAAGGCATGACAGAGTTTTCAGCAAAGACAACAATGATAACCTTGCCTAAACTAGGCTGATACAACCTATACCCTTCGCTTTCTAAGCTGTATCCAATCAAATGCATTTGATAGCCTTGTCCTCAAGCTTATATCATAGCTGAGATGGATACGCCAGGCATTAGAACAATATCATGTGTGAGACAACCAGCTTATAACATGCCTCATAAGGTGTGGTAATCTTTAATACCCTATTTTGGTGACCTGTTTAAGACATAATTGGCACACATGACAGAATCCAACCAGAATTTATTTGGCAAAGACTTCCCTTCCATCATATACACTGTGCCATATCCATCAAAGTTCTGTTCTTTCTTTCTGCAAGACCATTCAACTGTGGTGTGTATGGCACTATGCACTACTAATGTATGATACTGTGAGATGCTAAAAGATCAGCAAACTCATGGGACATGTACTCACCTCCCTTGTCAGTGCGGAAAGTGAGAAGCGCGTGTCCGCTCTCATTCTCAACCATGGCAAGAAATTGCTTGAAGCAACCAAAAACATCTGATTTGGATTTCAATGAGTAAACCCAAGTATGCCTATTGATCATCCACAAAGGTAACAAAATATGAATAGCTCCCAATAGATGCTGTTCGCATTGATCCAAACACATCATTGTTAACCAAATGCAACTTGCGAGCATCCATAGGGAGTCAAGGAGTTGCACGTTGGTTGCAAGCTAGAGTGAGAGAAGGGAGCAGTGGATCCAAAATTAGGCATCCCTCACAAACATGTTCGGACAATGCATGCATCTTTGGAGATCAACAACCATATCTTGTGAATGCAATCTTACCAAGCTGCCATAATTCAAATGTCCAAAGCATCATGCCACAAATAAGTATCGGAAAGCACAAAATCTACTATTGCAAGTGTTGCAGTGTCTATCTCTCTGTCATAAGCATCAAGTCTATACAACCTCCATGTCAATGCCCCAGTGATAATAGGGTATTACCATTTCTAAAATCATAGATGGCACAATGGTAGCAATCGAGGATAGCTCTAGATCCAGAAGTGTCTGTAGCTGAAAAGGATATGAGATTTTTCTTAATCCATGGAGCATGCAAAACATCCTGTAGAGAGATATGATCACCTGACGCTGCAGTTAGTTCAAATTGGCCAATGCCATTCACGGCATAAGATGCATCATTGGCACAAGTCACTGTGTCACCTTTTGGTACATAGAAAGAAACAACTTCTTGCAAGAAGTCATGTGCTTAGAAGCACCACTATCAAGATACCATGTGTTGTGCATCAGAAACTGCCATGCAAGAGTCATGAATGGAAAGATAAATCTGGCATGTAACCATAAAAGCCCAATCGTGATAAGCCACATTGACTGATTCATCCTTCTCATGGGAAGAGGAAGCATCAATAATTGCAAGACTAGACTACTTCTTCTTCTTCTCCGACTCTATTCGCTTTCAGCATTTAACGACATTATAACCTGGTTTCCTGCAGTAATTGCATCTCTTCTTTTTCTTTTCTGCACTTTTGTCGGCATCCGAAGTAACACCACAATTGTGCTTGGGTTTACCACTAGGCCTTGCTGTTTTTACATTACCCTTATGGTAGCAAAAGCCCGATCGCCAGGGATAGCAATCAAAGCTATAATGGTTGGGATTGCCATGGCAACCAAACTCAATGTGGTAGCAAACCCCTGCTATGAATCAGGAAGTCCACTCAGCATCATGGGCACAAACTGACTTTCTGGCACAACCTCACAATGTGGGCCAGCTGCTCTTCAAAATCCTTGACCTTAGTCAAATAGGCATCCATACTTTCCTCTTCATCCATCTTCAGATTATCCAATTGCTTCTAGAAGTATGCAGCCCATGTTTCATTGTGAATCCGATACAATGAGGCTGACTTATCCCACACATCCTTTGCAATACTGCAAGATCTGATGCGAGGAATATCATCCTCTTAATCGACAATCAAGGCATGAGCTTGAGCATCTCTGCCATCCCATTGATCTGATCATAAGTAGGAGGCACTGCGGCAGCAATGGCACATGATGAACAGCTACAACATTACTACCCCCATCGTGGCGGGTGTATTGGAGAAGGTGCCTGTGAAGGAGGTCTCACCTAATGTTCCACAAGTTCTTGGCCAGCAACACATCATGCATCACGTATGACCACATGGGGTAGTTGATGCCATCAAGCTTGTCTTCAGGAGCAAGCATATCAAAAAGATCATTACTAGCCATTGCAGATAAGGCACAAATGCAAAGAACCCAAAGAAAATTGACTAAATCAAAGGACAGCACTAGGCAAGTGCAATGTCCAATTCTGACCACACAAGGTCAGTGGCCTGCACAAAATCTGAGAACCAAAGAATGTGCTGCCTGACGCAATGCTGCAAATAAGATGCCCTAGAAGCAAAACCCAAGGCATGAAGGCAACTGTGCCAGATAAAGGCCAAGGCCGGTCCACAAAAACTCTGCATAAATGAACTGCACATCAAATGCAACAACTGCAAACTTTCTTCTACAGAAAGTCAAACTATAACCTGTGTTTGAAGCACAAATATCTCCTAACTAGAAATGTAAGCTCCTCTACAGAATCTCCAAACTGACCAAATGAGTGAACAATATGCAGGGCACTGTCAGGTGCTCCTGACAGATTCCATACAGCAACTGCAGACTGTACAAACTGTCCTACCATAGAAAATGTGCCTTGTTTATGACCGTTTATTTCCAGAAAACTGAAGCAGAACTCAATCTGCAAGTGCTGGAATGAGTTGACTGGCTTGGAAGGACCACTAGAAAGAGCTGTAGAAAAATGTGATTGTTTGCAGAGACATTTTGACCTGTTTTAGTGCAGTAAAACAGCTCTGACAGCAACAAACAGCTGCAAGACAACTTCTTCAGCAAAGGGAATGCTACTCCAGCAAGGCAAAATTACCTGAGGCCTAGGAAAGCAGGGCGGCTACCAGTCAGACCTGAAACCAGCAGGAAACAGGAAGGCGGCAGGTCACACAGCCACTTTGAGGCAGTAGAAAGCTGGAACAACTAGCTGAAGCTTGAGGCAAGACCACAGCTGCTTTGAAGCATCCTAACATGGTATCAAAGCAGGCAGTAGGCAAGACCACAGCTGCTTTGATCCGATATTAGGATGCTTGGAAAGTAGTACAGCAGTAGAAACTGATCTGAAAAGCAGAAAACGAGCTGTAGAAGGTATTGGACCAGCACAATAGTGCAAAACAAGTACAAGAGAATGTGACTTTGATGGCTAACCCTAAAGACCTAGCTCGGTCAATCTGTGGGGCAAATTTTGAATTATAAGGTTAACTTTACGCTAATGCACTGATATCGGCATAATGTGCATACCAGCACACACACTAGCCTACCAGAGGGGCTAAAACCTATCATTAACTTTGTGATTACATGGTAATAATGGTCCAAGTGAGTGTCATGACCATTCAACACATACACTATGATATAAAGATGATTGTTAGACACTAATGCACCATGCTAAGGTAAGAAAAGCACAGCTGTACAGCACTTATTTGCTCAGCAGCTTGCAGCCACCTGCTGTTCAGGTCTTCTCTAGACAGACCGCCTCAGTTTTGGGCCTGGGTGACGTTATTTTTAGGTGTTTTCTCTGCTCGTCAACTACCTTTTTAAGGAGATTTCCCAGTTGAGAGGTTGCTGCAGCTGTTTCTGGCCTGGCAGCCACATTTGGAGGTGTTTCAGACTTGCTCATTAGGCTTTCTACCTGGCCTCCTATTCTGCTATTGCTGCTGCTGGCCTGAAATAGCTGCATATACCTAGATAAATCCAAGAACATTCCCAAACTCATCCTCTAAAAACACAACATAGTGCAGTTTCAATCTCACGATAGTCACTCATAAGATTGAAAACCATAAACTCCATCACGCATAGCAAGGACTAGCTACTATGACATCCCCACTGACGTCATCAGCGCCCAACAGTGGGTGTAGATCATAGTATAAAAATATGCTCTCACACATACAAATCCACACACCCACACATACTTGAGCATCCATTTATACAAAGTCTTCGTACTGAGTTTCTATCAGCACTCCGGAGGTGAAGGGCAAACTCAGCCATGACGAAGGCTAGCACTAAAGGAGAAGGCTAATCAAAAAGTAGTCCAAATCTCTTCATTCAAGCTACAACTGCTTGTGAAGTCTAAACAATTTCATTTTAGTCTCTCCCAAACGAGCATCTAAATCTAGCTGATAGGGCAACGCACCATTTAAAATAGAAAGAATTATCGCAATACCAACAGGCCGCAACTTGGACAAAAGCTTCACAAGGTGAAATTTAATGGTCCGATAATAAGGCAGAAGCATATACCTGGATGAATCCAGGAACATTCCCAAACTCATCCTCTAAAAACACAACATAGAGCAGTTTCAATCTCACTATAGTCACTCATAAGATTGAAAACCATAAACTCCATCACGATTGAAATAGCTGTAGTCAAATGATTAAATTGTACATAGCCAATGAGTACTCGCACTGATGTAGTAACTCTCATGCATTTTGATCCCCCTTAGCCCAAAGCAACCCCAAGTGCTAGTCATACCTTGATTTCCTTTGTTACATTCTCCAAGCATCGTTGGAGATGTATTTTTGCAAAGACAAGCGAGCCGAACCGAATGTTAATGATGGGCGTCTAAAGGTAACATTTCAGCTAAAGTTGTTTCTCTAATCTCATGAAGTCATAGTCTTTCTCTCCTCTCTTTTCAGGGAACGGTGATCCAAGCCAATTAGACATTTGAAGTAATGAAGTACACATAAAATCCTCGTAAAAGACCGAGCAGTATCGAATGAAATCCATGCGAATGCAACGTGTATGAGTTACAAACGACGAGAAGACATAGCTCGACCAGATAA
This sequence comes from Dipteris shenzhenensis, assembly GCF_047967505.1. Classification (NCBI taxonomy): domain Eukaryota; kingdom Viridiplantae; phylum Streptophyta; class Polypodiopsida; order Gleicheniales; family Dipteridaceae; genus Dipteris; species Dipteris shenzhenensis. The sequence goes on along the minus strand of NC_141598.1, from coordinate 38,913,217 downwards.
TCGTGAGACCGATCAGGCATCCTAGCATGCAGCGCAAAGTCGAGCCACGGACTTGTTTGCCAGTTATTGATACTGAGACGTTGCGACGGGAATCGATAGGAATGCGAGAAAGCAAAGCCTCAAAATCTAGCAGAGAGACGCGATAAGCTACCTTGAAAGAGCAAATAGCAATGTGGCAATGGCTACAACGTTGGAGGGGAAAATGATACAAGAATTGACGCGAGCTTCTCATGGATCCAATGAAGATGTTGTTGGTTGGAGAGACGACGGGAGTCATTCTCCCTTCACTCGCGCTTTTGACTGTCGTCAATTCGTGTGACTTATGCTTCACACACTATTTGTATGTACTCAAAGGGTACATTATTTGCCACCGTGGCTCTAAAACCCTTGAAAGTTTTTTTGCTTACGGTGGCTCTAAAACCCTTGAAAGTCTTTTTGCTTGCCCTCAAGGGTAGGTTTCACAAACGGGCTCCTCACATTGGACCATAGACCCTACATGACCCGCGAGTAACGGGGAGCTTGGGCATAAGTACTTTCACAAATGAACACCGCACAAACATATAAATTTAACTATATCAACAAATGAGAAGTGGCCAAGTGATGGCAAATTCTCTACTCTTTGTCCGCCTCCAAATTTTTTTGGACGGCCTTGATTTTTCACCCAAGAAAAATCCTCTGCCTGAACTTTATTGAGATGCCACATAAGCATGTCCACGCCCATTTGTGAAACCATTTGAGGGTGAACAATTAAAATGGCACCATGCTATTCGCGGATATCATTTTTGCTAGGATGTCTGCAACCGTTTGTGAATCCTACCTAAGTGATGGTTCGATTCCTTCAAGAGGCAAAAAATACTTTCTGGGATTTTTTTGGGTTCTTTCACTTCTAGCACACTAGCATTATAATCTGCAAACATTTGGGATCAGAAATGAGACTGATCTGCAATACTAAGTCTGCAAAGAGGACCCGATGCCAGATGGAAATCAAGTTGTCGTAGGAGAGGCTCCGTGATGATGGCAAAAAGTAAAGGTGCAAGAGGGAAACAGAGCCATGAAGGGGAAATGAATCATAGTGGTACCCGTTAATGGAAATTTTAGTAGAGGGATTAGCAAATTATACCTAGGTCATTTTGCAGCCTTCTCCAAAACCAAACTTATGCATAACCTTCAACATGAAAACCCAACTTACATGGTCGTATGCCACTTTTTGATCAATCAACCAAGCTTGATGGGAGACGTAAATTCAGTCAAGCCTAGTTGCACACCATGTTGAGTCACCATGCAAATTATGTTAGGTAAAACATAGAAGGTGAGAGCGGTTCCCAAAGAAGCACCAGCCAAACAAGTCACAGGCAGTCAAAAAGGAAAACCATGCATCTTCTTCTAGAAAGAGAAATTTAAGCATAAGAGTGAGATCGGTCAGATGCAGTAGGCACCATGTTCCAATCACCAGTAAAGAGTGTGTGATGATTTGCAAAGCACAATCACATACTATACCACAGCCTAGCACAGTTCGTAGACAAATTAGGTGCATAAATAGAAACTACAAAGAAATCACATGTACCAACAGAGCAATTTGCAACTACAAAGTAGCCTTCCACATCCTACGCCATGAACAAGGGGTGAAGATCATCATGCACAAGTAGTGTGACACCTCCACAACCCCGAATCGGGCAATTAACAAACACGGAATAGCCAAGCAAGGAAATATATTGGAGACCACACGGAACCAACCTCAACTCCTAAAAAGCTCACACTTCTAGATCAATTTGATGGATCAGACAACCCAGAATCAAAAGTTTCCATTGCACACCAATGCCGGGCACATTCCAGCTGAGCAAACTTATACACCTTGAATCATGCTTCATAAATTCAATGGTCTTGAAACATAGCAGCATCATCATCTGAGAGCTCCAACAATGGTGCATAGAGGTTGGTACCTAACGAAGTTTTCTTATGGGCAACTCCCTTGATCGCTCTGAGAGACTTGGGGGTTGGTCGGTGATTAGACGGCGCTAAAGTAGCACGGATGTCCACATGTCCACTAGTGGATGCCATGCATTGGCCTGCGTGCATAACCTGACCACGCATTGGATGAGAACCCTTACCACGACTACCCTCACCACCCACCACTGGAGTATTATCGTCAGAGGTCCATTGTCATACTTTTTGAACCGGTGTGGATCGGAGAGATGCAGCAGACTGGACTGCTTTCTCATGGGAGTCATTCTTGACTGGAGCACCATGAGCCAGTAAAGTATCATCATTAGCATTGTATGTATTATCATGAATAGGATCACCCTCAGAGATACTTCCTTCACTTGTCGGTAGCTAATTGTCAGAGGAAGCACAAGAAGGACCATTACAAGCAAAATGCCCACTTCCCTTGCATCGATGGCAAGAATCAGGGAATGGGCCGAAAGAAACCTTAAGCAAAATTTCCCACTCATTTGGTGTTAAAAGCAACATAAGAGATGGCATTGATACGATATTGATCAATGTCTCCTGGGCATTACATGAGTCCCCTTATTTCCCAGACTCGTACATGGAAATCACAAAGCATGGGGACTAGAATACAATCGATCTGGTTTCCATGGATTGCCTCGCTAGAGACCTACAATAACTTATTTTATGCCCATTAACAAAGTTAGGAGGGACGTGGACCAATGGAAGTTATGAGTACGGACCTAATTTTTCAAAAAAGTTATCTGACCTGTAGAGGCCGCCCACCCACTTGGGATTCTGAACTTTCTCTCGGCAAAATACACGATTGGTGATCAAACCCATACCTCCTAACATAGAGGAGTTCATCTCTCCACCCACCAATCTAAGTTTGATGCAATTAAATGCAATCTCTTTGCGATAGTCTTCTTTTCTTCTTCAATGGGCAGGTGGGTGGTCTGAATTAACCCTAAGAAGTCTCAACTTTCAAGGATAGCCTAGAATTTCACTTTGAATGGTAACTTAAAAGCTATCCTTCTAGTTAAGATGTTTTCAAATAAATGCACCCTTAAGATCTAAGAATCCTCAAAATTTAAAGGGTAACCTAGAATTTCATTTTGATGGTAATTTCAAAGTCAACCTTCTACTTAGATATTTTTGATCATTTTTCAAGGGCACTATTATAAAATTTCCCAATGTGGCAATTCTTTTTGGTTTATTTATCTCTTGCCCTTCTCAAGAAGAGCAAAAACCTCCTTTGAGGGACATTGTAACCTTTGAATTTGCGAACTGATCTAATTCTCATCTAACTTCTTTTTGGGTAAGTAGGGGCACAATACTCTTATCTATACTATCTATAATAAAGTTGTTCTCTCTCTACACTTGTCATCTTCAAAAAGCTCTCAAAAATGAGGTTTTAAAAAAACAAAGGAATTGCAAGAGGAGAGGTGAATGAACATGTGTGACGATTTAGCTATGCACATGGACCAGAGCACAAAAGGTGGTGCTGTGGGCTTCTCACGTGGCTGCATAATGCTCACCAAAGATCACCCCGAGCACCTTCATGGATTAAAGCCAAGACCACTTCCATCACACAAAATAACCTAGACCACTAGGATAACAAGGTAGTAGTATATACTCTCATTTGCCATAATAAATTAGAATGTAGGACTTTTATATCATATCATGCATTGTTCACCACTTGCCAAGACGTGCACTTGCCACCTAATACAATCTTGTTGTGCTGCAACACCAATGTGTAGTTCCCCTACTAGTGTACATAAGTCTCCCAAATTGGAAAGAATTCAAAAATTTATGAAATAGTGACAAAATAAAGGGGGGATGAATAAAGACATTTATGATTAGTGAGGAAGTCCCTCTATTTATGAGGGGAAGGGCCCCTTGCCCTTTTATCATATCTATACTCTACTTTCTTTCACAACATCTTCATTAGCCTAATGATAAGACCTTGAGAGTGGAAACTATATGTCTTGAAAAGAATTCATAAGTCTACTGGAAAAGGAGGAGAGGAAGAATAGAAAAGGCAAGGGGAGCGGTAAAGAGGAGAGTGACTAATGAGAACTTTCCTCTATTCAGGAGGCGAGGGATGAATTTTAAACCCTTTTTCACAACATCTTATGTAACATAATGGAAAGACTCTATGAGTGTGTACACTCATAATTGGAAAGTGTGGTGTGGAATGAAATCCTTCATTGTATTTGGATCATATGCTCTCCCACATTTTTTGTTCTAGAGCCTCTTCTTCTTGTGTGAGCTTCCTCCATGCTTTGAGAATTCCCTCTTTCTTGAGTACTTGATCCTATTTCTTTACATGTTATTAGAGCCATGGTGGCTCTTCCTCCATCTACTCTTTTCTTTCCATTTCTAGTGCATAACCAGTGAGAGAGTTTGTTGGTATGACTATTGAAACTACATTAAATAGTTGGTGGTGTTTATGCTCCAAGTAGTTTGGTTGATTCTTTTGGAGATATTGGAGCAGATTCATAGATTGGGTATTGTTGGAAGGTTTCTAAAGGCTGCCAAAGTTGCTAGAAGCAATTGTTCTTGTTTTCTCATTGCCAGTAGCTAAGGACTTAAGTCTACTGATTGTTTCAATGTAGTCCTTAGTAGAGGGAGTCATCTTCACTACTATGAGTTTGCCAGAAACATTCCAAGAAAGTTTATTAAAGGAGGGATAGGAGAGGGATGGCACACTCTTGGCAAGGTACTTGATATGCAAGAGGGTGTGGATAGTAAAGCAAACCCATGTATTGCTACTCAAATAAAGACAAAGAGAGGCGAATAGGTAATGGCGAGAGCAACACTAGATAAATTTGAGGTTACAAGGATGGTAACTAGGTTTATTAATAATCCATGTTCGATGAAAAACCTTGGTTGGGATATACAGCATGGAAACACATTGGGTGATTGTGGAACCTACTTCACATGGCAGATACAGTAGCACAGTTCAAAACTGTGTAATCAAACATAGGGAATAAAAAAGGGAAAAAAAGATCACAAAAAGATAAAAAATCTCATAGACAAAAGAGGAGTAAAACAGATAGAGAGAAGAAAGAAAGTGAGAGTGAACTTTTACTTGTTCGTCCACCATTGGTAGAGCCTCTTGAGGATGGGACCAGATACCAAGGGCTTGTGAAAAAAATGAGGTGCAATTCATGGCAGGTGCACAAACGTTAATGCGATGAAAAGCTTACTACCCATTTGGATATGAGACTAGCTTCGATATTGATGTTAAAGAGTGTTTTGAGGTAGGAGTCGACTTTGTGTACAAGCCAAGTAATGAAGCAGTGGTGTTAAGGTTGGTGATGGACTTTTGCAAAGCACCACATCCCGTGGATACAACCATAGACTTGATGCCCTATGATAGAAAGAACAGACCTTGAGAAAAGAGGACATCCCTCATGTGGAATACATTGTCATTTATGGGCAACACTCCATTGAGGCTGTAATACATTGTCATTTTTGGGCAACACTCCATTGAGGCTGTGAAAAGACCTCAAGAATTTTTTACAGTCCCTGAACTTGTAAAATCCTTATACAGGTACTGTAACAATCTTGCTTTTCATGTTTTTATATAGTATATCTTTATTGGAATTTTTGATATTCACCTTTGTCCATCAAGTTCTTATTTTTTCAACTAATGTTAATATGTAGCAAAGAGCAATAATCATCATGAATTGTCCTCCTAATTATCTAGTTGCATGCTCAAAGACAACAAACATTGTGCACGCTAAAACCATGAGAAAATATCCCACGTACTTGGATCAGCTGGCACATGCTAGACAATAGTGGGAAGCTTTTGGAAATCCACCAAGGCCAACAAAGGGACGCATCATAGTGATCCATGGGATGTATGTATTCATAATTTGCCTTCATATATATATTTTAATGTTTTTCTTTGATCTTGAATATGACTACATCTAAATGAATTTTTCATGAAATGATGATAGAAATTCATTGAAATGATGAAGTTGACCCTTGACAAGGGCACATTCAAACATGACATCCATATGATGACATATTCCATAGAAATCTTTGAAAAGTGGATAAAAATGGGAAAAATGTACATAGCTAGCCAACTCCCCAACACATTGTGAAATATTGAGCCACTAAAAGAAGACAAAAAGGCAAAGGATCCAATCAAAGAGGGAGAGGATTTTGGGAGGGTACAAGAAGCACCACACACGGATCCCATTTGTGAAACTTTGTTTCGCTGCTTGGAGAGGCTATCTGAAGACAATATTTGAGAACTCCAAGATACGATCATGAACCATAATGTTGATTTCAGGAAGTCAAAGAAGGTAAAGATTTGATAGACATGGAATACATCACAAAGGAGATGAAAGCAGATATCACTCGAATACTATCTTGATCGATGATAGCACATATAAGGGTTGTGTAAATCCTCTTGGAACTTGTTTGTTCCCATAACCATTTACCAGTTAGAGTAAAGATAACATTGAGCTCATGGAAAAAGTATTGCCTTATGTCCCTGAATTGAGACATGTTTTGGATGTCTGATCAATGACTCAGCACATCCTTTTGGTCAACTCCTAGTGACACTCGGTCATCCCTTGAATGTATACTTTGAGAATGTTATCAAGCATTTCCAAAATTTATTGAATGCTATTGCTACTCTAGAAACATTTTGGGAATAAAGTTACTCTTCCTCAAACAAGAAGAAGAAACCATTAATTTTTTCAAAGCATGATATACAAAAACAAGAAGGAGATAATGAGAAAACCAACACCACCAAGGAAATTATCTGCAGAACAACAAGAATACTACGATCAATGTGCAAGGTGGATTCAATGAGTGATGTGGAGGCAATGTTAAGGCTCAATAGCTTGGATTCTCAGGTACATATACCTTCAATCTTTGGAAGATTGGGAAAGACAACATGGCCATAAGAGAGCAAGTAAGAAATGATCCCATTTGTCAAACTGAATTACTTGTCTGGTTTCTCTGTAAGTTGCACAACTTTACAAATTTTCCTATTACTCTATGTTTTGGCTTCAATTTTTTTATTTTTGTGTCAATGAAAATAACACAATATTCATACTTGATTTTTTGAATTGTTTGTTTACTAATATGTTCATATTTTTTATGCCATTCAAAGTTCATGCTCAAAGAAATCAGGAAAATAATTGCCCAAACAAGTCAACAAAACAAGAGTCTAGTTTAATGCCAAGGATGTGTTCAACATATTTGGATCCAAGCAAGTGACAAATCTGGCGAGAGAATCTTCCAATACCTATTGGATTGCAATTTGAATACAAAATACATTTATATACTCAATACAAGACTACAATCCCAGGTGCAAGAAAAGGATTTTTTATCCATTTAGAGGTGCAACAAGGTGTGGATTTGTTTCCATACTCTGGAACACGATATGACTTCTATGCATGGAAGGATTTCATTCAACGCAATCCAAGGCTAAAGTAGTACTCGTTTTGTGAGGATCATTAAGTACAACCAAAGGGAGATAGCGTAATGATTATAGAAGATGTTGAGAATTCTAATGTGGCTAGTTATATCAATAGCTCCAAAATTTGTGTAGAAAAGACAAATGCACATTGGGAATATGTACCATGCTTGCCACCATGGAAGCATTATATAGGTGCAACCTCGAATGACATTGGATACATTGTAAATGTAGCTCCGAGAGAGGAGTTGTTCATTGAATATGATTTTTAGGCATGTTCATGCCACTTTTATAATATTATATCATTGCTTCATTATTATTGGTTTCATTTTGTCTTTTTAATGCTTTTGTATGTCATACTATGTGTGATAGAATCTTATTCTAGTATTTTCTTAACAACCTTAATGAATAATAAATAAAGAAAAAATGGGCTATATATGCATGTGAAATCATTTTGTCAACACCATTCACTCATTCACCAAAAGATGTTTATTGCAATAGACATGCAAATGTGAGAGATCAAGTACAACCACTTGGAGCCATTTGGAGGTGTCAATGTGCTCCTTTGTGAAAACTTGTGCCAAGCAAGTCCAATAAAGGATGCATGGATCTTTTTAAACAAGGTAGCAAACTTATCTATGCCATCATCCTTTTGGAAAGACCACATAATGTACTATGAGCTCAAGAAGCCAATGCACCAAAGCAACCATAATCAATGATAAATAGAATAAAGTTTATTCTTGCAAGACTGGTCCATTCTAAGCAGTTTGGCTTTGTGGCTGTGGTAGGAACATACATGAGGTTGTTCTAAATGCTTTAGTGGTAGTGGATTACACAATGAAAGGACTGTTATGCTCAACCTTGATTTAGAAAAGTCCTATGATAGGGTCAACTGGGATTTTGTGATATGCACTATGCAGGCACTTGGATTTGGGAATAGGTTCTGCAAGTTAGTAAGGATGATGTTTTCCAATGCATGGATACCATTATGAGAAATTCGTTCTTCAGCGGTTGATAAGGCAAGGTTGCCCATTGGCCCTACTACTTTTTGCTATGGTCACAGAGCCCCTACTGGTTCAAATTGATCAACACCTGAACAGTGGGAGTATTAGAGGGATGAGGCTCCTGGATGGCTTAGACTTTTGCTCTCAATTTTTCATTGATGATAATACAAGCTTTCTGAATGGTATTGAAGATAACATACGTGGCTTTTTGGAGATTTTTAATGAATTTGCTGCACTTTTTAATTCTAGAATAAACCATGAGGAGACTATTGTGTTGTGGCTTGGGGTAGGAGATATGCATGAATGGACTCATAATTTTTGCTTCAACTAGATCCCAAAGGGGAGACTAATGAGATATTCAGGCTGCCCACTTGGAGTAGGGGTCACATGCAAGCAGAAGTTTGAGTGGGCTCTCCAGAGAATCAGAGGCAAACTGACCAAATGGAGTGGAAGAAGAATCTCACTACTAGGAAGGATCATAATAGCAAAGCATGTAATGGGATCTTTGTTGGTTTTCGCAAAGACAAACCTTAAAAAAGTGGATAAGGCAATCATGGACTTTGTTTGGGAGAGCAGATGGCACTCCATTAACTAGGAGCTACTCTTGACCACTAAGAAGGATGGTGTACTTGGCCTAACTCCCATGAAAGAGAAGAACAAGAGGTTGTGTACCAAGTGGTTGCTTCAGGTGGTGTCCTCCCAACTGTGGGCCATAATGGCAAGATATCTTATATGCCTCAACACTCCTCGAGGTGTCAATTTCCCTTGGCAGGATGTTCTCCTGTCTAAAGCTAATATCAAGATACCGCAATCAGAGCTGCTATCACGACTTGTTCATATCTAGAAAGCTAAGGCACAAGGCTACTACTGGGGTGGACTACGGTCTCTTAGTGGTGATGCTTCGCTTGGAGATCTTTATGGTTGACAAAATGGCCATATGATAATGGTACAGCTCTTGTAAACTCTCAACCCCTTTTGGTGAAGAAACTTTTCAGAAAAGGCCCCAACAATTTCAGACAGATTTGGGACTCGGGGGGGAATAGATGGCAAGAAGTGGAAACGATAGTCTAGAGGTTTAACCTCAATGCAACTAAAGAGAGACTATTGGAAATGCTCTTTGAAAGGATAAGAGAAGAATGGCCTACCAGTTGCACACTTCAAGATGATTTTGGGTTTAGAGGATTCTGTTGGAAGAATGACAAAGCTTTCTATAAACTAAGCCTGAAAGATTTTGAGCGAGACACTACTAATTTTACAGTAGATACAGCTAGAAAGCACTAGATATTCCAAGCACTACTAGACCATCACTCCACTTGGGCAATGAGACTTAGAAGGGTTTGGAACTCGACCCCTTCTTTAAAGATAAATTTCTTGCTGTCAAGGGTTTTAGTTGGTAGGCTCCTGGTGAGAGATAGAGTCTTGAAATGGAATCCACAGGTAACCCCTCTATGCCCCTTTTGGAACACATGCAGGGAGACACACATGCACGTGCTATGGGACTACTGTTTTGCAAGCAAAATATGGAAGGAGGTAGCAGAGAGTTTGGAAAAGCTGGAGATACAGGTCGCAGTCAGATGGAAAGTTGCCTTATTGGGTGACCCATGAGGGGGACGCTACTAATTTTGTAGTAGATACAACTAGAAAGCACTAGATATTCCACGCACTGCTAGACCATCACTCCACTTGGGCAATGAGACTTAGAAGGGTTTGGAACTTGACCCCTTCTTTAAAGATAAATTTCTTGCTGTGGAGAGTTTTAGTTGATAAGCTCCTCGTGAGAGAGTGAGTCCCGAAATGGAATCCGCGGGTAACCCCTCTATGCCCCTTTTGTAACACATGTAGGCAGACACACATGCACATGGTATGGGACTACTGATTTGCAAGGGAAATATGGAAGGAGGTAGCAGAGAGCTTGGAAAAGCTGGAGATACAAGTCGCAGTCAGATGGAAAGTTGCCTTATTGGGTGACTGGGGCAAACTAAATGACTCCATTTTTTATGTATGGTAGATCATAAGAGGAATAGTAATCACCCATCTCTGGTAGCTCAGGAATGACATTGTGCTCCAGCATCCTCATCATGGAAGATCTTTAGGACGTCTGATTGTCGAGGACACCAAGAGAATTATAACCTTTCTCTGAAGAAAGAATGAGACTTACATGACTTTAGCTAAAATATGGATGTAACCTGTCTTTGTTTCCTCAAATAGGGATAGACTTTTTACTTTCTTTTCTGTTTGTAATATGAGATACCTTTTCACCCGAGAAAAAAATCTAATTAATGGGAATTCTCATTTTTGGCATGCCCGGGGGTAATCCTAAGCATTCTTCTACAACTTGGAAAGTAGAAATTTGGAATTTTAGGTTGTTATTTGGATAATCGTGGTTATTAAAAAATACTTTTTTGGTATTGGTCCATGTGGGGGACCTTTTCTGGTATTTTAAATGCATGCATTTGATTAGGGTGAGTTGGATGCCTCTTTGGTATTCCTGGGCGGCACAATCATGGGCAATATCCAAAGCTATTCATGGTATTGATACTCAATATACAATGCAGTGAAGTGTTTACTGCTAGAATATCTTTTCAAGGAAGTTGATGGCAGACACACTTGTGCTAAGTACTTTCTTGTGGACGAGAGCACATGGGTGGAAGGATTATGCCACTTTTGCACAACAGAATTGTAGAGAATGAAGTTATCTTTAGTGAACACAGCTTGGCGTGTTTTGTTTTCTTCCACTAATATTGAATCACCCATTACTCTGCGAATCTTGGAGATCTCTGCAAAAATAGTGGTTGTGTGAGTTTTCATGGCATGTTCAACCTATAAATACGTATCCTCTAATCGAACTATGCACTTCCACTTCTGTTTTCGTGTATCCAAACACTATTGCTATGGAAGCCTCTGTCGATTTGACAGAAACAGATAGAGGGACGTCTGTAAAAGGTCCGCTCATATCTTCTCGTTTGGCTTAATCGTCTTTCTTTTCTTGCTTGAGAATCTATTGTTGTACGTTACGTGACGGATTTGTTGGTGGTAGGTCTCGTCAAAGTATGTCCAGATGCAATCCCTTCTCCTGTGACACCATCATCTGCGAAAGGGGTGGAGGACACAAATGCTAAAGCACATGCTGGTACGTTTGTCTTCACATTTGTTACGTTTCTTGCTCGTGCAATTTTTTCATTTGTTCTCGTTTCATTCGCCTGTGTTGACGCTTCGTTTACATTTGTCTGTGTTGACACTTCATTTTCCATCTTGCTCCTACATTTTGTTGATAGCATCACAATCCTTTTCGTCTATTCCTGTTGCGTCCGTTTATTTTGACATTTCGTCTTGCAAAAACGATTCTTGCTCTGCTTGTATTGGTTTTGTTGTTCTTTGTTCTATTCACTTCTACATCATTCCTATAGTTCGGGTCCGCCTGTGCCATATCTGTTGAGGCCCGCCAGACATTTACTTCTGCATCATTCTTGTAGTTCGATTCCGCCTGTGCCATATCTATTTAGGCCCTACAAACTCGTGCTTAGCCTCTGCATGCTTAGCGTCTGTTCACTTATTCCTCCTACATAGCTTAGCCTCTGAACGCTTTAAGATCGAATGATTTCCTCCTCCTCATCTTCTTTCTGATTTACAATTGAACAATGGCACTTGTTACATTGGTATTGCACACATCGCATTTGTTCCTTGACCACTCCCTCCTCCAAACCTCAATTTCTTGCTCTGATTGCTTCGTAATTCGCTTCTTTTCCTTGTAGATTGATTTGTGCATGCACACAAGTCTACATAAAAAGTGCCTCCCTATGGCCTTTTGCAAACCCTTCGCCACCCTTTACCACTTGCTCCCCCCCTTAGAATTTCGAAGAAGGGCTCACCGACACAACATATGTTATGCGTCCGCTCTTGACGTTGGCTTTTTTGCATGATACCCGCTATTGACTACTTGGTCTGCTTTGTTCCATTCTTGAGAAAATCTTCAATTAACCAACTCTACCAACTCGCACGACAGCTAAACTATAGAGTTGGGCACCATACGTGTGTATCAAGCATACGGCTTTCTCTGTACCTGCAGACTCTTTGTAAGGCGAGTAATTTTTTTTAAAATATCGAAAATAGTGAAGTAATTACATTGTGTGGCGTTTGAAACATCTCCCACAATGTTGAGTTTCCATAGACTAAGTTTGTTTGTATTTAATCTCGTTGCCTCAAATTAAACACACTTAATTAGTGTGTCATTTATTTTGCATGTTTGTATTGCATGCATGACTTTGGTATTCACCATCTTTATTTTGCATGTTTGTATTGCATGCATGACTTTGTCTCATTTTTTGTTGCTGTAGCTACAATTTCTGTGTGTTCTTACATGCGAAACAACAACTCTCCAACTAGTCCGAAACCAACTGCCTTTGTAGTTGCTTCTCCAAGTAGACCCCCAAAAGAAAACTTGCTTAAAAACTCTCCGATCAAAAATATGCCTCGCCGCACATTGAAGAACTCGTTCCAGGAGGTGGCCAAGGAAGCCTATGCTCAAGGTGATTCAGTGACTTGCAAATTATACTTGGGAGCATAAGTGGCAATCTTCAACTAGCAAGGAAGCTTATACACGATTACCCGGAGTATGTTAACTTTAAATCTACAATGACCTCTCATATTCAATGCACAAAGAAATCCACCCATGTGCCACATGAGCCTCCAAAATCATGCTTACCTAAAGGAGATGTTGTTGATATTATTAATCTTGACTCAGACTAAGCCAACGTTATAAATATCAATTGTGCCAATCCTTGTAATTGCAATGTTTTGCTTTGTGGGATATTGTGAAGTATCAATAAGATCCAAATTTGACATTTTAAATAAGGTCTATTGTGTGTGCACTTTACAAATTGTACGAGTACATTAATCTCAATAAAATACACTAACTTTATTTTGTGTTTTTTTCCATTATATTAACTCATATTGGCTTTAATTTCACATGCAATGTTGTATAATGAATATCAAGCTCCTTAAATCACTTTGAAAAATTAAAAAAACCTAACTAATGTTGATGCACTTTATTTAGGCCATTACAGTCGCACGACCTTACTTTGGTGTATCCGGCTTTACAGCGACAAGAAAGCAAGTTGCTTCTAAGGAAATAAATGATGAAGTTAATTCATACAATGGCCTACATGATGTTAAGAGTTCTCAACCATCACCCCATAATTTTTTGTCCACAACCAAAGAAATAGCTCCATCAAAAGAACATTTTGTAGGAGGGGGCAATTCTTTGGTTTTGTTGAGCATAACTCAGCTATCAGATTTTGTTCCTCATAGATTAGTTTTTGACAAGAAATTGCTTTGCAAGTATGGAACATACAAGGTCATAAACCCCAAATATCCAATTTTCTTGAAAGGTGATTTTACGAATAAGTTTTATTCTCACACAGTCACTTTGCTAGTTCCTTCCACTTACATCCACCAATTTGTGAGTTTCTTACAAATTGGAGAGTGCTATAGAATTGAGGCAGCAATTATGGTGCCAAGGGGAGCATTTGAAGGTGGTACTTCCAAATTTTCTCTCCTTGTTGATGCAACCACATGCATCATCCGAGGGGAACCTTTTGAAGGAAACCTTTGCTTGCTACTCGATTACCCTATTTGCACCTACGTCCCTTGGGTAGCAGAGATGGTTAACTTTGGCAAACAAAATGTGCCTAATGTTATGGGAACAATTGCATTTGTGATTATTAAAGTTGCAAGCGATGAATGACTGATCAAATCATAGTTGCTGATGGACCATGCAACGAGAGGATAGAGCAATGATAAACTAGCACAACTACTTGCATCATATTTTTATTGAGTCTCTACCCTTAAATTACAAATTGACATTACTATTTCGGTGTTGTAGCTTTCCTTTGTCAAAGAAAGGAAGTACACTCTCACATAACTTGTGCAAGAATTCAATGAAGAAGGTGTGGTTATGTACATCTTGAAAAATGTGTCATTCCTAAAAGTGAAGAATACAATTTGTGTTTTCAATTTCACCATTTTAGCAGAGGTAGCATGGATAACGATACGAAGGAGCAGTTGAAAGCAGATTTCATTATCCAAGTCACTTGATTGGGTTATGGAACAAAGGTATATATCTTAACTTGGCTTCTTTTCCTCTGCAATTGGATTCTACACTCATTGTAATGTTCAAATGCATTGCAGGTACTTGTTTTTTTGCACTTCACCAACATTGACGTGGATTTGTTGGAGCACATTTGCAAAACTTATGGAGGATCTCATGTCAACCGGTGATCCTCTTCACCCTTACTGCTATAGCTGCAAGAATCCTCAACCCATCGCACAAGTTCCTTGCTTGACTGAGGACATCGTGCAATGTGGGGGTGAGGCGATCTCTGTTCACATTAGAGGCCCTTATGTTGACATCGTGCTTTCTTTAGGTGTTCCTTTCCTTCAGTTGTATGAGGAGGATCGTATGATAGCTCAAGCCAAACTCAAGTCTTGCAAGCCAAGTGGAAGCTTTACTATTAACAGCTCAGGATTTGTAATTGCCTTTGAAGCAAATGTATGATTTGCAATATATGACAATAAAGATTTTGCTTTTTACTCTTCCTCCCAACACATATTTGTTTTAAGTATTCTGCTCCATTGCTACACAATTTCCTTCTTGGATAAACCAATAAAACATATTGCAATTATGGAATAGCAACAACTTCTCCATGCAAAGCACTTAGTAGTAAATGGAACTTTCAAAAATGAACATCCTTCAAATCAAAATGCTGTTATTTGTGTGAAAGAGTTTTATCCCAACTTGTCATACATATGAACAAGTTAACTTCTAACACTAATGTTTGAAAACATCACATGCACAACTACCACAATAGTCCATGTCACTTGTTGGCTTCGATAAGCAAGAATCTTTTCCTAATGTTTGCAGATGTACAAAGATTGGCAGCAAATTCTTCAGTATCACATGCACTGATTGTGGAATACTGCAAATGATTTCATTTTATGTTCAGAACACCATTTGCTCTATTTTGTTATGATGGAATAAAAATATCAAGAAAGATTGGACTAGGCAAAACTAAAGGAAAGGTAGTAAACACCTTGTTGTTGAATGAATCGAATACTACTTCCACAATCACTCCATTAATTTATTTGCACGAGAAGCGTGCTTATAATGTGTGGACTACAAATGATGAAGGGAAATTACAACAACTCCTCTTGGAAAATCCAAACACCTCTGCAAAAGAAATCGCTTCTTTATTCAATGATTGTTCGTTGGAAAACAATTATACACTAGAACGTACTTTAAACAAAATATATAAAATGAAAAGGATTGTTCTTCAACTTATTAGCAATCATGATTTTTATATTCCAAGAACAACGCCACCAAATTTATTTGGACAACCTTACCCATGCAAAAGAAAAAGAAAACAATTGTCACATGAAGACATATATCACAAAAAAATATTAGCCACACCAAGGTTCTCATGTACATGTTGTCTGTCATTAATTTTTTTTTCAAAGTTACGAATATTGAAAGAAGACATGGCAATATTCTTGCACGCAAATGGATTAAACATAACAGCTTCCCAATCAAACACAAATAATTTGCATTCACTTTGCTATAAAGACGTTAAAAATAACAAACTACCATTGTTATGCTCAAAAAACATGAAAATGGCTCCAAAGACAACATACACAAGCCAGCTTAATGACATTGAGACCCACTTAGTATCCATTAGAATACCTTTTGCACAGATCCGAGAGTTGACATATGAAGGCCAATATGGACTACATGGAAGTGTTGTTAATGTATTTGCTGATATTTTTATTGTGTGCATATTTATGCCAAGCTAGTCTTACAAACGACTCATGGCTTTTCATGGAACAATCTTCAAAGACATTCATGACAACATCTTTTTGGCGAGACAATGTGCTAATGTATGAACTTCACATTCCCATGCTTGAAATCCTCAACAAAATAAGACTTGGCAATCAAACATTGACAGACATCTCCAACATTTAAATCTAAAATTTCTACATAAGCCCTTGAGAAAACAAGAAATTCCACATCTTGTCTACACAAATGCAGCAAAAGACATCCACAACAAGGAAGTGTTTGGTTACTGGATGGGAATCCACATATCCTTACCGCAACTGACAAAAAACACAAGACATGCAGCAAAATAATTTCATTACCTTCCGACATTAAAAAAATTGGAGGCTTGCACAAAGCAGTATTTCTAAAACCAAAGATGATTGTGGAAATATGCTCAAGAAACTCGGATATTTCTGATGGGTTAGTGAATGGAGCAAATGGCATATTCAAAGATTCACAAGGCACCTTTCAAAACCAAGTCATTTGGATATTGTTCAGTGACAAGAGCATACGAAGGCAAGCTCGACTTAGAAACTCATTTCTTTATGAAAACAACATCTTAAAAAATTGGACTCTAATACACCACATTACAAGAGAATTTCAAGTGGGTAAAAATTGTTGGAACACAGTGTCGTGACAATGATTTTTGGTTCAACCAGCTGCGGACAGAACAATACATCGATCACAAGGACTATCCATGGAGTCGCTTGAGTTTGATACTTCAGGCACCAAATCACATGGATTAACGTACATAGCACTATCACGAGCACGAAATTCTGACAATCTACTCCTCATAAACCCCCTGGAACAAAAACATATAAAAGTGGACCAGAATGTCTTGAAAGAGATTGAGCGCTTGTAGAAAGAGCGACAATGGCTACCCAAACAAATGAACTTCTCCACAGAGCACAACATACATAGTACATTACAATCCCAAAACACAAGATCCACTATCTTCTCTTTACAATGACATACTTCATGACAAAACCTTACTAAATGCATCAATACTTTGCCTTCAAGAATTACATGCGATTAATACATTATCCCTACCAAAATTCAAATGCTTGCAAAAAAACCATGGCTTCGGTATAGCTACATGTTACAAAAGAGAATTGCTCTTACAATATGAAGAATATATTAACAAAAAACAAATGTGAATGCCTACTAAACAATATTCTCCACTTCGAGTGCCAACAAAATCGCAATTGTCAATGTATACAAATCACCATCAGCATCATATTCGACCCTTCTATCATCACTACAACAGCTTCTACAGAAAATACAATCATCAACAATCACAATGATCATAGGAGATTTCAATATAGACTACAACAGAACAAACACTAGCACAACAAAAACCAAGTCCTTCATGACACAACATAATTTCAAGCAAGTGATTCAACATCCAACTACAATACATGGATCCACCATTGACCACATATGGACAAACAACCCCAAACAACATACATTAAGAGGAACTAACTTCATTTATTGGTGAGACGACTCTCTTCTTTACACCTACATTAATGTCTCATAGGGCATGCCTTTTGAATGTAATTCACATTGTTCCAATTCTAATGACTAATAGCATTTTTCCAACATCGTGGGCAGATACATACATATCAATGTATGAGGGGTTGGTTGAGGGCTTAGGACTGCCGGAAAGGATCCTAGGGAGACGGTCAGACTGAGCATAAATAAGGAGTGACAAATTTCACATGAGCAGTGTGACAACATTTCATTGCCAATAAAAACATTCACGCGCCCACGCACTATCATCTGATTGCACAACCTGTTTTTACTCTGCCCAATTTCGCGGATGTAATGCTTGGTCAGAGAGAAGTATCCTTCAAGGACCGGAATGGTATGAATCCAAACGTATTGCTGCTTCATGGACATGAAATCTCTGGTTTCGTGCACGGTTTTTTGGGTACAATCTCGCCTCTATCGATCGTCTTAATGCTTTATGTAATTTGGGCTTGTCTGTACAGGCCCCGGGGGGGGGGGAGGGGGTGGGCTGTGAGCTTGAGCAATTGGGCTGATATAAGTAGAAATAGGTGCGCCAGTTTCCCTCATAGCTTCGTGGATGATTTGGGTGTGCAATTTGCAGTGCCATTTGCCGAGTTCTTGTTTAATGCTATTGAAAGTCGGCGGAGAAGAGTGTGTTTTGTTCTGGGTTTCGGTTGAGTGTTCTCATCGACGACACTGCTTGGTCGCTCTAGTTGGGGAGCTTTATCATTCTGTGAATCGCAAAGCTTTTAGTGGATTTGGGAGCCTGCATTGTTCTATGCCTGTAAGCTCGGTAAGGGCAAGTGTTGGAGGCGAATCATCTAGCAGGCCATTGCTCTCTTAGATTGTAGGCCATTGCTCTCTTAGATTGTAGATTGTAGATTGCCTGTAAGCTCGGGAACGAATTTCGCATTGCGCTCTTATTGCTCTCTGGTAGATTGTCGATTGCCTGTAAGCTCGGGAGTGCTGGAGGCAAAGCAGCACAGTGCCGGCCATTGCTTTCTAATTCTTCTTCGTAGGAATTTGGCATTGCGTTCTCATTCCTCTCTGGTAGATTGGATGTGCATGATTGCGCTCTGATTGCTCTTAGTTGATTCGCTGTTCGTCCACAAGCAGCTTTCGACAGCAGTTAGCCATCCATCCTCACAAGCAGCGCACTTAGTTGATTTGCTGTTCGTCCACAAACAGCGTCTACGCATTTCGCCATCCATCCTCACAAGCAGCCTACCAGAAATCCAAGAATCCACAACGCCGCACCGCCCAATTCCCACCCAACCAGCCAACTTGGATCAAGTGCTGCTCGATTATCCGCTTGCTCAATTCCTCTCTCAGCTTGCGATCCAGCAATGCCGTAGAAGCTGGGGAATCAGGAAAGAAGAATGTGGGTTGGCTGAGAACGTAGCAATACTGCGAGAAGAAACTTTCGCGGGGGTGCCGGTGAGGAAGGAAGCTTGCAGAAAGTTTCGCGGGAAGATAACAACGACGTTGGCGGGAAGACAAACTAAAAGGCGCGTTGAGAAACAGAATGGAGGTGGCGAAGGTGGTGGCGATGGTGGCGGCAGTATTGGTAGCAACGGTGCTGGTGGACGATCAGAAGAAGCTTACGATTGGTGCAGACGCCATAGCCATGGATCCAAAGGAGCTCCAAGCAGTCTACGACGTGATGGAAGCCACAGGCAACGGCTGGGCGAGCTCCATTCCCGACGTTTGCCAAGGGCGATGGCACGGCATCGAGTGCTCGCCGGACTCGCATGGCGTTCAGCACGTCGTCTCCCTCTCCTTCGGCACCCTCTCCGACGACACCTCCTTCCCTTCCTGCTCACCCAACGCCTTCATCTCCCCCTCCATCGCCCTCCTCCCTCACCTCCAACACCTCTTCTTCTTCCAATGCTGCTCCCTCAACCCCCAGCCCCTTCCTCCCTCCCTCTCCTCCCTCGGTCCCTCCCTCCAATCCCTCGTCCTCCGCCAAAACGGCCACACTGGCCCCCTCTCCCCTTCCCTCCTCTCCAATCTCACCTCCCTCAGCACCCTCGACCTCCACGGTAACTCCCTCTCATCCCCCATCCCCCCGTCCCTCAACCTCCTCCCCCACCTCCTCCTCCTCGACCTTAGCCACAACCAGCTCCACTCCCCCATCCCCTCCTCCCTCGGCGCCCTCCCTTCCCTCCAGATCCTCGACCTCAGTTCTAATCTCCTCACTGGTTCGCTCCCGCCGGAGCTCGGTGCTCTCCGCAGCCTCAAGAAGCTGGATCTCAACGGCAATCAGCTCACAGAAGCGATTCCTGAGTCCCTCGGAATGCTCTCCGAGCTGGTGCTTCTCGATTTGAGCAACAACGCCTTCTCTGGTGCCTTGCCGCCCGCCCTCGGCAACCTGAAAAGCTTGCAGGCGCTCATTCTCGAGAACACCGGCAACCTGAGCTCTCCCATCCCGCTTTCACTAGGCAATCTTGTGCAATTGCAAATACTCGTGTTGACGTCGGCCCAGCTCACCGGTCAAATACCAGATATCTTCTCTAGCTTGTCTAGGCTGAGAGTTTTGCGTCTGAATAGAAATCAGCTTAACGGCACGATCCCTGCAAGCTTGGGAAAGCTCTCGGGAATTTACGAGCTCAAGCTTGATGAAAATCTACTCAGCGGCCCTCTACCGTTTTCCCGAGAATTCGTATGGAGGCTTGGCAGGCGGCTACGTGTGAGCAAAAATTCGGATCTCTGCTACCCGTCTAGTGTAGATTCTGCCGATTTCGCAAGTCCCGAACAAGCATCATCCGTGGAGGGAATTGGATTCTGCCGTCTCAATTCGAGTACAACACTCGGGCCAGCAGCTTCTCGGCCGTCTTCTGAGCTCCCTGGCGTTATTAATGATCCCTCTAGTACAAAAGTACCCTCGTTGGAAATCTCTGCGGGCGACTGTGCGAGCTGCAATCGTTTGGGTTCACTGCGATTTGGGTTAATATTCTGGTTCTATCTGGCGATATCGTGTTACTTTAACATGTTCCAAGATCCCTATCAACTAGATATATGAGGTCAAGCAGAAGGAACACGAGACATTATGAGAATATATTGCCAGGAAAGCTATTCAGTGTCCAGAATCTGATCAGAGACCTCATTACTTCAGCACTGATCATTCGAGCCAAACACTAATGCACTTTCAGTGCGCTCACACTGTTTAGGAGTTGGCAGATATTCCAGTGGAGAGACTCTTCGATCAAAGCTTCCAAATGTTTCCAGTGGAGACTCGAGAGGCTCTTCAATCAAAGCTTCGAGAGGCTCTTCAATGAAAGCTTCCCACATTTGTTTTCGAAGCTTCCACATGTGATTGTGTCCCAAAGCTTTTAAAGCCTTTTTCCTGAGTCCCACACTTCAGCATTAGTTCAGAATTTTAAGAAATTGTTTTTTTTTTTGTTACATGGAACTTTGGAAGACTGCTCTCTTTGGGGATGAGCGACGAATGAATGAATCTCAGCTTATTCTATGGAATCTTGTAAGAGCTAGTGCGATTCATCATGTCTTGGGAATTCGCAATTTGGTAGTATTTCACCAAGAGAAAGTTCCTTTGGATTTGCCTCAACCCAAGTACACTAGCTTATCCATTATCCATTATTTCAACCCACGAGTTGCATGACCAGTCTACGATGGGATTGAAGCTTGCCTCCATTAGGTCTGAAGGTTGGGATATAAGGTTACCTTGCAATCGGTCTTAAGGTTAAAATATAAGGTTATGTTTTATTTCAAGAACAAAATGAGCTCGGCAGTCTACCTACATATGAGCACTAAATGTGTAGATCTTATATTTCTCACCTAGGGTCAAAGCTCTTTAACAGATGTCCCCAAGCTTTAGCTGATCTCTCACATCATAAATCTCCTCTTGCACATAGACATTGGATCTTGCAAACTTAACTCGGAGAACCTTGGTTAGAAAAAGAATCAACTTATAGTTGCATTGAAAATTTAGATTACCTAATATATGCACATAATTTTAAGGGCAAACAATGATGAACTAATGAAAACTCAAATTTATGAAAGATCTTAACAGCCATGTTAAGGTATGCATCATCGAAAATTATTAATGGTGACTTGCCATCTAGCTCTAGTGCACATGCTTCAAGTTGCTTTTGGAAGCTACTTAGGTGATCATGCTTTACCTACGTTCTACTTCCTTCTCCACTCATCCAAGGCCAAACCAAAGTCGTCGTAACCTTGCTATACAGAGCCCTCCCATTAAAGTCAATTAAACTATCAGCTTGAATGGGCTTGCCTCTCATCCTCTCTTGCATGGATTCTTCCCTATTTGTTGCATCTACTTCCCTCTCACTTTTTATCACTTGCCTGTCTGCCTCCTATCTTCTTGTTCAGTAATAATTTCTTAGGTCCAAAAGTCTTCCTTTTGATGTGCCCTCCCTCTTTGTAAGATCTCCTTCCTTATTTCTTTTGTTCTTTGTGAGTGGCAATAATCCCCTTCACCTGCACAATTCCTTCAATCCATGAAAGATCAAGCCCAAGCTTTCATGGCTGTCAAAAACCCTTATGTAAATCTCGAGAATCATTCAAGAAATTAGTAATCATTGGAGATCCTTTTTGGTAGTTTTGTGAATATCTCATGGCACCTCTTTTCGATTAGTTCGAAGGGTTCCTTGACATCGGTGTCCAATGTTCTATACCCGCCCCATCACATACAAAAACATACCACCTTGTAGATGATTGGAAACCTTTTGCATACATAAGGCCTCTCATCCTTGATCCTCACACAAAATGGCAACAGACATAATCAATTCTCAGCATATGATAACCATAGAGAGCCAAGTAGCCATACCCATAGTCCTCGGTCCTTCAACACAAGTCGGCCCGTCAAGCTAATCAAAATCACTCCTCCCATTCTGAAATGATCTTCAAAAATCTAAGTGTCCACGGTCGGCCCAAAGTGAATTTCTCTGGCATTTCTCTCTCTCTCTCTCTCTCTCTCTCTCTCTCTCTCTCTCTCTCTCTCACACACACACACACACACACACACACACACACACACACACACTTCTCTCTCTCACACCTCCCTCTCTCTCTCTCTCTCTCTCTCTCATGAAAACTCTCTCTCTCTCTCTCTCTCTCTCTTTCGCGCGCGCGCGCACACACACACACACTTCTCTCTCTCACACCTCCCTCCCTCCCCCCCCCCCCTCTCTCTCTCTCTCTCTCTCTCTCTATTTATCTATATATATACAATATAAAATATATAAATAATAATGTTTATGTACATAACCCCCCCCCCCTCTCTCTCTCTCTCTCTCTCTCTCTCGCTCTGTCACTCTGTCTCTCTTCCCCCCCCTCTCTCTCTGTCTGTCTGTCTCTCTCTCTCTTGCTCTCTCTTTCTCCCTCTCCCCCCTTCTCTCTCTCTCTCTCTCTTTCCCCCTCCCCCCCTCCTCTCTCTCTCTCTCTCTCTCTCTCTATATATATATATATATATATATATATATATATATAGCTTCCCCCCCTCTCTATGGCAAGTGGGTAGCCACCTCCTCCTCTCTCTATTGGCCCGTGTGCGCAATATTCTCGTGTATCGTGTGTCCAGCGCTTAAGACTCAGAGTTCGGAGTGCGAGTGGTTGTGTGCTTGTGTCAGCACGTGGTGGTGCTGTGGGTTAAACTAGAGCTGCTGTTGTTGATCACACTCTAGTAGAGGGCCATGTGGCACATCTCCCTTCCAATGATAGAGAGAGTGAGAGAGCATCTGCGCTACCATGATACATGGCGTGATGCCATACGAAGTTGGTGTCTTATCGCCTTCTAGCATGCTATTAGAGCTCTGCTCACCCCTGCGACCTTGCTACCCCGGCCATATGGTGACCCTGTGGACGGGATGCTTTGACCCTGTGGACCTGTGGACTATAGTCTACAATCTCTTTGCAGTCTCAGCACATGATAGCAGCGTGCGCACCACCGGGATCATTGAGCACTCTACCTTCTATAACTGGAGGGTGCCACTTCATCCCTTTGCCACATGTCATCGTTGCACTACCCTTCTATTGCAGGATCGTGATCCAACAGTGTATAATCCCCCAAAGCCTTCGAAGTTCCCCTGGCCGCATCCCTTTGCCACGTGTCATTGCTACGCTACCCTTCCACTACAGGATCGTGATCCAATGGTGTGTAACCCCCAAAACCTTCGAAGCTCCCCGAAGCCTACCCCGAGTCTCTTCAAGCACCACCCTCTCCTTAAGATATATAGAGAAGAGAAGAGAAGAGATGTCTTACTTTTGGTAGCGAATGCTCTCGAATAGAGCTCCTTAGTCTTACCTAAATAGCTGCATTTTGTATTTTACCTTTTTTTTTGCCCTTCTGAAGGGTAGGACTAAGTGAAGGCGATGCTCAAGGGTAGGACTAAGTGAAGGTGACGTTGTAAGAAGCGAAAATGCCCATTTTGTTTTCTTAATTTATGAAAAAATAGGTGGCATGTGATGCAAGTTTTCCTCCCTCTTTCTCTCTCTTTCTATTTCAAGGCAGGCTCTCTCTCTCTCTCTCTCTCTCTCTCTACCATTCTCCTTGGTGCGGATCCAAGTCATCTCTCTCTCATTCTCGTTCTCTCCCCCTCTATTCCTTGTTGCAAGGTAGGCCACTTGAACATCGTTCACCTTGTCTGTTTCTTTTAATATAATTTATCTCCTTTTTTGTCTCGCGAAAAAGACAAGAATTTAATAAAATTGTACATTCAATTTGGGACTCAAGGGGGTCCAATTGTGTTAACTCTCTTCATCCCATGTTAATAATGCTGGAAAACTTAATCCCATTAAAATAGGTACTTCAAGTACATTTTGTGAAGGAAAAGAGGTTGAAATACAAAAAATAAATGTTTAACTTAATGGTGCTAATTAAGAATGCTACTTTAAGAAAGATTCTTGTAAAGTATTTTTGAGGTAGATTCCAATAGGAATACCCAAGAATGAATAGATTTGGCTTGTTCCATCCCAAATCTCAAGAAAGGGACATTGTTACCCAAGATTCAGCAAAACCTATTCTAGAATGGTTAATTGTAGATCTAGAAGTCAAAACCAATTAGAGACTCTAAAACACAATGTGAATGAGTTTGGTGTCATCCACAAATTATTGATTAATCATTTGCTTACTATTAGGGAGTTCAAGTCCCCATCAATTGTGTCGATTGTCACCTCATGATGGATAGGCTAGTCTAGCAAATCAACTGTACTCTTGAGCTTCAATTCTTGCTATCCACTCTTCTATTTGCTATTGATACCTTTGCCAATTACATCTGTTGTTTTTTGTCTTTCATTGTTGCGAGTCAATTTGTAGCATTGCCAGCAAAAATAACCTCATTCTCACTAGAGCCTCCAAAATGCTAATCCCAAATCATGGTGTTTCTTACCGTTGCTTCATTTCATTTGGTCATGCTTTGCCTTTCGCTACTCCTCAAGGCATGTGAGGCAATTTTTTATTTTTAGATGGCTAATTGATGGCTTGCTTTGCAAATGAGTGCAAGGTAGATGCAATGTAGGGGCCAAGGGGAAAATGCTCAACTTAGAACAAAATTGAAAGAGAAAGAGAAGACCCTACAATCTTTTATAAAACATTAAACCCTACATAGTAAGTGAAAAACTTCGTCAACTTTGATCAATCAACAACTCTTTTATACATGCAATAATGTCAGAACCACTTTCGATGCTCTATTATACACTTTCAATGGAATATAGCCCCCCACATCCCTATACTACATCATGAACACATAAGCCACAACAAGTGGCATAATACATGTAGGTGAAGGGGAGAAGAGCATAAGGATGACATTTCAAGTTTCATACCTATTTTACAAAAGGTGAAAGGGCAAATAATACGTAAGCAAGGCTTCAAAGACTTGCTTGCACCACATTGCTTGCAAAAAGAGGAACATACATAAGATCTCTCTTGGCATTGTTTTTAGGCAATTCTTTAGGGAAAACTTTGCAAGTATGCGGAATTTTAAGTATGATTCTTTATTTTTTCAAGAATCCCACACTTTAAAATTTAATCTCAAAACTCAAGAGCTTACATGATGTGCAAACTTACCACAATTGCATAAGGGGATGAGCATTTGTATAGAAGATAGCATGAAACAAATTTTTTGCAAATCTTTGAATGCGATTGATTTTCAATCCGCTTTTTGCTATTATGACCTAGCCTATGATGTGTGAACTATAATGACATAGAGAACAAAGCCTTTATAGAGGCCTTACTCTACCCTAGGGAAAGCACATGGCTTACAAATGCTCGCAAGTGAATTAGATCCAAGAGTAATGATAAGATAATGAAAGAAATTGATGATTTTCATGAAGTATCTGAATAAGATCCATTTCCAATGACAAAGGAATGATGAGATGATGAAAGAAATTGATGAATTTCGTGAAGTATCTAAATACCTCTTTTGGACACCTAAGAGATAGTTGGATCAACAAATATGGCTTCTAATGAATTGCTCATACTGACATATTCAAACATTTGGGATGCCCTTTTGGCATTGATACTACCCAAGACAAGAATGTGAATGCTCTTTACAAAAGATATGCAAAGGATAGAAGTATGAACATACGACCTTCAGTTGGTATTCCAGGACCCTAGTGCTAATCCCCAAATCATTAGCCATGGCTGTATAGGTCCTCCAACTTGAAATATTTCTAAATTCATTGATTGTGGGAGTAAGTGAGGGAAAGGGTGAAAATGGGATTTGACTAACCTCCATCATTACTTCTCTCTCTCTCTCTCTCTCTATATATATATATATATATAGATATATATATAGATTGATGGCTTTCATGGGGTTATTTGGATGGTGGGATTAACTAAACCCTCTTCCACAGAAAGCATGTTATAATAGTCGGCTATTGTAGCATAGTACTCCAATCACCCAAGAGAAGCCATGATCCCAAACTAAGCTTACAAGAAGCCTATCCTCCAAGGGGCTCTACGGTTTAAAAAGTTCTTTAGCAGTACGCTTCCCTGCTCAATTTTGTTCACACCCTAGTTTTAATTGTGGCTAAGCTAGCTCCAATACACCTAAAAAGACCAAGTTACTTCATTTGAAACCACTCCCAAATGCCATAAAAGTTATAGAAATCTCACATTTCTATGTTGCTACTGCTACCACCAACACACTACACTCACATGATCAAAAAAATCTGAGTTGTTTTCTAATTTGAGGCTTGTGTTTTCATTGAAATGCAAAATATGTGATATTAGTTTTCTCCTTTCTTGCCCTCTCCAGATATGCCACTTTTTATGCATACATACTTGACTTTGGCACTCACCTACTCAGGAATTGCAAAGCGGCACTAACCTACTAGGGCTGCACAATCATCTCCCTATTATGCGGACACTCATTTGAGTTATCGACCTTTCTTTTTTCCAATTTCCATTGATAGCTTAGGTTACAGTTAAGTTAGTGGTCTACTTAAGGTAGATGAGTTAGCTTAGATGCGTGGTTCATTAGGTTAGTTCAGATAATCTTGATAATTTTTTAAAATAATATTGTCATTATTAGCATGGCCACTTTATCATGGCTTAAGGTAGCTATCTTAGGCTAGTTTTGGAGCTCATTAGGGTAGCTTAGAGACTATTACTAATGTCAAATAAATGTTTTCATGGCACGATTTAATACTAAATTTTTGAAATTTTGTTTCTTCTATTGTGTACTCATAAATCCATGTACACATTTAAATGTTGAACATGATTTTCTCTCGATAGTACGTGTTAAACTTCATTTTGACTTTTTTGTATTGAGTTATAATTTTTTAGGACATTAGGTAGATGAGCAAATATACTATACAAGTGCTATGTACAAGAGCAAAGAACTAACAAAGATTACAACTTGTTTATCATATATGCAAATGTATGGTAGCTCAATATCACACAATAGGATAACCTGAGATAGCATGAAAAGCCTTCTATGGTCAACTCCAACTAGAGGAAAAAGATGCACTTCCTCTCCAAGGAGTTAATTTCTCTAAAAAAGTAGACAATTCCTAAGTGTCATCTTAAGTCAAAATCCTTTCTATTCAAATGGCTTCTTATGCATGAATGGAGCTATGATGTTGGATTAATATCAACATTAAGACCATTGGAAAATTTAGATGCAAGAATAGTAGCAAATGCAAATGAAAAAGATGATCTCATATCTAACTCCCTTCTAAAGGTCAAAGATATAGGTATGGTTAGGTGTTTTGTCTGTTGCCAAAAAAGTGCTTTTGATACCTTGATTGCTATCATAAAGAGATGTTTAAATGGTGTGGCTTGCTAGACTAACATAGTGGTTGAGGGAAAGGTAGTATAGGTGAATAAGCAACCTCTAGGTATGATATGGTGTGTGGGTGTGGTTACAATATATATGCAAACCAATTCTTTATAATGTTGAACTTTAATTCAACATATTGATTTAATATGAATCAAATTCTAGGCATTTCTTTGTAAAATAATATAATGCTTCAAATTGTCATGCAATATTTCAATCAATTGGTGTTTTTTTTTTCTAGGACTGCCTTTATAGAAATTTCCAAAAATCTAAAGATCAATCGAAATAATCCTACTGATATAAATACCCCAATATACTCGTCAAACTTTGTGAAGTTTGCCATCCTTAATTGAAGAAGAGATACTAATCTACCACCATCCAACATAACAATTTATGTTTAGGAAGGAACAATTTATGTTACGCTGGAAAGGAAGGTTTAGAATGCATCTCCCTAGTTGTTATCCATGTCACAATTAAGTAAAAGGAAACTCACCCTTAATGATGTTTTGTCTAGTGTATATCCATTTCTTTTTTGTCTTGTCATGTATTTTGACTTTACAATAAAATATTACTAGGTATATCCCATTCTTTATGTCATCGAGTATACCTTCTCCAATGCCATTTTGGTGTTTTACTTTGATGTAGAAGTTGTTGATGAGTGTACTGTCGTTAGTAGATATAATGTATTTTTAAATATGATGACATATCTCATGTTTTCGTAGTGTATGGATGTCAAATATGTTTAATCCTATGACTTATCATGGCTTAAAGTATATATTCAATCCCATTTAGTTGATCATAAGAGGTTTCCCATTCTTAAATATCAATGAGTAAAAATCTAACATCAATTAATACATGGAAACACACACACACACACATGGGGATGAGCATTTTCCGAGCGAAATCTTTCAAGCGTCCGAGTGAAGAAAAAAAAAAGCTTCCAACTATGTAAAGATATGGCAAAAATAGATCGGAACAAAACATAGTTTCACATAGAAATATGCAAAGTATTATAGCAATGCCTATTTTATACACAAATCCTTACATGAATCTTTGGGAATGGTGAGTAACATAATGGGATGGCGTTTGAAGAAACCTACATGTAGAGTAGACTTCTCTATGAAAATTCCCTTATGATCCTTCTTACAACTTTTACTTTAGGGGGTGACATTGAAAACCCTCTCTCAACCTAGCCTATGAAAGGGTTTATCCAAAGAAGCCTCATTGAAGTAAGCCATCAAGGTAGTTTCACCAGCAGCAATGAAACCCTTTTGAAGTAGGTCTTCCATGGTAGTTTCGCTGGCGAAACTACCATGGACAACACTTTTAAAAGTGGCATAACTTTCACATCCAATGTCCAAATATAGTCATTCTCCCACTCAAATTGATCAGAAAACCCTATTTGAGCACATCTATGGGGTTATACTTGCATATATAGTATTAAATATTACATATATTGTATGAGAGTGATATATAAGCCCAAGTTAATACTTATTTATAGTAATTTAACCAGCGAAACTACCATGGACAACACTTTTAAAAGTGGCATAACTTTCACATCCAATGTCCAAATATAGTCATTCTCCCACTCAAATTGGTCAGAAAACCCTATTTGAGCACATCTATGGGGTTATACTTGCATATATAGTATTAAATATTACATATATTGTATGAGAGTGATATATAAGCCCAAGTTAATACTTATTTATCGTAATTTAAACTTCTTTAGAAACATATCCATAAATGTCTTGTTATCTATGCTATTAAAATACTAGAAAGCTCTTGTCATATTGATATAAATGTGTTTAATAAGTAATTGTATATTTATAATATTATTACATTGAGAGTGATTATGAGGGATGTTTCTTAAAGTAATTATTTTTCAACACTTTTTAAAGGTAATAACAGGGGTACAAAGGATGTCTATGAAGAAGAAAATTTATGCTATGTAAAATTGAATGAGTAACAATTCTGTATGTTTTTATGATAAAGGGATCTAGTTTTAGTGAAAATAAAAGTGTAAAAACCATGTTTCCTTACCTTAATACTTTAGGTAGAACTCAAAGTAATTCATGCAAGTTCCAATCCATATTAATTCCAAGTTTTTTTTAGCATATAAACTATTATGGAAAATAATCAAAAACCCAAAATACCTTATGAATGCTTTAGAACAATTCTAGGAAGTGGCTAGGTTAATAGGACATAAAAGTGTCCTAGGACATTTTTATGTCCTAGCAAACTAGTGACAAATATACATATACATATGCATATACATATACAATACATACATACATAAATATATAAATAAATTATATATATATATATAGAAGAGATCAAATCAAACATATATATAGAGTACTATGAAAGCCTATATAGAACAATGCATTTATATGACAAAAGGGGGAATCAAACACAATTTAAAAGCAATTTAAATCAATAAATCATTAAGAATAAGTATATATAAGAAAAAAAAATGTATACATACATACATAACCATATATATAAATCTAATATTTATTTATTTATAGATCATATATATTTATATATCTATATATAGTTAGGTAAATAAAACTCTAGCACACCTTATAAACTGAAGAGGGCCAACTGACAAGATAAGGAGGATCCACTGCCCGCCCCATCACTTGGATGCTAGGCCATTATGACTATGCTGAATAAAAGAGTCCATGACAAAATCGTTGCCTCTCTTCTTCATGAAGAACCAATCGATCTAGAGGTGCCCGACCTCGAGTGGGTATCAGAATTGTATAATACAAGGGCTTTGTCTCTTGTTATGACATTTATTGGTTGGGTAAGGCTACTAGGGAAAGAGTGGCTAGGATTTTGTTTTAGATGGAGAATTATAGAAAAAGAGGAGGAAAGGAGAATATTTTTCCATAATTATGAAGAAGACCAAACGCCTAGAAGACTTAGGGCACATGTAATTGGGGTTTGAAGAAAATGCATACGTGAAACATTATCTTGAATGATAGCGTTGCATGATGGTATAAATGAGGAAAAGGCTCATATAAGTGATAGAAAGAAGAGGATAAGCAAAGGGGTTTATTTATGGAGTGTGTTGCGATAAAGAAATGGAAGGAAGGAAAGGGTGGTGGTGTATTATGTGCTTGGTGGTATATTAATCAGAAATATGCGCATAAGAAATGCCGGCTTTGGGCGACACTTGGCAACGCCTAAGCGCCATTCAATACGACGAATCCTTCGTCAACTGCCCAAAAAAACGTTCATCCATCCAACAATGTTTACGACCAAATCCTTGCCCATCTTTGGTTTTACTGTAGCTTGCCTTCTTTCTTCTATTCACCATTATTGTTGCCTCCCATTTAGCCTTCTGCACTTCGTAATCCCAGGCGATTTGCTCGTTCCATCCGTCGACCCTTGCTTGTTCAGCCGTTTTCAATTGAGCGGCGGTATCTTCCCGTTTCGATCTAGACACATCGTTGCCGCTGTCCTTGTATGGTGCCCTCGTAGGAACTGGCTGACCAGGCCTTTCACATACCTCATCATCTCCCCCTCTCGGCAGCTACTGCTTCTAGGGTGTTCCGTGGTGTAGTCGCATGTCAAACTTGTTCCCCGAATCTTCTCGCCTTGAGGGACGCCAACCCATGCATTCGTAAGGACTGTACCAGAAACGACTGGGAGTTGCAGTTCGGCTTTGTGATTCCTACCATTGAGTATCAATTCCTACCATTGAGTATCAGTACAGACACGATGCAGGCGAGCATGTCGCATTCCTCAATGTGTTTTCCTCCCTCTGCTTCAACGTTTGCTCCCAGAGAATCGGAACTCAGACAGCATGATCCTTTCGAAATTCAGCTCGACTTGCGGCTTCAAGGCTAGTCTGCAACCAGCCCATAGAATCGCACACCTGACAGCAACGCTGGGATATCTGTTTCCGAAAGGTACATTAATTTTGTGGCTATTTATACCTCTGTGAGTCCATTAAAAGTATACAGAGCTACAATTTATGCAGCCGTCAGCCGGCACCAGCTTCCCTCGTGAGCTTTGAACCCATGAGAAGCTTACTTGTAGACGTACTCAGCATCGTTTCGAATCCCGTCAGACATTCCTGATGTTGTTATTGCCTGATTTCCAGGTGTGGTCATTGATCGAACCTACTTGGAGAAGAAGCCATGGACAGGCTTCTCATCATAGAGCCGAGGGAGCTGGTGATGAGGTTCGAGATTGGAAAGGCATCGAGCTCGAAGGTGGTGCTGAAGAACGTGATGTATACGATGCCGGTAGCGTTCCTGGTTCAACAAACAACTCCTCATAAGTACACAGTGAAGCCGTCTCATGGCATTATAAAGCCGCTAGGGAGGATGACCTTGGAGGTGGGATTGATCGCACAAGAGGAGTTACCTGAGGAGATTATAAGCGAAGACACGTTCACGGTCAAGAGTGTGGTGGTGCCTGGAGGTGTGGGTGAAAATGGAGCGGTGAGTTTGGAGTGGTTCAGTGCCAAGACGAAGCAGGTGTTCTCTGATCACGGAATGAGGGTTGTAATTGTTGGGGGATGCATACTCAGGAGGCTAGTAGAACATGGGTCGATCGAGGGCATCAGGGCGATTCTGGAGAGGGATGAAAGAGTGGTGGATGTAGCAGATGCGAATGGACGCACAGCAATGCATGTGGCGGTGGAGAGGCGACGTGCAGAGATTGTGCAAGTTCTGTTAGAGTTCGGGGCGGCTGTGGAGGCTGATGAAGGAGTTGTTGGTTGCATGCAAACACCCTTACAGATTGCTTCTGCCCTCGGAGATGCACTCATCGTGGAATTGCTCGTGGCAAAGGGTGCATCCCCAGACGCCCTTGGTGGCACCCAAGGATGGACTGCATTGCACTTTGCTTCCAGTTGTGGCCATGTCGCTGTGGTGGAGCTCCTCCTTCAAGCTAGCCAACATGCTCCACCTGCAGATGACCAAGCCATGGCACCACCTCTAACAACATTAGTGAACTCGGTGGGCCGTGACGGACACACTCCCCTCCTCGCCGCTGCCACGTCCATGAAACCTGGGTGCCTCCATTGCACACAACTCCTCCTCCATGCTGGTGCAGATCCCAATGCATGTACTACCGATGGCTACACTGCCCTCCACCATGCTGCTTCCCGTAGTGATATCTCAATGGCACATTTGTTAGTAGACGCTGGTGCTAGCATCGATGCATGTACTAACACTGGCCTCACCCCCTTTGATCTCGCACTCCCACTTGGCAATCGCCGACTCCTTGATCTACTCCGGCTTGGTGATGACATGCGAGGTGCGGCACGACAGGGTGCACTCCGTGACATTCAGCAATGCCTTGATGCTGGTGCCTTGGACACTAGTCGTGACCAACATGGATGGACTGCCCTCCATAGAGCAGCCTTTAAAGGCCACATTGACATCGTGAAGTTTCTGCTTGACTCTTTTACAACTGACATACATTCACTTGATGATGAGGGCTACACACCTCTCCACTGTGCTGTGGAAGCTGGCCAAAAGGATGTTGCACAACTCCTCCTCCTCAATGGAGCTGATCCTAATGCTTTCACCCATTCCCATGCCACCCCTCTCAATCTTGCTATTATCTTCCATCGCCCCAAAATTGCTCGTCTCTTGCTTGATTGGGGAGCAACAATGCAAACTAAGGGTGAAATTATCCCTAGCTTTGATGAGGCATGTAACATTGATGCAATTGATCCTCAAGCCTCACCCACGAATGTAAAAGCCTTCAAAATTCACAATCAAGTAAACCTTCTACCATCCATGGCTTTCTAGACCCTAATGCATACCCCTGTCGACAAACAATCCTAGTAAACTCTTTTTTCTCATTGTACATCGAGCTCTTTACCTTGAAGTGTTATTTATATCATGATACTCTCTCGGTAATAACTTATTTGTGCACCATGGATTTTTGTGATGCTTCAACTAGTGTTTTTTCTTTGGATCTAGGCCATAAAATTTTGGATGCAATGTTTCATTTCCTTGAAAAGATTACTTTGGGCCCTTGTTTGACTTGATGGTCAAGTCACCCAAGGTTTGACCCTTTTAAGCACTAAAGATAGGGTTCCTAAATAGCCTAAAATTACAATGTTACAAAGGGCCATGGATGAGGCATTATAGGGGGTTGGATGTTATGTTCTTTTGAGAAAGACTTATTTTTCAATAACTTTAACATAAATCACTAGCTCTAACTATCAAAGACACTAGCTACCATTTCCATATGAAACATGAATACAAATTTTTTGTGATCCCTTCTAATATATCACACAATATGAAAGCTCTCTTTTTTTCCTTGCCATGACTTCTTGAGTACATGTGTTCTGGTGGCAGGAGTTGTTTTCATGTTGTTTATCTCACTTTACAAAAAAAAATCTATGTAGTTCTCAATATGTTGTCTAACAATTGACTTGTTGATTTTATTACCAACATTAACACCCACTATCTTTCAATGATAATATCACATATGCATATGTACCCATACATGCACGCATTCATGAATCCACACACACATGCATGCATATGTGGTTCCACACATGCATGTCTATACATGAACGCCCCCACCCCCCACCCCACATACACACAAACAATAACCACCTTTTAATATTTTGTTTCATTTTCCTTGAAAAAAGTAAAATTTTATATCCTTAGGCATACTAAAAAACTATGAATCTTTTGGTAGCTTTATATCAAATCCCTTTGAATGAGACATGTAGTACTCATTGAGTACTAGACATTGCTACTATCATGTATAAACGAGATTGTCACATATGATTGCTTCATTTTGTTGTGGCTCTCAATCAACATGCATGTGATTGACAATTGCAACATTGTATTAAGAGCTACAAAAGTCTATAAAGAAACATATTTTCACACACTATACACCAAGTAAGTATAGGTTTTATTCCTATTTTTTGAAAGGCCAATGGTCTTTGGAGAACAATTTAATGTGGTGGATATGGCTCAAATTGGAAGTTCAATAGATATTTGTATTAAAGAAAATTCCTGTCAAGTTAGTTCATCTCTTCATTGCCTTATATAACCGATAGTCTAGGTGCTCGCTCTTAGTAGATAAAAAGCTAGAGGTCCTTTGCTGACTTTGTTAGCTAGCTGAACTCTAGCCTATAGATGGCTATAAATAACGAGTAAATAACTCATATATGAGTGAATTTTTTCACTGAGTCTACATCCCATATACTCACTCTAACATGGCAACCTTTGGTGAAGCTATTAATTCGGAGTCACCCCATCCTATTGTGGTAACACTGTCTTCTCTAGCAATCCAAGACCCATGCCTAGCTTGCTTTTGCATATTATCCCTCCATTGTATTCTATGTTTTAAATCCTTAGCAAATAGATTTAAGTGATTTACTTGGAAATTGATTGCAATTTATCTATGGTGGCGAGCTTAGTTACTATTCTCAATGTGCATCATCAGTTTTAAAAAGAAAAAGTTATCGAAGGATTATTGTCTTTCCAATATTAATGCATTAAATTAGTCCTTATTAGAGCCTCAATAAAGCTATGAAATTGTATTTTCCTTGCCTTTGGATCACCTACAATGTGTGTATGGTAAAGAATTCCTTCATCTACTTGGACACTTATACACCTTCATCATGTATGGTAAAGAACACCTTCATCATGTATGGTAAAGAACACCTTCATCTACTTGGATAGTTGTATACCATCCAATGTGCTAGCTATGAGCATTGATGAGGGATTGATCCACAAGTTCTTGTGTTTATTACAAGGTATCGGTCTATTTTTTATGGAAAATTTGACAAAAATCGCACTTGAAAATGCTAAGGGGGGAAGTGTCGGTGTTTCCATTTGAATTTCCATTAGAAAAAATCACTTAGAATTTTCATTTAGGAGTCAGTAGTGCGAATGTCGGTTAGTGTCTGATAGAAATACCGATGCTGTCAAATTTTGAAAAAAAATAATGGGACAAAATGGGGCTTGTTATAGCCCCATTCTGCCC
Organism: Dipteris shenzhenensis; assembly: GCF_047967505.1. Classification (NCBI taxonomy): domain Eukaryota; kingdom Viridiplantae; phylum Streptophyta; class Polypodiopsida; order Gleicheniales; family Dipteridaceae; genus Dipteris; species Dipteris shenzhenensis. The sequence goes on along the minus strand of NC_141598.1, from coordinate 38,877,208 downwards.
TACTACATCTATTACAAAGTAGTAACAAAATGAATACATGGCCTCAAAGCTACAAAATTGCCTAAAACTCTCTCATCATATACATGCCATCTAGCTCAACAATAGAAAATAATAATAAAAGTAGAAACTATTGGCTTTAAACTTCCAAAAAATTTTGTATCTATAAACAAAATCAATCCCTAAAAAAGACATTGTCATATATATGGGGTGTATATGTTGAAGCAAAAAGACTATTTCTTAGTGTTATTGTCACTCGTATTGTCACTCCCTTTGTCATTGTTAGGGGGTCACTCACGACCTCCTCATGTGCATCCTCTGTTACATCATCCATGAAGATATCCACACAAGCCAGTATGTCCTTCATGTGAAAGTCTTTGGTGATGTTTGGCATGTCCCAATCTCTCCAAAGCTTCCTATATCCCACAAGTTCGTTCTTGCCAATTTCATTGCACTCTACTCTAAGCGTTCTTTCTCCCAAATCCCAACCATGCACACACACTTCCCTTGCACTACCACATAATACATTAAACTTAATCCATTGCTCATCGTGTTTAATTTTAGTCGCAACATGGGACAAAAGGGTGGAAAAGAGAGGGCAAAAGGAAGAGAGATGAAGGGAAGGAGAGCAAATGAGGAAGGCAATGCAAAAAAGAGAGGGAAAGATGTGAAAAGAGAGGGGGGGGAGGGGATGAAGTAGAAAATATGCGAAAAGAAAGGGGGAAAGACACACAATAACAAAGGGAAAGGAGAGGGGAAAAGAGACAAAAAAGAGGGGGGGAAAGGGAGGGAGGGAGAGGAGAGACGAAGGAAAGAGAGAGAGGGGGGACGAACAAAAAAGAGGTAAAAAGAGAAGGAAAAAGAGAGCAAATGAGAGGGCAAGAGACAAAACATAGGGAGAGAGAGGAAAAAAAGGAAAAAGAGAGGGAATGAAGGAAAAAGAAAGAAAAAAAGAGAGGTAATGAAGGGAAATGAGAGGGAAAGATGCATAAAGAGAGGGGATGAAGGGAAAATAGAGAAAAAAGAGAGAGGAAAACATGTGGAAAGGAGGCAAAAAAGAGAGCAAAAAGAAAGAGGGAAACATGCAAAAAGGAGGTAGATAAGAGAGGGAAAAGGGGAGGGAGAGAGAGAGGGGGGGTGGGAGAAGAGAAAAGAGAGAAAAAGAGAAAGGAAATGAGGGCAAATCAAAGGTCAAGAGATAAAGGAGAGGGAGAGAGAGGGAAGGTGTTAACCGCCTAGGTTAACATTGTGACATTTTGTGCCTTCCCGCAGACTAGATTGTAAATATGCACAATGCGCTCATGAATTTTGTTAGAAGATACCTTGGAGCCGTAGCAGACCAAGGGAGATGTAATACTAGGAATAAGATAGTAAAATGGTAGGAAGAGGTGTGAGAGCAAAGGGTTGGCCCTCCTTTCAAAAGGTGACTTGTATCAAAGGCCTAAAGTCAAACTTTGGCCTTCAGCTATTACTTTCAAGTTTGAGGAGTACAAGATCTCTCTTCTTTAAAGAGTGTTGTTTTTGTCCTTCATGCCCTTGTCTTTGTGAATGCCTCTCATCCCCCCTCCCCTCTCTTGCTTCTTGCTCCCCACTCCCCCTCACTCTTGCTCCCCACTGCCCCTTACTCTTCTTCCCCCTCTCTCCCTATCCTTCGTGCTCCCCACTCCCCCTCCCTCTTCTTCTCCCTCTCTCCCTGTCCTTCCCCCCTCTCCCTTCCCCCTTCTTCTCATGAGCATTTGCATTGTAACAACTCTTGAATTCATTTATGTGACACTCATGGCCCCTATCCATGCTTGCATTGCTCCCACAATGAGTAGCATGGAGTAGGAGGCTCCATCAGCATTCCTCCAATATCTCCACAACATGTGAGCCACTTCAGACTACACATCATTGCCAAGGAGTTCAAGGTATGCTTTTGCTTGCATTTTCTTCTTCTGTTATCTTCCATTGCCCAACACTTAGTAACTAGATGAAAAGTTCTTGTTTTTGGTATTTTGAGAGAGAAATAAGGTGAGACGAAGGGGAAAGTGAGCGAGAAGGAAGCTAGGAAGTCATTTCAAGTTAGTTTTTTATGCTTTTTGAGGTTTCAAGTTGTACAAATCTAGGAAATGGTAGCAAAAATCATGGTTGAACCTTATATGCAATCCTATTCATAGAAAAGGCTGAGAAGTGATAATTAGTTGTGTCTTTCAAGGTCTTGGAAATGATAAACAGTCCTTTTTTTGTCTATTTTGCTCCAAACGTGCTTGTTTTTTATTCTTTTGATTAGAGGACGTAGAAAACTTCCCCCAAGCACTCCCAATGCTGCACAAAAGCTATAGAAGCTTTCAAAAATTTGAAGATTCTATCAACAGCAGAGTTTGGGGGGGATACACTGGGTTAATTCTAACCTAGTGCACACTGCATTATAACCTAGTGCATGCTATGTTAACTAGCATGTTGCGTTAGCCTTTGACCATGTTGGGATAGAAATTGACCATCTTACGTTAGCAACTAGCACTCTAACAAGAAGTAACATCCTGACATCTAACAAGATCTGCCAGCAGCTAACATAATTAATGCACTAAATTTGGTCCAAAATAGCATCAACCCTTAACCCAACGTAGGTGGGGTTATTAACCTAGCATATGCTGCATTAGCATCGTAACTCATGCTGCATTAACCATAACTCAAAATACATTGGGTTACCTAGTCAGTGTTGCAAGGGTGAAAATTGAATTGCATTGTCCCATTTTTTATCATTAAGGGATTTATTATGCACAAAATCTCCACAAACCACCAAGAACCATTGAACTGAGACTCCAAAAAGTTGATAAAGGGGTAAAATTGTGGATTGAATGAACCAAGGGGAAAATTATAAAGTGGCCACATCTAAAAGGCTGTGAGTCCATAAAGAAGCATTGAGAATTTCCAAATAGAGCTTAAAACTACCAAAAATAGTAACATGGTACATTAAGTGCACATTGTGTTATAACACAGCATACATTGAGTTAATAATCCAGTGCACATCGAGTTAGTAACTCAATGCATGTTGGGTTAGCCAGTTGAATGGTAGTGAGCATTGTTGACCTGAACTGATGTAGCTAGCCAAGTTTTCACTCACCTTGACTCACCTACATGCACCTAAGGTCTGAAAGGTTGCTTGCATCTGAACCTAAACTTGAATCTGATCGGTAAGTAACTAGTTGCCTTGGCTTTTTTTGAATACAACGTTGCATGGGTTGATCTAGTTAAATGGTTTGTGGCTAGGCTATAGGACATTTGGTGGAGTCTTCGAAGTACATTTCATGATATGGAAAAATAATGACAAGATTTCCTCTTAAGGTGAAAGAAATCAGAGTTGCTAGTGACTTTGTCAGACGCATCATAAAGATAAAGGATGTCTTGAGCTAGAGGGGGAGAATAGGGCTAAGAGGGGATAGTAGCCTTAAGGAAAGCACATGCTAGAGAGGGAAAATCCCATCTAATGAGTAGTCTATGACACTTATAAATCTCTTTAGAGTTTAGCAGACTTCGTAAGAATGGAATAGTTGCTTAGGAAGACATCTAGAGAGTTTTGATGTTCATCTGAGTGGTGTGAGTGATTCTTGAGAGATTTCAACAACGAAAGAAAAATAGAAGAAGATGAGAGAGAGGGAGAGCCAAAAGAGAGAGCCACATAAGTTTTAGTGGGTGCAAAACAGCCTAATCTTCTATGTCATCCATATTTACATGTGTTTGAGTATTGTACATAACCGAAGTTAAGGAAGAGTGGTCTTTAATCCCCACAACCTCCCACTTAAAGGCCAATGTGCTTTTAAAAGAGAACAACCAGTGGACATACTATCGAATGCCCATCAATACACAACAATACTCAAACCGCTGACTAGGTAGACTCTTCGTTAGCATATTTGTAGGGTTATCATCTGTATGAACCTTGACAAGCTCTATGTGCTTATCCTCAAGTACCTCCTAATAAAATGGTCCCCGACCTTAATGTGTTTGGTCTTTGCATGAAAGACCAAATCTCATGCTAGCTGAATAGCACTCATGGAATCAAAATGTTGGTACATTTGTATGGATCCCCAAATCTCCCACTAGCCAATCATGCAATATAGCCTCCTTGTAACCCTCTATGGCTGCAACATACATGGCCTCTATGGTAGGACAAAGCAATGCACTTATATGCATGAGACATCCATGACACTACACTACCTACAAAGGTAAACACATAACCAGAAGTGGATCTCTTGCTATCCACATGCCCTACATAGTCTGAATCTGTGTACCCAAGAATATGCATCTCTCCTCTTCCAAAGCAAATGCACATCTTCTTGGTACCCTTCATGTACCTCATGATGCAATTAACTGCCTCCCAATGCCTCTTTCTTGGATTAGCCATATATTGGCTAACAACTCCCACTGCAAATACAATGTCCCATCTAGTAGCTATCATAGCATACATAAAACTCCCAATCGCCACTGATGCATAAGGAACATTAACCATCATAGCCCTCTCCTCATCTCTATCTTCCTAACTCAGTTTCACATATGGAAGCAATGGAGTACTTACTGCCTTCCCCCCCTCCATATTGAAATGCTGCAACACTTTTGTAACATACTCCTTCTATGAAAGCCAACAAAGGAGCTTCCTACTTCGGTCACGCGTGATGCCCATACAAAGAATATAACCTGCAAGTCCCAAATCCTTCATGTCAAAGGCCTCATGCAACTTGACCTTCAATGCATCCATCTCGTAAGTGTTCTTTCTAGCCAATAGCATATCATCCACCATAAAGTGCCAAGAGTATCAGGTTATTATACTTAGCCCTTCTGAGTGTAGAGGCAATGATCAATCTCCCTTCTTGTGAAACCCTGGGACCGAATGAAAGCATTAAACTTCTTATACCATTCTCTAGGCACTTGCTTAAGGCCATAGCTCGACTCTTTTTCGGCTTGCAAACCAAATGTTCTTTGCCCTATTCTTCAAAGCCTTTTAGCTGTACCATGTAAATCTCCTCATGCATATCCCCATGCAAGAAAGATGTCTTGACATCCATCTGCATAAACTCCATATCCTCTACTACCACAAGTCCAAGTACGCATCTAAGTGTGGTCATCTTCACCAACTGGAGAGAAGATCTCATCAAATTCCACACCCTTCTCTTGCTTGAACCCTTTAGCAATCAAACAAGCCTTGTTCTTAGGCACATCATCACCTATGACCTTCATCTTGTGGACCCATTTACATGGCAATACTTTCTTTCCATGTGGCAAAGAAACCAAGTCCCAAGTCTTATTATTCATGATTAAAGTCATCTTTGATTGCCTAGCATACTCCCACTTGCATTCATTCTCATGCATCATAGCCTCCCTATAGCAAGAAGGCTCCCTGCAATCAGCAAGCATCCAATTGTCTACCCTTGGACCAAATATCTCAGGCGGTCTAGACACTCTAGCTGATCTTCTCAAGGGCATTTCAGCTTACTGTCCCGTCCAATCTGCATATCAGCCACATTTGGTCATCATTTCCACCAATAAATGATCCATCATCTGCCCTTGAACCGATGGGAGTACCTAGTGGCACCATTTCCTGCACATTCAATGTATGGACAGCTTGTTGTCTATCAACATATGGGGGTGGATTCACATCCTGGAAAGTGATTCTCCTCATTTTCACATCCCTCATGGGTGTCTTAGGCATCTTCTTCTCATTGAAGACCACATCATGGCTTTTTATGATCTTCTTTGCTTTTGGATCCCAGAGACGATAGCCCATCCCTCCACTTTCACCATAACCCAGAAAGATGCATTTCCTAGACTTAAGATCTAGCTTCTTCTGAAGCTCCTTTGGCACATATGCATATGCCTCACACCCAAATATACACAAATGAGAGTAAGATGTCTTCTTGACACTCCATGCCTCTTTAGGAATACCGCCATCCAAACTCTTACTAGGTGATCTATTGATTACATGCACTGCAGTCTTCATTGACTCAGCCCAAAAACCACCAGAAAGACTTGCATTGCAAACTTTCCTGAATGGTGTAGTTCATCTGTTCTAAAACTGGATTTGGCTCTAGAGTATGAGGGGACATGAACTCCCTCTTGATCCCATGTGTATCACAAAAATGCTGAAAATCATGAGAGAGAGTCTCCACCATCGTCAATCCATAGGTAATTAAGCGTTCTACCTGACCGATTTTCAACCAAAGCCAACCAATTTTGAAATACCTGGAACAATCTCTCTTTTGAGCTAGAGCATAATCCCATATATTCCTAGTTGCATCATCAATGAATGACACATAGTATTCATAGCCCCGCCTAATAATTGTGTAGGCATGGGACCACATATGTCTTAATGCACTAGATCAAGCTTTCCAAGCTCTTTCTTTCCTCTTCTTTTATCGGATGATTTAGTTTGCTTCCCATAGAGACAACGATCACAAAATTCAAAGTGAGAAAAACTCAAATGTGGTACATAACCCAAATGGCATAAGAGTTTCATTCCATTCTAGCTCATGTGCCCCAATCGACAATGCCATAAAGAAGTACTTGGATGCTCGGTTATTGCAACAACACGCCTGGTACATGTAAGGGATATAATGTCCTAAAATTGGCACCCCTTGCCAAAACCTTAGAGCCCTTCTGGATTTTCCAACTCCCAAAACCAAAGGTGGTTTGATAACTAGCATTATCTACCTGTGAGCCGCTGAAATAAGACTCTTGGTCAGCTTAGGCAGATGTCTCACATTTATCAAAACAAAGCCAGACCCATTTGCAAAAGAAAGCTCTATGTCACCTTCTCCCACTATGTCACATGCATAGTTATTTTGAAGATGCACACAACCTATCGTTTAACTATCATAAGTGGAGAACCATTCCCTATGAGGAGTAACATGGAATGAAGCACTAGAATCCAAAATCCAATCTTGGTAATATGCATCATCTAAAATGGTAAGCAACTCTATAGCAAATAGACTAGACATGAAGGGAATATTATTGTCACTATCATCAGTGACCGCATTGATCTCCTCGATCTTCACTTTTCCTTTGTCCTCCCTGGGACTCTCTTCCTTCTTATTTGCACCCCAATTTGCATTCTTTTTCTTATCCTTTTTCTCTCTTTTTGACTTGTAGCAATCCTTTTTCATGTGGCCCTTCTTGCCACAATGGTAACACTCAATGTCCCTTGCCTTGGATTTGCTATGAGACTTCCCTCTTTCTTGAGACTTCCCCCTAAATTGTGATCTACCCCTTTGCACATTTAAGGCTCTACCCCTATCTACATCCTACTTGTTGTCATACATAGACTTTCGCCTAATCTCCTCAATCAACAAGCTACGCACATCTTCAAACTTCAGTACTCCACCAACTATAGAGTTACTGATAGCTATATGGAAGGTATCCCATGAGGATGGAAATGAACATAAAAGGTAGCTCCATATACCCCAGACCAGTATGAGGGTGGATGCAGAGTCAGCTTGTATATGCCCCTGCCGCATGTGAGGCACCGCCTTAGTCTTCGCATCATAATTCAGATTCTGAGCTTGAAGCTGGTTGAAAATAATATTGAATTCATTGAAGTGAGAAGCAATGGAGACCCCTTCCTTCATCTGCAGCTCAAACAACCTCTTCATGAGGAGGTAAACTTTATTAGAAGTAGTTTCCTTCTCATAAGTGGCACATAATTTCTTCCACAAATCTTCTGTAGTCTGCTCATTTACTACTATGAAATAAACTAACTCTACAAGATGAAGTCTAACAGTAGACTTTGCTAATGCATCCAACTCATTCCAATCATCCTCAGACATATCAACAGGCTTAGCTTTAATTCATGCCAAGGGATTAATCTGCTTCTTTTGAATAAGCACGTCCCTTATTTGTCCTTTCCACAAAGAAAAGTTTGTCCCATCAAACTTTTTAGTGTTGAAAATCTCCTTTTTAGACATGGAAGAGGATGCCATGATGCAAATAAAGCAAAATCCCAAATGCTAGTGCCTAGAAGAAAGAATCACACCAAATACCAGGTGCACCCAAATATGTCTCTCACAATGGAGGGTAATATTACCAAAAAACTCAAAGCTCAAAGCATCAAAATGCATCTTACTCATGTGCATATACTATGCATCCATATGAGCAAATCTGGACCAAGAGAAAATGTCAACTTGCAATGACAAAACAATGGCAAACCCAATGCCAATAAGGGCCAAATGCCTCAATCATAAACACCTTCCATGCACATAAGCATTAATAAAGTCTCATCCAAGAGAGCATAGCATACCCAGTGCATCCACTATAATTCATAGCTATCCGTCATCATAAATATAGCAACTAAGTGCTAAACGTCCATCAATAAAGCATCCCATAAGGCAATCTGGTCTTATCAGTGCATCAAAAAAGGATTGCAATGCGCCCACATGCCCTAGAAAGAATCCACTACAACCTAATCAAAAGCACAAATGAGCGCACATGGCTTAGACTACAACCAGAGTGATCTGCATAAGGTATGTCCCAAAAATCACAACCCCACGGCAATGACTGCTACTAAAAATAGGACTTAAGATGCCTCAAAACATGGGTGTCACTGCATAATCAGACTCAACAATAAAATCTACAGATATCTCTCTTTTGTTGGGACTCCAAACTCCCAACCAATGAATGAGAAATAGGGAGTCAACCTTTACAATTGGCCTGTAATCAAAATTTCAAAGGTTTGAACCTTTGAATGGATTTTTGATAGAGAAAATGACGATTCAGCATCTCAAAGAGACAAAACTTCTCCAAATATCCACAAAATCACGCAAGAGCTAACAGGTAGGGTTTTTGGACCTCCAGAACACAATGAAATAGACAGTTTTGGAAACCGTGGTCCTAATCACCGGGTCCAACACATAGACCAAAAACCGTTTTTGCAAACATACCTGTTTGTAAACACCACTAGAGTGTGAATGATGAGCAACATAGAAGTTTTAGGACCTCTTGAGTCCACTGGAACTGACTGATCTACGAATGCTTGCTTCAAACTTGAGTTCCAACACACTGGCAGAAAAACGTTGAAGCAAAGAGACAGTGAGTCAAAAATCAATGAAATGATCCCAAATTCAAGAATGAAGGGGTTTTCAAACTCCCAAAGTGTAATGGACACCAAAAATAGGCAATAGTTGCCTCTATAGGTCATTCCAGACTCTCAATCATCGTCGAAAGGAACAGGGGAATCATCAAAAAACGTATTTTTTGCTCCAAAACCACTCAAAGAGCTTTCCAAAGGTTTTTTCAAGGTCTCTGCACACTAGGATGCAAGTAAAGTCACCCAACAAAGCTTCTCCTTCCTCCTACAGAGTTGTAGTAGTAGACTTTGGGCTCCAAAGCTCACCCCCGAGCTCAATTAGAACACCCGTGCTCTGATACCAGTTGAGAGATCTCAACAACGGAAGCGGAATGGAAGAAGGTGAGAGAGAGGGAGTGCCAAAAATTTTAGCTTTTCAAGGGCATGTCAAATTTAAGTGCTATAAAAAGAAAAATATGCAATTTTGCAAGCTCTATGTATTTGCTTTAGTGAGATCAAATTTCTAATGAGTGTAAGGTGAAGCAAATTGGATGATTCAATACATTTCTTTTGCATATGAATTGATGGTTGTAACATCACACAATTAAGGAGGAGCATCCCCCTTTGAGGTCGAAGGAGAGCATCCACAATTAATCTTTCTTATTTCTTTTTCCTCCTTTGTCTCTTTTTTTAATGGGAGAAAATGATAGATCCCTTCCTTTAGTGGTGGGATAGATGCAAGCCATTAAGATTATCTTTTTTTTAAAAGCTCCATTTGCATTGTGCTTACTTTTTTAACAAAGGAGGAATGGATTAAATTGATACTTGTTTTCATGGAAGGGCTTGCCGAATTTTGGTTTCACAAGCAAACTAAGGAGATTAAGCAAAGTTTTTCATTGATTATTGTAGTACTTGTGGAGAATTTTGCTAGAACGAGGCCCCCGTGCGTGTATATTTGGGGGTGTCCTAGTTAAGATAGGAGGTTGTGGAGATAATGTGTGTAATACGTGGACTAGCTATCTATTGTTGTAGAAGAAATTGACAATATGAGGGGGGGGACTTGTTCGAGGTCATTCTGTCTAAATATAAGGGGAATGACCAACTTTTAGAGTTTATTGATGCAATAACCCAATGTTGGGAACCATGTGATCCATGCATGTTAATATTTAAGACAATAGTGGGCATCTAATCTAGGGCATGTGGATATGGCATCAAAACCACACATTATGTTTGATCAAGGAAATCCTTTACAAATTGGGGGGATGCTAGCCTATGTTTGAGTTTCATTATATAAGAATATGTTTGTTTGGATAGTAGCAATGATGGTCAATTAAGAGACATAGGTTTTGAAGTAGTGGGATTCAAGATGGGAGGGGGAAAATAAGGGAAGTGGGGCAAAGAAAAGAAGGGTGGGATTCACTAAGGGAGGGGGAAAACAAGGGAAAATAAGGGAAGGGGAGGGGGAGTGTATAGAATAAAAATTAACTCAAGGTGAGGATTAATCCCCCCCTAAAAATTTAATTTGAGGAGCACTTTTCTCTTATTTTGCAATTCTTACATGGAAAGAAAGAAGAAGAAATGATAAAAACTCCATGAAAATGGGTGGAAAGCAAAGACACAAGAAAAATAATGCTCAAATCCATTGTCAATATGGAAATTTTATCCCAGTAGCAAGCACACCAAATTTGTGAGTTATTCTTGAGCCACACCGTATCTCCGATCACAATCCATATAAGCACACATCAGTAAAGCATAACCAAAGGAGGAGGCAAGGAGGGATTTCATCAGAGGTGATAATTGCAATCAGAATGTACACATGGAAAGGGATGGGAAATATACGCATAGGGAGGGAATTGGAGGGAGATAGAGGAAATAGGGGGGACTCCATGAGAGAAGGAGAAGAGACTTCATAGCTTAATTGGGGGAAAAGAAGGCATATATATAAGAGACGAGATATGTATAATGGAAGTTGTATGGGATGCGAGAGGCCCATTTCTTGCTGAGGGGTTGGAAATGAGCCTTCCACCTCAACCATGGGTCTATAGCCCTCTTATTCTTAAATGTCACATCACATTAGATATATTGCAAATACTTTCCACCCCCAAAAAAAAATAATTAGTTTGTCAATTTCTCTTCTAATCCCAATTACATAGAATGCAAACAATTAGCTTTAAGAAGAGCGCTTGTTGTCATGTTTGATCCAAGGGCTTGCATATGTGTTTCACTCGCATCATCAATCTTGGTCATCATTGCTATTCTCTCTTGCTCATTCTCTACAGTAATTACTAGGTGCTTGCTCAATTCTTCTTGGCTGCCAAACCAAAATCTTTGTACAACTATTCTAACTCGAAAGGTTTCATGCTTGATTTGCTTTGCTAATTTGAATGGGACTTCGAGGACCTTCTATGGCTTTAGGTCATTGTTGTTGATTGATGGAGACACACACTAAGTTTGCCTTGGCTGTATTATATCAAATTTAGAGTGATCTGCATAATGAAGGGGCCGTTGAGATTGGGGATAGTCTCTATATGCAATAGGGCAAGTCCAAATACATATTGTGCCATGGTCTAAGGGCCAAGCAAGGAGTAGGAGCTACTACTATAGAAGGTCAAGAGGTAGATGACACCCCAACACAAGTGCATAAGCTAGCCCACTACCAATCTGTGCTATTGAGAGACCTGCTGCAAGGTTCTATAACCCTTGTTCTAGCTATTTTTGGCCCACCCCATCGGGGAAGGTCTTTGTGATGGTTCTTCTCTCAAAGGGAAAATTAATTTTCTCCCTTTATCTAGTTGCCTCAGAGATTGAGAAAAAACTATATTGGTGTAGGTCACATGGCTTTAAAAGGAGAACCCTATAGCACAATCGAATTTGGATGTTGCAACCTGGCCATTGAATGCGAGTCCAAAATAGCACATGCAATCTAAAACATTTCTTCTTTCTTCTTCTTTCTCTACCCTATTTTCCTATGAGAGATTCTTTTGGTTTGCCCTTGCTTCACTTCTGCTCCTCCTCTAGCAATTTCATCACCCCAGGCAACCTCCCCAACACCAGATCATGTCTTGAGCTCCGGCTATGGTGGCCTCCCTCCCCATGTTTGTTCCTTCCCTCTTCCTTTTTTCTTGCCTTCCCATCCCTCCTTTGTTGAAGAAGCCCCCTTCCCTCACCAATTTTCTCGGATCTGACCATAATTTGCCATTTCTCGGTTGAGTTGTTGGTGTTGCTTTTCATTTCTCAGTCAAGTCGCTGGTACTGATGTCCATTTTTTCCACACATTACTATGCCCTTGTGTGATTTTCGATGCCAAATTTTACCCTCAGTAAACACTCTTTGTCATAGTTTTCCTACTCTTGCTCTTCCACCTCGTATGACTTTACTATGCTCCATTCTGACCTCATGGGTACCTATTTGACCCCTTCATGGGTACCTATTCGACCCCTTTTTTACTGAGACCGAGCTTTTCCTTGTCTTCTCCAATAGAAGTTAAAGATGACATGATTCAAGTAGATAGAAGGAATAACAAACTGCTTACATTCTTGACCAACATAAATAGCAAAGAAGCCTTGCAGCACATCTCTTGAAGGACTACAGCATCTACCTTTGTTGTCACTTGAGGGGTCGATGTAGAAGTGCCAGGGACTTAGAATCCAGGGAGAGCGATGGTGATCTTGCACAGCTCAATTGGTAAGCTAGCGCCAATTGTAAACCAACTCTTCATGCAATGAAATCGGTGAGTCCCTGAATCTCATCTGAAAAGTAGTGAGTGTTGTTTGAACTCCCGTCAATTTTTCCTTATTCTGGCAATGTGTGTTTATATGTTGCTTTGTAGTGAATTTTCTACTCACTTGTACGTTGTTTCAGATAGTGTCGTAGTTCCACATTGCTACACATGTAGTTCATGTGCATTTTACCGTTGCTTGATACAGTAGCTTATAGACATAGTTCATGTGCATTCTGCATAGCCATACTTTCCGTTCATGTGATAGAACTTGCAGTTGGAGGGGGCATTACCGCCTAGGTTGCCAATGTCGAAGAAATGCCGTCTTTGGAGGAAAGATTGATTCTGCCCAATGTTCTCTTCCTACTCTCGTCGATGATCGGGGCTCCAATCTCAATCCTTCCTCTATTGCTTCATCCAAAACTTCCCTCATGGGGACTCTAAAGGTTCCGATAGTTCTCATTAGTCCATCTTTTTCCCTTGAATAGAAAGAATTTCCTCCTCTCTAGGCATGCTTTCATCATCAGTTAGCTATATTGGCTCTACCACATCCATTGTTGATATCACAATCCCATAGGAAAAGAAAGAGCCGCTTCAGCATAGCCTTCCCCTTCATTTTGGTGCGGATGTTTTGCTATCAACTATAGTTCCTGAGTGCTTGGTTGTGGAGAAAATAAGATTGTCCATGCCAAATTGCTCTGAGAGATGGACTTCGAGAGTCCTATGATTCGTCGACCTTCATGGCGTTAAGGTTCAACTCCCGTGGTGCTCCAATTGTGAGGCTAGACAAGAAGGAAATTGATGACCCTTGCAATGGGTGGTCAGATTCAAGTTGCTAATGGTGCCACTAAAAGAGGGGCATAAATCAGCAAAGGAGTAGCCCACAATGCCTAGTTCATCGTCGTTTGAAGAACATGTAGATGAGATCTCCTTGGTCTCATCAGCATTGCCATCAAGAATCATCCCAAGAATGAAAATGGTAACTGCTACCCTTCCATAAAGTGCTATGAAAACATGGACTTGGATGGATTTTTCACATCATCAATCAGGACATCCTTCGTAGCATGGAGCTATAGGTTTCTGAGCCCTAAAATTTGGCATGAAAATTCAATAAGCAAGAAATTAATGTTCCCATATTGTGCCTGTGCTAGCAGCCTTGCAAGTCGTCCTTTGTGTTATTAAGTCCATCCATTAAGTAGGAAATTCTTTTGTGTGCCACAGGTACTCTGCAAGGCATAGTTTTTGAAGTGATGGCAATATTACAAATTTTTTAGTCAACATGGACTTGTCTATGCTCACATACGACAAAGTGTTTGTATTGAATTAAATCACTTGAAGAGCTTGGTTTTCGACCCATAATAGATACAACCAAAAGGTGAGGGTGATTTAAGTTGTGACCATGTGATTGTGTGGTTTTGTAGGACGGAGGCTCTCCATCAGCAAGAATAGAGTGGCGTGGTCTCACCATTCACTCCTTTACACTGTGCTCTAAAACCAGCACTTCCCCTTGGCAAGGCCATTGAATGTAATTCATCTTATTTCCATTGAGAAAGCGAGCACATAGAATCATAGAAGAGGGATTTTTCTAGAGTATAAATAGTGTTGTTGGAAGGTGGGATGATATTGTATATTATTATGTTTTCCTTGACATTTGCATCAACTCGTGAATGTTGCTTGAAATGAAACTAACATATGAGAGCAACCATGATATAAATGCAACGTTGATGATAGGATTGAAGACTCACACTGATTTGAGTATGCAGTTTTTATTGTGTCATCGAACTCAGAGAGATCCTAAAGTCTTTTATGTGAAATCAAAACAATCATGATAAAGGGCATTTAAATAAAGGCTTAAAATCAAAGTACTCGTAGCACTTTTGTTAGTTAGGAAGCACACTCCTAGTCTCCATGTGTTGTTGTGTGACTCCAGTTTACTATTTCTATCTTGCTCGATTACCATTGAAAAAACCTAGTGAGCTCTGAGTCCTAAGATTATGGGGATTGGCTTGGAATCTCGAGATGCATGTAATGTGTGTGTAACCTAATTGGCATGTGAAACTAGAGCCTTGGATTTATCCTTGACCAAAAAAACTATCAATTATCCTTGACATAGAATGAGGCAATCCCTTGTGGGAGGGGTTTTATTGGGATCAAGGTCTTGCCTATGTGTTTGCATGTATGTATGATTGTGTGACCACCATGTAATTAGTAGGTGTGATTGTTCAATGTGTGAGATGTGTAACTTCAACCTATATCTACGGCATTTTTATCATGAAATAAAAGTAGTAGACTTTTCTACGTTGTTTCCAATGCGAGCCCTTGTTGTTTTCAAGCCTCCATAGTTGCTCAGCTTCTCTTCACAATGTTTTCTACTTAATTTTGTTGGAAAATTCGATTTATCTATGTGTTTTAAAGAAAACGAAGTAGTGCTTGGCTTGTGTGTGTTTATCTAATCATATAAAAGTGGAAAAATGTACGGACCCCGAGTGGAGAACCTAACAGTTAGCCCACGAAAAGACCGACAAAAATACAAAAAATGGCTTAAGTGCCAACAAAAATACAAAAAATGGCCAAAAAAAAAACACTTGTCTATACGTTTTTCCCCATGTCGATAAAAATGTGTCCGGACCCGGACTCGAACCGGAGACCTCTAGTGTGTGAGACTAGCGTGATAACCAACTACACCATCCGGACTTTAGGAGGGGCGTTGCGAGAATCGAACTCGCGGCCTCTCGCACCCAAAGCGAGAATCATACCACTAGACCAAACGCCCTCAGGTGCAGTCGATTGAGGTCGTCTAATAATTATACAAACAATCAAGAATCCACTACGATTTCTGGAGCTACGACAATCGCTGCCAGACAAATCTTCTTCAGGCGTTGGCTACCCTTGGAGGGATCCAGCAGCTGGATCTTTTCCAGACTCGCACCGGAAATCGTCCCCAGAAATACTGAGCTTGAGGGCGAAACACTTGTGGTGGTGTAAAAATATACAATGTCCGCCCAAACAGTACTTGAGCAGATGGTGGCAAAACAAGCATAAAAGATGGACTGGAAACCCGTGTGGTATGGAGGAAAGCAAAGTGTATGCCGTTCCCAGGCGCTGCAGCACTGACAGTTCGCAAGCGCCCACGTTAAGCGTAGAGAGGTTGCTTGCAGGTTTGAGTGTTTAGTTTAGGTCGTATGGGGGCGGCCTTCTTCTTCAAAGAGAGAGAGAGAGAGAGACGTAAGATACTGCAAGAAACTTTAAGGCAGAGAGTATCTAAGTCTAAGAAATTGTAAGATATTCTAAGAAACTTTGAGGCATAGAGTATCTAAGAGTACTAGGGAGAACTTTGTATGTGTGTGTGTGAGAGAGGCCCCAAGTGCTATAGCATCTTCCCATTCTCATCCTAAAAGAGAGAAGGACTCTCAATGGTTGAGAGTCTCCAAGAGCCATTCAAGTGCCACATGACACTCATAAGCATCCTGATGCCTTGTCAAAAAATGATCGCTAGATCATGCTTTATGTGTTGAGCACCTCGGATCTTCCTTCTGAATTTTCCGAACCCCCCACATGTGTTGCACTCGCATGCCTTACCTCTGCCAATCGGCCACTTGCAAGCCTACACTCCGTTGACCTATGAACACCATTGCTCATGACATCTAGCAACACAATTATAGCTTCTTCTAGCACCACACGAAGAGCTCTGTCTCTCACAACATGCTACAACCTAGGTTAGTCACCTTTACAGAGCCTCCATTGGATTAAGGCTTTGATCTTCCATCTGTTGCTATCATACTACATTAGATTCACCCTTGCATTTTGAGCGCTATGTTGCAACCCTTCTTCCTCTTGATTGAACCATCAGAATGCCACTATATAGTTAGAATTTTCTTTCAAATCCATTTTCGTGGTTTGGTTAATGTCAACACGTCTACGTGCTGCACATTTGCTCCTAGTAACTACTTAGTAGTGCACCTTGTGATGCCATTATTTTCATAGCACATCTTTGTTTCTCTCACTTCCATTGCTAGTGCCACTAAGATGGCCTTATATCTACAATCATGTGTAATCTATGAGGAGGGTAATAAAAAATGTTGCCAAAGTAACTTGGACACTCTCCATCTTTGTTAGTAAGAGTTGTCTCCTAATGTTATTTCTTAGGCTTAAAAGGTAAATCTTTGTGTAATTTTATAACTTGATGTTGGCCTTTTATCAATCAAATGCTCATGACAGTCGACTCTTTTGGTTACAACTCACCAGTGGCCTAAATAGTATGGCACAGATATAGAACTTTGGATTTGGATTCTATTTGACAAAATTGAGCAATCTCCTATTGTTTAATTTATTTCTTGGATCTGACCATTTGAAAATTGCATTGGTAATAAATTTGGTCGCTCCCAAGATAATGCACTTTTGGAGCTTGTCACCAAGTCACTATAAATTCATTTTGTGTGACGCTTCTCCTCTTTCAGATGAAGCTCATGGTTCATGAGTCACTACATTTGAGATATCCAGGTTTTTAAACCAGATGTAGGTCCTTAATTTTTTCCATAGTGTCAAATGCCTTGCATCACGATTTAGGTATCCGGATGTAGCAGTGTATCCCTGGGTAGCTTTGAGCCTATGCTTCTCTCATAATCATTTGTCCAAACTCCAATCCTGATACCTATACCTCATGAGCTTGAAGCATAATATCAACTTTTCTTTTAAATTTATTAATTTATCCAAGCATTACGTATCTCTTATTTAATACTTTGTTAAAATTGTTAAATTTATTAATTTAGCAAAGCATTGAGTATTTATTTTTGATACTTTGTTAATTTTTGTATCAAAGAGCAACGGTTTTGTGCAATTGATAATATTCAATATGTGGGAATTAAGTAAGAAAGATTCATCTTCAAAATCTAATAAAAAGAGAAAGACTAATTCACAACACATATTCACTCTTATTAAAAATCAAATAATCAAGATGCAAGTTTAGAGAAGGCCTAGATGCAAGTTTGGGACCAAATAAGGCTAGTCATATGAGAGAAGCTAGGAAAGAATGGAATGTAGGCTGGGGACCAAGGTTTTTTATTGGGCATATTTCGATAGGGATGGGTTTTTGATTGGGCTTATTTCAATAGGGATATGGGTTGAATGTTTTGGCTTTTTTGTAGGCAAGATACAAATAGTAAGAGTGACTATGGAAACTTAGGGTCTTGCAACATTCAGAATAGTGATCTATCTGATCATGCCAAGTCCAAATCTCATAGACTAGCATCATATTCATATGGAAAGCAAAAGGTTGAAATTACTCAGTGTTTGAGTAAGAACAATGAGTAGCATGGCCCATCTACAACGGATTAGACACCCGCTCCGCCAGGTCTTAAGGTGGGGATTCGAGGAATCAAAATTAGGTTTTCTTAGCAAATCTCCATTCTTTTCAAGGAATTTTGACATTGGATCTCTAGCATTCACGGCTCTTCTATTGGACCGTTTCTTGGAGCTTTCTACCCTTCACAATGTGTTGTCTTTGGTGTTTGTTGGACATGTTTGTCCCTCTATCATGAAAATGATTAACTATGGTTCCGATTAGCCTTCTTTGAGTTAGCCTACTTGTGCCTCCCAATATGTGTCCCTTAATCTAATTCTCCATGTTTTGCTAATATGTAGCTATTGCTAGCTGGAATCATCACATCTTGCTTTACTATTTCAGAGGGGGGGAAATTTTCTTACCAATGTTAGGTCTCTATTTGTTGTCTTGCACGTTAGCAACCCATTGTAGGACAGCCGATCTTGCTTAAACTACTTAACCTTTTCGACCCAACCACATCCTCTCTCTCTCTCTCTCTCTCTCTCTCTCTCTCTCTCTCTCTCTCTCTCTCCTTTTCCTCCCTTCCTCCCTCCCTCCCTCCCTCCATCCCTCCTCTCTCTCTCTCTCTCTCTCTCTCTCTCTCTCTCTCTCTCTCTCTCTCTCTCTCCCCACCCCCCACCACACCCACCCCCCTGCTCTCTCTCTCTCTCTCTCTCTCTCTCTCTCTCTCTCTCTCTCGCTCTCTCTCTCTATCCCCCCCCTCTCTCTCTCTCTCTCTCTCTCTCTCTCTCTCTCTCTCTCTCTTTCTCTCTCTCTCTCTCTCTCTCTCTCTCTCTCTCTCTCTCTCTCTCTCTTCTCTCTCCTCCCTCCCTCCCTCTCTCTCTCTCTCTCTCTCTCTCTTCTCTCTCTCTCTCTCTCTCTCTCTCTCTCTCTCTCTCTCCCCCCACCCACCCCCCCCTCTCTCTCTCTCTCTCTCTCTCTCCTCTCTCTCTCTCTCTCTCAACATCCCCAAACGTCATCCACAGTGACAATTAGAGTTGTATTGCTCTTGCTCGAAATCCTGTGTTTTTCATGCTCGTACCAAGCATATTGAGATCCAATACCACTATGTTTGGGAGAAGGTTCTGAATGATGTGATCTGATTGACGTATTGTAAGACAAAGGACAACAAGGCCAATCTCTTCACCAAGCCCTTGGCTTAGCAACTGCTTAGCAGTCATTCCAGCTCCCTCAGGATGATTCATGATCTAGGAGCTGAGAGGGGGTGTTAGAGGTCATACAATAGCATATCATCCACATATAGTGCCAGGATTATCAGGCTATTATCCTTAGCCCTTTTAGTGTAGAGGCAGTGATCAATTTCACTCCTTTTAAAATCCTGGAACCGAATGTAAGCATCAAACTTTTGATACCATTCTCTAGGCACTTGCTTAAGACCATAGAGACTCTTCTTCAGCTTACAAACTAAATGCTCTTTGCCCTTTTCTTCAAAGCCTTCCAGCTACACCATGTAAATTTCCTCATGCAGATCCCCAATGCAAGAAAGCTGTCTTGACATCCATCTGCATAAGCTCCATATCCTCTGATGCCACTAGTCCAAGCATGCATCTAAGTGTGGTCATCTTCACAACCGGAGAGAATATCTCATCAAAGTCCACACCCTTCTCTTGCTTGAACTCTTTAGCGACCAAACGGGCCTTGTACTAGGCACATTATCACCTGTGACCTTCATTTTGTAGACCCATTTACATGGCAATGATTTCTTTCCATGAGTTCACTTATTCTTCATAAGTGAACTCATCTCTGATTGCATAGCATACTCCCACTTGCGTTGATCCTCGCGCATCATAGCCTCTTTATAGCAAGAAGGCTCCCCGCAATCAGTAAGCATCACATAGTCTACCCCTAGAACAAACCTATCAGGCGGTCTAGACACTCTAGATGATCTTCTTAAGGGCATTTCAGCTTGCTGTCCCATCTGCATATCAGCCACATTTGGCTCATCATTTCCACCAATAGATGATCCATCATCTACCCTCGATTGTATACCTGTGGGAGTATTTGGTGGTACCATTTCTTGCACATTTGGTGCATGGACAGCTTGCTGTCTATCAACATATGCAGGTGGATTCACATCCTGGAAAGTGATTCTCCTCATTTCCACATCCCTCATGGGTGCCTTATGCATCTTCTTCTCGTTGAAGACTACATCATGGCTGCGTATGATCTTCTTTGCTTCTGGATCCCAAAGATGATAGCCCATCTCTCCACTTTCACCATAACCTAGAAAGATGCATTTCCTAGACTTAGGATCTAGCTTCTTTCGAAGCTCTTTTGGCACATGTGCATATGCCTCACACGCAAATATATGCAAATGAGAGTAAGAGGGCTTCTTGCCACTCCATGCCTCTTCAGGAATACCACCATCCAAACTCTTACTAGGTGATCTATTGATCACATGCACTGCAGTCTTCATTGCCTCAGCCCAAAAACCATTAGAAAGACTTGCATTGGAAAGCATGCATTGCAACCTTTCTTGAATGGTACGGTTCATCTTTTCTACAACTGGATTTTGCTTTGGAGTACAAGGGGATGTGAGCTCCCTCTTAATCCCACGTGTATCACAGAAATGCTGAAAGTCATGAGAGAGATACTCTCCACCATTGTCAGTCTGTAGGCATTTAAGCATTCTACCTGACTAATTCTCAACCAAGGCCAGCCATTTCTGAAATACCTGTAACACATCACTCTTTCGAGCTATAGCATAAGCCCACACTTTCCTAGTTGCATCATCAATGAATGTCACATAGTATTCAGCCCCACCTAATGACCGTGTAGGCATGGGACCACATACGTCTGAATTCACCAAATCAGGCTTTTCAAACTCTTTCTTTCCCCTTCTTTTATGGGCTGATTTAGTCTGCTTCCCATAGAGACAGTGCTCACAAAATTCAAAATCAGAGAAACTCAAATGCAGTACATAACCCAAACGGCATAAGAGTTTCATTCCATTTTGGCTCATGTGCCCCAACCTGCAATGCCACAAAGAAGTGTTTAGCCGCTCAGTTATTGCAACAACATGATCAAATACCCCTGATACATGTAAGGGATACAAAGTCCCACACTTGGCACCCCTGGCCAAAAGCATAGAGCCCTTTTGAATTTTCCAACTCTGAAATCTAAAAGTGGTGTGAAAACCAACATCATCTAGCTGACCCATTGAAATAAGACTCTTGGTCAACTTAGGCACATGTCTCACATGTTTCAAAATAAATGCAGACCCATTTGCAAAAGAAAACTTTATGTCACCTACTCCCAGTATGTCACATGCATAGTCATTTCCAAGATGCACACAACCTGTCTTTCCACTGTCATAAGTGGAGAACCATTCCCTATGAGGAGTAACATGGAATGAAGCACCAGAATCCAAAATCCAATCCTCAAGAGAATGTCATTGTCACTATCATGTGTGACTGCATTGATCTCCTCGATCTTCACTTTTCCTTTGTTCTCCCTTGGACTCTCTTCCTTTTGATTTGCACCCCAATTTGCATTCTTTTTCTTATCCTTTTACTCTCTTTTCAACTTGTAGTAATCCTTTTTCATATGGCCCTTCTTGCCACAGTGGCAACACTCAATGTTCCGTGCCCTGGATTTGCTACGAGACTTCCCTCTTTCTTGGGACTTCCCCTGAACTGTGATCTGCCCCTTTGCACATTTAAGACTGCATCCTACTTGTTGTCGTCCATAGACTTGCGTCTAATCTCCTCGGCCAACAAGCTACCCGCAACATCATCAAATTTCAGTACTCCACCAGGTGCAGAGTTACTGACAGTTGTACAGAAGGTATCCCATGAGGATGGCAATGAACATAAGAGAAATATTGCCTTAGTCTCCGCATCAAAATTCATCTGCTGAGCCTAAAGCTGGCTGAAAATAATATTGAATTCATTCAAGTGAGAAGCAATGGAGACCCCTTCCTTCATCTGTAGCTCAAACAACCTCTTCATGAGGTAAACTTTATTAGAGGCAGTTTCCTTTTCATAAGTGGCACACAGTTTCTTCCACAAATCTTCCAACTCATTCCAATCATCCTCAGACATATTTGCAGGCTTAGCTTCAATCCCTGCCAAGGGTTTAATCTGCTTCTTTTGAATAAGCACATCCCTTATTTGTTCTTTCCACAAAGAAAAGTTTGTCCCATCAAACTTTTTAATGCTGAAAAAATCCTTTTCAGACATGGAAGAAGATGCCATAATGCAAATAAAGCAAAATCCCAAATGCTAGTGCCTGTAAGAGAGAATCACACCAAATACTAGGTGCACCCAAATGTGTATGCCACAATAGAGTGAAATATCACCAAAACTCAAAGCTCAAAGCATCAAAAGATGTAGCTGACTCATGTGCATGTACTATGCATCCATATGAGCAAATCTGGCCCAAAAGAAAATGCCAACTATAATGGCAATCCAAAATGCTAATAAGTGCCAAATGGCTCAAGCATAAACACCGTCCATGGGCATATATATCAATAATATCTCAACCAAGAGAGCATAACACTATCAGTGCATCACCTGCAATGTGTCAAAGCTGTCCCTTAGCATAATATAGCATCCATGTGCAAAGCATCCATAAAAAATAGCATCCCACAAGGCAATTTGGGCCTATCATCGCATCCAATAAGGATCGCAATGCATCCAAATGGCCTATAAATCATCCACTACAACCCAATGCACACCACGAATGAGCGCACATGGCTCAAACTGCAACCAGAGTGATCTCATTATGCTCAAGAAATCATGGTCCCACGAAAAAGACCGCTACTGAAAATAGAACTTGAGATGCCTCAAAACATGGGCGCCATTGCATAATCGAACTCAGCGAGAAAATTTGCAAATATCTCTCTTGTGCCGAAACTCCAAAATCCCAACTGATGAGTGAGAAATGGGAGTCAACACATCCACTGCCATGTGGCATAAATCTAAGGTTTCAAAACCTTAGAATGAAAAATGCATAACAGAGAGACAAAATTGAATACACAGAGATGTATAACTCTGAAAATACTCCACCAAATCATGCAAGAACTGATAGGTAGGGGTTTTTGGGCATCCGAAATGCAATGGGACAGACGGTTTTGGAAACCGTGGTCTCAATCACTAGGTCCAACACATGGACTGAAAAACGTTTTTGGAAATAGAGATGTTTGTAAACTCCACCGAAGTGCGAATGATGAGCAATATAGAAGTTTTAGGACCTCCTGAGTCCATCAAAACTGACAGATCTACAAATGGTTGCTCCAAACTTGAGTTCCAACACCCAAGCAAAAAAATGTAGAAACTGACACAGTGAGTCAGAAATCCAATGAAATGATCCCAGATTTAAAAATGAAGGTGTTTCCAAGCTCTTGAAGTGAAGTGACACCAAAAGCAAGCAATAGTTGCCTCTACAAGTCAATACGGAGTCTCTGTCATTGAACGGAACAAGGAAAAGCTCAAAAAACGACTTTTTTCTTTGAAAACACTTAACAGGCTCTCCAAACCACTTCGCAAAGCCAAAGTGACTTTTCCAAAGGTTCCTCCAAGCTCTACACACTCAGATGCAAGTAAAGTCACCCACAAAGCTTCCCACAGAGCTTCTCCTTCCTCCCACATAGCTGCTGAGCTTCAAGCATTCATGCACGCTCAGCTAGATCACCAGAGCTCTGATATCAGTTGAGAGTGCTCTCAATGGAAGCAAGAACGGAAGAGGGAGAGAGAGAAACAGAGAGCCACATAAGTTTTGGTGGGTGCAGAACCACCCTAATCTTCTTTTTCATTCATTTATATATGTGTTTGAGTATTGTACATAACTGGGGTAAAGGCACAATGACCTTTAACCCCCACACAAATCATCTCAACTAAGAATCAGATTAAAGCATAAGAAAATATGCTACAATGAAAACAATTTACTAAAGCAAAAATTTTTAAAAGTCTTAAACCCTATATCCATAGAAAAGATGGAGAAGCAAGTATAAAAACTTCAAATGACTTAATTACACAAGTTACAAGTATATAAAGAGGACTCATAGCAATTAGCAACATCAAAAGCAACCCGTTCATTAAAAATTTATATCATATTTATAGGACTCTAGATAAAAAAGATCTATCAAATGGTCTTCCATGGCTAGAATAAGAAAACTTATGTCATTTCTATCATGCATGCATTGGGATAAGAAGACTTAGGTGATAGTGACCAAAACTTATAGAGCGAGAGTAAAATCATACTACCATTTATACAATTTGACGTGAGATGTACTTCTCTTAATTCTTATTGGCATCAACCAACGATTTTGCCATTAAGTTACTTATTTCTAGTCAACAATTATGTATTTGGATTATCCTCCAATGACTTGCCATCTTTCACCAGTACACCATTCTAATGATATCATTACCTCTAAATAGATCCATCCCCTTTTCCAATCTTGAGGCCCCTTGCATTTGTCTAGATAGCCTTCAGCATAACCGGACCAGAGCAAGGTTGACATCTTCTCCGGAATAGTTTTGGCCCAAATATAATGAAATCTCCACTTCCAGCAAAGCGTCGAGTTGGAGGTGTTCCACAAGGAATACATGGATCATATCTTCAATAGTGTCATAAGGTCTAGCAACCGGGAGCAAATGAGGGGTGTATCAAACTAAACTCTAATGCATAGTTAAGCACTGAGCCCCCCTTCCACTGTGTGTCACCATCCCAAAGAGCTAGTCTATCAATGACAAACATAGCATCTTGATTAGTTAGTCCAAATTCTCTCAGAATCTCCAGCAAGGTTTTCCATCTGATATGATCTCTTTGCCACAGTTGACCCCAAGATTGTATGCCCTTGTTGAACAGGAAGCAGGCTCTAATAAAATCCGTATTGCTAAGTAAAGCATTTATGTGTATTACTGATGCCCAAATAGGTCCAATCTCATAAAAAAACCTTTGTCAGAGAAGCGCAGTTGTGTTTTAATTGATTCTAATGCTCTCCACAAAGATTTCCATAAATCACTACCCTTGGTAGCCCAATCCAGTTTCGAGTTTAGAAGAACTTTGAAGATCCATGTCGCAGCCAATTTTGTCGCCGCATGCTTTATGTCAACCACTCTCATCCCTCCTTCACTCTTGGGTTGAGTGTAGAAGTCCCATCTCACCTTGGCAATTCTGTTATATCCCCCCCACAGAAAGAATCTACATTTGGCAATAAGTTTATCTAGTCCCGCTTGACTTGGATGCCAACAAAACAAGTAAAAAATCATTATGGGATACAGGCAATGATTTAGTACCATCCTTCTTCCCACTAGGTTTGATTGAAATCCTCTCCACCTTTCCAGCTTTGTGCTGAATCTATTAAGTACCCAGCCCCATTGATCCTTCATAGACACCTCAAAGCCCATGGGTATGCCAAGCAGTCTAAAAACAATGCCTTTTTAGATCAATTGACATCCCAGATGATCCAGCTCAGCTTGAGCTTTTCCATTAAGAGTGAAATAGCCTATTTTGTTATGATTGATGAGTGTTTCGAATGCTTGTTCGCATTCATCTGTCTAGATGAAGCTGACTAGGAGCTTGTGTAGGGGCCTTGCAATCATGGCATACCTCAGTATGAATCTTCTATAGTATTCGGCATGTCCCATGAAGACATGAATTCCCTTGGCATTTAGCAGGGGGGAAGTTCCATGCTGATCTTTATTTTGTCCATGTCAGTTGCAATCCCATGTCGAGAGACTATGTGTCCCAAGACTACTCCGTGTGTGATCAAGAATTGGCATTTTAGAGGATTCAAAGAGATTCCATACTCCCTGTATTTTTTAAGCACTTCTTTAAGGCATTTCAAGTGATCCTTTTGTCTTAAGTGTACACACAAGTTGTCGAGGAAGACTTGTAGGAACTTACTGAGAAATTCCTTGAAGGCGGTGTACATTACCATTTGAAAAGTGGATGGGGCATTGCATAAGCCAAATGGCATGACTCTGTATGCAAAAATGCCCCATTCTATGGCAAATACTATCCTTGCCTAATGTTGAGGTGCAATTTGTTCTTGGTTGTGCCCACTGAACCCATCCAAGAAGCTATACACTTCAAATCCTGCTACACTTTCTAAAAGTGTTTCAATCAATGGTAGGGGATAATGATCTCTGATTGTTGCTGCATTGACGTTCATGAGATTCACACATATTCTGAGCTTCTTGTTTTTCTTAGGAACAATCACAATTGGTGACACCCAATAGGTATGCTCGATCTCATAAATGAAACCAGCCTCCAATAGTTTTTCTAGTTCTTCATAGACATGGGTGCCATGCTTGGGATTTGTCTTGTAAGGTCCACATACCTTTAGTTTGGATCCTTCCTTTATTGGTATGGTATGTACTGCAACTTCTGGGGAAATCCCTTTCATTTCTTTGTAGGACCAAGCCATGCAATCTCTATATTCCATTAGCAATGCTTTCAATTCATTTTCTTCTTCTAGAGTGAGTTGTTCACCGATGTACATAGACTTTTCTTCTTCACCATCCAAGGCAAGATTCACTTTCCTTGTCTTGGTTGGTCCTTCATTAACTAGGGTATCCTCAATATTCTTTGTTTCTTTGAGCTCGGATTCCCTGATTGGCCTAGGCATTGCTATTGTTGCTTCTCCTCTAGTGTAGTAATCGGGAACTTCCCTTAGGCCTTCATGGCATTTTGATGTGCTTGCTTGGCTACTAGCTCCACTGGAATATATTTGGTCCAATTCACCTATGTTCCCTTGTCCTTTTTTGTTACTATTCACCTTTTCACTCTTCATTCTCACATTGGGTTTGAACTTTCTAAGCTTTTTGCTTTGTGAGACCAATGGTGGATTTTCAATAGGAGTCGCACTCTGAAGGAGTGGTTCTTCAGCTATACAAACACCTTCAAGCCCTTCAGGATCCCATTTAAAATTTAGGGACTCACGCACTTTTGTGGGCTTAGTTAAGTACAATTCTACCACTCTTGTCTCGAAGTGTGCTGGAGGGTCGATCTTGGTCAATGGCCATGAGTGCCTGTAGGATTGCCAAGTCATTGTCAAAAACTTGGCCTTCCAAGGTTGCATTATCAGCTTCTGTTTCCAAATCCCAATCTATGTCGGCACCGTAGCCTTCTATTATGGACTCTTCAGGGTCACTGTCCCATTCGACGCTTGTCATGAAGACTGGCATTTCCACTACTTTTGATTCATCATCCTAGATTGGTGCTTCTAGTTGTATCATTTGGGCATCCACATCTAGCAATATTAGATGTGTTGTTTCATAATTATCTATTGTAGCCGTCTATATCAAATTATTGATGTCACTTTGTGTATCCCCTTCTATGGGCTTTTGTGCATTGGTAGGCACAGGCGATGCATGACTAGTGGCTGTAGTGGAAAAAGTGTCTTCAACATTTTTAGGAATAGTAAGTTTGATTTCCCCTATTCCCAGATTTATCTTGACAGTGGTTTCTCTATTTTGGATAGTGATCCTATCGGTGCCCCAATCATGGAGTACTGACGCTTCCCAAATCCATGGTTATCCCAATAATATATGGCATACTATAGCACCCTTGGGAAGATCCAAGATAGTAAACTAGAGGTGAATCTTACTCCAACAATTTTTGTTGACACATTGTCAACGATACCTAATGGCTTCATTTTCGTGTGGTCTAGGCGGATGTTAAATGTGGCCTTCTGCATTTAAGGTAGGCCCCATTCTTCATATAGATCTCTTGCCAGAATGTTGACTCTGGCTCCGCCATCTACTATTGCCAGGTATTGACCAAAGGCTTTATGCTCTAGCGGGATGGTTACATTTTTTATGTCACCCCGAGCACCAAATTTTACTGAAATTACATTTTCCTCTTCTTCAAGTGGGGGGAAGTATTGTGAAGATTCGATCGATCCCTTGAAACTCTCCTACATTGTAGGGCAATTTCTTAGTAAGGTCCCAATTGGCATTGTGACGGGGCAGCTTATCAAGCTTGCTAGTGCGGTGCCATTTAATTGGGGATGTTTTGCATGTTGCTCTATTACCTGTTGGAAATTGTTGGGATCAATCACCATGTCAATGCTGGTGGGTGCTGATGGTGCTCTAACCTCTGTTGCTGCCATCTTGTCTACCTCAAATTTTTATTCTTGTTGAACCCATTGCTTCAAGGCTTGGTAACGCATCCTTTCAGTTTCAGCATTGGGGTATGCTTCCTTGGCTCCTTGGGTGGCACTTTCCATGGACGTGCTAAGCATGGTCTCACTGTGTTATGGGATTGGCATGGCTTGTTTTGCCAGAGGGCTCTTTGCTTTTTGAGTAGAAAGGAATTTTTGCCAGGCCACTTCTTTCTTTTGTCTTGTTATGATCAAGACTGGCTGTGATGCCACACTATGATTTTCCACACTTATCATCCCCAGGGGTACTTCAGGTTTTACTTCCATGGTTGGCTGAGGCTTTGTTCTTAGTGGGCAATCCATGAAAGCATGCCCAACTCTGCATTCCCTGCACAAAAATTGGAATGAAATGGGGTTACCCTTGTGTGGGCATTCTGCTATGCGATGGTTTTCTCCATAACCAAAACACTTGATGTTTGATATGTGGTGGGTCTTACTTGATTTGCATATCAAACACTTGATGGGTGTTTGATATGTGGTGGGTCTTACTTGATTTGCATACACCGGGATGAGTCCTTCAACACCATCCATGTAGTACATAGGGTATTCTGTTTCATACCCATAGTGAGGTTCCAGCTCTTCAGGTTGGAGTTGTTGCACTGGAACTACTAGAGCAAGATTGAGAGCCCATGGATATTGCAGAGGATTGGGATTCCTCATTAGTTGAGGCACTTGTGTTCTCACCGGGTGTGGGTTGAGGCGTGGCACTTGTGCATTAGGTGCCAATCCCAATTATCTGTACATTGGGATTGGCGACAGTTGTTGGTATTGTTGGGGCCGTGGTTGTGCTACCTCATGTTATAGAAACAAGTATTTACATCATGCCCTGTAGCATTGCAAATGGGGCACCATAAGCGTGGGGGCTAAGCCACTTCTGGTGGGTTTAGTCTGTTCCTTAAGATTGGGCATTCATTGGTTGTATGGTTGGCCATACAATGTGGGCACCAAACATTTTATCTCGTGGATACTGTGGTGGCTAAGAGACACGCAGCTTTTGCTCGATGGCTTGCATCATTTCATCTTTTACTCTTAGGGCCATGGCTTCCACTCTGTCCTCGATGGTGTGATCTTTGTGGGAAGTGCTTCCCTTCTTTGAAGATTTCTTGTCGTCGCGATGACTTGATTTATAGCCATCACTGTCGCTGTCAGAATCGGTCATGCCATCCTCAATGTCAATTACTACTTCATGAGCATCGCTTAAATGTGCATAGCTGCTGACTTTTTTCATGTCCTTGCGAATGGATTTTTCCAAGCCCAAATGAACCATGCTATGAGGTACTTGTTGTCCAAACGGGGATCACACTTTGCTATTAATCTTTTCATTCTTCCCAGGTATGTTTTGACCTTTTCTTTCTTGCGCATATCTATATTACTAAGTTGTAATGCGGGGTCATCTTACAGCCTTTCTGTTTGGAATCTTCTTCTGAACTGGTCAGATAGCAGTGCCCATGTGGCTCTCCCCTCTACAAGAAGGTCGAGGTACCATTCGGAAGCCTCATCAGTTAGAGCCATCGGGAACTAGGTGGCTTTGTTTTCATTTGACTGGTCACCTCTAGCAGCACATGCTGCGTTGAAGAGTTGACAGAACCTGGCGGGGTTCTCTCGTCCATTGTACTTTGGCATTTCCAATTTACCAAAGTGTCATCTGCCATTATTGTTTTTGTTGCGATTGCATTGTTCTTTAAGGTGTTCTAAAGGACTTTGATCGTCACTACTTATTGCTTCTTCAATTGTTATGTCCTCCATCCTGCTTGTCGATGGTGAGAGGTTGAATTCTTCAAGAGCATCGAGGGCTAAAGAAAGCTTGCGAAAGTATGCAGGGGCCATTCTTCATCTAGATATGAGGTGCATAAACAAGTCCTATTTGTGAATTTCAGGTGGGTGCATATGATTGCAAAGTTCGATTATGATTTCGAACTTCATGGACCCAAAAATGGTAAAAAACAAGCAAGCGATAGGTCAAAATCGGTGCCTACGTGAGACAAATACTAGAGCCCAAAACTGATGGTTAAATACTCTGAAAAACTTCATTTACAATACATCTTTACATGCATGAAATCTTGATTCAATATGGGTGCAATTTGGTCTTTAAACGGCCGTGATATGGGCTCCCAAAAAAGGAGTCAAAATTGTTAGGGGGGGTTAGGGATGTGTTAGTGTTGTAGGGACCGTCATGTTAAAAACGTGCCTAGGATTGTTCCATGTGAGTGGTAAAATGTGCCGGTGCAGACGATTTGTCGATCGGAGGTCACAATGGAATCTATTGAGTGAAATAATGTGAAAAAGAGGCCCACACGGGGGCACAAATTGATGAGTGTTATGGATGCCTAAATGGTCTGGTATTGGCTAAAAAAAGTTCCCGTAGCTCAATGGTTCCATGTGTGAAGTTGTGGTTCAATCTGGGTCCAATTTGGGTCCCAAACGGGCAAGATATAGAGGGTTAAATTGGGGTGAAATGTGGTCTTTTTGGCTTGGGAAGGGGGGGTGTGTCCCTTGGTCCAAAGTGTGGTGTGAATGGTCTCCAGACTTTAAGTCTATGTGTGAAGGTGCCTTAGGTGGACTAACCCCAACTGAGTTGGGGTAACTGCTAGTTAGTGCAACTGAGTTAGTTTGATGAGTTAATTCTCTAACTACAATTACTTACCCTAACTAATTTGAGTCAAGACTAACCAAATAGGGGTTCAACTAACTTAAGGTTAGCTGACTCAAGTTTAGCCTAACCTGCCCTAGCTAGTTAGCCTAACCTAACCTATCATACTTAACCAAATTTAGGTTAGTTTGCCCTAAGCCTAGGTTAAAGTATGGTTAAGGTTAGGGGTTTTTTTTTCTAGATTGAGAGGGGGGGTGGCAGCGGCGATTGAGGTTTTTGGGGAGGGGGTGGTTTTGAAGTTACATGAGGGGGGAGGGGTTACGATGGATGGGGTGGGGGGGAAGGATTATGGAGGAGGGCCTTAAGGCCCTCGGTAGAGTGGGTGGCCGGACAGGCAGGCGCTGCCGTCGCTATCGCTTTACGCATGGGTGTCGCCCTTGTGCAGGCGCCGCGCCTAGCTAGCGGGCAAACGGCCTTGGGGTAGCAAGCCTAAGGCCTTAAGGCCTTCTTAGTTAGGTAGAGGGGAGGGGAGGAAGGGGGGGGGAAGGGGGACGGGGGAAGAGCTAGAAAAAGAGAGAGAGGGAAGGGGGGGAGAGAGAGAGAGAGAGAGAGAGAGAGAGAGAGAGAGAGATAGAGAGAGAGGAGGGGGTGGGAGAAGAGAGAGAGAGAGAGAGAGAGAGAGAGAGAGAGAGAGAGCAGGGGGGGAGAATCTAGAGAGAGAAGGGAGGGGAAGAGAGAGAGAGAGAGATAGAGAGAGAGAGAGAGAGAGAGAGAAGAGGGGGGGAGAGGGGAGAGAAGAGAGAGAGAGAGGAGGTGGGGGGAGAAGAGAGAGAGAGGGGGGGTTGGGGGTGGAGATGGGGGGGGGTCGGGGGGTGGAGATGGGGTGGGTGGAGAAGGGGGGTGGAGGTGGAGGTGGAGAAGGCGGGTGGAGGTGGAGGTGGGGGGGAAAGGTGGGGGGTGGAGGTGGAGCGGGTGGAGGAGGAAAAGGGGACAAGGGGTGTAGAGAGAGGTAGAGAGATGGTGGAGATGGGGGGTGGAGGTGGAAGAGGGGGAGAGGAAATGGGACTTGGAGGAGAAAAAGGAGAGATGGTGTGTAGAGAGAGGTAGACAAATGATGGAGTGGAGGGGGTGGGGGATAGAGAGAGGTAGAGGAGTGGAGGGTGATGGAGAAAGGGGGTGGAGGAGATGGGGGGTGGAGAGAGGTAGAGAGATGGTGGAGTCGAGGGGGTGGGGGTTAGAGAGAGGTAGAGGAGTGGAGGGTGATGGAGATGGGGGGTGGAGAGAGGTAGAGAGATCGTAGAGTGGAGGGGGGTGGGGTTTGGAGTGGTGAGAGTGGTGGTGTGGAGTGGAGGGTGGGTGGAGGGGGGGGTGGAGGAGATAGGGGTGGAGGTGGAGGGGGGGAAAGGGGAGATGTGTGTGTGTGGAGTGGTAGAGAGATAGTAGAGGGGAAAATGGTGGGTATTGGGGGGAGGATGGGGGTGGACGAAAAAAGGGGAGGTGTGGGGGGTGTGGGGTGGGTGGGGGAAGGGGGGGTGCCGAAAAAATTGGTGGTGGAGCGGGGGGACAGAAAAAGTGATACTTTTCTCACATACAAGCACGTGCTCCGCTTTTGCTTCAGGCACTAACCTCCCCAGCAACGGCGCCAAATGTTGTCTCTGTTTTACCCTTTTATAGGTTCCGAGGGTGTTGGTCACCTATAGTCGTGTCGCTGCTGATCGTAGCATAGGCCCTCAGGTCGTGATCTGATGAGAGGTGTAGGCTAAAGCGTGGAAAGCAGATCTCATGCGCACGTGAATGAGAAAGAGATCTTTATCATAACAATTGATGGAGGCTCTCGCCTCCACAGGAGTTCAAGGGTTTAGAAGGGGATTTCAAGGTTTGAAAGGAGGACAGGGTTGAGAGAGCTAACTAGGAGTTCCAGGGTTGCAAGGTTCCGGAGTCGTCCAAGGTTGAGAAGTGGAGAGCTAGTCTCCTTCGTGGATTTGAGGGGTAAGGGTTGAGGAGGAGGGACAAGGAAGGATGAGGAAGAGAGAGGCGAGTGGAGGAGGAGGGAGGGAGAGGGAGAGGGAGGAGGAGGAGGAGGAGGAGGGAGGAGGAGGAGGAGGAGGAGGAGGAAGGAGGAAGAGGACGGAGGAGGAGAAGGAGAAGGGAGGAGGAGGGAGGAGGAGGAGAAGGAGGAGGAAGGAGGAAGGAGGAGGGAGGAGGAGGAGGAGGAGATGGAGGAGAAGGATGAGGGAGGAGGAGGAAGTATAAGGGTAGAGCATGCAAGGGTAAGGGCATGCTAGAACACGATAGTGTAAGAGAGCATGGACGCAATAGAGATCAATCGCATGAACACAGTAGTGAGCTTGAACACTAAACCCCAAAGAGTCGGAGCTTCATTCTATTGAGAGATATTTATACATGTTGGTCTCTACACAATCCGTAGGTACCTCCGTGGTGGGACCTCTTGTGTAGGAGACCTTTTGGACAGGATTCCCTCCACTTTTGGGGGGTACTTTTTGGGTCTCTACACAAAGTGGAGGGACTTTTTGGGTCTCTACACAAAGTGGATGGACCTTCGAAAGTGTAGGCTTTTAGTCTTTCTCTCTCTCTAGATTTAGTCTTTCTCTCTCTAGATCCTGATTTTGCAAGTATGATTGGATCTTTTCTAGAGAGGATTTTGGCTATCCTCATCCTTTAAGATTTATCATACTATCTTTTAGGTTCAAGATATTACAAGCGGAGCTTTGCCGCTACTCTATACAAAAAATGCTCTCATAGTTGTTGTCCTAGACTGCACTTCTGGCCCTTGTTGCCACAGGGTTAACAATAAGTTTTTTTGGGCTCTTTTCCTATCAATGATCTTGCAGCCCTCTCACACGTATTTTTTTACTCTCTCACAACTCTTTTCCGATTCAAGGATTTTCTCTCGCAAATGCCTTACCTCTCCAAACTCAACGTATAAGAAACAAAAGATTGAAGGGGGCACCAATACCACGATATATATATATATATATATATATATATATAGAGAGAGAGAGAGAGGGGGGGCGGGGGGGGGGGGGGGGGGAGAGATGTATTAACTTCGTGGGAGGCCTCACAGACCTATGTGACAACATGCACAAAAAGAAGACTCGTACAAGTCTCAATGGGCAAGAGCAAATGGTGCACTAGGGGCCTTATTGATATGAGTACTAATCTATGCTGATATCTGAGCTAAAGAAAAATCAAAATCAAATACAACCTGAAGCAATCTAAGAGCTAAGACTCAAAAATCGAAGCTTGGCATAGAGATGGCTCTTTGATGAGGTGTGAAGATATCTCAGATTTTGTCTGTCGAGTTGTCCACACTATGGTGCGAGAGGCGTGGTCTCCTCGATCCAAAGTAACCCCTCGTCTTGGTCGGTCTCCCCTCAGGAAAGCTATGATAGGTTGAACCCCAGTAGAATGTGCTATGGATGCTCTCTGTCGCACGTGGTCTCTGCGTCCTTCTCTCGGTGGCATTGTGTCGGCTCTCTTTACCAATCCAAGATGCCCTCATATCAGTTCAATGCTCCTCCTCTACTCTATTGTGTCCTAGAGCTAGCTCAAATGTAGAGTCTATGACACATCGTCGTGCTCTGTCAGCCTCTGTATCTTGTGGCCTAGTCGCCTCCTACTGCTCTGTGATCTATCGTAGTAGTGTGTCCCTGTGTCGGTGCATCTCCAACGGATAGAGCCCAATGCAATCCTAGTCATGAAAGTGGATCAGCTGCTCCCCTCCAGGTAGAGACAGTGGTGGCCTCCCCTGATCTCATAGTAGACTTGGTAGGTAGAAAGAAAATGCTCCTTTGTCTCAACCACTCCGAATGTGCATAACATGCACATCCGTTGCTCTCTAGGTATACCTACTGCTCTCCTTTCCTCAATCCTCAGCTAATGGGACAAAACCCACATTTGTCCAATGACGATCCTTAGTGCATGTGAGACTCCTCTGTCCTCTAGACATTGGGGTCTAATTATGAATCTCTCGATGTGTCTCCGCAGCCCCTCCATTGAAGATGATATGAGGACTATGCCATCGGCGTATAGCAATATCTATGTCATGTGGTCAGCCAGTAGTCATTCCTCGCCCCCTAGGTGTTCTATGAAGATGTGATCTCATATATGTAGAGTCTGAAAAGAGTCGCTGAGAGGGGGCAGCCCTGCTTCACCCCTATTGTACTCTCAACCCAATTCGATAAACCACCTAGGGCACAAACTCTCCCTCTTACGGACTCATATAGGCTCATTACACAAATCAAAGGCTCTGGGATCTGCATCTCAAGTAGTCTCTTGATCATGCAAGATCACGAGATGGTCTCGAAAGCCTTCCGAAAGTCTCAAAGTCTCCCTCACATACCCCAAATCAAAGTCTCTTGGATCTACATCTCTTGAAGTCTCCTGATCATGCAAGATCGCGATATGGTGTCAAAAGTCGGTGAGAGGGGGCAGCCCTGCTTCACCCCTATCGTGCTCTCAACCCAATCCGATAAACCACCTGGGGCACAAACTCTCCCTCAAATGGACTCATATAGGCTCATCACACCCCAAATCAAGTCTCTAGGATCTGCATTTTGTGTAGTCTCCTCATCATGTGAGATAGCGAGATGGTGTCGAAAGCCTTTTGAAAGACTACAAAGCAAGCGTAGACTTTCTGGTGTCTGGACTTTGCCTCATAGCCCTCAAAGTGAAGATGTGATCTAGAGTGGAATGCTGCATCCAAAATCCTACCTATCCTAGTGCCTGCTACCCCTGAGCCTCTATATGACTATTAATTCCCTTTAATGCCGATCCATAAATATTGGCCAATGAGTGGCCAATCATGAGGGTGCGCTAGTTCGCAATATCCATGGGGTCTCCTGCTTTGTGTATTGGTACAAGAGTGGTAGTGTTCCAAGCAAGTGGGAATCCGTGGCATACATGGTTGAACATCTGTGCTAGAACCGAGGCTAAGACCTCCTGCCCATGGGCAAAATTAGGCCCTCATGCTCCTATGCTTTCCAATTGTGTAGCCAACAGAGTGTAACCCCGTACATTCTGTGTAGTTGACGAAGAGAGACAGCACATACATAGTAACATAGAAAGGGTGCACAACATGATGACCTACAATGATTCTATCAAAGAAAATAAAGCTTATATACATGCACCTATAGGTCAAAGGATTGTTGATTACCTTATCCACTCTACATGACCCTCACCCATAGATTAACCTATGTACTAACATGAGACGAACTAAGGAGCTATTCTAACAAGAGAACATTTTTGGAAGCTTTATTGATTGGATAAAATACAAAACCCAAAGAAAGGAAAAGCATGTATTTGACTTTGATGAGTTCTTCATATTGATGCGAGATTTTCCATATCAATGTCTTTCACTTGTATTTCTCATTCCAAGAGCATTTCTTTCTATTAGACTCCCATATTGCTCCTCCTTTACAAAATACATATCTTCATAGATCTCGTTAGCTCTTGTCAAGAATAACAATATTGGTGACTATGCAACCTCATGGCTATTGCATTTCACAATAGCTTAGACATTAGTTAAATAACTTTTCATACTAATGTTTTTCATTTCCTGTAGTCAATTAAAGCCATCTCCTATATCCAAGTGTGTGCACTATTCATCACTGGTCTATGATCAAATTTCATAGAAAGCTAATAAACATCTTCCATTTACAAAAAGAAGAGAGTGAAGAAATTTATCAAAACTCAAGTGTAATGGCCAATCTCTCTCTCTCTCTCTCTCTCTCTCTCTCTCTCACACACACACACACACACAGTATCAAGGGACCCCTAAAAAGCAAGAAAAATGAAATAGGACTCACACAAATGCACACGCGTGCGCATGAGAGAGAGCGGGAAGGGACCTCTAAAAAGTAAGAAAATGTGAAATAGGACTCACACAAGCTGCATATAGAGAGAGAGAGAGAGAGAGAGAGAGAGAGAGAGAGAGATAAGGGACCCCTAAAAAGTAAGAAAATATGAAATAGGACTCACACAAGCACACAGCGTGCGCACGCACATACACATCCATGCACACACGGGCATGCACATGCACATGCACACACACGAAGTATGTGTGCACATGCATACATGCACAGACACACACAAACTCCCTATGTCCCTAACTCCCTATCCCTCCTCGACATATACCTATGCTTGTCTTTGTACCTGTCCACCAGGACTCCATCCCTCCCACTGTTTGGTTTATATGGGGTACATCTCTTGTAGAGTAACATGTTTGTGACAACAGAAAAACACATTTGAGTTTTTTCCTCGAAAAAGATTTGATCCTTTGATAAACTTGTACTCAATCCAAAAGTAAAGATCGTTGATGCCCTTCACACATCCTGAATTGCATTAAACCATCAATAGGGACATACTGGCAAAAGGATGTTGGGTTTGTCAATGGAAGGCTAATGCTTGATTATAGTTCTCTTCAATAGATTGCCCAGCCAAACATGAAGCACAACCATTTTCCTTGGATTTGTACCATCAAACAACATGAGCAGACTGATACATAAAAAACCATCCATACTAATAAAAATAATACTTTTCTTTAAATGAATTGACCATTGTAGACATGTAAAATTTGTATTTTTCAGTTGCAGCCTGAATGATCAGTCATCCAGCAGAATTTCCAGCTAACCCTCTCCAGTAGAAAAAGGAACTCTACCGCATCATTAACCCTCTCCTGCACTGCTCTTTGAGATCATCAACTGGGGAAAACAGGATAAGCTTGTAAAATGGACTCAGAAGAATTAAGATCTATGTCCAAGCTTACTGAGCCCTTTTGCAACACCAGACACTAAGACTCTCCCCACCACCCCCCTATCCAGCCCAAAAGCAAGGACAACAGCCCCACCAACAATAAACCACTTCAAAAAATCTGGATGCCCCCTCCTTCCAGAATCAGGGTTTGAGAGTTCATCCAGAACAGGTACAGTAGAATCCTCAAAATAATTGGCAGGTACTCTTGTGACAATTTGCGCCATGAGCGCACTGTGAGACAGCAGTTCTGAAGACTTGCGAAGAGCTTGATACTTCCTAAGCCCAGGCTCCATTCTCTTGACACAACCCCACATCCCTTGTCGAACACCAAATTTAGCAATATCCCTTGGGATGCCCATATCTTCACAATGAAAAAAGGTCACCTCACATGCAGTCAATTGACCATTGCCCTTTGCAGATGCAGCTGCAGGCAGGAAAAAAATCAGATTTTTACCCCAAGCCACAGCCAAGGTCGAATAAAACAATGCAAATCCATTGAATATCAAAAAGCCCCATGGCTATTTCAAAGCACGGGATGAGCCACAACCTGCTCTAATACACCAGCTCGAGTAGTATTTATCAACTCTTCTAAATTTCTTTCGTGTGGGGACGGCAGTATAGGGTACAGCCTGCATTTGCAATCAACGGCAAGTTTGTTAATGCACATTGAGGGATACAATTAAACCATCTAAAACCGAGTTCTGCAAAGTAGCACCTTCGTTATACAGAAGTATGTGCTTCCTGACTCATATATCCTCCGACCAATAAGATATTCCCGGTCACTACAGAAAAAGGGATACTATGGCAGTTGCAGCAGCATCAGACACAGAATTTGTAAGTAGTCAGAATGCACATCACCAGACGATAATGAAAAAGTTTCCAGGTAAATTCAGATTGAATGCGGTCACCTTTCTGGTCCAATGGACAATTTCTGCCCCTGTCTCTGTACATTCTTCTAATGACTTCGAGTATATAATCATACTATCCCACTCAGACCGAAATTCATCATCCCAAAAGAAATCCTTCACCATCTCTGGGGTGGCATCTTCAAACACCGTGCAGCTCCTGTACTCTGTAGGGCCCCCCTGCAACATAACATGAAGCTATATTACCGTAAGCCAACTCAAAGATTTTGATCTTCTTTAGTACACTTGAGACCTCCTCACATTAAAAAAGCTACAACCTGAAATTTTGAAAAATGAACAAGACAACCAGTGAGAAACTCTGTCTGCTCAGAACTACACACAACCCCTTAAGATGAAAGACTAATCCTCAAGTGAAATCTTCTGATTTACTGACAAGTGCCACTAGGAAGTTGCAAACAGAAGTCCTAGTTATTTGCCCTAAGATCAAAGCTTCTGTTTACATTTGAAAGGCAGACAAACCTAGTGATGCAGGACAACAGCTCAAGTCACATAGATAAAAAACCTAATTTCATCCCACAATAGCGCAACAAACTTAATTTTATCCTGAGATAGTAGGAACTTAGACCGAAACCCTTATCCGTCGACTTCAGCAACAATCCACACACAAATTTCAGATTTCTCAGTAATTAAAGGCATAGTATGTAGTCAAAAGTTTCTTCAGAAGTAAAAGGCATAGTAAAGGTGAAAAAAGAAAATCATTTGAAGTCAGTACAATCAGACACAAACAATTACGAAAATGGATTCATCATTCAAGCAAGTTCCCTCAAATTGTCAACACAATCCCAGTCTCGCTAACTGGGAACATGCCTATCTCATTAGTGTAACACCAAGCTCAACGTTTGTACCAATAAATCACTTGCACACAGAGTGTGCTGCATTGACAAGATGCATGGCATTCTCAATGTGGAATGGCTTAGCATGTCCTTCTCAAGGTGGAATGGCTTAGTTTGTTGTATAGCCTAGAAACAACACCGAGTGTCCATGTCGCAATAGAAGTCATGTAGAAGGCTGAACATCACAAACTGAAAAACAGCAAAAACTCAACCAAACGCTACAAGCACATGCAAATCCCAAAGCCTCTCACACAAAAGAAAGAGCACAATGCTGGCATGTTCCTAGAAAGCAATGAGGACCCATCTATGTACACACTCATGCAAACAGACACAAGCGGACTCCAAACTAGGGCTATTGGAATGAGGACTCCTCCCACTATGCTCTCAATATATAAATAGAAGAGGGTAACCTCTATGCCATGTGTCATACAATGAGAGGCCTAATGGATTGCAGCCAATATGATGTGGAGGTGGATCTAATCCTCCTACCCTATGGTCCAAACCATATGACATACGCACACCTAAATGTAATACAACTATAGTTCAAAATGTGCACATACGCCTAGCTGGAATCTGGCATGGATGGCCAATATGTTAACCCTGGAAATGGGTTAACATCCCTTCATGAAGAGTTCACTGATTAAGCAGTTTACACAACCTTTGCTAGCTTTGCACGAAGAGCCATGGACTATTAGAGCCCCACCTCCACTCCACCTATTTAACTGATACCTTACCTCCCTGTTCTACTTCAGGCTCCCTGCTCCCCCTTTCAGCCTGAACGTCTCTCTCTCTCTCTCTCTCTCTCTCTCTCTCTTCTAAAGGGCCGAATAGTACATAAAAACAGCAAACAAAAAACACTGCAGCAAGGTCTCTGATCGTGCAGTAAAAAGGGCACTCCCCCTTTCAGCCTGAACATCTCTCTCTCAACATGGAATGGAATAGCGTGTCATTCTCTAGGTGGAATAGCTTAGTGACTTCATAAAGAGTTCACTGATTAAGTCAGATTCGTTTGATGCAAACATTGGCAGTTTGCACAACATTTGCTAGCTTTGCATGAAGAGCCAAGGACTATTAGAGCCCCACCTCCACTCCACCTATTTAACTGACACCTTATCTCCCTATTCTACTGCATGATCCCTGCTCCCCCTTTCAGCCTGAACCTCTCTCTCTCTCTCTCTCTCTCTCTCTCTCTCTACTTAAAGGGCCCAATAGGACGTAAAAACAGCAACCAAAATACGATGCAGTAAAAAGGGGACTCCCCTTTTCAGCCTGAACCTCTCTCTCTCTCTCTCTCTCTCTCTCTCTCTCTCTCTCTCTCTCTCTCTCTCTGCTTAAAGGACCCATTAGGAGGTAAATGTTGGAAAGGTCACCTCCCCATCTGTAAGCCCCCATATGGGGAGAGCATGGGGGGGGTGAACCTAGGTCTTGAGAGACTGACACATGGGCAGGGTAATGTCTGCCATGTGAGCAGGAATCAAAGAATGAAGAAAAGAGAGGTACCCGGAGGAGCCATGGGAGGGCTGCAACAAATGGAGCTTATGGACGGAAAGTCGGCTATGGCTGCTCAGCTTGGATC
The DNA here is from genome assembly GCF_047967505.1 of Dipteris shenzhenensis. Lineage (NCBI taxonomy): Eukaryota > Viridiplantae > Streptophyta > Polypodiopsida > Gleicheniales > Dipteridaceae > Dipteris > Dipteris shenzhenensis. The sequence goes on along the minus strand of NC_141598.1, from coordinate 38,836,314 downwards.
AGCCCTGGCAGAAGAATATTTGGAGCAGCACCAGATGGCAGCGTATTCCCAAAAGAAAGGCACCTGTGTGGCAAGCCAGGTGGTGGGGTTCATGGGCAGGAAAGCAACCTACAACAGGCCCTGGATATGGCGCAGCATGGCGGGCCAGAGAGAGCCTGCAGAGGGCTGCAAAAGGCAGGAGGGGCAGAGGGCAGGCAAAAAGGCCTGCAAGAGGTTCCTACAACAGCAGAAGCAACAGCCCAAAAAGGACCTGGCAAAAGCCCTTTTATAGGGCTGGTTGGACCAGCCAACCTGGTCGGGTTTTACAGACCAGCCTGGTCAGCCAGACTGGTCAGCAGCCCTTGGGGGAAATAAAAGGAGGGCCTCCAGGCCCTCATTTCTCATCTTCTGGAGCAGCACTTCAAAGAGCAGGAAGGAGCAGCAGAGCAGCACCAGTTGGGCCTATGACCAGGAAGTGAACTGGGCTGAGGAGCTACAGACTTAGCTCACAGAGGGCTGCCTACCTAGGCTGACACGCAGGGCAGCAAGGTTGAGAAGATCATTCTAGACAGAAAGTCTACAGGCGCTCACGGTGGAGCACGCAGGCTCGAGTCTAGAGATAGCCAGCAAATAGGAGAAGGACCTTGTGGTAAGATCAGAGGACCACACCATTGGTGGGACTCTCGATCTATCTCTCTTTTGTATTGTGTCCATAGCTTTGGACAGAAATATATTATTTTGGTAGTTTCTCTATCTGGCTGGTTCATTGTCTATTGATGAGTCTGCACTTCTATGCTATGCACATAAGTTCAAGAAGTTTGAGATTCCACTCTCCACACCACACTGTGTGAGCTCCTGGGCTATTCTATCAGTCTTCTGCTGTGTGTACCCTTTGTTGGGTGATTTCTAACATGGTATCAAGGCCCAAGTAGGAGGCTCACAGGTGTGGGAACCTGAAGACAAGGACCTTGCAGAAGGACGACCCTGATTCAGAAGCTCTTAGGAATCGACTTCCACGACTGGAGGACTGTGCCCTTGCGAGAAGGAGGGTGACTCAGGTTCAGTCAGGTGCGTTCACAGTTCTGGTCTACTAAAGATTGAGTTTAATCGACTTTGCTGTGTGGTTCAGCAGCAGAGATGTCAACCTCTTCAGCCCCTGCTCTCCCTTCCTCCTTCCCTAGATTTCTTCTTTCATTGTCCCTAACTTTGGAGAGTCTCGGAAACTAGATGGGTCAAATTACCCGATCTGGAAGGTGAAAATCCAAAGTCATTTAGTGGCTCGGAAATTGTGGAAATTGACAATGGGAGTGGAGGCGAAGCTAAAGGACATAATGGACAGACAGGGAGATATACTCATGGCAGTAGACAGAGAGGAGCTCGAAGCTTGGGAAGACAGATATGCCCATGCCCTGGCATTGATCATGGGAACTACGGCGGACTCCGTGCTTCCTCACATATAGATGGCCGAGACATCAGTAGAGGCATGGGTCACTTTGAAGGATCTGTATGAGACAGACAACACATCCCGGATCTTGCTTCTTCAACATCAGCTCTACAACCTTGATATGAATGAGGGAGATTCGGTACATAACCACCTCACGAAGGTCAAGGTGGTGAGGGATCAACCGGCATCAGTTGGTCAGAAGGTGGATTCGTGCCATTTGGCCTTGATGGTACTGAGGAGGCTACCTCGAAGTTTCAAAAGCTTTGTTACGACCGTGACAACAGGACAGAGGACCAAACCTCTGACTTTTGAGGAGTTGGGTGCATTACTGCTACAGGAAGAAGCTAGGGAGAAACTCTACAACAACGACAAGGATGACAAGGCGTTGCTGGCAAAGGATTACACTGGCAAAGGAAAGGGCAAGCCTAATGGTGGCAAGTCCAAGAAAGACGACTCTGATGACGAGGATACTTCCAAGAGGAAGCAGAAGAAGAAGTGCTTCTATTGTGACACGCCAGGTCATTTTGCGAAGGACTATAGAAAGAAGAAGGCGGATCAAAAAAACAAAAGGAAGGAGTTTGACTCAGATTCAGAGGGTGATACAAAGGCCAAAGCAAATGTGGTAATTGAAGAGTTCTTGTTGACATCTCCGTGTGTTACTGAGGTCAGATATGCCAACCTAGAAACCACAGTGATGATGTTTGACATTGAGATGTGGGTCGACGAGGAGTCAAATGCCTTTGTGAAGGTGAAGGACAGCATGGAGTGCTTGGTATCTTCCAGGTGTGTGGCTATTGTTGATACTGACACCCTGGGGTCTCACGTTCAAATGGACGCTATACTTCAGAAGGGAACAATACAGGATTACACAGGCTATTGGTATGTGCCTCGATGAGGTGCATGGTTTGCTTTCAGAGCAAGCACATAGGCAGTACGACGATCTGGTATGTACTTGTTCTTCTTCATTTGAGCCTTTATAGCATGCTATGGAGAGACTCTACTCTTCATTTGTCTCAGGTAATGCAAGATTGGAAGGGATTGGCCTTCTTCGAAGGCAAAAGAGGAAGTGTGGGTGCTTCTTCAAATCTCGGACACAGAGTGCTAGAAGGTGATGGACAAGATGTATTGAAGCCAGAAGAGTACCTGCTTGAGAGCTCAGTGAGAGTTCGTGGTCCAGGTTATCTAGAGTTATTCATTTGTTGCGGACCTTGCGGGCCAGAGAGTGCCTGCAGAGGGCTGCAAAAGGCAGGAGGGGCAGAGGGCAGGCAAAATCGCCTGCAAGAGGCTCCTACAATGGCAGAAGCAACAGCCCTAAAAGGGCCTGGCAAAAGCCCTTTTATAGGGCTGGTTGGACCAGCCAACCTGGTCGGATTTTACAGACTAGTCTGATCCGCCATACTGGTCAGCAGCCCTTGGGGGCTATAAAAGGAGGGCCTCCATTTCTCATCTTCTGGAGCAGCACTTCAGGCAGCAGGAAGGAGCAGCAGAGCAGCACCAGTTGGGCCTATGACCAGGAGGTAAACTAGGCTGAGGAGCTGCAGACTTAGCTCACAGAGGGCTGCCTACCTAGGCTGACACACAGGCCAGCAAGGTTGAGAAGATCATTCTGGACAGAAAGTCTACAGACACTCGAGGTGGAGCACGCAGGCTCAAGTCTAGAGATAGCCGGCAGATAGGAGAAGGACCTTGTGGTAAGATCAGACGACCGCACCATTGGTGGGACTCTTGATCTCTCTCTCTTTTGTATTGTGTCCATAGCTTTGGACGGAAATATATTATTTTGGTGGTTTCTCTATCTGGCTGGTTCATTGTCTATTGATGAGTCTGCACATCTATGCTATGCACATAAGTTTAAGAAGTTTGTGATTCCACTCCCCACACAACACTGTGTGAGCTCCTGGGCTATTCTATCAGTCTTCCGCTGTGCGTACCCTCTGTTGGCTGATTTCTAACAGTAAAAACAGCAAACAAAACACACTACAGCAAGGTTTCTGATCATGCCATAAAAAGGGAACTGTCAGAGAAAGTACAATTGTGTACATTGGATGCATTAGATGGACACAAGGGTGTGTAGAAGATGCTTGGGGGAACAACCGTTGGAAGCTGCCATGACCACATATACAGCAGGGACACCACCAAAAGGTATTGCTGATGTCATCACCCACCTCAACAAGGTTTGTCTAGTGCCGATTGAGAAGGTTGACCATTTGGAAGCCACTGATGTGGCATTGCTCAATGAGAAAGCACACATTGCCATAGTTACTATCAAACGCGTTTGACTGATTTACCAAACGTTTGGAAACGTTTGAAAAAAAGACGTTTGGAAACTTCAATCAAACTTTGCTTTGCATGCACAAGTTTGAAAAACCCCACATTTGAAAAAGACCCTAAGTCTTAAACTATGAAGATTTTGCCTCTTTTTTCATGCCCGTTTTGATGCCCATACCCGCACGACGGCATCCTTACCTCATGCGTTGAAAGCAACAGCTCTACCTCCAAGGTCGTGACGTTTCCAGCTCTCCAGGCCCTAGGGTTGCATGCTGCAGCCTGCTCTAGCTTTTAGATGCTAGCTACTAGCTACCAGCTATTTAGTAGCTAGTTAGTAGTTCCGAGCCTTGACATTGATGTTTGGGGACACTATCGCTTTCAAGTTTCATATTTTGCAGCTAGCAAGTTCTAATTTGTAAGCTGTTTTTTGAGGAAAAAGGTTTCGTATTTGGCTTTGTAATGTTGTTTTCAATTTATGGGCCTAGGCCCCAAGTTCCAAACGTTGTAGTTCAACTCTTTGAGCGTCAAAACTCAAAATGTGACTGGTTCGGCAGTGGTAAGTTTGTAACTGGTTTTTGCTTTAAAATTCTAAATTTAAATGAAATTTCTAGCTTGTAAGCTATGTATTATTATTTGTAATGGCAATATGTCAAAATATGCAGCATAATAATGACATATATGTCAAAATATGCAGCATAGCATTTTTTTAATTGAAATTATGATATTAAAAAAACCAACGTTTGGAAACTCCACCTCATTTTTTCAAACTTATCGAATGTTTGGAACCTCCAAACGTTTGGAACCTCCAAACGTTTGATAACTATGCACGTTGCCTATGTAATTGCTGAGATAAAGAAGCAAGGTGGATGGATGCAAGACGAACGACGGAAGGTGAAGAGCAAGAGGGATGAATGGGGGAAGGAGAGATCAACATGGGAATCAGAAAAGACCCGCCTTAAAAACCAGATGCAAGCCATGGGGACCAAACTACAACAGCTAAGAGATACGCAAAGAGCACCAAAAGGGGCAAACAAGGCAATGGAAGAACTGAAATCTGAGAATGAAAAACTCAGAAAAGATTTGGCATCTTTGCAGGCAACAATGCACGGTCAGCAATTTACATAGAAAATCACCAAAGGGGAAACCGCAATACTAGAATGCAAAGATGTGATCAAAAAAGGCACAGCAGCCCCCAAGAAGGAGTTATTTTCTGATGCCTTAGGAGAGGATAAAAGAAGGCTCACACAAAGGATGGATGAGGTGATCAGTTCTTTCTGAGGAGGGGATCCCACTATTAGATGGGGACTTCTCTCTGAGGGTAAGCCACCCATCCCCATCACAGATCTAGGCATCTGGCACATGTACGTGACCTCACTCTATGACGTTCCAATTTGGCACCACACGACATGTCGTCTCTGCTTAGGCCCAACACATCCGTCCTATTCAATGCATAGAATGTGCAAGCTGCACTGCGCCGGCTCCACAATCGAGGAGCCCAAGACCATGAGGGGCTACGGACTCAGCACTTTGCACATGGGCATGAGGTTTTGGCGCAGATGTTCAACCACGCAATATGCCACGGCTTCCCTCCTACTTTGAGTACCACCATCATTGTGCCGATACACAAGGTAGGGGACCCCATGGACACACGGAACTACTCCATCCTCATGATTGGCCACACACTGGCCAAGATCTATGGATCGGTACTAGAAAGAGAGATGAGCTCTTACACTGAGAGGCATGGGCAGCGAGCTTTGGGACAGACTGATTTCTGAAGACAGCATTCCACTCTTGATCATATTTTCACCTCACGGGCCATCATCAAGGATGTAAAATCGGGATCCCAAAAAGTCTTCACTTGGTTTGTAGACTCTCGAAGGGCCTTTGATAGTCACACAGGCCTGCATGATTAGGAGACTCTAAGAGATACATCCTAGGGGATATGATCGAGGAGGTGATAAGCCCATATAAGTCAATCAAAGGAAGAGTACGGGCTCTTGGATGCCTATCAGATTGGATTGAGGGCACGATCAGAGTAAAGCCAGGATGCCACCTCTCACTGACACTCTTTGGGCTCTACATTGATGAGATCACAACTTTCATGGATCCTTGCTTGTTGATCTAATGATACAGATTTCACTATACGCAGATGACAGCCCTAGAGGTGTTTTGCAAAGAAAGGCTACGATCTTCAACAGCTCATGGGCAGTGCTTCCTCGACACAACTTCACCTACTGAGGGTAGCCGGTTGAGATCGTGCAGTCATACACCTATCTAAGGGCCTTTTTCCTGGCCAATTTTCACAATGACTAATGCAGCCAAAACTCAACTCACACGAGGTACGGAGCTCTGGCTAACCTAGAGTGACAATGCTTTCAGGCACACTTCCAGGACCCCCCGACGAAAGGATGGCTCTTTGGCAAACTTGTGAGGCCAACAGCCATGCATGCAGCACCCTTCTGAGGGAGCGACCTATCGGTGACCAATTGGCAAAGATCATAGTCACAAGAAACGTTTCGCCTATTTTACCGTTTCGACAAGTTTTGTTTCGTTTCGTTTCGTGTTGTCAGACGAACCGGATAGGTTTTGAAATGATAATATATATATTCAAGGCTATTGGCTACTAAGATATGTTATACTCAAGTTTAGAGTTAACAAAGAGGAATATAAGTCAAGAAACCCAAAAAGGATATATAAAACACCAACACATCCTTCAAATTTATTTCAAGCTTTCAATCTTGATTCTCAAGTTTCAACTTCAGATAAATCAATCTTTAAGGATTGAAAAGCATATGTATTCTAGAATCTAGATATATGAACATTGAATCATTGAAAAAATGGAAAATTTTTGTTTTAAAAGTTATTTCAGGATTTGGGCGAAACAGCGTTTTGTGCAAAGCATTTCGTCCTGTTTAGAAATGTTTCGTGATGAAACGTTTCATCGCATTTGGACAGGACAAAACACGTTTTCATGTGACTATGGCAGAGATTTGAGAGGCTACATGTGACTATGGAATCCAAGATGATCCAAAGTAAGCCCTCGGTCCAAAATCAGATCATACAGGCAAAGTTCGCTATGACACCACTTCAGCTTGATGCCATCTTCCAAGCAGTGACATCTCTTCATAGGGTATGGGTCTTGCCTAGTTAGTTACTATCAAGGTTGGTATTAGAGTCATCCAGATGATTAGCCGAGAGTGGGTTAGCAAGAGACAGACCAAGCATAGCGACATGTCACAAACTTCTATTCATTTGAATCATCCAGTGGACACAATGGGATATACTAGTAGGGCAGCATGGATCAGCACAAAGAGACGACCCAGAGCAGCAGAGCCACCACACAAGATGCAGAGGCTGACCAAAGCAAGCACGATAGAGGTCCAACCCATCACTACTCTACTCGGAGAAGACCGTCAGAGCCAAGATCTCACTCTTGATATATGGGAATATAACTCCTCATATTGTATGGATGCTTTGGGTTACAAACATGCAATGGCACAACGAATTTTCAAAACAAGGGAGGGTACACATGCAAGACAGCTCAAGGATCAAGCACAGTTGACTATGTGATCACAAACTCACATGCAAAGCATATGAATGATTACATCAGGATTGAGGAGGAGACTCTTGAGTCGGATCATAGAGCAATCTCTATAGGCATAATAGGGACCAGCAATGCCGTAAAACAAACAGAAAACCCTCACACATCTAGGTTAAGAATGGACTACAAAAAAGCATTTATTTAGGAAAGGGAGATAGAGGTGGCAATGGCACAAGGGCCAACGCCTTCAACATGTCAAGAAATTGAGCAAATACATAACAGATATGCGCATCCGCCCAAAAATGCTTTGCTAAAAGCAAGGGAAGAAGTGTGGGGATGCCATGTAATCACTTGTACGACCAGGACTGTAAGGAGCCTAGAAGCAGCAAGCACAAACGAGAAGGAGGACAAAGCTCAAGCATATAAACAGGTGGTAAGGCACCCAAAAAGGAATATATCTCAAGAATGCAAACAGCTTGAGAGCTTTGAGGAGCTGAAACAAAATCCTAGAAAGTTTTTCCATTGCACCCCAAGCTGGGAGGCACAATGGGAAGACATGATACGGTTAGTCAAAAGCCTCTACGAAGAGATGGGGAAGAAAAGATCAACCATAACTATACTATCAAAACAACAAATGGAATCATAACCGAGGAAGACATGGAAAAAGGCCTTTAAAAACTAGCTAATGGGAAAGCTACAGACTCACAAGGGCTAGTAGCGGAGATGTTATAGGGGAGGTGAGAACGCAAAGAAAATGCTTACAAAACTTATGAATATGGCTGTAGACGAAGGGTTCCCATCAAATTAGCAGATTAGTAGGATTGCACCGATCCATAAGGGAGGAGATAGCAAGATGGCAAAGAATTATCAGACAATAACGGTAAGCGGCCTAATGGCAAAGTTATATGGCACTATCCTTGAGCAAAAAATCAGCAAATGGGCGGAGGAACAAGGAGTGAGGGCGCCATCCCAAGCAGGCTTTCGTCCCAAACACTCAACGGTTGATCATCTGGTTGACATAAGGGCTGCAACTCAAGGAGCCGAAGGTAAGAAAGAGGCTGTGTACTGCTGTTTTGTAGATTTCAAGAAAGCGTTCGACACTGTGCCACGTAAGAGGCTGTGGGAAAGATTGGAAAAGATTAAATTTCCTCTGGAACTCAGAGAAGCCACATACCGACCCTGCGAGAAGGTTCTAGCTGAGTTAGCACAGCCCCTAGTGGATGTGTCACCTGCAATAAGGAGTGACATAGGGGTTAAGCAAGGCTGCCCCCTCTCACTAGTCTTTTCATCAATGAGTTGGAAGAGTGGATGAGAATGCACAATAAGAAAGGTGTTTTGATTTTTGTTAATGCTCATCTATGCAGATGATGTAGTATTCTTCGCAAAGATCAAGGAGAGCCTGCAAATACATCTGGATGCACTGAGAGAATTCTGCAAACACTCTAGAATGCAGGTCAACATAGATGAGACAAAGATAATGGTGCTCAGGACACGTAACAAACAACTAGACGTCACATTTGAAAGGGTACCTCTGGAAACAGACAACACATATAAATATCTAGGACTAGATTTTACAGACAACTACAAAATGGAATGCATGTGTGGAAAGGAGGATTCTAGGAGGTCTAAAAGCTCTGTGGAATTGGGAAATGAGCGAGAGTCTCTATACACCATGCTTGTGCAGACAGTAATCCTTTACATATGCCCCACTTGGACACCCGGGCTCTCTAGGAAATATTGGGAAAGAATAGAAACATTACATAAGCGTTTACCCTACCCCATCCTACTGGCTGAAACAGGTATGATACCTCTAGAAGGGGAAGCATTATGTCAATCCATGGCTTACCTCAACAAAGTTGAGAAGATGGACACCAGTGCCATGGACTAGTGTGTCAGATTGTCGTGCTGATCCAACATCCACTTCAGCTACCAAGTGGCTGCTTTGTCCTTGATGTGCATCTATTCTAGCTGACACTGGTCATTGCGATTCTTGACTTCTACTTAGAATAAGTACTGAATTAATCTATGGAAGAAAGTAAGGGTAAGGGATTGCCATTATAACTCACAGTCAATCGTCTCGCAGATGTGTGCTGAGGGAGTGGATGCTTGGTACAGCAATAGCTCATTGTCCCGGTCCTTTGCTCTTTTTGTCTCTCATAGGCCAAGGCAAGCAGGATAAAAGGGCTTTCAAGCAGCCAAATCAGGACCATCGAGGCCATACTAGGTTGTAGGAGGACAGAAGTGGGAGAATAGGATCAGCCTGCCTGGCCCAACCTTCAAACCTAGAAGGAGCAGTCTGCTTTCTCAGCTACAGCATCAGCAGAGGAACAAAAGGCCAAGTGTAATTAAAATATATTACAGTACAAGGCACCCTGACCAACAAACAATCTGTTTCTCAGGCAGAGACCCAGCACGTTCTGTAGATACAGATTGTTCAGCAGGTACCTGTGTGTGCAGGTGGGTGCATGCATGCACGTGGGGAGTCATGTGCATTAGCGTGAGGACATGTACTCTGCACTTGCATACATGTGCATATGAAAAATGAATCTGATTAATAGGTAAGCATAATGCAGCAGCATCTATATAAGACTTGCAACTTAAAACTGAGAGGGCAATGCATTACTCTCTCTCCACCACAATGCCAGCTGTCTGTCAACAAGAAAAAACGAAAATGTCTCGTTGCACCCAAAGTTTTAAGACATGGCAGGGGGTTTCCGGGAACTTGCCTGTGGATCACGGCGCCATGCTTCGTAAGTCATGCCAGGAACTTCTTTATTCATCATTAACTCCCAAGGTGACCCGCCATCTTTGAGCTCCAGCCTGCGCTGAAGATCCCTCACATCCTCATCTCCAACAACTGACCGAGCCAAATTTGGAGTACTGGATGTCTCACATTCTACATGTTCCAGTGAAGGAGTTGCACCACTGTAAAACAAACAAGGTGACAAAACCACTATAATCGCCATGATAAGATAGTATAAACTAGCTCAAACAAAAGATAAAGTAAAATCTTCCAATAATTAGTAGAGGAGAGGGAAGTCAAGGGAGTGAAGGTGAGTGGGAGAGGGGAGAAGTGGGGGGTGCGAGAGGAGAGAGGGGATGGGGGGCATTGATGTAAAAAAGGGGAGGAGGGGCATTAAATAGGGAGGGGGAGTGGAGCCTCTTGTGATACATTTAAATACCCCATGTCATAATTGAAGACCTACCAAACACCCCAATCTAATCACTCTTTAACATTAATCCAGATTCCAAATAGCTAACCGTATCAACTTTGACAATAGCCCATTTGGGCATTGAGCTCATAATAACCACCATCCTCCCAGGATACAAGGACCCTAACCTATATTTCCCGTTCAGTGGAAAGAAAAAGAAACCCCTCGATAAAGGAAAAGCTTTTGGAAGTTCCTTGTCTTAGGCAAACACGCATAGCCACTGACCCATGACATCCAATCCATCATATCATTTCCTTGATAAGCCATCATAAGTCAACCATATACAGATTTCGCCAGGAAAAGAAGCTTCAGGACTCGACTGACCACCATAACCCCACCTTTTCTCTGTCGAGTGAACAAGCTGCGTTCTGGGCAATTTCCATGCTCCGAATTTCAGCCAACATTCCTTCAACAACATGTGGAATGCCGTAAAAGCAGTCATAGCTAGCCAAATTCTCCGTGCTCCAAACCCAGGTGGACTGGTCCAAAGTAAGCGTGGTCTGCTCCTCAAGCCCAAAAACAATAAACTCACCCATCTTGGCTTCCAAGCCCAGACCACTATGAGACCTATCAATACAGGTACCCACACGGGCATCAAGCTAACAGAAAATTCCAGAGCTGTCTCCAGAACCGATGATCCCTCCAGAATCAAATTATCTCTGCCCCTCAATTCCATCTTGACACCTCCGTATCCAGTAAGCTCCTAGTAGTATAAAATATATTTCTAGACGAGTCGAGGCAATGCAACATGCAGCACTCGCCAAACGTGCGCTTTCATCATAATGGCTGCGTCCGCTGCTGCGTCTGTCGCCATTGAACCTAACATTACAATATAGCACCTCAGAACGGTTTCTTCTGCAGGCGCCATGAAAAACAATAATCGAAGATGGATTTAGCAGGACAGAAACAAACGACGTGGGAAATTTCACAGAATCAAGGACGTAATTAACCTTCAAAAGTTGCTGAGAAGTGCCAGGAGCGGCCATTACAGAAATGCAGCAAAGCCGGGATGCAGATCGGGGGAAGTTCAGTCCGCCCAATACTGAAATGAGATGAAAGCGTCGGTGAATCGACTGCCTGAGGAGTCAAGACCATCCGAATCGATAGAAACAGCGAAGGAGAAGTCAGGGGGTATCACTCCCGAGTCCCATCCTGAAAGGAGAGGACCGCACTGTAAAGTGATGATGACGATTCCTCTTCAGTAAAGACAAATTTCATCATCTATTACAAGGGCATATCATCAAGGCATCGTGTTATCATAGTTTTGAGAGAAATATAAGGGCCATTACACACACACACACCCGCCCAACATGGGGACCGGGCGTCGTCAGTACACACACGTGGTGCAGTAACATACGTTGCACAACAAAGCTGGTGCCCATTATGACTCCCAGCAGGAAACGAGGATCTCGATTCTCGACTCGAGTCCTTCAATGAAAACCCCCACGGCCTTAACCACTTATGCCATTTTCAGATTGTTGCCTTTTTTGTGTTATCACATCCCGCTCGTGTGTAAACACATCCCACCCATTGCCTTCTCTCACTTTGGCGGGCGTCGGCGATGTGTAGATGGCCTAAGAGTATGTCCCCATAGTCTTGGTAGTAGCGAAGATGCGCAGCTTCTTTGGAGGGTGTCAGATGGAGGGGAGGTGATGGTCCGATGGAGGGAAGGTGTCCCCATAGAAGTATGCCAAAACCAGTGGAGCTCGCCCCTCTACCCTCCCACTGCAGGAAACATACCTTATGCCCCCCTTTCCAAATTGGGGTACCCCCAAGCACCCCCCAAATTTTATTAGGAAGCTACTGGTGGCTAGTTGTAGCGCAGCTTCGAGAATCCCATGGTGACTACCCCATTACCAAGCTGGTATAGGGTGGGTATAGGGACAGGCTCTAAATCTACATGCTATAAGAGAAAAAAATCATTTCAATATAAACAAAGCAAAGACAGATGTATGTGAATTGTATTTCCCCATTACTATGCTTAAGAATATATGATACATGATAAGGCCTAGAAATGACCACGAAATATGACATCTTTTACAATTTTCAATACAAGAGGAGAAGAAGTATTGCTCTTTGAGTGAGAGAGAAAGAAAACACACTTTGTTGAGAATCACACTACATCATCGACCATAGTTCTTGCTCCTTTTTCCATATCAAAGTAAAAGGTAATCATCCAACATGTAGTAGAAACCACCTTCCATGATATATTTGATGCACACTAAAAATGGTACTCTGTAAAAGTAGCATCCTTCGAGGCTTTTATGTGGAGTATTTAGCCAATATTCAAAAGACCGCAATGCAAGCCTAAGGCTCATTAGAAAATGTTTTATCGTGTCTCACTTGCTCATTTCAAACATCTAAACAAATAATATGTAGGTATTGTACAATGAAAGCAAGCAAAATTAGATGAGGAGCTATGAGCAAAAGCAAATTTTCAAAACTATGTGGCAACAATGAAAATTTTCTAGCACATTACCATTAAGGTTGCCTTGATGCTATCATCCGTAATTAGTACACCTAGCTGGGTTTCTTCAATGACAAAAAATAACATCACATCTATCAAGTCTTTGGGAGATGGTTGCACTTTCCTTAGCTCACACTCGATTATCAATAACCAATAATATCTTCAAAGGTGGTTTTGATCATTTCCCAACAAGCTTCATGTGTCTCAAGTAGCCTTGTAGATTCGTATGTGTGGTCAATTTTCTATAGTGCTAAGTGTAAGAGACATTTTATTGGTATTCACTTATGTCAAACATGTGGCCAAGTCCTTGTCTCTTTGGCATTCATAGCAGATCAATTGGCTTGTCAATTTCCTCTAGCTTCAATGTGAGGAAAGGTCTTTTTTAGTCTTCATAGCAAATCAAATGCATCATCGATTTGTTGATGGATCCAAGCTCATGAGTTCTCAAGGCATCCCGATTACATCAACTTCCAGTTAAATGTTTCATTGGATAGACTTGAAGTTCAAAGTATAGACCTTCTTTAGAGGAGCTCAATGTCAAATATACCACCTTACAATCAGAGAAAATCCAAAAAATAATAAAACTAGAGATAGGTATAGAAACTATGCTTGCTCAAGTAGTAAAACATAATATGTCCTAATAGCTCTCCTTTCTTCTCATGAGTATGTTATCTCTTAACAGAAATGGGTCATGGGAATGTCTGAAAATATTTAGGCTCTTGATAAAGAGGCTATTTAGAATTGATTCTTTGTTCTTAAATTTTAGTGGTTTTTTCAACCACCTATCGAAGCATTGATAATACAAGATCCATAGGCATAGTTTTGATTAAAATAGACTTTTACAAGCGAGACATGATGGGAACTAGTCTAATATGTTAGTGCTATCTTTCAATTCTTTAAAATATTCCCTTTTTTTTAAATTCCATCTAAAGTCTGTGCCTTTTATTATAATGATATGGTACGTGCGATGGAACAATGTGATGTGATGAACATCTCTAGTGTCATGCCTAACAAATTTGATTTTCAAGAAAAGTACTCTTTTTAGCATTGATACAAAGCTCATTCTTTAGATGTTCTAAATTTTTTTTGCCATTATACACTAAAATTAATTACATAATCAAAGAATGCTCCCTTGTTTCCAAAATATTATTACGATTACCACATAGTACACATATGTCCTACATAGACTAAGAGACATAACCCCATCCACTTGTATAAATGCTCAATCATGAAAATGAAAGATATTATAATAAGTGTGCATCTTTGTGAAGGGAAATAGGAAACATTTAAAACAAAAGATTCACCATGATGATTTTTTGCTAGATTTTTTGCTTCCAAAATAGTTGTGGCTCTTTCTAGAGGGATCATTCACTTCTACAACATGATGAATAGTCACCTTATTTCTCTCTCTCTCTCTCTCTCTCTCTCTCTCTCTATTTTTTGCTTCCAAAATAGTTGTGGCTCTTTCTAGAGGGATCATTCACTTCTACAACATGATGACTAGCCACCTTCTCTCTCTCTCTCTCTCTCTCTCTCTCTCTCTCTCTCTCTCTCTCTCTCTCTCTCTCTCTCTCTCTCTCTCTCTCTCGGAACGGCCTTACATGATAGGGTCATAGGTATGGTATGCAACACATAGGGCATATCCAAGGAGGTCTTGTCAAAGGAGGAGAGTAGCACCTTTAAGTGAAGTAATTATTCCCTTCATCCATCTATTTGTATTTTAAAATAAATTTTTGGCTTCGTTCGTGGACATGCCCAATCTATGAGCAATATTTTTTTTTCCCCAAAAAAGAAGAGTATGTTTATAGGGGCTAGTCAAGCCCAAAAAAAGAGACCCATTACAAAAATTGGTTGACTACAAGGGTAGAGGCCCGCAGCCTATGCTATGCCAGCACAATAGCATGGGGTTACATCGTGTAGCATATGGAGAGCAGTGCATGGCTGACCACAAGGTCTTTGGAGCCCATCATCCACCCAAAGTCTCTGAGATAGGCTTTCACCAAGCGATACAAGTGGGATTCCCAAAGCCCAAATGCAATACTCGAATTGAAGGCTATCTGGTTTCTCTGTTCCCAAACCAATAGAAAAACTACGGCTCGAACTAATGGCCAAGCAGTGCCTAGCATGGACGATAGGTGGGGCACGTCTCCCAGCAGCACCATCCTCCATCTTGTTTTGATGTAGAATTTCACCATCAACCCTGCTTTTCTAATGGCCACTTCCACCTTTATCCATACTTCGCAAGTCACAGGGCAAGACCAAAATAGATGCTTAAGTGACTCTAGGGCCTTCTCGCACATCGGGCAGACTATGGATAGTGGGATATGTTTGGCCAACTTGCTGTGGACGAGGATCCAGTGGTTGAGGATCTTCCACAGCATGAACTTAGCTTTCCCCATCACACAGAGCTTCCAGGCATCCCTAAACCTTTTTGGCCACCAAAGATTCCCCCTCCTTAACTTCCATTTCCAATTGAGGACCATGGTCATTAACCCTACTTGGGATAAGTTTCTGTATAGGACCTTCGCCGAGATGCGGCCAATCTTGTTTTTTTTGCACACCCACTAGCTAAGGCGGCCCTTTTGGGATGAGACGCAATTGGAAGGCCACTCTTGCAAGATCCGATCAATCACTACTTGCAAGAGGTCACGCTCAATGTAAGTGCAAATTTGATCGTGAGCTCCTCCACGAAGATCCAATCAGCTTTAGAGTCATCCCACATGTCCTCCCACTTTTTGAGTCCTTTCCTATGCATACTGCGAGCTCGAGGCAGATCATGCAGTGCAAACGGGTCCTTCCTAAAAGCCCTGCTTCACTAGATTGATTCCAGGAGACTAGCATCTCTCCACAGACCTAGGCAACCCTTCCACACCATACACCCAACACATTCCTTCAATGCAAACACCAAATCAAAAATTAAATCAGACCATACAATCTTGATTGGGAAGATAGAATAGAGCCGATCATGCCACTGAAGATTTTTCTAGGTGCCAATGCCTTTCGCATTCCCTTTCTTGAGGAAGACTTTAGCTATCTCAACCCAGGGGGATTGGCTTTCACAAACAGGCGCTGCAACCACTTACCTACTATTAGGGCCACATTACGGCATCTGATATCCTGGAGGCCAAGACCTCCTTGGGCCTTAGGTAGCTTGAGGGGCTCCCACAGTACATGGTGCATTCTCCTTTTATCTCCTTCCTCAGTCTAGAGAAATGCTCAGAACAACCTCCACCTCCAACCATTGGCATTTGGTGAAGTGCCAGAGATCGATGCCAGATAGGTGGTTGTTGAGGAAAGGATCTGATGGATGATGAGAGTTCTCACATTCCATCCAAGGCTCATGTCATGCCAGGCTCTCAATTTAGACTTGACCCTTTCTAGGAACCATTTGAACCTCTATCACTTGTGTGCTCCTAGATATCAAACAATCTCCCCTTTCTTGACAATCTGCATTAGTTTGTTAGCGAGCCAATCATGAAGAGGGCCAGCCACCCTTACTAGGAAAGTGTTCTGCCAGCTACACTGGGAGCTAGAGGCTTTGCAGAAGTGATCTAGGATGTAGAGGAGGATTCTCACACTGTCAAGGTCTTTCAAAGAAAGGGCAAGGGTATCGTCAGCGAGAAGAGTTGAAGGCTGAACTGATTTTCAAATGGGAGCTGGAGGCCCTGGAGAGATCCGTCCCCGATGGCTATTCTAACTTTGTGGATTAGTGGTATTGTCCCCATGGCGAACAAGAGAGGCGCTAAGGGGCAGCCTTGTTGAATGGATCATTTAAGATCAAAGCATCCTACCATGCCTCCATTCAGACACAGGATGGCATTACCGAAGAGGGCTGAGACCATGTTGCAGAAGCCCTCACATAAACCTAATCTTTTCATCACCTCCATAATGTAGTCCCACCGGACACTGTCATAGGCCTTGTCGAGGTCAAAACCGAAGAGTAGGGCCTTCTGCCCTATTTTCTAGGCATAGTCTAGCAAGGCAGACACATTGAGGATGTTGTCAAAGATATCTTAGTCTTTGACAAACCCACATTGCTCTAAAACCGCGACCGCAGACATACACACCTCTCAAATTCTGATGGCCATCGCTTTTGCTAGAATCTTATAAGAAATATTAAGCATGGTGATTGGCCGCCAATCACCTACCTTCAATCTGTTTACCCATTTGGGAAAAAGCTTGAGGAGCCCCGTGTTCACAAAAACTAACAGGGATCCCCTATTGATGGCGTGGTTGACCATGTCCATGAAGTCATTCTTTAATAGGTCCTAGAAGTTAATGAAGAATTCTACCATGAAGTCGTTGGAGCCTGGAGCTTTGTCCTTTGCCATTGCATTAAGGGCTTCATTTAGTTCTTCTGCCTTGAATGGTCTACCCAAGATTTGGTTGTGGTAGTGCAACACTTAGGGGTTGAGGTCTTCGATGAGGGTTCCAAGATCCTACCACCAATCCGCATCCTGAGTTGCTTCCTCCCCCACAATCTAATTAAGCTCCTTTATGAAAGTGTCAGCAATGTGCCAGAAGTTTGTGACCAGAAGACTAGGATGTGATCAAACAGAGTTAGGTAATCCCCTTTCATTAGAGCATGTCCTTCGTCGAAGGCGTAGAAGCGATCCAACCAACTCGATCTAAACTCTGACCCTACTCTACCATTTGACCAAGTAAATCCTTTCAGGGTGTCATTGTCAAAGTCTATGCAGTCCACTAGCCCCTTGCTGAGTGAGAGATCTTCCTAGGCATCACGTTCTTGGGATGAAAGAGGAGGCGATGCATGTGACCTCTATCTTGGAGCCCTTCTATAAAATTCGAATCCCCTCCTATGAGCTAGTGATCCCCATCACGTTTTTCCTAGAGGCACTTCCAGCCATCAGACCTTTTCGAAGACGAGTTGGGAGCGTAGACACTAGCCAGTCAAATTGGGAATCTATCAACAGTGGCCTCAATGGCTACAACACACCTAACCAATGTCCCCCCTCTCCCTCTATTGGGGCAGTTCTAAAAAACATCAAACTCCATTTTCTTGCATGTATTCCAAAACCCATCCATGGACCCGCATTTTACGTCCTGCAGCATGACGACTAATCTATGAAAAATATTTGAAACCTATTGAGAATATTTTTGTACTTAATTATAGATCCCTAGGATATCGTGCATGTGTTAAGCCAAGGCTACAAAGGATATGGTTCACAACATGGCATTAAAAATTGTAGTGTATATGTGTAAAAAATCAAAGATCGATCAAATATAGGATGCAAAGAATGAGGGTTTGTATGATTGACCTACGTGTGAGAAGAATGCAAAGTCTCCTGGGCCCAAAATCCTCCCCCCACCCAAAGCAAAAAAACCAAACCTTTTTTGGGGATACAAAAATGGCAACCGTTTGAGGCCTCGAGTGCCACTCTGTGGGCAACCAAAAATAAAATAAAACCTTTTCGGGCCCAAAAATGCTTGCAAACCCCCCATACGAACATTTTTAGATGCCAAAAGCCATTTTTGGGCCCAAAAAAAAAAAAAAGGCTTTCTTAAAGGCCAATG
Organism: Dipteris shenzhenensis; assembly: GCF_047967505.1. NCBI lineage: Eukaryota > Viridiplantae > Streptophyta > Polypodiopsida > Gleicheniales > Dipteridaceae > Dipteris > Dipteris shenzhenensis. The sequence goes on along the minus strand of NC_141598.1, from coordinate 38,817,868 downwards.
ATGGCAATGGGGCCAAAAATGGTTGTAACCCCCCCAATGCTAGTGTTGGAGTTACAACAGGAGAGGTGAGAGAAAATGAATTCAGTGCGGTTGGAAGAGTGGGGTAGCCATCGACTACATGTATTGTGTGGGTTGGTTTATTTTCCAAATGTGCCAATTCTTTATTATACATTTCCCCATTTACGGATGAGTGATGCAGCAAATTGTTTGGCCCAATTTGGACTAAAAAATAACATTGAGGGTTCATTCAAATGGCAAGGGCGTGGGGGGCATCTAGCCAGAGCATAACTAGCCCCGTTATAATAATGCATCGTGATCTCTCTCTCTCTCTCTCTCTCTCTCTCTCTCTCTCACACACACACACACACACACACACACACACACACACACATGCACGCACGCATGCACGAGCATGCACGTGTATGCACACACACATAGAGGGAAGGAATCTAGACATGTAGGTGGTGGCACAAGTAACATGCAATGGGTGGTACAAATTCTCGGTACGAAGGATGGTGCGGATGTAATTGAGGATGTGCTATGTCTCTCAGACATGCACACAAAACCAGAGCATAACTAGAGGTTGCTAATCCAGCCATACCTTTCCACCAACAATTACGTTAGTCTAGCTTGCCATGCCATTTGAACCCCTCTTTGTGAGAGAGAGAGAGAGACACACACACAAGCCAAAATCAAAACTGAAAAGACATACCAGGCTACTACTAACTTCAAAATGGTATGTAGAAAAAACGTGGAGATTGCAATACAATTGCAAACAACCACGACCAAGTGTGTGTTAGGGGGTGTAATGGACCAGACTTGAATTTTCACAAAGTTCAATGAACTTTCATGCTTACTACATCAATGATGCTAAATTACGTATCACATCCATCCTAAACAAATTCTTTTTGCTTATTACACAAAACAATGAAGGTGGAATACATATAGACTGCAATTCATACATCTACAAAACATGTTCCTTATCCGTAGTACTAATCCACAATATACAGTTCAAATTTGTTATGATTTCATCTCTTTGCATGTGGTTTAAGTTCTTTTGCCTCTTAAATTTGTTCTAATCTCTTTACATTATACATATTTATGTGTGTGTGTGTGTGTAAATACAAATATAAATATAAATATAACTATACATATAAATATATATGTGTATGTATGTATGTATGTATATTTATTTTATATTTATATATGTATATAGGTGGGTGTGTGTGTATTTTAATGTTAGCCATTTTTCAGTGGTATTCTTAAGCTAATGTTGCCTCTATTTGTATATATATAGCTATATATAGATATATAAATATATATTTTCATATAAATATAAATATTTATATTTATATATTTATATGTGCTTATGTATCTATGGTTAAAGATTTATATAGCTATGCTCTTATGTATATATATATATATATTCCCTTTGTTTTTTTAATATATATATATGCATATATATATATATATATATATATATATATATATGTATGTATATGCATATATGTATATATGTATATGTATATGCTCTCATATTTATGCTCTTATATGTATGCTTTAAATGTTTAGATTAGTTTAAAGTAGCATCGTTTGATTAATCTAAAGAGTGCAATATCGATCTCTCAAAGTTGCATCGTCTAATTAATCTAAAGAGTGCAAGATTTTGGTAATTAGGCAATAGCTAGGAAAACCTAACTCTCTGCCAGAAAATAAATTAGTTGGCCGTTTTGACGTGCCTCTCTTTTGACTTGTCTGTTCACACTTTGTCTCTATTCAGAGTGGGAATGACAAGGTCACCTTGCATCATCTTTTCGTTAAAGTTTTTGAAATAATTAAAGTAGTGTCATGATACCTTTGTTAGAGATTTTAGAAGTCGTGTTCAAAAATGGATGAGTAGGTGTCCTCAGCTTTGAGCCCTTTGAGGTCGAGGGAGAGGCAGTGTGGTTCTCATAAAAAAAGTAGGATAGTTGTTCAATTATTTGATTGATTTTTACTTGTAGTTAGTGTTAAGAAACTTTTTTCTAACATTTTTTTATAATGATTAATTATTAATTCAAGGTGCCTTTGCATCTAAGCACTATGGCTATAGGTAGATGTAGTTTTAAGGGTGGTAGGACATTAATGGTTGGCAGTGCTTTGTGGAATCTTCGACCCTGTGCTCTTTCATCTTTGGCTATGGGTCTCTCTAGCTTCCTTCCTTTTGATTAGGGTCTTGATGGCTAATGTTCATATTCTTTGGGAGTTGGACAACACCATGGATCTTAGTGTTTTTATCTGTATAAGAAGCTTCTATGTATTCCAGCGGAGATCTGACCATGTTTGAATTGAAGGGTTGACAAAGTTTTATGTCAGACAGCTCTCTACCTATGCTTTTGGTTGCTCTGAGAGGGTTGCACCAATATTTCTTGTTAGGTCTTCAGAAGGTAGTTGGCAAAGCTATCAATGTACATGAAGCGGGTTTCTTGCCATGATCCTGGATGTCTCTGTTGATTTGCGTTTATGCTAGGAGCTCCCTTGTCCTTTAGCTTGTTGATTGTCATTCCAGATCATCACCTGCTAGCCTTGCTTCCTTGCCTTACTTCCTTAGCCTATCTAAGTAGTCATTGGGTGAGCACTCTCTACCAGGTGGTGTTAAAGTTGTTCGTCTAAATTTGGCTAGATGTGTGGATGTTCCTTCATGCTTCGATTGACATTGTGAGCATTAACCAAGCTTTCCTTTGCTCATCTCGCCGGTGTTATGCCTCTACTGATATCCTTTTGACTCGCCTACTTCGTCTTCTTCCTTGCCAACTTCTCACAAAGTTCTTAGAAAATGGACATGCCCTATCTTGCTAATGTAGAAAGGCTACTCATTCCAGCTGGTTCATTTCTCATCTCTTTCTAAGATCATTGCAGCTTGCTCTTTTAGCCTACTCTCTCCCTCTTTTTTTGTGCTTCTGGGTCATCAAGGAACTTGAAGATATGGTGGGGTGACAAATCGACATGCCTACCTCAAACGTTTGTGATCTTCACAAAAGTCCATGTGCATCTCTCAACTTGTTGTTCCATTGTGTTAGGGACTAGGCTTCATGTGTGTGCATGAGCCTCGTGGCTTTTGTGGCACCATGCTTCAAGTCTTGTGCCTCCCCGCCTACTCTTTGTTGGCCATTTCTTTGCTTTACATTTTGGTCATCCCACTATCCTTTGCTCCTTGTACTCCTACCTCACCAGTCGTTCCATCCACGAGGAACGTGGTTTTCTCTTTGCCTCTCTTGCTTCTTCCTCGTCCAGTGTTTCTGGGCCTCAATGCATCAGGTAGGCCGTTTCCCTTCATCTCATTTTTTTGTGTTACTAGAGTGTGTCATTCATCCTTGGTTTATATAGGTATACAAATATAATAATATATAAATATAATTATAAATAAATAAATGTATGTATGTACGTATATATATATATATTGTTCATGAGTTTAAGTTATTCTTTGAAGTGTCCGACTCCCTTTGTTGGGTTTTTTGTTTGGCTAAAGTAAATTTTGCCTGAAATTATTTAGATACTTTATTACACACACATGCACACACACACACACACACACACACATAGTTCTATTTTCATATGCTTATGTATTTACATAAGTATGCATTTATTAAGTGTGTTATTTATTTTTATTTATCTTTAAGTTTAAGTGTATATTAGTCTATGATTGTATATATCTTATTATTTTTATTTGTATATATGATCATAGCGCAAGTTGCAAGTTTTGCTGCTGGTATTTTCTTTCTCTAAATTTGGTTTAACAAAAAGTGTCTAGGTAGAATTTATTTTCATTTGGTTTCTTTATATGTACACACATACACACATATAGTTTAATTAATATACATATTTGTGAGAGTGTATGTTTGGTGGGTTAGTTAAATCTTGTCATCTTTAAAGCTGGTATTTTTTCTTGTTTATTCTAAGGTCAGCTTTAGTTTGGTATATCTATATAGATACATGAATGGATATATATATATATATATATATATAGGAATGTAAGCTCTATTCGTTATCTCATCTATATATATATAGAGAGAGAGAGATATATATATATAGATAGATAGATAGATATAGCTATAGATATATGTATTTATATGTATATATATATATATATACATGTTCATGTTTAATAATTTAATTATAGTTATGATCTTTTTTCTTTATTCCTTTTGAGTTAATGATTTTGATTGGTTGCCTTAACTGCTTCTCTTTCTTTACCTTTATATAAACAAATAAATAACTAAATAAATAAATATATGTATATAGGTGAAAGTGTATGAGATAATGAATAGAGCTTGCATTCCTTATTTTGTCACTTGGCCATCTTCAGTTTCTAAGGTGTGCTGAGTTTTATTTACATAACTATAGATAGATATATGAATCAATCTATCTATCTATCCATCTATATATGGTTATGTATGTATGTATGTATACATACAACGGTGAGAAACATTAGAAAGCTCCAATTCATCTCGATAATCCAAGACAGCTGGTACTTCAAGGTTGCCTACAAACTTGTGAGAGTTCCATTGCTAGTCACACGTATTCGATGCAGTCCCTTCACTCTTCTTGGAGCTCACATCCAACTCCCTCACTTCCTTCTAGTGTTCTCAGTTCAATCTCGTATGCATTTTCCTATTCTTCATGTTCAACAAGTTTGAGAATGGTGGTCTTGTACTACCCTACTCTAGTTTCTCCTTTGGATGCCATGATTCTCGAGGGAAGGGGAAGACGTTCCCTCCAAGGTGCTCCTTTGGTATGCTTCAACATTAATTATTGGCTGTTGCATATCCCTATCTCGGTCAGTGAAAATATCTAGCCATGATCTTGAGTTTTATCGTAGAGCGGTGTCCATTAGAGTCTCTTCAATTACCTAGTGTCCATACTTCCAACGGTAAGATGGATAGGGTCTTCTCTTGATATAACATTCAAGTTAGAAGCTTCAATATTACCTTTACCTTTCGTCCCATCTCTGGGTCCCTTGTATAATCTCGATACTTAGGGGTATCCATAGGTATCTTTTGAATAACCACGGTATACTCGCTATTGCCTATAAATCTCCCTTGTAGTCACGGTACATTCCCTTACCCATGGTAGTCCAATTTGTAATGTGGAGAACACTATCCATCGTTAAATTAACTAGAAGTAGTTAGCTAATGCACTCCCCATTCTCTCTTCCTTAGTACTCTTATCTATCTCCAATAATACTTTACAACATAATTTTGCATCATAACTCATGTAAAATTCCGGTTCTCATGGTCCGGATACAAAAATTAAGGTCAATTATGAAAATACCCTTGGTATATAAGTGTTAGTCATCTCTCATTATCCTTGGTACATATGTATCAATTATTATCGACTATAATTATTCTCCATGATCATGTCTCAAAGCATTCTCCTTATCATAACTCAGTATATGCTTTACTCTTTTTCCTTACCATATAGTAATATACCATATTAGGAAAAGCCCCAATAAAATTAATATATTTTCTGGCACTTCTAACAATGGGAGGATATATGTGTGTGTGTGTGTGTGACCCACCTACCACATACCCGCAGGTCCAACACACAATCCAAGTGAGGGCAGTAGACCACCCATCACTATGGATTGGGTCGGACTACTGCCCAAGAAATATATATATAATTTATACGTTCCTATGAGTTGTGGATTGTGGAGGTGTACCTACCTAACCACTTCCTCAATTTTTGAAGGTCCAAGTTGTATCCACGAAACTCCTGCTATAAGAATCCTCTTATAAGTCTTCTACTTTTATCGCACTTGAACCCATTCTTTTAAAAGTTCCCGATAAATTTCTTAATCTGCCCAAAGGCATTGAAATCCTCTTTCTCAGTATGCAGTATGGGCATTACTTGTTGTGAAAGGATTACGCTCTCGAAGAATGATAGGGGTTAGTTACTATCAGCCCATATGAACTTACATACTGGGTAGTCCAGGGACTCAGTTTTATCATATTTGTTCATTCATTGCTATTCCATTGCTCTAATTGGTAACAGTAATGGACATACTCAAAGAGTTGGTTCTTACTCCTCTTGCAATACCATCCTCTCCAATTTGTACATCCACTGTAGTGTCTTTTATTTCCAAGAATTGGAGGGGGTAAATCAAACATGGATTGATCTCATCTTTCTCTTGCACTTTGAAGATCTCTCGAGGAATCCACATTGATTAAAAATATATCATCCATATATCTAAAATGGGTGTTCAAATTTGGTAATCTTCCCCAATCATTATCCTTCCATAATTTCTTAATGAAGTTAAACTCAAACCAATGTAAATATAAATTACACCATAGGGGTGAGCAGGAAAATCCCATAGGTATGCCTGAGATTTGTTTATACACTTGTTCTCCTAATCTCAAGTGCATGTTTTCCAGGAGCCACATATTGATCATGATACATTCCTATATAGACCAAGATATCATGGTTTTGCTCCGTCTATCACTCCATGATCTTTCTTCCTACTCCAGTTTAGGTTCAGATATCTCTTTTTCTTCCCTCTATAGGCCATACTGATGATTTTTTATATGACCTTATTCAACCCATATTGTCCATCCAAAGGGATGTTTTCATAACATTTACCTATATCTGCACTGAACACCGAGTGGATCCTTTTTGGTAAATTTAATTTTACCTCATAGATGGAACTGAATATCCAAAATGCCCTTACGGTAATGTTGGCTTCTAGTATGATTTGCTCTTGAAGATCCCTGGATGAATTCATGATGGGATCCAAGCATGCTTGTGTAAAGCAAAAGTGATCAATGACGCCAATTCCAAAAAGATACAAAGCTGTGCATTAGTAATCCATCTGAAAGTGTTCTTGTGGTCCTTGAAGGTAGCCATTAAATATGGTAATGCATGGGAGTCCAAAGTAATATTTAAGTTAAAGTTTTGAATATCTTTGACCAGTCGGTCTAAGATGTATGGGCTATCCACTCTTGCGAAGTCTCTGCTAGATACTATTAATATAGCTTGGTCGTAAATGAACTTCTTACAAATATACGCTAGAGTCAAAGCTGACTTATCTGTAGAAGTAATAAGAAGAGAACTTGTCAGTCTTCTAACTTACTTCTTAATAGACGGTGTCCTCAAGAGATCCCCACTTCCAACAATGTTTAGTTTCTTCTTCTCAATTCGTCTCCTCAAATATTTAGTGCAAAATAATCCAAATTCCCTCTCCATTGGGTTCAACATTTCTAAAAACCTGGGACTTAATGTTATTACTTGGTTCCAGATCATATACAATACTTCTAGTGTCCCATCAATACTCAACTCTTTTCTAGGGATATGTCCCAAACCCTTCTTCATATATTCCTTTAATGTGTTCTCAATTACGATTTCATTATCAATAGTACATACATGTCCCCATTCCCTTTTTATGAATTTCCTAAAAGTATTAGTGTCACAGTGACATACAATCTTTGATCCATCCGTGAATATTGTCCCAGGTTTACAAAGCAAAGATGCTAAATTACCAGAAAAATTCCGAGCAATGCTAATATCTTTTATGGTATCAATCATACTATCCATCTTGTGGTGGGAGAAAAAGTCCATAAATAGTTTTTTAATTGAAAATATTTCAAGTAGAGGGTTATCAAATAATGCATGCATGAAGACATTAGACTTCTTCTCTTTACTCTCATCAGAATTTTCTTGTTATGTGGTAACATCACAATACTTCTCAAGCAACCGTCACAGACCTACCATTAATCAGTCCTTGTCATCATAAAGTAGATGTCGTATACAAAGATTCTTGTTCTTTGTATCAGTGTATGACATGGTCTTACCCCCTCTTAAGATCTTTGATGGTTGTACCTAGGATTCCGAGCTATCCAAATGCACTAAACTCTTTGAAGGAGGTTGCCATTCAATCATATTACTGGAATAGTGGTCTCTTAGTAAGTATTAAGTTGTGGGCCCCCAGCCCCTTGTATATCCGATGCATCCTGCTAATCTCCCTCTTGCTCGAGATCCAAATGCTCTAGAGGGCAACATCTCAGGGGACCGTAGCATGAGTTCCCCATACGACATCACTCCTGGTGACGGTTGGGGTAATAATGGAGCAAGGGGGTTCTTCTCCAAATTCTTAACTGCTAATAAAACCAGCTCCCTCATGTAGTAGAATGTGAGAGAAGCCTTGCAGAATATAGCCATATCACTAGCCTTCATAAATCAAAAAATCATAAATATTAGTAATTTCACTTTCAAGTACCAATTATGCTAAAATGCATCAATGAATGAAATTATATTATACATTCCTTCATAAATAAAATGAAGGAGTTGAAGGCAGCTTTCAATGGTCCATTTGGAAAGAACACTAGTAAGTTGTACAGCATATACCAAACTCCATGGTCATACCATAATGGATGTGCCCTGCAATCAATCCTTTCCTCCAAACATCTGCATTTAACATAAGGTCTCCCAACATTGAAGATATCATTTAGGTACTTAGGAGTTCTCCTTTCCGTTTCTAATATCCGGCTCTTACACCTCCCAAAAACACCCATGGGAGAAGGGCACCTGCCTGTGGCAAACGTTGACAATGGTCGAAAATTGGAAAAAGGGTGGTTGTGTGTGATGCTAATATTCAAGCTCTACGCCTGCCTCTTTGCGTCCATCTTCAATGTTTTAGATGATTTCACAAGATCAGCCAGAAAAAGCCACATATCTAGTGCAAACGGTGCTTAATAAATTCATATCATGAAGTTCCCAAATTTTGTTATCATATGCCAACAATTTCGCTTCCAACACCCGTGGAGGGAAATATGGATTAGTATATGTATGTGTGGAGCCCTTTTTTGGAGTGACTGTAGTAGACATAAGTTGAAAATATTCTCTTGTACATCTTCTAAAAGACCCTCAAGTTCGCAAAAGCTATGTTGTGTTGTGCTGGAGGATGACCCTTTTGGTAAAGAAAAACACTTCAGACCCAAAATTTTTGGGGACAAAGGCCCCGCTGGGGGAGGGAGATTAGAATATATGAAGAGGTTCCTCATTGTATCGAGAGACTTCTCCGCAAATTCCACCAAAAGAACATTATCCTCCTCCATTAACTGGTCCAAAGACAGAGATAACTGATTGATAACCTCTAGAATTTTCTATGTATTTCCCTTACCAATTACTATGATTCTACACCAATCATTGATCGGCAATTGCATAACTAGTAGTTTATTTGATTCAGGGTGTTCTTTCATTTCCTGCAATGGATTCACATGTCACTTGCAAACATTTGATGCTTTTAAGTGGTTGTTTTTTGTGTTTTTTAAATTGGAGTAGGTAGAATTGGTAGCGTAGCTGTGCCAAACTAGGAGTCGCTACTAGAAAATTAACGTAGCAACTCAGTCAATTGTTGCTAGTATACTCCTGCTATATAACACAACAACTGACATGTGGATTGCCAACTAGCCACCCACCCCCATCCACCTCACCTAACACCACATGGCAGCTAATGAACTAACAATCGTCACTTTAGAGGTCAACCCCTGCTTTAATGCTAATGCAACGATTGGTGACTCGTCACTTTATTGCTAATGCAGTAACTTGTGACCCGTTGCTATATCCATTCGCTTCTTTATTCAGTTGTCACTACTATAATCACCCATTGCTTTATTGATAATGCAATGACTTATCACCTGCTACTTTATTGGTTGTTGCTTTATTCACCCATAGCATTATTTAGTCGAGCAACTTTAAGAGTTACTGCTATCTTGCTAAAGCAGCGGCCGTCACTACTTTATTGTTATCATAGTGACTAATAATGTGGAAACTCACTGAGTCATTGCTTTAAGGTTAATGCAGTGTCTGTTACTTTAAGGGTTAGGAAGACACAGAGACTGGACAGCTTTGTGGAGTAGGCGACACATGCACCTAAGGTCTAGGAGGGTGATAGGTGTTTCCAACAACATCCTAACTGATCCATCTAGTGCCGCACTGTCAGTTCCATCCAGGATCTCGACCTTGAGCTTGTATTCGATGCATGGTCCCATGCACATTAGGTCCTCAAGTTCAGGTGATGCTATGAGCTTTGACACTGAAATGGGGAAAAACTTGAACCCGCCGAATCCGAGAGCCTCCATGGCTCCCAACTCTAGCTTTGTAAGGCCCTAGTCCCCACCCCTTCCAACACAACCTTGTGTTTGAGGGAGTCATTCTCCAATCTCATGGGAGGGTTTAGCTTGGCTGACCCCCAACAAATCAATTCATTTTCGAGGCAAAATAGGGTGGCTGAGGAGCACCAAGACCCACCATCAACTGCAATATTCGGTAATGCACCAAGCAAGCCTATACCCTGCATCATCACAAGGACTTCTAAGCCTTGGATACCGAAGTACTAGTCCCAAAGGATAGAGGACTGATACCCAAGCACTAGTCCCGAAGGATGGAGGACTGATCAAATGGACTTTGGGGTTAATACCTTCCCACAATCAATAGCCCCTCGTCCTAATCTGTTTGCAACTTTGGGGGGAGCTCTAGAGAGCACTTCCTCCCCCACTACTTCATTCTATAGGCCATTTCCAAATGTGAAGCCAAGGCCCATATCGGTAATACCAATAGACCCAAGCCCTAGACCTGAGCCCATTGCATATGCTAGCTATAGGTCCAATGAGCCCATTGCGTATGCTAGCTATAGGTCCAATGAGCCCATTGTGTATGCTAGCTATAGGTCCAATGAGACCAAGACCATCCATTTCGATTCCTATCAGGCCGACAAACCTTTATAATCGACCCTAGGGAACACCCAACTTTGGTACTATGCTAGTCCCTCAAGCACCTCTGCCTACACCATATACGGTATTCATCACTAATGAGGCAATGAAGATCCTAGTGCAAGTGCTAGAAAGTGGGGTGGAACCACAAGTAGTCATGGGGAGGGATACTAATGCCTCACACAATCACCTGATCACGATCTTTAAGCTCATCACTAAGTGCTTAGGTGAAGGAGATTGTGTCTCCCACGTTGAAAGGTTTGAGCATATCTATGAGACCTTTGGAGACTTGGTGAATTGGATAAAGATAATGCTTTGGGCTTAGCCTTGATGGCAAGGCAGGACAATGTACAGGGAGACCCTAAGGAAGGCCTTCACATGCCCAAATTGGAGTCCAATCAACTAGTTGTACGAAGTTAAGCAAAAGGAGCATGAAACCCTTTGGAAATATATTGCAAGAATAAAACATCTAAATTCCCATTGTGAACCACATGAGAGAATGAGTGATAGTAGTTGTTGCCTCGATTCCTCATCAGATTAAGGGATGCTAAGTTGCATGATCATCTTTTCACCCTAAATCCCTCATCCCTCGAGTTGTGTAGCTTGAGTGCCATGCTCCTGGATGACAACATGAAGGATAAGTCATAGCCCGAGAAATCCCCTGTTGCCCCCTCAATAGTGTCTCATTTGGTCAAGACCATTAGCTCTGTTGAGGCCAAGGATGCCGCCCAAGTGACTAATGGCATAAGCATATATGAGGTAGCCATGGAACTACTGAATTGAGTGGCCCAACAGCTCAAGGGTGGGCTGGGCAGGGAAGGCCCAAGTAATCCACACTTGTTTTCGAGACGAGACAATGTGTGGTGTGGGATATGCCCATGCAACCACCGAACAAATGAGTTCCCTCACCTACAAGCAAGGCCAGTGCTCTACTGTACCCATTGTGCTAGGTAGGGAAATCATGAAACTTTACAATGTTGATACCCCAAGCCGATGGCCCCACCCATGTACAAACAAAGTTAGCCATTGTCCTTTTCGATGCCACCTAATCAATGTAATTAGGTCCAGTTAGCCTTACAAGGAGCCCCTAAGGCCAACCAAGGGCCATTACGGGCTCAAACCTTGCCTTTGCCTTCAGCAATTCTAGGTCCAATTCTAGGTCCACAACCCCCACCACCACGGATTACTCTCATAAATTAGGTAATCATCAAGGAGCCACCAAGTGATTGGGAGGACCCTGACTATGCCTTACAATGCAATAAGCAGGAGACATGAACATCGTGAATCATAAACCAGCAATTCAACATTATACTTGCCAAGGTCCGCATCATCGTGTAAGTGAGTGTCCATACAAAGCAATTACCAACTAGGTTATAGCCTATTATAAATGTCAAGGATCTCACTTCCTTAAAGACTACCCATACAAGGATGATCAACTTGCACTCCGGCCTACCGCACCCAATTCAAGCACTCTGTTGTGTTTGGATTGTGGGATGGATCATCTGTATAAGGATTTCTTCATGAGGAAAGCTCCTAGACTAGCTCTTGATTCAAAAGCCAGCATTAACTTGCTGAGTATTGAGAGGGGCCAGGTGTCTTCTGTATCACTAAATGTGATCACTAGGTCCCAAGCTAAGACCATGAGTAAGGAGCTTTGCAAACAAGCTAATAGGGAGAAGGAAACTGCCTCCCAATTCAAGGGCAAAGGTGAAGCTAGTGCACTTAAGGTAGGGAAAGGTTTAGATCAGTGAATTGTCACATCTAGAGTGGTTCGGGGATGAAGAGACCACCAATGGTCTCCACCTTGACCTCATCGGGTCCTGTGAGATTGATCGCAAACCCCGCCATGCCATGGCTTGAGGATAAGGTTAGGGTAGGTGAAATGCAGCATCGTAGATGGGCCGTAAGCCTAGGCAGCTAAAACATCACTATTGCACTTTTGTACGTAGATGATCTAATTGTGATCGGTAGCAATGATAGCTTCATAAAAAAGCTAAATCAAGACTTATCATTAGAGTTCAACATGAAAGATCTTGGACTTATGCACTATTGTCTTGGTATTGAGTTATGGAGAGACTCAGATAGCACCTTCATAAGTTAGTTAAAGTATGTTGACAATCTTCTGAAGAAGTTTCAAATGGTAGATTGCAAGATTGCAATCACTCCCATGGAACAGAGTTTAAAACTTACGAAATATTCAAAAAAGCCTATAGCCAATGATGAGTACTATCGGCAGCTCATGTCTTATTTATTTGACTATCACAAGGCCATATATTTGTTATGCAATAAGTTCACTAGCACAGTTTATGGCAAATCCAAAATAGTCTCATTGGAATTTAGCCAAAAGATTCTTGAGATACATCAGAGGTACAAGACAGTTTGGAATATAATACAAACGAAGTCATCCAAGGTTGCATGGAGAGAGTGACAATGACTATGCAAGAGATCATGAGACTAGGAGATCCACATAGGGATATGCATTTTTCCTTGGTCAAGGTGCTATATCATGGTTGTCAAGCAAGCAACCAACTATTTCTATGTTTTCAACATAAGCAAAATATAGGGCACTCACAATAGGTGCATGTGAAGCTATATGGCTCATAATACTATTGTCAAAAACAAATTGCTTTAATGAATCAAAGACAACAACAACATACTGTGATAATCAATCAGCTCAAGCATTGGCCAAGAATCCAAAGCACATTGTTGTTAGAGAGCATTTCATCAGAGAAAGAGTGTTACTTGGTGACATCACACTACAGCATTGTGATAGCAAAGAAAACATTGCAGACATCTTCACCAAACCACTTGGCAAAGAGATTTTGAGAAGTACCGACAAGCTCTTACTTTGACGTAGAGGAAGGACATTCCCATTAAAGGAGTGTGATGGAATGTCATGCTTAGTCCTTCTTCGATTCCCCAAAATGATCATCTTGAGGGAAGGCCTACTTCATGATGTTGATCTTGAGGGAAGGTGTTGAGGAACCATATCAACATAATATGTTCTATATGTGCATAGTACTAACCCAATAGAGTGCTATAAAGAAAAGGGTAAGAAACCCTAACCCTAAAGGGATTTGTATATATTCTACAGTTTCAACTAAATCTAGTGTACAGTTAGTCATTTGTGGTGTGCTCTCTAGCTGTTCCCTCTCTCCTCATCTTCACTCTTCTCCTCTCCTCTCTCTCGATTTGTTCATTGGATGCATGTCTTGGCGACCATAGATGTAGTCGAAAAGCCAAGAACCAAGGTGGCGATGTATGATCCCAAAGGTCTAGGTATAGTAGTTCTCCTTAACATGTTAAATATTTGGAGGGCCCCAATTGAGGACCAAGGGTAAGAAAAGTGAGAATAAACCTTCATTGGCTAAGGTATGTTGGCATCTTGATGGTACACCACAAGTTTTCATCAAATTGGGGTGCCAGATTGGATAGAATAAAGGCCCCCCTCAGTTTCCTTGAGGTGGAAGAGGCCCCTTTTATAGAGATGCCTCCTCTTGAGGATAAACCACTCCAAAAAGCAAGAGCACCCAAGGCCAAATATGCTAAGACCCCCTATAAGGGAGGTCAAATTGCTCCAAAAGTCATAGAAGAGGACGGGGATGAGGAAGAGATAGCAGATTTGCATCAAGTCCCTAGGCCCTTTAAGGCTTACAAAGTACAAGACCATATAGTACTATTAGAACATGCTAAAAGTTGAGCCGAACAAGATTACTCTATTGGCTGGCCTACAGCGCATGAATTCATAAGTACTTTGATACCTTTTTTTCTTTCATTATTTTGTGTTGTATAATTCTTTACCTTCATTATTTTTATTTTGTACAAATGAACTAATCTTTTGATGTATCTTGTAGTATGAATGAGCATGCCATCATCAAACCTAGCCTCCGAGACACACTCATAAATGCACACAACATTTGTGAGTGTGATCCTACGATATTTATGAGATTATTGCCTCCTAATGAAGTGAAATCCATAGAGAACTGGAGGGCTCATGAGAGTAAAGGAAAAAGGCCCTGGTTTCCGTTGACAAGAGGCTATCTTGCAAGATTGGTCCTTCAGGTTTAATGCTACACTTCTCTTGGTGCTTATTCTCTTTCATTCCCTTTCTTTCTATAAAAGGAAATATTTTATGTAGGTTGAGTACAACAGAGAGCTTAAAAAATCAATTGATAAGATATCCACAAAGATGCCTATAGACCAAAGAATAGAAACTAAAGGAAAGCAATGCGTCTTGATTCAAAAGAGAATTGTTGACAGGATGGGAAAGGTGAGAGTTTAATTCTTCTTGTTGTTACATTTTTTAATCATTTTATGCATCTAACATGCAGTGCTTGGATAGGTTTTGAATTGCATAGATCCACGCTTGGGTGAGGCCTGGTTGGAAAAGTTATTTGCCTTGCGATTTGATGGTCTGGACTCTTGTGTAACTATGGAGAAGCTGCAACTCATAGCAAAGTCTGATTTGAGATTGGAGAAAAAAATCATTTTTCTTTCCTTGTTGGAGGCTACGAAACCAATGAGGGATATCTATTTCATGCATGTGGGGGATGTGGAGTATAGATGGTGAGTTATTCCTTTCATAAATAAACTTATTTTGCAATGTTTGTATGTATTATAGAAGTGCCATAAGTCTTAGTTGTGTGAATACTTTGTTTTCCACTTGTGTAGATGGATTAATAGAGAGATATTTCTTGAGAAAGTAGAGACCCAGGCTTTGAAAGTTCATTGATGACTTGAGGATTGTAACAACCATGGGCATTCCTTTAGAGACAACAAAAAATTACAGAATGCAACAGTACATGGAGGACATAAAATTGGAAGGAAGAAAGCACTTGTTCTTAGCTCTACGATCAAAGGATTCAAAGATTGAGAGTAAGGGAGGAAAGAAAGTAGACGGTCTCTCTGAGTTGGACATGGCCACTCACAGGGTTGTGGTCCCTTTTAGTTTTAATGATGGTGCTTTTCTATTTTTGTTTTGTGAAGCTTATAACAACATTGAACTTGACAATCAGTTTTGTTTGTCTCAAATTTTTTGTGAACTTTTCTTTATATAGGAGGTCCAAATAATTAGTGATTATTGATTTGTAGGTACCTTGCTCATTTGGTAAGAGAGAGAAAGATCTTAGAGATTCCAAATTTGTGCAAGAGTTGGGTGGAAATTGGTCATGTTGCTTGTATGTATCCTCCTGGCATGCACAATCACTCTCAATGGAAACTTGCAAATTGTCCAAGCAACACACTTCTGTGTGCGAGACATCCACGACACTGCACCACCTGCAAAGGTGAACACATAACCAGAAGTGGATCTCCTACTATCCACATGCCCTGCATAGTCTGAATCTGTGTACCCAAGTACATGCATGTCTCCTCTACCAAAGCAAATGCACATCTCCTTGGTACCCTTCATGTACCTCATGATGCACTTAACTGCCTCCCAATGCCTCTTTCCTGGATTAGCCATATACCTGCTAACAACTCCCACTGCAAATGCAATGTCTGGTCTAGTGACCTCAGGTTTGTATACAGGTCATTTGACACCCAAATCATGTCAACTACAAGAAACATTAATCTTGAGATTTTAGTGAATCTAGACAACTCAAATCACATTACTTGGAAATGTACATTGGTTTATTGGATGACAAATGGGAATATGTTGATGGTACATTAACAAACTAGCTATTGGTAATCCAAGAGTAATCCATAGACACAATGTATTTCACATGCACGATTTAAATGGGATAGGAAGGACAAATACAATTACCATTTGAGAAAGCAAAATGTACAGGATGTTGTGCTTGGATAGTTAAATACAATGAAAACATTAAAAAAGGCGTGAGATATGTTTGCAACTTTATATGAGGCAAATGAATACCTAGGATCTTGATGAAGAGAAAGAAAATCAATAAAATCTTTTGACATGCGTATATAGTGAGACTCATAGGCATGAATATACAACTTGCAGCCATATGAGGGACTATGAAATATCAATAAATTGTGCAAGTCATCGTCAATAGACCCACTGAAGGATTTGAGAATTGAGTTGTTGGAAAAGTGTTAGTTGCTTTAGTCTCTCCTATGCTACTAAGTCCAAGTTACATTATCAAGATAATTATAATATATTATGAACTTGCTTTACTCTCCTAAATATGGAAAGTAGGTTAAGTTTCATTTCGGAGATTCTTCCCAAATAGTGGATTTCACAGAGCTATGTTGGCTACCTCTATAAGGGATTGTGGAAAAGATCGCTCACTTTTTTGGGCCCGCTCGCCTTTTCTCGCTCGCTCTATTGACTACCTTACAAAGAAGGAGACCAAAATGGGTACGACAGTCTTGGCAAGGTCAAGAAGGTGAACCTGGCTGGTATAGGAGAAGACCCTAAGACAATTTACATAGCTGATGACCTAACTCTTGAGCAAGAACAAGGCTTGCTTGCCTTGTCACATGAGTTTCAAAATTGTTTCACCTAGAAATACACCATCCCTATGATAGATGACATTAGATCGGTACAACAATGACCCTATCCCATGAACCCAAAATATGCAATGATCATCCGAGAAGAACTATAGAAACAAACCAATGCAGGTTTCATTTATGAGATTGAGCATACAGACTGGGTGTCGCCCATAGTCATGTGTGCTAAAAAACAATAGCAAGGTTAGGGTATGGTTTGATCTCAAGAAAGTACATGTGGAAACT
The DNA here is from genome assembly GCF_047967505.1 of Dipteris shenzhenensis. Lineage (NCBI taxonomy): Eukaryota > Viridiplantae > Streptophyta > Polypodiopsida > Gleicheniales > Dipteridaceae > Dipteris > Dipteris shenzhenensis. Next base: position 38,800,427 of record NC_141598.1, on the reverse strand, counting down.
CATAAGGATCACGACCAATTTCCCTTCACATAGCATGTCTTGGAAAGGGTCACAAGCAAAGAAGCATACAACTTCTTAGATGGGTTCTCAGGATATGATCAGGTGTCTATAGTGCCTCAAGATCAGTATAAAACTGCATTCACCATGAAATGGGGAGTTTATGCTTCAAAAGTTGATCTTTAGACTCTCCAAGGCTCCTGCTACATTCTAGTGGTGGTAGCTGATGATCACCTCCTTTAAGGAATGCCTAAGGGATTTTCTATAGGTTTCCCTAGATGATCTATGCATTCACTCTAAATGGGATGATCATTTTAAATATCTAAGACTTGTATTTGAGAGAGATGTCATCTCTATTGAATCTCCCTCAATCTCTTGAAGTGTCAGTTCTGGGTGAAGCATGGGGTGATACTCGGGCACCTAGTGTCCAAGAATGGGATTTCCATGGATTATAATAAGATCAAGCTAATTCTAGAACTACCCCCACCCACAAATAAAAAGGATGTACAGCGATTCAAGGGGCATACAAGCTACTACCATCACTTTATTTAGAATTATGCTGAGATTGCTTGCCCCCTATACAAATTGCTAATTGTGTTCTATTTGGACAGAAGAGTGTTAGTTATCCTATGAGACCCTTAAGTTGGTCTTGGCCCTCGCCACTATTTTGCGAGCTTCTGATTGGGACTTAGTATTTCATGTTCGCATCGATGTCTCAAAATTTGCTAGTAGGGTGGGTACTCGCACAACCAGGTGAGTTTATTAACTTGGATTACCCCATATACTTTTCTAGTCATTGCCAGCAAAATGATGCTGAGATGAACTATACCACAACTAAATGAGAGGGACTCGCCATGGTGTATGCAATTAAAAGGTTTAGGCATTACTTGTTAGCAAACAAGCTTGTCTTCTTCATAGATCACCAGGCTTTCCTATACTTAGTCAATAAGCCATGCATGACCGGTCACATCACTCGATGGATTCTTATCCTCCTAGAATTTGACTTCATAGTGGGAATCACAAAAGGACACACACACTTCATGGTGGCTTATCATATGTGTCTCAATTCCTATGTACTTGCACACATGGAGAAGTCCTGTAGAGTTAGTCAGGTAGTCAAAATCATCATCAAGGACCTCAAAAGTTGACTCGATGCTATATCCCTAACACAGTGAGACTGATAAAGGAATGACTAACTCAGTTGTCTCATTACTACTATAAAATTAATGTAGCAAACTCCGTACTCCCATTATGCTAAAAATCATGCCAATTGTTGCCATATTAATGCCAATTGCTACTTTACTGATAATGCCCGACCTCTAATTCTACAACACGCTATTCCATTAATGCCAATTGTTGCTAGAATAAGGCCACTTATTGCTTTAATAATGCTACCCTGTTGCTTTATTAACATCGAGTCACTACTATATCTCCTTGCTAATGCCAGTGCTACTTTATTAAAGCCAGTTGTTGTGCTATTTCTAAACATAACCCATTGCTTTAATAGGTCCCCTATATAAACAACCTGCCTCATTTGTCAATACCTCATTTGCATCGTACCAAATCTCAGTTCAATTTTTGTCCAAATTTCCACAGCCTCCTAGAGCTTCTGCTATCACTCCTATGCATTAGTCACCTACATGTCCACCATCTCTTCACACCCTGTCTCCACGCACGACCTCTTTTCAAGTGAAGAGCTCACTGGGCAACTCTTCATCAATATGTTACCCCTTCCACATCCCATACCATTTCCATACCGCTACCCAATCAAATGGAGTGGGAACAATTCCATGAAAAAGAGTCCCCAACACAACAATCCACTACTTGCACCCTCTACAAATGCAGAATCTAGGACACAATAGAAGTCAATAACTTCTCTGAGCATGTAGTACATTTCACAAGGTTCTCCCCTCTCGCCAAGGAGTGGCTCAAATAGTTGCAGGGCATGGTGCTGCACTCACAGTTTAGGTGCAACATAAAAAATTACAGGATATACTAGGCACTTCATGGCCCTGAGGTGGTGCCCTATGTCAGATCACTTGGATTGTAGATAGTAGCAGACAAGCCCCCTGCCATCTGAACCTCTGATAGGCTATCAAATTTGTGGCCAACTACAAGAAGGCAACGTGCACAACAAGATGGATGCATGAGGATGGAGAGTACCACTTCTAATATTATCCATCGGCTCCAAGACGCCTTCCGACACCTCCTAGGGGTAGTACAGACCACGTGCAAATTTAATTTTGGAACAAGACATGGATATCCTAACACTCCATTACCACCCCATTGTATAAAATTTCATGGCATGAGGTAGAGTGCTTCAAGAGTCTGCTAATTTCCTTATGACTACACCACTATTGGAACTTATAAAGCCTTTTATCCTAGAATACCTCCCTTGCAATCTTAAGATTCTCCAACGTAGTCTTGAATGGATATAGGGGTGCGGGCACAATGACGTCAAATTCATTTTCCACTGCCTGGTTATGGCAGGAAGTGAAAGATATCTCACTACCGACATCATGGTCCTTTACAATAATATTTTACAAGCCCTTCAGAACATGATTCAAACTGGCATAAGTCAATTTGATGATTCACATGTGGCCTACCCTACAAAAGTCCATCCTAATAATATGGACTTAACTTGGACTCTTTCTCTGACCTCCCCACACCCACCTCCCTCCTCACCCCGACACAACACCTGGCATAGGCCCAAGCTCCACAGTCACACTGGCACTCAGACAAGCATGGACTCCACCACACAGCCCTCTACTGCATAGCACAGAACAGGGGACATGCAATAGGAGTCTCTTGATGAAGAGGGATGCAAAGACATGGGTACCAATTAGTGGTACAATATACTAAAGCCCATGCTCTTCTCCCATCTGGAAGGGCCATACAAAGAGGAGCTAGAAGAAGAATTTGGCCAACATCCCCTAGAAGAAGAGGATCAGCATAGCCACAAGACTCCACACCAGATCACGATACCTACTATGAGGCAATAACTTCTTTCAAGTCAGTAAAAGAAGTGACAGACGTGAACAGGTGGAAAGGAAACCTGCAAAACTTTCATCTCTCTCAGAAAGACATTATGGAGGTGAAAGCTTTAACTAAGCTCATTCTATGCAACTTTTGCAAATGGCGATGTGAACATGATTGGCACACATGGGGAGGATATAACCAACCTAACTACAACATCATAACCCAAGCCGACAAAGATATTATTCTATAGACATTTCCAAAAACAAGGAATGGGTGGTTTCGCCATGGTAGACAGTAATCAATGGAGAATCCCATTTTTGAAACACACAACATTTTGGAGGACTTAATGCTATGTGGGGCATGAATGGTGGATCGACCCCACCTTCATGCTACTACGCCAATGCTGGAGTTGGCCCAATTTTGAGAAGATGCAAGAAAAAGATCCCAACATTGCATACAACTTCCCTCGCTTTAATTTTTTGGGGGTTGGCTCCTCCCTCGCCCTCGCTACCCAAATGGAGGAGTTCAACATGACATTTGCATCCATACTAGATCCAACAGTTGTGGCAACCATGAACTTTTTTTGGCTACTAACTATGTTGCTAAGTGACCTTCCTACTCTAGACCTACCGATGGAAGAGCACCATAAGCGTCTGCAAAAGCAAAAATAGTGTTCTATCTCAACGAGGGCCCCTTATTCCCTCAAGTAATACACATGTCCAAAATCTTCTCGGCCATCACATTTAGACATTTGAAGATATTTTCGAGACACATTTTTAGAAGCTGCTACATCCCGTTTGCCACATCTCCCATAGGATATTTGACCCCTACCAAATAATGAACAATGCCCTCAAGTCCAACATTATACACCCAACACAATCCATGGGTGGACTGTGAACAGGAAGGGGAGCACGTTAACCGCCATGTCAGTTAATAGTAGTGAAAGCGAAAATGTAGGAGAGAGCATGAGGAGTAGCAGCTGATAATTCCCTTGGAGCTAAATGGGCCCAAGTGCTTATAAAACAAGAGAAGAGAGGTATAAGAGAGTGCAAGGCTCAACCCTCCTTTCAAAAGGTGGATATGGATATAAGGCCAAAAATTGACCTTGGTCTTCATTGTGTACTTTCAAGAATTGGAATAGAAGCTCTCTTCTTCTCACTCTCTTCCTTGAGTCTTCTTGTTCTTTCTTAGGAGTTGTTTTGTGATTGCCACTATTCCCCTACCACCATCTCCTCTCCCTCATGCCCTCATTCCCCTCTCTAGCCCTTCTCCCCTCTCATCCCTGCCCTCGTGGAATCACTTGTGCATGATCCAGTAGAAGTTTGGGTGGTTTGCACATACGGGGCTCCCACAAGGAGTTGTTTGAGAGTAGAGGCTTCAATAGCATTTGCCCAAGATTCCCATGACATGTGACTCACCACTGGAGACTACACATCAAGAATTGAGATCATAACATACAATGGTATGGTGAGAAAAGAAGGAATTAGGGGGTTGGAAAATGATATGGATGCATAGGAATGGTTTATGATAAGGTTTGAAATATTTCAAGCCAAATTTGAGATTTTAAAAGACTTTTAACATTTGGGAGGATTTGGCAAAGATAGATTTAGGGTAAGGGGACCACCTTGGTGAGGAAAAAGGGTATATTTTGAGATAGGGGTGTCAATTATGCTAGCTTCATCACTACCTATCAAAATACTATTGTGTATAAAGTGGGTAACATTGTGCACAAATGAGAACTAAATGGAATGTTCCTTTTAAATTTGGGACTTTTTAAATCATAATTAAAAGCACTATTGTATACTATCACTATGGGGGAGAAAATATGCAAAAAAGAGGCCTAAATTTAAGAGTATTTTCATAGAAATCTTGAAAATTGTCAATATTTTAGTCCTCATGGATTGCTACCATTGTCAAAGGAATTCAAAAGTTGGGCAACATTTTGGTATGATGGTATTTCAAGAAAGATGAAGTTTTGGTATAGCTATACAACCAAATTTCCTTTTTGGACATGCAACTAATTCAAGAACATAGTTCCCTTTCAGCCAATCAGCATGTCTTGTCCTAAACCAGTATCCAACAATGGAAGTCACTATCCCATGCATAGAAATTTGAATCTCTATCACTTTTGCAATCCTGAGTGGATGTCTGAGAGAGTCCTCTTAAGAAAAAGTGGCAATCATTCCAAATATTGGCATGCAACTGAGGTGTTTTGGCATGGATTGTCTAAGATTATTGGAGAGCCAGGGGTAATGGAGAAGAATGGGCTAGATAGGACCGAAGCCTTTTTGCAAGAACTCAGTAAAATTGTGTCTAGTATTAAGAGAGCTAGTCTAGCAACACAACTTATTATGGATGAGTTGAAAGAAGTGATAATTTAAAAAAAAAAGGATTAATCTCCTAGACCTAATGGATTGTCTAAGATTATTGGGGAGCAGGGGGTAATGGATGAAGAATGAGCTAGACAGGCCGAAGCCTTTTTGCAAGAACTCAATAAAAGTGTGTCTAGTATTCAGAGAGCTAGTCTAGCAAGTTGTCTTACTATGGATGAGTTGAAAGAGGAGAATATTGTTTGGAAAAGGATTAATCTCCAAGACCTAATGGGCTTACCTCTAAATTTTATGTTGCCTTTTGGGATGTAGCTAAGTTTCATTATGTTGCAATGGTAAATGCTTCCATGGGTAAGGGGATGTTGTCTACTGATGTGAATGTAGGTTTGATGATGTTGTTCCCTAAGTGTTAAAATAGGTTGAAGGTGGGGATTGGTGGCCCATCGTATGTTAAATACGTCATAAAAATTTGTGGCTAAACCATTGGCTTGTAGAATCCGAGATATTTGTATTAAGGTGGTTGACTGTGAGAAGAATGGATTTATTAGGAAGAGGGAGATATTTGAAAATATCTTAAATGTTTCCTTTGTTGTGGATTTTGCCATGAAGATGCAAAAAATTTTGGTTCTTATGGACTTTGATTTTGATAAAGGTTATGATAGAATAAAGTGGACTTTCATCTTAGCAATTTTGAATAAAAGCTGGGGTTTAGTGAGGCCTTTTGATGTATGGTGATCCCTCTATTTGGGAATGCCTTTGCAGCTTTGTGCATTAATGTGGCAAGGTAGTTGGCTGTTTTGATTTCCACAGGTTAGTGAGACAAGGGTTCCCTCTCGCCCCTTTGTTGTTTGCAATTTGTACTATGCCTCTAATAGCCCAAATTAGACATGGTCTAGAGTTGGGAAGTATAAAGTGATTGGAGTTTCCATCTAGTGAACAGTTCTATTCTTAATTTTTTGCAAACGATACGATTGCCTTGGTTGCTGAAAATCAATCTAGTGTTGACAATTCAGTGGGTGTTTTGGAGAATTTTTGTGATCTTTCTGGGTTAGCATGTAGTTGGAGCAAGTCATTTGCCATGAAGACTGATGCAAGCATCAAGCTTGGTTGGTTAAATCAATTTAAAGGGAAATGGATTGAATGAGGGGTGGTGATCTGGTATTTAGGACCCCTCTAGGAGTTGGCATCACTCTATGTCAGAGATTTGATAGGTTCAAGGATAAATTAAAACCAAAAATTGTGGAATGACTTTGGGCTAGAATTCATGTATCTTAGTCATCAAACATATATTGGTACGGCTATGACCACTTTCTTAACCTCAATTTGGAGATTCAAAAGATCTTGTTGGATGGAGGTAGAGAGATTGTTTAGCACTTTTTTGTGGATGAAGGATGGAGTGAAGACAAAATGGCATTATCTCCCATGGGATGCTTTGAAGGCCCCCAAGGTAGGTGGGCGGTTAGGAGTTCTTGATGTGGATTTAAAAAATATCTCTTTGCTGGCTAAATGGTTGCATAAGATCTTTGATTACCGAGCCCCTTGGTTTTAGGCCCCTTGGTTTTAGTGCTTGAAGTGGTTTGTTGAAAATGGTGGAGGTAAGGGAGTAGGTACCTCTCAAGATTTGGGTTTAGATTTGGTGTCATGGTTAATTGATGCCTAGAAACAATGTAGTGGACTGATGATGTGGAAGGGAAGGGTGGGGCTATGAGGGGATTCCAATCTTCATGAGAACATATGGTGGAGTTGGGCTGTCCATATTAATGAGAAGTCGATGGATTCCTTGGATCTATCCTAGGCTAGGAGCATGCGTGAAAAGGTCTTTCTACTTGGTTGCAGCTGTGGGACAAACAGGGCCCACCAATGAGTAGATTGGTGGAGCAGCTTAACTTGGATGACAAAGAAAAAGTCTTGTTGTATATTGTATTGAATAGTTTGCAAGATGAGTGGCCATCCAGCTGAGTTCCAGTGGTTGGTTGGAGGGTCAATTAGTGGTAGAGCAGCGCTTAAGAAAATTTCTGCTAAGCTATGTATAGATAGGTAATGGACAAAATGTCAATGTTTGATTATCTGAAGGATAATGGAAGGTTAGGCATTTCCCTAAGTGGTGGAGAAGTTGGGTGAAGGACCTATGGAAAGGATTTGAAGCACGCAAGGGGAGATTTATATTGTGGAAAATACTTCACAAGTGGTTACCTCTTTGTTCTAGGATTGGGAGATGGAAAGAGGTTAATTTGCATTGTCCTCTATGTGGATGAGGTGAGGAGGACATTGGCCACTTGTTCTGGTCATGTGTGATAGCTAAAAGAGCCTGGAGTAAAATGGTGGGAGTATTAAGGGAGGTGGGCTTGATGGGAAATTTTAACTTGTATGCTAAGTGGAAACTAGTTCTTCTTCAGGATATAGAGAAACTTCAACTTTAGTAGCCTACTAGTAGTATATTCAGGTGGCAATTTTTCTGGGGCATCTCATCTATTGTAATAAAGTGGTATTTGGTGTTAATGTAGGGGTAGGGTTTTCGGTAGATTCTGTTTGGGGGGTGTGAAGATGATGCTATCAGATCTTGGGGCCTCAGTTGATGATGAAATAGTGCATGGGAGTTTGGGGGACTTTACTAGAGCTTTGGGTTAGGAGTCTGGCTACTTTTTCTCACATTTGGCGAGATCATTGTGAGTCAATGTACAGCTCTCATGTAGGTACGTTAATTAAATCTTCTACTTCAAATGGTTGACTCTAAGGTTGTGCAAGTTGTTCTGAAGGAGAAGATGTTGGGCATCGAAAAGGATTGCACAAAGTAGTAGTGTTGCTCTTGACCCAATCAAAGATGATGGCTTGGGCTTCAAAGAGAGTATTCCACCACACTATAGTGTCTTCTAGTGTATGGTTTTTCCCTCTTAATCAAACTTCTCTTCTCAAACATGCACCTTTCATAGTCAATGTCCCTTCTTTAAGCTTGTGTCTGCTTTACCTTTCTATCAATCACTAGAGGTTCTTGCATCAAAACATGAATTCATATTCATGGACTGGAACAAAGGATAAAAATGTTAAGCCATCCATGGGCACCACATCTAGATAAGAGGCATATTACTTACCATATACATATGTTATTTGATCTATTTTTTTCTTTATGAGAGATCAAGTCATTCAATCTCTTTGTCCAACATTCCTCACATTCTCCACCTTGGATAAATCTCTTGAGATCATAAGTCTCTTTCAAGTGATGAACCTCAAGCCACAGGGTACGATATTGTTTCACAAGATCCATTATCTTTACTAAAGTAAATGCATCATTCTTCCCAAGATTCTTGGAGAATGTACTAAGCATTTGATCTATTCAATCATGATATTAACAACCAAGATGAATCCAACTTCAAAACATCTTATCAACACTTCCCTTATCCACAACCATACACATGTACATCTTATCAACACTTCCCTTATCCACAACCATACACACATGCATTTGAAATGTCTAGTTTTATTCCCTCTTGCTATATTAATGAGCTAGACATATAGCATTCTTGGAAGGGGGCTGTCCCATGACATGATAGTGTGCTGAGTTATTGTGATTGATAGATTTGGATCATTGCGCAAATTTGGATAATTGAAAAGTACCTTCGCTTGGAGATTTTTGTGATACAAAATACATCCCACAAGATCCCTTTTTGGACATATGGCATTAATATAAAGGCTAAGTGGCAAGTGTTGGCTTTAGGGGAGGTTTCTAGAGAGAGAGATCCATGTAGGAACATAAGGAGAGAGAAAGAACTCATGGGAGGACATTTCAAATTAGTGGGAGCACTCTCAAAAACTGTGGCTAGGTGGAGAACGTCATGACAAGAGACCTCTTAGTTAGTTTTTTTCACACTAGTATCAAGCTTTACGGTAATCATATGCATCTATCAATTTCTATCAATCAACCACTCATGTTCATCATTGCATGTTAAATAGTTTGTTGATGGCAGGGATGTTTGAAGCTGGTTGCACAATTATCACCCGATTGGAAGCATTGGGTGTGAGGCAATGGAAAAGATGTATTGCCACGCTTTGGAAAAGTAGGCTGAAGTGTGACGAGGAAGAGTTTTCAGATTGAGCATGCTCAAACTTGTGCAGAATGGAAGCTTTGTTGTATAAGGAAAGATGTCTACTACCCTTTTACTAAGAACTTCAACATATTCGACCATCCTCTCACAAGATATTTTGTCAGAATTGCTACAAATGTAGTCTGAGACTCGTCAATTGTATCCATCATTGCAAATTTGGCCATCCATTGGCAAATATGACTCAGCCTCCTATATTATGCAAGGATATAAGTATTTAGTAGTATGATAATGAAGAGACTGGGGTATGGCAAATATTGAGACTTGAGCAAAGGAATTTGAGGATGCAAATTGAGAAATTTTGGGCATTTTAGCATATCATTGCAACTCATTTTGTTTTATAAAATTTCTAGACTTGAAGAACCCTTTGTCGCTACTCTACACACATAATGCTCTCATAGTTGTTGTCCTAGATTGCACTTCTGGCCCTTATTGCCACAAGGTTAAAAACTCCCCTGGACTGATTTGATTACCCGTCTGATGTTGTGGTGCAGTTGTCTTTACCTAATGAGTATGGTAAAGATGGCGGCAGTGATAAATGGAGCGAGCTTCTTATCGATCTTTTCCTTGTAATCCACGAACACCGTAGATTGCTTGCTCAGTTTTTAAGAAGCCAGTGTCAACCATTTCTTCAAACAAACAGACATAACGCCCTTGAAGAGATATGGCCCTTTGAAAGAGGTGACTCGTTGTTTGAGCATCTATCTATTGATTTGATTGAAGCTCAGGTTGGGCAAATGGTCGTTAATGGTGAGGGACACCTCCAGGACGACTGCTAAGGCTTCACTGTATCTTGCACTTTCCTTGAGTGTTTTGTCATAACTGCTTTGCATAATTGATGCATGTCTGTCCAAGGCTCTGATGAGTGTTTCCTAGCTTGTCCATTTGATTTTAGAGTTTCTATTGATTAACGGCCAATTGCAAGGAGCATCTGCATTATCTGGATCATGATGATTGGTATCCCACTAGTAGCAACGGGGCACCGCATTAAATGTGGGATGCATGCAAAAGGAAGATGGAGCCTCCATGTATTCAAGGAGGTACTTTTCATCGAGCAGCTTTGGTCTATGCCAAGTAGGGTGTGGCTCCAATTTCATGTTGATGTCTGGAGTGATTTGTGCTTGGCGGATACTCATTGAAATTCTGGAGAGGTCCTATCATCCTCTTGACTACATGTTTGGGTATTGCCTCCAAAAATCACCAATGGGATTACCGGGCATGGGAATCCTATCTGTATCTTGTTGACATTCACATTGAATGTACATTCATCTTGTTCCCATGTGAACCATGGTTTAAAACTTCAAATCCCAATCCCGGACTCCCTACCTATGCAACTTAAAACCCTATGAAGAACCAAGAAGAATGCAGCTGAGGTGAATGAAATCTTGCTCGATCCATCTGCGGCCTCAAGCTTTGCAACAATTGTTCTCTCCAAACAACAAAAGGTGCGTGATACGTTTGAGAATTAAAACGTGGTTGATGTTTTGTGTTTTGAGTCACTCTAGCAATACTCTTCCTTAGCTCGTAGCCACGTTTTGTCTCATGAATCTTTGGTGGCGGGAGGTCAGGCCCTGAGCTCTGGAGGGCTCTCGTGCATCGCCAACCTCCGGTCCGGTTCTTTGCAGAGCAATTTGGGTATTTTTGTGTTTTTTGGGCACTTCGTAATTGGGTAGTGGAGCTCTGCACAGCCCGTCCAAGCAGGCCATCCCAAGGCTGGGCAATGTGCAGCAGTAATAGTTGCTGGTTGGTCAACATCGTGTAAAGCAAGGTTGTAGGCTCTTCATGCCTGCACGGATCAGGCAAAACCCTTAGAGCTTGCACCGCATCGTCCGTTACTGTTGTGGCATGTACATTGGTGCTTTTCGCATGCTTAAGACAGTTTTCCGACCACAAGCGCATTTCACAACTAAAAACGAAATAAACTGGGCTCTTCATAAACATGAAAATTTATGGTTCGTAAAAACGGGGGTGCAAAGACTTATCATAGAAATTTGCGCTTTGTTCCAGCGAGTTCTCCATAGTCTGTAAATCCTTTACGAAGGAAAAGAAAAGGAGGTGCAAATACTTTTCATAGATTCAAAGATTTGTTCCAGCGAGATCTTCATTGTAGAAGTGTATGAAATCCCAGCGAAGGAAAAAATTACCTTTGGGTTGTCTTGAATACATCTGGCATCGATGAAATTGCCCTTGCAAGCTTTTGGATCGTGTAGGTGAACTCGTTGTAAATTGTGCAGAGAAATTCAGATGTGGATGCTTTCATGCGGATGTGTTAATTTTTAAATATTCTTGCGATTTTAAGTGAAAATCTAGTGGAATTATTGATTGCGCAATCCCATGACTTTGACATCTCAATAACTAGTCAGCTTTAAGGGCTCGTAATGTGAAGTTGTGAATTTCACAAGGCTTATTTAATGTTTCAAATAGGCTCATTCATACAGAAGGGATAGCATTTAACCAACGAGTTAGGATTGTATCAGTAAGTTGAAAGAGTACTTTAAGCTACCGAAAAAGTAAAGATGAGGCTTGCAATGTTGCATTTTGATGCTCATGCAGGAAGTACAAGAACAGACAATTATTATGGGAAGAGTTTAAATGGGATGTCCTAATTACTTTTTTCCCCTCTTTTGTTGCTGATTAGTATGCAATGGTATGAACTGAATCAATATGGATCAGTCAAATTCTAGACCAATCCATTATCAGCCTTTGCAAAAGGCATTGATGAGAAAGAAGAATGGTTAAAGTCAGTTGTGGATTACATGCAGGGATAGCTTCAAATGTATCCCTAGCTAGGCCCAAAACTCTTGAAGCGGCCACACAACTTCATTTCAATAAACCTGTTTTTAGCCTTAGAAAAGAAGTCTCTCTTTCATGAATCAGGTGGTTTTGTTTTTTAACATAACAGGAAAAATTCCTAGTGTTACAGATTTTAGGACCTTGTGAGTCCAACAAAACGGAGAAGATTATTGTAGAAACAACCTGAAGTATTGCATTTAAAGTTGAACCTTACACAGTGAAGGGCAAGCCAAGGGTTCTTCTGGTTGAAGACAGCATGTTGGAAAACGTAGAGGACTCAGCAGCGGAAGATGAAGCCTGAGATAAAACACTTTAATGCGGAACACAATTCACTCCGTGTGCTTATAGAGAGAACACTTTAGATATGGAGAGAATACACATAGAAAGCGCCACCAACAGGCTCTGTTTGCTGATCCTTCTGCTGTAGACCCCTCCTCAATAACTGGGTGTCCTTGATAGTAGCTGTTGTCCTTGATAGTAGCTGTTGTAGGAAATTCTGCTCTTGAGTTCACTGCTGACAGTCCCTCCGGTGCACCTTTATAATCAAACCTACTATATCAGGGAGGAATCATCTCTTCCCCTCCTATGGACTGCTGGCACTCTGTTCCCATAAGAACTCCTTCAGTGTAAACGGCCTCCGCAATGGGGCTGTCTATGGGCAAGAATCCCTGGCCACACTGGCCGACTGATCCTGCAGACCAGCCAACCTGGTCAGCAGTCTGCCAACCAGATCTGACTCGACTAGTCTGCCGACTGCTTTGTGGGGCCTATAGAAGCACCCCTAGCAGCCAGTGTTGGCCGCTTCTGGTGCTGGAGCCCACCTCTGAAAGTCCTTGCACCATTCTGTACAGGCCGCTAGTCCAGATCTGTCCTGGCTGTTGTAACCGATCCTGCTCCTGCTGTTGACCAGGTAATCTCTCTTTACAGCCCTTTTCTTGCTGCTCCTGCTAGGCATGCCCTCCATTTGGGCTTATGGTTGGGCTCTTTCCAGCCCCACAGCCAGCTCATGAAGGCAGTCCTTGGGGGCCCTTTGGGCTGCCCCAAACAAACCCTAAACAGGATCTCCCTACAGGTCATCTACTCTCATACATTCTGAGGTGTCAACCCCCTGAGCTCTCCTCATTTGGGGGCTCAGAGGTGGGGCATTGACCCTATTTCCCCAAGACCCCCTCTCAATGACAGTGTGGCCCAGTACCAACTGCATCAAAGAATTGCTGCATCAACTCCATTGTGGAAGCACTCAGGAATATAATTGCTGCATCAGGTCCTTTGCAGAAGCACTCAAGAACATGTTGAGGATGTCTTCTTTCTTTGGTCCTGAATCCCACACCTCGAATATCCCCAGGAGCTTTGTAAACTACTTGGTGCTTTCTATCAATTCAGACAATGGATTTTGCAGAGGCGTTTGAATGAAATGATTGCGTGTTGCCAAACACATATACTTGAACTTAAGAGATTGCAATTAAGCTGGAATTAAGACTTATACAGCTTAAACACAAAGTGACATCATTGGAAATTGCAATATGATTGAGGGGCCAAGACGGCCTCCCTCCCCCTTATCCAGGCTCACTTTATTCTTGAAAATGGAGATACAAGACCAAGGTGCAATGCACCTCCCAAACTGATGAACTTAGTGAAAGCCTAGGACCTAGATACAAGACTCGAGCATATGTACAAGGTAGACAACAGAAAGGAGGACTCCAAGCTCAGGTTTCAACACTTGGCTTGCCCAATCCACAAGGAAGAAGCCTGCAACAATCACCATTTACATCCAACATTAGAGGCATGCACTAGTTTCTCGAAAGATAGTAGAAACAACATGAAATAGTGCTGTAAATGAGATAAACTTGACAACACAGACTCCCTTCGTGACTTATGAAGTCCTTGATGCCTCTGAAGCTCCCTTGGGTGAGGAGAGTGTGGAAATCAGGCTGGAATGAGAACAGCTTAGAAAAACAGCCTGTAGGCTAGAGAGAGAAAGCCTTTATGGAGTGATAGCTGTAGAGAGAGAGTGCCAAAGCTGATCTTAAGGGAGGGGATGTAAGAGAGGAGCTGCTGCTGTTCCAGAGGTGCAGAGGAAGGCAGATTTCTGCAAGGGGAAGGGGCTGGAACAGTAGAGAGAGAAATTTTACAGTAGAGAGAGAAAGACTGCAACAGGAGAGAGAAAGGGGCTGTGGCTGCTCCAGGCTAGGAGAAGGAGAGAGGATGCTGCTGCTGTTCCAGAAGAGCTGAGAGGGGGCAAATTTTTGGAGAGGAGGGGCTGGAACTGTAGAGAAAGAGTGTGTTGCTGTAGAGAGAGAAAGTGTTGCTGAGGTGAGAGAATGGCCTGGGGAGAAGCTGGCTGCACCCAAGGAGCTGGAGAGGTTCTACTGCATCAACCAAAAGGAGGGAGAAGAAAAGTGACGAATTTTCATGTAGGGAATGAAGGGGAGAGGCCTTCTTTTATAGGCTCAGCCCCCCCCCCCCCCCCCCCCCCCCGGCCCAGAGTGGAAGGTGGACACTTGTCGCAGATTTTTGGTGGGCTGCAGTCCCAAAGAGGACAGCCCACAACTGGCCTAAAATCTACCAGATTTGGGGCCAGACATTTGGCTTGCATGCCCTGCCACCTGCCATGCATGATGCCACATGTGTGGGACAGGTGGACTGACCTGCCAGCTCAGATTCTATGTGGCAGTCTGCCACGTGTCACTCCCAAAAACCCTAAAATTTCAAAGTTATGAGAAGATCGCACCCACGGGTTCCTAACAGCTTGGACTATCTATTGACGTACTCTAAGGTCATAATTGAGCCATATTGAGCTCATTTCGATTGTCGTCTTATCTTGTATCTCCATTACTCTTGGCATGCTGCGAGGCCCACACCCAAAGCTCAGGGAACATTCTCTTGAATAGTTCCTAGGTCAGTATGCAATCTGTGCATTTGATTGGTCCCATGTTTGGGTACTCAGGTGGGGTGTGGTTTCCAGATGTCCCTCTCAAAGAGAGGCCATCACTCTTGTGGGTCACTAATGCCCATAACCCCAAGCAAGGGGGTCCACCCTCAAATGCTAGACCTAGTCCCCATTGACCGTGACTGAACAGTAGGAAAACATTTGATTTCTTAATAAGCATACTATTGAAAAACAAAAAGAAATATTACCAAGCAAGTGGATACATGTTGTTGAAGTAGGATGACAAGCTTTCTTGTATCGCTCTTGAACAATTGGGTCCAGTTTGGAACATGGTTACATTCACTGGTCCAAGTTGCAAACAATCCTGTCTCTTCAGTGACCCAAGGCACCAACAACACTATCCAGTTGTCCCCTTTGAAGACAAGGATTGACCAAACCGTGCAAGGTACCAAATATCTTGGGTCAAATTCAACCAGCATATACCGGTGCCATTTGCATCGTGGTCCATACCTCCTCGCAGAGTGAGGTCCTTGTGGCTGGTCCACGTAGATCCCCATTGGTAGGAATCCCTCCAACCAACTCTGGAGCAAGTCTCACCTGTTGATCTTCCGGGTCCTTTTTCTCCATCATAAGGCTTTGACAAGATCGTTGTTTGGTCCTTCTAAAGTCATGCTATCGAGCTTGATTGGAAAAGGCTTCTCGTCACCTCCGTCGATCATCAACTCGAACTTATTGAAGTCTCCGTCGTTAATGTCAAGGACAATCTTGCAGTAGGCGTCAATGAGACATTACCGTTTGTCTTTACGGACAACTTTCACCCTGGCGTCACCTCCGTCGATCATCAACTCGAACTTATTGAAGTCTCCGTCGTTAATGTCAAGGACAATCTTGCAGTAGGCGTCAATGAGACATTACCGTTTGTCTTTACGGACAACTTTCACCCTGGACCCCCCAATTAACTGGCAGTACCTGTACAAATATTGATCCCAAAGCAATCTGATGAAATCTCCAGTTAAACACAATGAAAACACATAGACTGGATATTCAGTCTGGTGATGTGTGCAATTAGAGCAAGCTAGGTACTCCCACTAGAAGTACACCATGATCCTCCGTGCTTGTGTGTAACCTTGTAGACTATGCTCACAGGCCTATGTGTAACCTTGTAGTTATGCTCCCCCTACTGAGCTCTTGCTCATCGTGCTCCATCGCTAGGTGTGCTCCTCCACATTTGTAGGTGGTATTGGACTATCCTCATATCCTACGATTGATCGAAGTTCTCCATTGTTAGAGCTTGCGTGGAAGCGGGCTTCCGAGTATTTTATTTAATTAGAACAAGAAATTTATAGCCATGAACTGAAAATTAACACCATGTAGTCATAAAACTGAGAGAGTGGAACAGAAAAAAAGTGAGGCTGAGTGGGTTGTGAACGAGGATCACCCCATGAAGAACTTGGCATGCATATGTATTCCTTTTGTTTTTCATAAAAGTTTTTGTTTACCTCTTTTTTCTTCTCTTTCATTCTCTCTTTGATTTTCTGTGTAGATTTTTGGTCTTTAGAACATCAAAAAATCTAAATTTGTGTGATTGGACATATTCTAGTCTTACAAAGGTATATGTATATGTATTCCAATAATATTCCAGAATTTAAGAGAGAACCTCTAAAATCCTAGGAAAAATAAATCTAATAACCACTCCTTTATAGATGGAGGGAGCTACAATGGTTCCATATCTAGAACAACAAAGGATGTAGTCTGTTTAGCCAAACTTGGTGATATCCTTGGGAGTATGTTAGATGCCAAAAATTCAGCCAAACAGAATCGAAGTCATGCTTTCTTTATCCTCCTACCACGAAGAGACTATCACATGTTAGAATTTAGTGCATGTCATGTGTGGCAAATGAGGGCTGCTATGTGAGTGGTCACCTAGTACGAGGTGTAGTTAATCAGTGCAATCCAAATGGATCGACTTCCGCCCTTTCAATACAGCTTGGATGCCCCATCTTCCCTGATCCCACGAGATGAGATGAACTGTATCATACCGTTGGATCTATTACATCTTTACACGGCACGGACTGGGTGAGGGGACCAAAAGTTTCCCACCAAGATCCAGTTCAACCGCGACCATTTCCTTAGGATATCAGAGGACGGAGTGGTCATTAGACCCTCATACCTGGAAGACTCACGCATTGCACATTCATTAAGGATTGCCATAGGGCAGATGAGGTCATCCCATCAGCTGGGGATAGAAGGATGCAGAGCTGTCAGGATACTGAGAGAGCAGGGAATATGCAGGCTTTGCACACTAGGAGAGGTGAAGACAAAGAAGCACTCTCTATGCATATGTCCAGCACACTATGAGATTCAAGGACGGTACCACTGTTGGGGTTAAAGGCACATTGCCAACCCTTAATTAAAGAATTAAAGATAGGACACCTATGACTGTCTTAAGACAGTCATAGGGTAAACCTAATCCTAATAAAACACAACTGGTATCAGAGCCTCTCCCTAGCCACACCTCCTCTCCCTAGCCTCATCTGCCTACCAAATCCGTTCCGTACGGACCGATCCGTACGGCCGTACGTCGTCCGTACGACCGTACGGACAGATCTAGACAGGTCGACGGTACAGCAGCGGCGTTTTTCCTTTTCGCAGGCTGCTAGGGCGGCACATTTCGCAGCTAGGGCGGCACATTTCGCAGCTAGGGCGGCGCATTTCGCAGCTAGGGCGGCGCATTTCGTGGGCAGCTTCAGGGTGGCGGCACAGGCGGCGCATTTCGCAGCTTCAGAGCGGAGCTGCATCAGGCAGCTGCACAGCAGCTGCTAGAGCTGTACAGCAGCTGGTTTTTTCGGGCGTCGCGCTACTCCAAGGGCGACGCTGCGCAGCTGCTTCGAGGCAGTCGTACGGACTGTCCATACAGTCGTACGGACTGCCGTACAACTGTACGGACGCCTCATCTGCAGGGACAGAAGTACAGCAAGTTTTTTTTTTTTTTTGCTGCAAAAACTCGACTCTTTTTTGGGGGAAGCGTGCACTGATAGTACACAGGTACTCTGCAGGGACAGAAGTACATCAGATTTTCTGATTGGAAGAGGAATATTCCTGAAGCATTCTAGCAGTATACTGTGCATTTGTTGAGATACATCAGAGGCTTCTATGCATTTACTGAGTGCAATTCTCAGTTTTGGGTGACCTTATCAAAGGGCTTTTGCCTGGATGTGTTTGCAGTATATGCCTTGAGGCAGTGTGTAGCCAGGGAGCACACATTTGCTTTGTTTCCGCAGTGCATTTGGTGACATTTGTTGCAGGTCACATTCTTTGTACGCACTTTGAAAATCTCAGTTGAGCCACGCTTGGTTAGGGCGCATCGAGTTTACTTGGTCCCTAACTGCCCATCGTTGACAGTGCTCAAAAGATTTTCTTCTTGGTGTTTGTACTTTGTGATTTGTGTTGTTACTGAGTACACAGGGGCAGTCTATGCATTGCACATTGTCAGGAACAAGTGTCAGAGAGATTTTCATATTGCATGCTACCGCAGTGTTGAGGTGTCCTCCGCTTGATTCAGTTGTCAGATCAAGGGGCTTTTGCCCAGACTTTGTCTGATAACACTTGGGTTACCGACAGAGATCTTCAGATGCATTTTCTCCCCTTGGTATAAGGGTGATTGCTTGGGATTTATCCCATTTACTGTTGCAGGTTTTGTGACAGGCTGAAGGATCATTTACTGTTTTTTTTGGGGTGTTAGTCAAGTGGTTTCTGCAATTTAACTTAGTGCAATACCTCATCTGAGGTGGGAGAAGTGATCAGTACAGTCAGTACAGCAGTGTTTACAGCAGTGTTGGTGGTTTTGTTAGATGATTGTGCACTGTTAAGCACTTGTTGAGCAGCAGCAGCAGTCTAAAATTACTGTTTTTTATGCCTCTCTGAACTCAGAACAGTTTGTCAGAAGGTACAGTAGTTGCAGGGACATTTACTGTTTTGCTGCAGATTTTACTGACAGTAAAAACAGCACCATTGAGAGTGCTTCTGGCTCTAGAATAGAGCAGGCCTTTTCTGAGAAATCAGAACCTTTATTCAGCTTTTTTTACTTCCAGGGAGTCAGGTACTTTCCTCATCTGATATGGCATCAGGAGGAGGTGATTCTTCAATTCTGAACATAAAGAAACTGGAAGGAGCACACAACTATGCATTATGGGCAGAACAGTGCTTGAATGTTCTCCTGTTAAAGAAGATTGCTAAGCCTCGGTATCGTTAAGCTTTCTGCTGTAGTATGCCACGGGCCTATCCTCTTGTCGTAAAACTGTCCCTATGGCGACATTGCTAGAGTGTGTGTAATTACTCGAAATGGATCATCCCAAGAGGCGATCTTCATAAGTGGTGTTGTCATGGCCAACCGTTGCAAGTCGTGAAAGGCTTGCAAAGCTTTGCCTCTGACTTGAACTTTTTGTCTGCGTGTCTTTATCCCCTTGAGTAAATCTGTAAGAGGGGCTGCGTATGTTGAGAAACCCTCCATGTGCGAGGTATGCTTGACACAAACCCACAAAGGATCGGATCTCCTGGGCCGTCGTGGGGACAACCCAACTTGTGATAGCTTGGATCTTCTCAAGGTCCAGTCGAATCCCTTGAGCACTAATGATATAGCCCAAATACTGAATTTCCAGCAATCCGAATTCACTTTTCTTTGCGTCGAGATATAGCTGGTTATCCCATAATAACTGCAGGGCACATGGCACATCCTTAATATGTTGCTCGGCTGTCGTGGAAAAGATAAGGATATCATCGAGAAAGATGAATAGGACTTCCCAGTATACTCTGCGAATATCCGGGACATCACCTTGTTGAATGTTGGTGGTGCATTCTTGAGACCAAAGGGCATGATGACGAACTCGTAATGAGCTCGCTCAGTTCGAAAAGCTGTCTTTGGGATGCCAGCTTCAAAAATCCGGACTTGATGGTAGCCACTCTTGAGGTCAATCTTTGAAAAAAATCTTGCACCATTGAGTCTTTCCAAGATGTACTCGATGCGGGGCATAGGAAACTTCTTGCTTATCGTAAGCTTGTTGAGTGCTCTATAGTCGACACATAGTCGTGCGGACTTATCCTTCTTTGCCACAAATAGAATGGGTGTAGCAAAAGGTGAAGAAGGTCTAATAAACCCTGCGCGTAGTAATTGAGACAGTTGTTGCTCTAACTCCCCTCCCATAGACTTTGAAAGTCGATAAGGGAACTTACTTGGAGGTGTCGAGTTTGGAAGTAGATCGATGCGATGGTCTTCCGGTCGGTTGGGAGGCAACTGGGGTGGCAGATCGTCCCGAAGCATGATGTCTTTGAACTCTTGGAGTAGATCCACCATTGCTTGCCCCATCGGAGGAGCGGCTTGAACTGTCGTGATTTGACACTGGACATAGACAAGTGCACACATGGCACTCTTGTGGGGCGGCGCGACTTGCTTGAATATGAGAGATTAATGGAATCCCTGGTATGCTCTGGTCATCGCGTATCATGATGGGCTTAGGTAAACCTTTCACAATCGTGGAGGTGTCCTGTTGCCAATCAGGCGTCGGAACATGCTCATGGAACCACTGAATCCCGAGGATCATGCCGCATCCCATCAAAGGAGTCAATATAAAATTCCGCGTAAACATGGCCTTCTGAACCGAAAAAGTGAAATGGATGGCCTTATGCGTGATGTGTGTGCGCAAGCCAAGCCTGAACCCATCCACTGGAAGCTCGTGAGGCACTAAGGTGCACCCCACTATTTGGCAAGCTGAGGAGAGATGGCATCTTCTGAACTCTTGATATCGAACATGACAATAAATTGATGCCCGTTAGCTGTGCCGTACGCTCGAATGAGCGTCTTTTTTTTATCTGAGAAGTCTTCGGACAATCCTTCTTGCCATGCCGAGCGATGTGGTGGCAATGAAAGCAGGGATGTTCTTGGTGGTACCACTTCTGCTCGTTGGGTTGTAGATAGCCTCCCATAATATCCGCTTTAGTCTTCTCATCTGAAGTCATCTTTGGCTTGGACTCCTTTTGACTAGAAACCTAGTCGTTTTTCTTTTGGAACTGGTTGTCCTTCTTTTGATCCTTACCCGCTATGTCATTTGACTCTTGCGGGGCTTTGGAATCTTTCTGGACCTGCTTGGGCTTTTCCCCGTTCAGCATCATCTCCTGATTCTATGCGAGAGTCAGTGCTCGCTTGTAATCCGGCGGGTCAAAGTTCCGAATGGTAAAACGTATGTTCGTGTCCAATCCTCCAATGAATTGCTTCTTTTTTGTGCTCTCTGTCACGCCCAACTATTGCGCCAATGTGATGACCTTGTTACTGTATGTCAACACAGGCAAACCATTCTGGGAGATACGAGCGAACTCATCCTCCAAGTTAAGCATATATTGGGGTGGGAGAAAACGGGCTATGAGGTCGGCCACAAACGTTGCCCAAATGAAATTTGTCTTAAACGTTTTTGGGTCAGTATGCTTACTAGCCCAATGCTGCCACCAAGTCACCGCCTCACCTGTAAGATGAGGGGCTACAAGGTGGACTTTATCTTGCTCATCTTGAATCCGCGCTAATGGAAAATGAGCTACAAATTGATAAATAAATTGCAAAATTGTTGAATGGTCACACTTACCATCATACTTAACAAAATTTGAAGTGGACCGAGTGAGTGGTGTTACTTTTGTCGATGGCGAAGCTGTGGCGAAGACGGCTGCTGCGCTCAAACTTGCCTACATAGCGGCTAACATCTGTTTGTGTTGGAGAAGCATCACCTATCGGTCTAGCTTTTAGTGCCTCTCTGCCTAGGTGAGCTCTGCGCGTCACAGTGCCTCCTCATTTTTGCGTTCCTCACGCATCAACAAGAGCAGTTTTTCAAAATCTGTGGTTCCTCTTTCTTCCAGCGGCTTTTCTGCTTCTTTTTCCTCCAGACGTTGTTTTGGTTGGTCCAACTGTCTGCTTTCTTCCAGCTGGGATGAATGTTCTTCGAGTTGCTGCAGGAGGACCCGATTCTGCTCTAGAAGGTTTGCCATCACTTGAGCATTTGGCGAAGCGTATCTTGTTGGTAGTCTTTCTCCTCTTCAAAGTCTTCGAAGTTGAAATCTTTTCCTGACCCTTCCATGGCGCTTGATTGTGTGTTCCTTTCGGATCTCAACACAACCATACACTTGCGGTAGTCAAGCTGGATATAGACCGAAGCTCTGATACCAATGTAACATGCAACGGTAATCTGAGCGTGTAGTTCACAGCAAGACCTTCTTTAAATCTTTAGTAAGGAATTAGCGTTGTTTACCATAGAGAGAGAAAGGAGATGAGGATAGAGAGAGAGTAGAGTCGACAACCGATTGGGTCCCTGTATCCACTGAGGGCCCCCTCCCCCAATCAGGGGAGAATTTGCTTTATACTTGGAGAACTGAGAAATACAAAGAACACTCTTCGAGAGAGCATGGAACGCGCTTCTAAAGAGCTCACTGTGCACACGTATAATAGACCCAAAGACCTGAGAGGCAACGCCAACCAATACCGAGACCTTGAGGCTGTCCACACTGACGATGTAGGACGCTTCTGCAAGGCAAGGAAGAGGCTTGTGCTGTCTACCGGAATGCAGGGTTACTGCGTGAGTGAGAGAGTGAAAACTAGGAGTGATAGATCCTATGAGAGAAACTGCGAGATGACTGAAATATAGAGCTGAGAGTGAGCTGTGTAAACTGTAAAAGAGAGCTGAGAAAGCTGAGGAAACAGTGCCTAAACCTCTCTCCGTTTGCTGGTCCAAACCTCCGACTGTTGTGCTGCGTGGTCACCTTCAGATCAGGCTGAACTGATGGCCAAGGGATTGAGGCTAGAGCAGGGCCAGATCTGAGGATCTCAGGGGCTGCACAGGAGGCTGAAGTGGAGCTGTAGGAGAGCTGAAGGTAGGAGCAAACTGAATGCTTCAAAAGGGCAGCAAGGGGGCCCTTTTATAGGGCTGGAACTGAGCCAAGCCAGTCTGTAAACAGCCGACTGGGTCGGTCTGTTTTACAGACTGGTTGGCCTACAACCAGCCTATCAAAGCCCTCCCTGGCTCATTTGCCAGGGGAGTTTTTGGGCAGCCTTTGCCGGCTGCCTTCCCTGCTTACCTGTCCAGCCTTTGGGGGCCCTAAAGGGCTCCTAACCTAGGCTAAGACCTAACCTATAAGATTGAAACACTTAACCTGCTGTTCTCCAGTGGGTACTAGTGAACAAGAACTGAATTACTGACTTGACCTAAGGCTGAGAGACTGACCTACGTAGCTTGTGCCTGACTGTCCCTGGACAAGGGCTCACAAAGGGGTGACAACATACGACAAAATCTCCTATCTGGGAACTAATGCACTTGTCGATGTAGCTAGTGTGTCACTTTGCACCCAAGTGTAGGGGTGCATGTGACAACATGGCAGCCAAAATCCGAATTCAAAGGCTTTATGATTGAATCTATGCAGAGAAGCCTGGCCTATATGAAAAAATACAAACCCATTTTATTTTACTGAATAGCTGCACATAAATTTGGGATGTCTGATTTCCAATAATAGACGCATTTGCATGAGATTTAAAATAGGAGGAAGATGCAATGTCTAATTCAAGTCACATATACCTGAATTGGTCTATATTATATAAAATACATTATTTCCACTACTAATGCAGATATATGGGGACTGGTATATATAACCTGCAATGTATCTTTTCCTTCAAAATAAGGGCTTCTCTCTCTCTCTCTCTCTCTGAATTTTTGCTCTGTAAATGAAACGAAAAAATAACTTGAGTAGTCTGGTTGGGTGTTTTCTCTGCCAGGTAGATTGCACATAAGAGAGAGTGCTTACTTCAAACTTGTGTTCAATGGAGGAACAGGTTCATGCACCCAAAGCAGAATCAATGCAAACCAATTCTCCTACTTGCAGGGAAGAAGGAGAATGCCACATGACGATTGAGCAAATGTGGCAAGATATATCCATGATGACTAAGGTGGCTGCAGTTTCAGGGTCTACAGATGGTAAAGAAATAACACAAGCCGTACAAAAAGGCCTTGTGAGTGGAAATGAGAAAGAAAAGCTATTTTGTGAGTTGTGCAAAATCACGTGTCAGAGTAGAAGGATTCTAGAGGCACATCTTGCTGGGAAAAGGCATGCAGCTCGTCTGAAGTCCCCTCTGGCAAAGGTTGAGATGGGATTGGCAGGTGGATTGCCAGGTCTGGAGATGTCACCTTGTAGTGGCAGAAAAAGGAATAGAGATGAACTTGAAGGTGACGTTGAATCACAGCTCAGTGTTGCGGCTTCCAACATGGAAGATGAAGGTGTAAAGGAAAGAAATCAGGTCCAATCTTCAAATATTAGTGATTTAACTCCTTCTAATGGAATTCAAGACCACGTCTTACTTTCTGCAAGTTTAGATGGTTCACAGATGGCAGAAAGATCGACTGTTTCTGATGGGAAACGGATGAGATGCGAGTTATGTGATGTTGAATGTGACAAAGCATCCTTACAGGCCCATTTGGCTGGCCGAAAGCATGCACTCAGGGTCAAGAAAATGAGTTCCCAAAATGCTGCCTCATGTTTGAACCCAAGTGATATTAATCCCTTGGATGAGAGAGAAGAAAAAGAGGTTGTGCAAGAAAGTTTTTGTAATGTTATCGCATCCAATGATCAAAATGGTGGACCTGTAGCTGAGAAATTCAGAAAAGAGGAGAATGTCCAATGCACATTGGAGGGGCATTCTATCAGCAAAAGGCGTGCAGATTATCTCAAGACATTGATTGCCCAGGGTGGAGTACCTGCATGTGTTGTTAAAGGATTGTCTGCAGTCTTGGATGAATTTGCAGGTTCTGAAGCAGGGACCACAGTTTTGGACACACAAACCGACTCCATAGATTTCCAGGAAAGTGACAGATTGTGTGGCACAGACTGTGACATGAATGTGGATGGCTCCATTATCAAAATGCATTCTGCTTGCTTTCTGAGATTTCTAACCAGGTTTGCTGCTACACAAGAAAGTGATGATATCTTTCAAAAAAACTTTCAAAGAGAACCTTCAAGCAATGCTCCTCCTGTGCAACCTGATTCCTTTGAGAAAAGGGAAGGGCCCGAATGCAGACTGTGTCAAGTCAAATGCGGAAGTGGTAAGGACTTAGAAATCCATTTAGCTGGCAGAAAGCATGCAGTTCAAGTCAAGAAACTGCTTGGAAGATGTGAATTGTGCAATGTAGATTGTCGCACTAAGAAGGTCCTCGAATTGCACATAGCTGGCAAAAAGCATGCTTCAAAGGTTAGATTGATGCAGAAAATAAAGGACTTTGCTGGTTTGTATATTATGCCATCACTGGTTGGACAAGAGAGCAATGGTAACACAGAAAAAGTATTAAAAGAAAGGACAGAATCTATGCAAATGGAAGAGACTGAGGATCTTGTAAAAGAGCACGATAAAGTAACTGATGCACAGGAAAATGGGCGCCAAGAATTTACCACAGCAGACATGGCAGATTTATAGAGCCTTTGGAAGGGGGCATTTTTATTACCACAGGATTAAGAATGGTGAACTGAACTGAAATGTATGTGAGGGCCAGCAGGTCTGTCCATGTTTTGGTTCTGGTTTTAGGATCAGCTTAGAGGCATTTAAAAAAAGGGAACTCTTCCCCTCTTTGCAGGAGGGAGGGAGGGAGGGGGTGAGTGAGCTGGACTCTATGGCTCACTGGTTTCAGGATCTGCTTTGTACACAAACTGGCTACTGATAATAAAAGTAGTAAATGTTACGACAAAAAGCATAAATAGCTAAAAGAAATGTGATTTTTGACGACTTCATCTTCAGTGCTGCGTTTGACGCTTGTAACACTTCATTTACCAAACAGTATCGCAAGCAACCTGTCATTTTTTCTTGTTTAGTGGGTGCTAACCTTGCAAGAGGACATAGTTCCTAGATTGGTTCCCATATGTATGTGTATGTATGTATGTGTATCTCTTTGTATATGTGCGCGCGCGTGTGTGTCTCGCTTTGGAACAGCTATGACAGCATTTTCTTCTTAATGAAAGGCTCTTTTACATAATAAAAAAGTAGGCATGTATGTACGTATGTAATTGGATGGATGGATGCACGCACGTATGTACATATGTATATATGTATGTCTATTTATGCATGCATGTCTCTCCCTGTGTGTGTGTGTGTGTGTGTATGTGTGTGTACGGATTTGCTACTGGGCACTCTAGACTCTATGGAAGGACAGAAATCATAGTGTCTTTGGTGATCCTACTTTCTCATCTCTCTCTTTTTTTAGGCACCCCTTGCAGCAATCCTTCTATGATTGTGTGCAAACTCATTACATAGACTCTAATGTATACTTGTCTTATACAAAGATCTCTTGATGTATTTTGGCACATTTAATTTTGGGATAGTTACTCTATAATATAAAGCATCAAAATTTTCACCAAAAAAAGAAAGTGTGCACACATTTTTTTGTGACACCCGCACACACGCAAAGGTTGGGTTTACAATCATGGAAATTTATGTCTCAATAGGTTGGCTACAAATTCAAGATCACAACTCTCACGAGTATGCGTCGTGTTGTACAGGTCTCATCTTTGGTAATGAGCACTTCACTCTCTACAATAACTCCTTATCTAGTAGCATAATGGATCGAGATGGATTAGTCTCTAATATTCATGATTTGACATATGCATTGTTCATATATAAATGGTTAATGTCACCTTTGAAAATAAAGCATGTGTTACTTCTTTACAAAGTCTCAAGTGAAGGATTTTATGGTTGCCTCCAACTTTTGAGATGACTCGGGATTTCTTATTATTAGTACACACCCTATGTCGTGCAAATGTGTTGGGTCTTTGACAAGGGGGATCTTGCATTGTGGTAGAATGCAAGATAAAGATCAAGAGCATGTTGATGGTAAGCTTTCAAACTAGTGCTTTTTGAGAAGTGATTTAAAAAATAAATAATTTACAAGTACTAATATTGTAAATTTATGGTAGCTATTATAATCTTTTCAACTATATGTATTTTTTTAAAATTCTCAGCCTCAAAAGCAATCATCCTAATTTAAATGGAGATACTCAAGTATGATACTTGTTTGGGAGAGACTAAAATGAAATCGTTTAAACTTCACAAGCAGTTGTAGCTTGAATGAAGAGATTTGGACTACTTTTTTATTAGACTTCTCCTTTAGTGCTAGCCTTCGTCATGGTTGAGTTTGCCCTTTACCTCTGGAGTGCCGACAGAAACTTAGTATGAAGACTTTGTATAAATGATGCTCAAGTATGTGTGGGTGTGTGGATTTGTATGTGTGAGAGCATGCTTTTATACTATGGTCTACACCCACTGTCGGGCGCTGATGACATCAGAGGGGATGTCATAGTAGCTAGTCTCTGCTATGTGTGATGGAGTTTATGGTTTTCAATCTTATGAGTGACTATCGTGAGATTGAAACTGCACTATGTTGTGTTTTTAGAGGATGAGTTTGGGAATGTTCCTAGATTTATCTAGGTATATGCTTTTGTTGTATCAGCGGACATGCAAATTTCACGTTGTGAAGTTTTTATCCAAGTTGCGGCCTGCTGGTATTGCGATAATTCTTTCTATCTAAAATGGTGCGTTGCCCTATCAGCTAGATTTAGATTTAGATGCTCGTTTGGGAGAGACTAAAATGAAATCGTTTAGACTTCACAAGCAGTTGTAGCTTGAATGAAGAGATTTGGACTACTTTTTTATTAGCCTTCTCCTGTAGTGCTAGCCTTCGTCATGGCTGAGTTTGCCCTTCACCTCTGGAGTGCCAACAGAAACTCAGTACGAAGACCTTGTATAAATGGATGCTCAAGTATGTGTGGGTGTATGGATTTGTATGTGTGAGAGCATACTTTTATACTATGGTCTACTACACTCACTGTTGGGCACTGATGACGTCAGTGGGGATGTCATAGTAGCTAGTCCCTGCTATGCGTGATGGAGTTTATGGTTTTCAATCTTATGAGTGACTATCGTGAGATTGAAATTGCACTATGTTGTGTTTTTAGAGGATGAGTTTGGGAATGTTCTTGGATTCATCTAGGTATATACTCAAGTGTGATAAAATGTGTTTGTGAAGCAAACTTATGTATATTGAAGTTCGTGAAGAAGTAACCAACCACAGTTGATTGAGATTAGACATACTGTCATTGTAGATCACAAAATCGAGAGGGAACCTTGACTTAAGTAACGAATATGAAAAGCTTAAAAAGCACAGTCCAAAACAAAAAATAGTACTAGTATTTGAAGAGATCTAGTAGCTAGCTAGGAACGGAATGGAAATGTGGAAAGCATAATGAAAAGCAAAATGGAAAGGAAAATGAAAGAACAAGTGCTAGGCAATGATAAACAAAATACTCACATGATATAAAGCTTGATGTTGACTGATATATTAGACAATAGACAAGTACAACAATATATAGTGTGCCACTAGACTCTAGAAAGTCACAATGTCTATGGGATATCTCCCAATATGACACGTGGCATGTCTAAGACTCACTACACTATAAAACCACTAGTACACTCATTTTTGACTCACTTTGGCTTCATATTCCAACACCCCCCCGGGCAAGGTGTGAAACGTAAATACAATTCAAACACATACAATAGCACCAAAAATCGAATATGCACGGAAACTCATAAAAGACAAGAGGCAATCACTGGGTACAATCTCCCCCCTCAAGGTGTGTGGCTCGTGATCCCACACCAAGAGTATTTATAATATTTCAATAAGCACATGAGCCATAGATACAAAGTCACATATTTATCTCTTGATCATCCCTTTTCCATACTTTTGTCTTGAGCATCCTTTTACCTTACTTTTCTCTATGTCACTCCTTTTCTCACGTACTCATCCAAATTTACATGTCAAAAGTGTAAGGCTTTTAAGCACTCTCCCTTATCCAAAATGTAATGACCCTTGGCCATTTAATACATCACATAACACTAGCACAAAACCATGGCATTTAGCCTTTATTCCCTCGAGCGTGTTTACTCCCATCCGTGCATGTCATTTCCTGTATTCAATAAACCAATCCACCATTAGTCAAATACTTAGCGCAATGATATACATCATATGATTAGCCAATCATGCTAAGTAATGGTATTTACAAATGACAATCCATTAATGTGAGTATTTCTAAATGGGCATCACACATAATACTTATTAATGGCACACGTTTAGTTAGGCGTCCCAAGCATTTAAATAGAACCCCCGCCACGTCTGTTGTGATCCTATAAATACTTTACATCATTTCGAACAAGAGCTTTGAGAAATACTTTATCGTAACATTACCTCTTGCTTAAAGTGCAACTAACCTCAGTTGTGATTCCGTTTATATGAGTTAAGGATATCAGGATGGTCTCGAAAAAACTGCTCAAGGAACCACTGTGCATTCTCTTTTGGATGATTTTTAAACTTCAATAAATAGGAGTTATAAGTCTTTCCTTTGCGCGTTGTTCTTTGCTGATCATCTAGAATACAATTAGGCTCCTGAACTTCAACTTCATTAACAATCAAAGGTGGTTCTTCATATACAGGATGCGTTGGTAATTTTCCTTTAAAAGGTTTCAAGAGATGAATGTGAGGAATTATGAATCTTCCAATGATTTGGCAAGTCCAAATGAAAAGTCAAATCATTTACCTTAGCGATAATCTTGAAAGGTCCATAAAACCTCGGTGCTAATTTCACTGCAGGGCATTTATCGACACTCTTTAAACACCTCTTTTCAACTCATAGAAGGACAACATCTCCTTCCTTATACATCATATGTTGTCTTTTCTTATTTGCTTGCTTAGTATACTTCTCTTGATCTCTCTTAATGGCGTCAGTCACTTCTCTCATGATCTGATCATAGTTTTTTGTAAAATCATCTGCAGCTTCTATCTTTTGACTAATCCTTGTGATAGGGATCGGTAATAACTTTCCATATATTATTTCTAATGGAGCTCTTCCTATAGTAGAATGGATCGTATTGTTATAAGCAAATTGCAAAAAATGCAAATACTTATCCCAATATCTACCTTGAGCATCAACATATATCCGATGCATATCCAAGATAGTGTTGGTTACCTCCGTTTGTTCATTTGCTTCAGGATGGAAAGCTGAAGTAAAATCCACCTTGGTGCCAAGATTTTCAAATAAAGTTCTCCAAAAGGCACTACAAAACTTGGAGTCTCGATCTGAAACTATAATCTTTGGTAATCCATGATGTGGAAAAACGTACTTCAAATACATGTGTGCCGCTTGTGGTGCAGATAATGTCTTTTTGCAAGGCAATAAATAAAGCGGTCCACGATAGTCCAGATCATGTTATTCTTATTAAAAGTCAAAGGAAACCTTGTAATAAAATGCATAGATATTTGTTCCCAAGACTGTGAAGGAATAGACAAAGGCATTAATAGTCCTAGTGTTTTCCCCTTTAAACTTTTAATCTTTTGGCAAATCAAACATTCAGAAACATACTTAGAGATGTCTTTCTTCATTAAAGGCCAATGAAATTCTTTGACAATACTTTGATAAGTTGCAGTCACCCCTCGATGTCCCACATAAGGAGGTTGATGCATTTCCTCCATTACTTGTAATCTAAATGGACTGGTGATGCAAAGTCTTTTCTCATAAAAGAGATATCCATCATTCACTGAATAGCTAGATATAGGACTCCAATTGTTCTGCTCCAGCTTAGTCCATATATCAAAGAAATCAGAGTCATCGTGGTAAGAATTTTTCATTGCCTCAAATGGCTGTATTTCAATTACTGAAATGTTGTTAATTTTCAGTCTTCGACTTAATGCATCTGCAACCGTATTTTCTTTTCCGGGCTGATATTGAATCATTGGCTGTAAACTTTGAATAAAAGAAGCCCATTTGATATGTCTATCAGAAATCAATGGTTGCGTCAAGAGGTGCTTAATGCTTTGTCGATCAGTCTTGATAAAAATTCTGAACCCATT
Source organism: Dipteris shenzhenensis (assembly GCF_047967505.1). Taxonomy (NCBI): domain Eukaryota; kingdom Viridiplantae; phylum Streptophyta; class Polypodiopsida; order Gleicheniales; family Dipteridaceae; genus Dipteris; species Dipteris shenzhenensis. Next base: position 38,769,379 of record NC_141598.1, on the reverse strand, counting down.
AAATAATGTTTCCAAATCCTTAGGGCACGTACAACTACTATCAATTCTTTGTCATAGGTGCTATAATTGAACTCTGCTGGCTTAAGCTTTCTACTTTCAAATGCTATCGGATGATTATCTTGCATAAGCACAGCTCCAATTGCAGTTCCACTAGCATCAGTTACGACAATAAAGAAAGGTAGTGAAAAGTTCGGTAACTGAAGTATTGGAGATTTGACTAAAGCTTCTTTTAAAGCTTGAAATGATTTTTCATGGCTGGAATCCAAATGAACTTTGTAGTTTTCTTTAGGAGATAGGTCAGTGGATTTGCTAAGAAAGCAAAGCTCCTAACGAATTTCCTGTAGTAACTACATAAGCCTAAAAATGATCTCATTTCATGTATATCTTTAGGCCTTGGCCAGGTTTCTATACATTTCACTTTCTTTGGGTCTACTTGAATATCTTTACTTGAAACGATATGACCCAAGTATTCAATGCGATCTTGAAATAATAAACTCTTCTCAGAATTGATGTATAATTGATTTTCTTTTAAAAGAGAAAAAGTCAATTCTAAATGTTCCTTGTGATCTTTAGTATTTTTGCTAAAAACCAATAGCCTAGCTTGGGTAGTCCCCCTAAAATGATATGTATTGAGTGTTTGGTATTCATCGAGTCTAAAGGTCCTCTACCTTAAATAGATGTATTAGTTTTCCTATTTTGGTGTGTGGCTTCCTAACATGTCCTGTTATGAAGCCAAGGAGGGATGTACTGTGAGAGCCATGTATTGGCTTTGATAGGTTTAGAGGGGGATGTATTGTGAGAGCCATGTATTGGCTTTGATAGGTCTCGTTATCAGGCCTGGTTGAGTTCCAGGATGTTGGTGTATTCCTAGACCTATGAGGTAGTCATGTAGCCATGCTATAACATGAGCCTCTGAGCATGTTGAGTCTCAAGCCATGAGAGTGCTTGGATCAACCTCTAAACAAGCTCAGACTTTAGCCTCTGAGTTACATAGGGTGCACAGTTTGATGACCATCATTGTCATGTTCTGTTCTTTGTTTCATTCCAATAGTCCCTCGCCTTAGACCATCATTATCATGTTTTGTTCTTGGTTCCATTTCAGTAGTCTCTCACCTTGTTACAAGAAAGTGTTTCTCAAAGCTCTTGTTCGAAATGATGCAAAGTATTTATAGAATCGCACCAAACGTGGTGGGGGTTCTATTTAAATGCTTGGGTTTAGTCAGGGACGCCTAACTAAACATGTGCCATTAATAAGTATCATGGGTGATGCCCATTTAGAAATACTCACATTAATGGTTTGTCATTTGTAAAGACCATTAGTTAGCATGATTGGCTAATCATATGATGTATATCATTGCGCTAAGTATTTGACTAATGGTGGATTGGTTTATTGAGTACAGGAAATGACATGGACGGATGGAAGTAAACATGCTCGAGGGAATAAAGGCTAAATGCCATGGTTTTGTGCTAGTGTTATGTGACTTGTTAAATGGCCAAGGGTCATTACATTTTGGATAAGGGAGAGTGCTTAAAAGCCTTTCACTTTTGACATGTAAATTTGGATGAGTACGTGAGAAAAGGAGTGACATAGAGAAAAGTAAGATAAAAAGATGCTCAAGAGAAAAGTATGGAAAAGGGATGATCAAGAGATGAATACGTAACTTTGTATCTATGGCTCATGTGCTTATTGAAATATTATAAATACTCTTGGTATGGGATCACGAGCCACACACCTCAGTGATTACCTCGTCTTTTATGAGTTTCCGTGCATATTCGATTTTTGGTGCTATCGTATGTGTTTGAATTGTATTTACGTTTCAATGGTATCAGAGCTCTTGCTATGCTCCAAGAGGAGTGAGATTGAGAGGTCCTTCTCCAAGACATTGTTGGAAAGAGAGTTGAAGGATCTGTAGAGTGAGATTTCCAAAAGAGAGCTCCAAATGTACTTGGGAGGTTGGGAGAGTGGTAAAATGATGAGTTAATTTTTTTTGAGGGCCTTAAGACTTTGATCAAAGTCGTCTTCTTCTTCTTCATGGGAAAAAAAAAAACAACACAGAGCTTCTTTTCTGTTTCGCCGCGCGACGGACGAGTCGCCTCTCTCTTCTTGCGTCACCATTTCCCTCTCTCTCTTGCTCCAGTGCATAGCCCTTAAGCTTCCCTCCAAAGCCTCTCCATAACGGCTGAACACAGCCCTTGAAAAGAAATTACTGCTTGTTCTTCTTCCTGTCACGATCGGCCGCGCGGAATCAAGAAGCAGCTGCTTATAAAATTTCGGCGACGAAATCTCTTCTAAAGTTGGCTACAGGGTTTTTGGACCCTCCGAATCCATTTCCCCGATCCGTTCGGGCTAATTTTGAGCACATCAACGAGTCCGAAAATGCTCTTCAAAGGAAAAACGTTGAAGAAGAAGATAAGAACAGATTGAGAATGATAAGACGATGGGAATTGCTTGATAAGTTATCAAAGTCTTTCAACAACTTATCGGAGTCCTCTACTCCTTTTCTACCCCTCTTATTTTCGTGCTATTTCTCTCATTTCTCGAGCATATGGGAAGCTCTCCTCAAGCTGATTCTTGGAGGCTCCTCTACTCCGGCAACGCAATATTCGGCAAAATCTACAAGCCATAAAGCTCTCGTCACTAAGCGTCGAGAAGATTTTCTCACATACTCATAGCATCATAAAATTGGTATTGCGGAACTTGGCAAAGACAATTGGCAACACGTGTGGACGCTCTCAACTTGGGTGGCAAGCGCACAAGAGATAAGTATAATGACTGAGCAAATTTTATTTTTTATTGAGTATAAGAGAATTTATTTGCTTTGGCAAAATGGCACAACATCTTCCGCCATCTCCTACGATTCAAGAGCAAATTAATGCATTTCACCTTCAACTTTTACAAGAGAGAGATCAACAAGAGAAGTTAGAAAAAGAACTTGAGAGATCTAAGAGCAAGAAAAGAAAGAGACATGCGAGAGGTGAGAGTTCATCGGGATCTGATTCTGAGGGAGTGATTCGTAAAGCTGTTAAATCTGCATTAAGAGAGAAAAAGGAAAATAAAATTAGTGGGAAATCTTTTGCTTTTCAAAAATATGATGGGAAAAAAGATGCAAAAATTGTTTTGGCATGGATTAGTCAACATGATGATTATTTCCAGGATGAACGATTTCCTGAAAAAGATAAAATTAAATGTGCTGTTAACCATCTTATTGACAATGCGGCACTATGGTGGAATGTGGTCAAAAATAGTAAAAGACGACCAAATACTTGGAACGAATTGAAGAAAAGATTGAAGAAAGATTTTCTTCCGACACAATTCAAGTCAAAAGCCCGTCAACAATGGGATAGTTTGCATCAACTTGAAAAAGAGAATGTTGCTTTATATAATAAGAGATTTTGGCAATCTCTCATTCAACTTCAAACCATAGATAAGATTTTTGAGAAAGAGCAAAAGAGAAAATTTATATATGGTCTTAGGGCTAAAATAAAAGCCGAGATCAACATGTTTCATCCTCATTCTTTGAGTTCGGCCATATCACTTGCTACAAGTTGTGAAAGAAAGAACGGGATACCCAAGGATGGAGAAAAGAGTAAACCTTTTGTTCCTTTTCATAAGAGGGACAAGAAGTTTGAGTTCAAGCTGTATTCTCGCTTTACGCCATCGACTACCTCTTTGAAGAACCGCGACAAAGCAAAAGAAGAAAAGAAGACAGACTTGAAGAAGGAAACTTGTTTCAACTGCCACAAAGAGGGACATTATGCAAATAATTGTCCAAAAAAGAAGAAGACATCAACCGCAAAGATGAATGTGATTGACGAAGTCAAGCAAGAGGGTAACACTTCTGACTCAGGTAAATCAGGTAAGCTTTTTCCTTATGCATTGCTTAAAATGAAGGGGAAAATAAAGGAGAAGGAAATTGTTTTTCTACACGATGATGGAAGTACACACGATTTCATTTCTGAACGATTAGTAAAAGCAATGAATCTTAAAGTTTCACCAACACAGTACAAGGTTAAAGCTACTTTTATTGGGACTAGATATAATTGCTTGAGTGAAGTGAAAGATTTGGAACTCGCGATCAATCCATATAAAGAAAGGAGAAATTTCTTAGTAGCACCTCTTAATGAAAAAGATATAATTTTGGGAATGCCGTGGTGACATCAATTTAATCCTGATGTTGACTATAACACTCACCAAATGTGGATCACACACAAGGATAGTCGAATTTGTTTAAAGGGACAAATAAAGAATGAAATGAATCCTTTGTTGAATCACACACAAGCTAAAAGGGCTTTTAGGAAGGGTGAAAAATCATTTCTGGTTTTGGTTAATTCGATAATGGCCGTGCAAATTAAATCAAATGACGATTATAAAGATTTTATCTCGCAATTTTCATATTGTTTCTTGGACGAATTACCCCCAGGTTTACCCAAGTCTTTTCCTGAAGATCATCACATAGAGATTTTACCTAGAAATTCACCTCCTTGTAGAGCTCCATATCAAGTAAACATCTTAGAAAAGAGATTCAAAGACATTGAAGAATTGCTGAAAAGAAAATTGATTAGACCAAGTAGCTCCCGTATGGTGCTCCGATTCTTTTGGTGAAAAAGAAAAATGGCACATTTAGGATGTGTGTGGATTATAGAGCACTTAACAAACTTACAGTCAAGAATCGGTATCCAATTCCAAGAGTAGATGATTTACTTGACAAGTTGAGAGGAGCTAAAGTCTTTAGCAAGATTGATCTTAAATCTGGTTATCATCAAGTTAGAATGACGGATGAAGATGTTTACAAAACTGCTTTCAGAACGCAAACGGGTCATTGAGAGTTTTTGGTTATGCCATTTGGTTTGACCAATGCTCCAGCTACTTTTAGTAGAATGATGAACCGAATCTTTCTAAAGCATCAAGATTGTCTCGTAGTATTCTTTGATGACACTACATGGAGAAATTACATGATGACTCTCAAAATGCAGGAAGGAGAGTCACCAATGTCGAAGTAGAAGCCTCAGGTACCACGACCAATCGGGAAGTCAATCAATGCGAAGTACCTCAGACACTAATCGAATAAGCAATGAGTGTGTCGGAGTAGTCACGTGAAGGAGTCACCGCAATGTAATGTCAAGAGCTCACAACTGCGTGGGCAGCAGAGCTACGTGGAGCAGAATGGCGGGCAAAATACGAGCACCAACTTGCGGGCAACAACTCCAAGAGAATGTCAGGAAGAAGGAGCAAATGGTAGGCTGGAGCAAAGATCAACGATGAAGAGGATGGACAGCTCCACGTTGAGCTGGTTGCGTCATGCTTGGGCTGTCAAATCATTGAGCTCTAGATCAAAATTCGCGCGCAGAAACAAATTTCGTCAGTTCTTGCAAGGGCTGTAACTTTTCACAGAGAACTCGGATTGCAATGATGTAAAAACGAAATTTGTAGTACTCAAGATCCTCTAGAACTTTGCTGAAGACACAAAGCTGTGATTCTACTTTCAGATCTAGATAAAAGCATTACATCGTCTATAGGTCACAGAAAGATGTAGCTGAAGGAATGAGAAGAGAGGTGGCAGCAGATCATGGCGTGGAGAAGAGAATTTAAGGAGAGAAGAGGGCAGCCTTCCAAGTAGGAGGAGGTAGAGTAGCTTCATTGGCCTCCCTCACCTCAACCTCTTGGAAGGGAAAGGGAAAGACAAAGCAGGGCTAGGAACCTAGCTCTGATACCACATGAAGAGATCTAGTAGCTGGCTAAGAATGGAATGGAAATGTGGAAAGCATAATGAAAAGCAAAATGGAAAGGAAAATGAAAGAAAAAGTGCTAGGCAATGATAACCAAAATACTCACATGATATAAAGCTTGATGTTGATTGATATATTAGACAATAGACAAGTATAACAATATATAGTGTACCACTAGACTCTAGAAAGTCACAATGTCTATGGGATATCTCCCAATAGACTCTTGGAAGGGAAAGGGAAAGACAAAGCAGGGCTAGGAACCTAGCTCTGATACCACATGAAGAGATCTAGTAGCTGGCTAAGAATGGAATGGAAATGTGGAAAGCATAATGAAAAGCAAAATGGAAAGGAAAATGAAAGAAAAAGTGCTAGGCAATGATAACCAAAATACTCACATGATATAAAGCTTGATGTTGATTGATATATTAGACAATAGACAAGTATAACAATATATAGTGTACCACTAGACTCTAGAAAGTCACAATGTCTATGGGATATCTCCCAATATGACATGTGGCATGTCTAGGACTCACTAGACTATAAAACCACTAGTACACTCATTTTTGACTCACTTTGGCTTCATATTCCAACAATATTTACATCCGCACTTTTAGCTAAACTCCTATCTTATCCCCGATAGTAATGGGTGAATTTTGATTTTTTCCAAACTATTGTCTTTGTCAGAAAATGAGAAAAGAATTGGGTAAAATCTTTGTCCATTGTTTTGTACAATGTCAGTGATTTTTATTTTTCTAATAGGCATCTTGAAAAACAGATTGCTGTCTATCCATCCACATGAACAAACAAGCAAAGAGCCATGTTGTAGTTTAAGACTTACACATGAGTTCTAGCAAGAGCCTATCCTTGGGTGGGGGGGATGGGCACTCTTCTCTTCACAAGCACAGGAGGATAACCTCAAGGTTTAGGTGTCGACACTTGATAATGCATCCATATATACCTTAAAGACTCGAAGACATGTAGTATTTGTGGAAATCTTACTGAGTTTGGCATTAGCTGGCAAAAATACTTCTTCTCACTCATTCATAACTTATACTATGTCTTCACCATTTCTATTTTTACACATTGTGTACATGAATCTATTTTATTCATGATCTATCTCCAGGATTGGGCCAACATTTTCCAGGCACTATAAGTTGACTTGAAGACTTTCTCCATGGTAATTAATATAAAACACTTTGTATTTTGGTCAATATGTACCATCCATGATTAATGATTTTGCACTGACCCTCATAGCTTGGGACATTGCCATTTCCTCCAAATTCAAAAGTGACAATTGTAAGACAAGAACTTACTAAAAAATCTCTACCTTTCTTCTCCCTCAAAACATTACCTCTCTTACATCTCTCAAGAACAAATAACTTACTATATTGATTTTACGTGTGTGTGTGTGTACTATCAGAAGCTAGATGCAAAAGACACATGTTGAAATGCCTCAAGTTAATCGATGGAAAGACTCTAGGGTCCAACCATGAGGGGCGCTCTCTAGAGAGGTATGCTTGCCTTATCTTGGGTGGGTTGCGATGAGGGGGGTGTGGGCGGGTAGGATTCGAGCAAGGAGTGTGGGTAAGGGTGTTTACAAAGCAAGCACCTAGTAGGGGCATGAGATGATGTGGTCACTATTGGGCATCATAATAGTGGCTACATAAAAAGGGAGCACCATAAGCGTGGGTAGTCTCAACCCCTTGCCCAAGCCCCTTTCATCCATCCTTCTCGTTGTTGACATTGCGAGGATTGGGCGGTGGGGCGGTGTGTGTGCACGCTAAGGTGAGAGGGCCTCCCGACGTATGCCAATGGGGCTGGTCCATGGAGGATTTGCTCCAAAATGCTACGGGCATTGGACTACTGACCCAGCTGGCTTTGTAGATTTTGCCAATTCTAGCCCAGCATTCCAATGCCCAAGCGCAACGATTGGCATGTGTCCTCTTCCTCCTAAACCCATCCCTAGGATGGGAATAGGATAAAAATATGCATGGGACCACTTTGGACCACCTTTTCCCATTCCCATCCTATTTGTTCCCATGTGCTAAGCCCCTTAGAACCATCGTGGCCACCATCTTCTTCTTCAACGCTTGCTTTATCCTGCTGCCCACTTTGCTGCCCACTTTGCTTATGCGCATTCCCATTCTACGGAGGTCGACAAAGTTGGGGGACAGATTTGTATATCTATCTGGGCTTTTCATCGCTGCGCTCACTATGGAGGTGTTGCAAGAGTCAATGCCAGCATCCAGAAGGCTTTGCTAATCTCCGATGGAGTTACAAATCGTTAACGCTCAGCTGATTCGCGATAACGATTCAAATTGCCATACGGACGTGCAGTTGAAAGCTGCGGCGATTCGGCAATGAGCAAGTAACCGGTAAGCGGAATCAGACTTGGTAATAGGACTGAGAACTCACGTGAGGCTACAGTGTAAACAAACAATAATACGAAACGTTGAAATGTCAGATAACTACGCTGTTCGAGAAGCGCTTGAAAGCTGTTAGAAGGCGACAGATTTATCGCAGCTTCAGCTGACCTTTCTGCCTCGACTAAATTCTTGAACGACCAAGAGAGAGGAAATTCAGAATGCTAAGGCGATCGTTTTTGTTATCAGCGCTGGGGCTAGTTTTGCTTCAAGTAGTGATCCTTGTAACGACAGGTAGAGTGCGTGGTGATGTTTTTGTTTCAATTCGTTTGATTGTGAGCATAGAATTGCTTCAGAATCCCTTTGACTCCCGTTTTTGAAGCCGCCAATACTTCCAACGCGATCAAAGGAATCAAAGCGGTTAGTGCAACAGATATCGTGACAGGTGGGTTGCATCTACGACATTTATATTCTCCTTTCATCGTTTATGAATTATGTGACTTCACGTGGGACTGCACTTTGCCTATTTGTAGAGTAGTGAGGTTGGCATGTATACTCATGTCTTAAGTTTGAAAGCGAGGTATGAACAGATAGACCGGTAAGTAAAACAATACCCATTTTGGATAAGGTTATCCTATAATTGTGATTATGCCTCGTAATTGTAATCGGGAAACCTGCCCGCTGCTGGTATTTACGGTTTACCACCGATAATATAAGGTATTACAGACATGTCTATTCCATCGATACTATGTGTTGTACAGCTTGTATGATTACGCAAAGTTGCTGTGTAACGATGGGCATTTTTAAAAATCTTTGGGTTGTGAATTCCTTTGCGTTTGCTCGCATTGGGCTATGAGCAACTACAAAGTAGAGGATTGGGGACTTGGGGCTTTATGATATTTTGCTATCTCTACTGTCAAGATTGTGAGCATTGAGGTGTGAGCAACTCCAAGGTAGAGATTGGGGGATTTGAAATTCTCACTTGGTACCTGATGGAGCTGACCTTGACCAACCAAAAAACTGTTTTATTGTTATGGGGTAAGGAAGATGTGATGAGATTTGTTTGTAATATTTAGGTCCCATGTCCTAACCCGTGGTCTGTCCTCTCACTCCGCAATTGTCCTCACATCAGTCCGGATGGTCATCTATTGCATTCAAGCTCTCCAGTGTGAACCACTCAGTTCCATGATATGTTTGTGAATAATTATTCAAGTGGGTAGTGCATATGATGGCTCATCTTAAGTTGTGTATTGCTAGTCCCTCTGTCCGGATACTTAGAGAACATTAAAAGAGAGTCTTGAGCCTCCTTGGAAAAAAGGTAAGAATTCATCTCCTCACCAGTACAGGAATCAGGATACATGCCACCGACTCTTTGCTCTTAGGGTATGCCCATGCATTGGCATGTCCAAGTTAAAAACTGGTGGAACCTGCCACTAGAGGCACGATACCTACATAAATTACATATGTGAATAGCCTAAGTCAGTGCTTACTAGCCATTGGTCACTTTGCTCAGGTACACTTGCACAGAGAGAGAGAGAGAGAGAGAGAGAGAGAGAGAGAGAGATGTCTTCAGGAGGCCTCGCGGACCTATGAGACAAAGTACAATAGCAGATTGACACATGCTTATACAAGCCGCTATGGGCTGAGGCAAAGGGCTCACTAAGACCCTTTGCTGAGTAATCTTAGAAGTACAAACACAAACTCAAAGTCCAAAACTAGGGACTAATAGCTAGACTCAATCTCAAAATTGGAGTTAGAAGACATATCCAGGTGCCATGGTGGCTCTCCTTGAGCTGCGAAAATATATCGTATCCGAGACTGTCTAGTCATCTCACGTTGTGGCGGGGGGCGTGGTGTCCATTATCTCAGTATTTGGTGGGCCATAGTGATGCCTCTGGTCGGATGGTCCCTACTGAGTAAAGCTGTGATGGGCTGGACCTCCATCGTGCATGCTCTGGTCCGTCGTTGCATCGTGTGTGGCTCGTGCGTCTCTAGCTGCATCCCTCCTCGTCGTCGTCTCATCCCACGGATCCATACTGCCCTCATCTCCTCGATCTTCTCTTCATCTACCTCGACATGCCCAGGAGCAGACTCAAATGTGTAGAAATTTGTGATGTGTCCTTGAGCTCGATCTACCCTTGTCTCCTGCGGCACAACTCATACTTTGTGATTTGACGCAGAAGGATCTCTCTATGACGTCTCATCTCCATCAGATAGAGACCGACACAAACTTGGTCCTAGAAGGGAATCAATTGGGAGAGGGGTCCGAAGCCATGCCCCTCCTGGAAGAGGCACTGATATCGTCCTTGAATCTCATAGTAAACCGGATAGGTACATAGGAAATGCTCCTTCGTCTCTATCTCTCTTGGAGTGCATAGTTTGTAAATCCGCTGCTCCCTAGGTGTACCTGTGGCTCTCTCTGTCTCAATCCTCAGCTGATGGGACGAGACCCGCATCTGTCCAACGGCAATCCTGAGGGCATGTGAAACTTGCCTGTCCTTCAGATGCCGGGGGTCTGATGACCTCCGACACTGTCAGGATATATATGGTCACGATAGAACTGTTAGAAATCGACCAACAGAGGGTACGCACAGCGGAAGACTGATAGAATAGCCCAGGAGCTCACACAGTGTGGTGTGGGGTGTGGAATCACATCTTAAACTTATGTGCATAGGATAGATGTGCAGACTCATCAATAGACAATGAACCAGCCAGATAAAGAAACCACCAAAATAATATATTTCCATCCAAAGCTATGGACACAATACAAAAGAGATAGATCCATAGTCCCACCAATGGTGTGGTCCTCTGATCTTACCACAAGGTCCTCCTCCTATCTGTCGGCTATTTCTAGACTCGAGCCTGCGTGCTCCACCTTGAGCGTCTGTAGACTTTCTGTCGAGAATGATCCTCTCCACCTTGCTGCCTATAGATCAGCCTAGGTGGGCAACCCTTAAAGCTCCGTCTGCAGCTTCTCTAGGTCTCTTGGTCCTCCAAAGTATAGGCTCCAAGATGGGTAGAAGACTGCTCCTGCTGTTTGTGTGAAGGCTGCTCCAGAGAATGAGTAATGAGGGCCTGGAGGCCCTCCTTTTATAAGCCCCATGGGGCTGGCAAAAACCAACCAGCAGACCTAATCTGGCCGTCCAGGTCTGCCATAAATGCCCCTTTGGGGCTCTCTTTTCTAGGGCCTTTGGCCCATACTTCGAGGGCCCTTTGCCCTCCAATCAAGGCAAGGGCCCAGCCCTATATAAAGGCAGGTCCCTGCCTACTAGCAGCCTCCTTTGCTGCTCCACCAGGCTGACCTGATATGCTGGTTCCCCTTGCCATTAATGTGCCTTGTGCAGGCCCTCTGTCCCGCCACCTGTGCGCCTTTTTTAGGGACCTGTTCCAGCCCGTACACACACACTTGCTGCGCCTCTGCCAGGCTGTTGTGCTGCCCATGTGACAGCCCTTTTAGCCATCTTTTCTTTGCTGTGAGGTGCTGCCCATGTGGCAGCCCCCTCCCTCTCTCTTTTGTTGTCTGATCCTTGCACTCATGGCAACCATCATGTTGCCCATGTGACCATCTCTCAGATCCTAGGTCCATCCCCCCCATGCTCTCCTCATATGGGGGGGTCACCTTTCCAACAAGAACCAGGCCTTGGTGGGGAAATCCTGGTCTACTCCCCAAGTCCAGGATGTATAAAGATGGAGTTGGTCCAACCGTATAATATGGTTGATCTCATCCCATGGAATCAAGGGATCAGGAGCATCCAAGCTGTACTGGAAGGGGAGGAGACGATCCATCTAAATGCCCTGTCTGTCAAACCACCTGGAAATGTGTGCATACGAAGCCATGCAAGCCCCGCTCTCAGCTAGTCATAGATGACTCAAGTGCCACCCTCGGTAGCCTCCGTTTAGGTAAGGCTCAGACCTTGTGAAGATAAGTAGCCATCTCGAAGATGGCATCGATCTTGAGCAGTGTCATGGCAAACTCTGCCTGTATGATCTGGTGGGGGAGTGAAGGCTTGCTCCGAATCATTGTGGATCCCAAAGTCACCTGCAACCTATTGAAGTGTTGCCACTTAGTCGCTGTCAAGTTACACCCTCAGAAGTATGCTGAACATACATGGTTGTTGGCCTCACTTGTGTCAAATAGCCATCCCTTCGCCAGGGGGTCATTAAAATGTGCCTCAAAGCACTGCTGCTCCCGTTGAGCTAGAGCTCCTTGCCCTCGTGTAAGATGTGCCCTGGCTGCATAGGTCATCATGAAGACTGCCCCTAAGTAGGTGTAGGATTGTACGATGTCCACTTGCTCTCCTCGGTAGGTGAAAGTATGCCGATGAAGTGCTATCCGTGAGGTGTTAAAAATCATAACCTTGGTCTTGCCAAGGTTAACAGTCATATCTCTCTATTTGCAAAACAACTCTAGGGCATCTAGGTGTCTCTGTAACCCTACTGCTAAGGAGGATAGGACTTCTACGTACAATAGTATTCGTATCATCAGATCGGCTAGCCACGAGCCCTCACCTCCGAGGCGGTCAATGAATGTCGTGATCTCATGAATATATAGCCCAAATAATGTTGGTGAAAGGGGGCATCCTTGCTTCACCCCTATTGTGCTCTCGACCCAGCCTGACAAGCCTCCAGGGGCATGTACTCTCCCTTTGACTGACTCATACATACTCATCACCCCAGCTTGATAGGCCTCCAAGGGCACATACTCTCTGACTGACTCAAATATACTCATCACCCCCCAAATCACAGGAATCTGCATCTCCTGTAGTGGTCTGATCATGTGAGATCGTGGGATTGTGTCAAAGGTCTTCCAAAAGTCTACAAAGAAGGCATAGACTTTTTGGGAGCACAATCTCGTCTCCTCAATACTGGCCGCAGAGTGACCCGCCAGGTCTTGACCACTTGCCCCTCTCCACCTCTAGATCATGTGAGCTGATTCTCAGCTAACAGATTAAATGCCTTTCAAACATTAACATGTCTTCCTCGTGGTTATTTTGCATTCCATAGCTGTCCATTGGGTAAATTCCCTGTTTGTAAAACTGTTGGGGTCTTGCCATAAGATTTGTAGCATTTCCTGCGTCACTAACTCCCTGATTTTGCATGCATCTTCTGGTATATCAGAAGCCATTATGCACCGTAATTCCATCCAGGTCATCCCGTCTCTGTGCCATAGAGTGTGCCATAGAGAGAGAGAGAGAGAGAGAGAGAGAGAGAGAGAGAGAGTCGTATTAATGTCCGCGGGAGGCCTCACGGGCCTATGTGACAAAGTGCAAAAGATCAAAAAAATTTACATAATCTAGGTAAACCAGAAAGAAAGAAAGAAAATTTATTAAAGTCTTTGGAAGATCAATGGGTCTATGAGACTGAAAAACCTGGTACAAACGAGCTGTGGTGGTGGAGCTACTAAACGAGCGTCCACACCAATGCAAATGCAAAAAATGCAGAATGTCAGTACTAAATCCTAAGTACAACATAGTCATGTCATGTCAGTAGTCGACTATCATCATCATCATCATCATCATCATCACCATCAAGACATCAGGGTGGATGAGGCAATGGGGGCATGAAATTGGCGATAGAGTGCTGTGGGCCACTCAAAGGTGCAGCCCTGGCATGTCTCCTGGTCATAGCTCTGCGTCTAACCAAGGCTACTGTGGCCCCCGTCGGGCGAGACCCAACTCTAAACATGGAGGAGATGTCCCCAAGTGTGATCTGTGTGTCAACCCTCTGTCTGAGCTGTCGGATCACGGGCTTCGGGTCATGATCATGTCGAGGCCTCGTCCCGTGAGTGTCCATGTGATCTGGCTGGAAAAACTCCGTGATAGAGCTCTGAGAGGGATCAACCAAGGACAAAGTCTGTTCCTGTCTCCGTGCTTGAAGTATCCTCTCGCGGTATCTGAGTGCCTCATGAACGAAACTTGCCAAACATCGCTAGTGTTGGTAGGAGATGAATCGGGCCAAAACCCCATAGCTGTCTCTGAAGAGACAGTGGAAACATCCGTGGATCTCATAGTAAACAGGACACCTGAAGATGTTGGAGGTGGTGGCCTTCACCCCTCAAAATGGTGTGTGGAGCATGGTTTATTGAAGGAGGCTCGCGGCTGTGACACGTGGATTTGGGGATATAAAATCCCATAAGGATTGGTGCCCCCTTGGGGGCCTTGGATATAAAGAGGTTATCTGACCCTCCTCTCTCATCCTTCCCGGGACTTTTTGGGAGGGAGAGGAGGCATGACGTGGCTAGGAGGCGGCAGGGTATTGGGAACCCCCACACTCGGCGTTACCTTGGACACGTGGCAACTTGCATGGTTGCCAACAGTGGTATCAGAGCAAGGATCAGACCTGCGGACTGTGGGACTTTATTGGGCACGGTCCTTGCGTTGACAACACGTGGTGGTTGGATGTTCTGTGGCGGCGGACTGTCGTGATCCGTGCAGCGGCTCAAAGTGCGACATTATGACTGATGTTCCTTCTTGAATGCTCTCACGTGGCAGGCTCCCTTGTGGCATTTGGTAGATGTACCCGTGGAATTTATTGGTGGTTGGTCCTTGTTGATTGACCGACCTTGTGTGGCCGTGGTCAGGTTTGGTCAGCATCAAGTTTGGTTTGCCTCAAGGTTTGGCCACAGGGGGGTGTTGGAGGTGGTGGTCTCCACCAGTTAAAATGGTGTGTGAAGCATGGTTTATTGAAGGAGGATCACGGCTATGACATGTGGATTTGGGGATATAAAATCCCATAAGCATTGGTGCCCCCTTGGGGGCCTTGGATATAAAGAGGTTATCTGACCCTCCTCTCTCATCCTTCCCGAGACTTTTTGGGAGGGAGAGGAGGCATGACGTGGCTAGGAGGCGAGGGATTGGGACCCCCCACACTCGGCGTTACCTTGGACATGTGGCAACCTGCATGGTTGCCAACAGAAGATGAAGTGCTCCTCTGTCTCAACCTCCTGCATGTCACACAAAGTGCATATGCGCCTCTCCCTGAGTTGTTGCTCTACTTTGCTGCTCTCGATACGAAGTCTATGTGAAGAGACCCGAAACTGCCCAAGTGAGATCCTCAGTGAGTGGGGTTAGTAGATTTGAATGTACCCTGGTGGGTCAATGAAACCCTCCGCTGTGATATGTAAGAAGTGATCTCTGTAGAAGCCCAGCTTCACTGAAAAATCACTCAGGCCCAACTAGGTCCGAAATGTGTGTAGCTGTAATAGATCTCACGGAGAACCTGGTTGACCTCATGTGATAGGAGGGGAGAAAACGGAGCATCCATGCTGTACTGGAATGGAGGTAGTCTGTCCATGTGGAGCCCCAGTCCCTCAAACCATCTCTCTGTGCGTGCATACGAGCACCTCTGGTCTCCCCCTGCTGCAAGTGCCATAGAAGAGGATAGTGCTAGCCATGGTAGCCTGCTACGCCCATAGATGTAATCCCCATACTCCCTGACTCGGTACAGATACGTGATGACCTGAAATGCAGCATCTAGCTGTAATGGGGAACGGATGGCTTACCACGGATCATTTGTGATAACATGAGAACTTGTAGCCGCTCCACCTTGGCCCACTCTATATTTGACAAGTCTGGCCTCCAGCATGGACTGCCATACATCCCCGCTGGGCGGACCAAGGAGTCAAAAAGCAACCCTTTGGTCCGTGGATCCTGGAAGTGAGCGGAAGCACTGCCTCTCTAGTCTAGCCAATGAAGCATATCCTCTGCTTAAGCGTGCCTGCATCGCGGGTCTCATAGTGAAGATGGGTCTGAAAAAGACGACCCCAAGATAAGTGTATGATGAAACTACCTCAACAGGTGACCCATCAAATGCGAGCTGCTCCTGGTGCATGACAGCTCGAGATGTATTGAAGATCATAACCTTGGTTTTACCCAGGTTGACCTTCAAATCATGAGACTCACAAAAGGACTGTAGTGCATCAAGGTGTCTCTAGAGCCCCTCTACTGAGGAAGACAAGAGAGCCATGCCATCTGCATAAAGCAATATCCGGATCAGCGTGCC
Organism: Dipteris shenzhenensis; assembly: GCF_047967505.1. Classification (NCBI taxonomy): domain Eukaryota; kingdom Viridiplantae; phylum Streptophyta; class Polypodiopsida; order Gleicheniales; family Dipteridaceae; genus Dipteris; species Dipteris shenzhenensis. Next base: position 38,753,288 of record NC_141598.1, on the reverse strand, counting down.
CGCAAGAGAGCAACCTACCCCCCCTGTGTCTGCATCACTGTCTCAAGCTCGTCAATGTAGAGGCCAAACAAGGTAGGTGATAATGGACACCCTTGTTTGACCTGATAGTGCTCATGATCTCGTCTGTCCACCCAGATCTTGCCCGGACTTTGCCTGAAACTCTCTCATAAAGTGCCATGACAGCCCAAATGATCTCCTGGTCGTAACCCAAATCCTGTAGGCGTCATATGAGGAGGGTTCTTGAAACTGTGTCAAATGTCTTGCGGAAATCCACAAAGCAATAGTAAACCCTCTGCTTCCGTGCCCTCGCCTCCTCAATGATACATCTGAGCATGAGAATGTGGTCCATGGTCCCATGATCACGCCAGAATCCGGCCTGTCCTGCTGCTCTAAGTCCTCGACACTCCACAAATCTGCTGACCTGAGAATCAAGTACTGATGCATAAATCTTGGACATGACATGTCCAATCATAATGGTCCTGTAGTTCTCCGGGCTCATGGGATCCCCTGCCTTGTGAATGGGTGAGATAGTGTTAATGGTCTAGGTGCGTGGAAATGCCAAACAAACAGCTTCATTAAATAGCTTTGCTAAGATCGGAGTAGGAGGTTAATTCCATATGCAATGAACTCAGTGCATAGTCCCTCATGATCCTTCGCTTGGCCATTATGAAGTTTCATTACGGCATCCTTTACCCCCCCCCCTAGTGAAGAGGGTGCAGGATGTGGGGCGTGGCATATGTGAGAGGTTAGGGACTGGCTGATTTGGGATATCATAGAGTGTGCATGCATAATCAAACCACACCTAAGTGTCAGTGAGTGGTGAGGGGGACCGTCCCTCTAGAAATCTCCGCCAAAAGATAGAATGTTCAGTAGCTCCTCCTCGTTCAGGTGAACAAAGTCTAGTCTCTTTCTGTGTACCAGTTGACGGTACTTTCGTAGCGTCTCTGGTTCACTCGAAAGATTGTTTTTGGTTTCGAATTTGAGCTGACGGCGTAAATCCTTACACTCATCATTGTACTAGCTATTACAGGGTATGGTCCGAGGGGGTGGTGGGCGGGTGGAGCGGGTGGTGTGGGGGAAAGCGTGAAGAGCAGCCTCGTGTAGTGAGCGGGTGATTAGGGCAGCACGATCCTCTAATAGGGGTATGAAGTCAATGTAGGCGAGAAGTGTTGGAACTATCAGAGTCCTAGTGTGTGTGGTCCTAGAGTCCTAGGAGTGTCCTAGTGTGTGTGGTCCTAGAGTCCTAGGAGTGTCCTACAGTTGTGTGTGTGAAGAGTCTTGAGGCCACTTGTGCCACCTCATGTGGTAGGTGTGATTCCTCCCCTAGATTATAGGATCTAGATTCTCTTGTGTGTGACCTCATCTATGAGGTGTCAGTGTGGGAAGATAAGGCTTGCCCAGCCTATAAATGAGGCCATGTACTTGCTATGATTACACAATCTATCAACATCAGTTCGTGCCTCAGCTCTTGTCTCTAACCTGTCATTGAGTGTCTCTCACCCTCTCCCCATTTTCAACAAGAAGTATGTACAGACGGCCAGAGTAAGTAGGTGATCAAAGCGTATATCATGGTAGGTGGAGTAAGAACTCAACGGGATGGAAAGTGCTGCGCGACGGGGAGTAGAAATGCTAAAGAAAAGATGGGTATGATCAGCCCCTGGAGGGAGAGGTGCTACGGTAAAGTCAGTGATGCGAGATGTGAAGGTAGGGGATCCCATGATGTAGTCCACAACATTGGAGCCTCCCCCATGTGAAAAGCACGTGAAACCACCTAATGCGGGCCATCTGTCAAGACCATTATAAATAATGAGATCATGCATCCTGCCGAGGTCTAATAGGGCTTGCCCATAAGATGTGAACAGTCCTCGTCTGTCAACCAAAACCCGTAGCGTACCTACCTCCTCAAAGTCAATGTCTGGCAGTAGAGTGAAATCATCCCTGAAGTCGAGGAGTGGTGCCTGACGAGCGTCTGTCCACCACGTTGAAGTCCCCAACTAGGAGGACTTCTCTGCGGCTAGAGAAGTCAACAATGGATTGATAAAGAGCAGCAAATAGAGATGTCTCATTCTCACCTCGAATATCTCTGGCAAAGTGGGAGGTCTCAGGGGGGAAGTAGCAAACTGCAATAAACAGATCCCGGATGTCCATGTATCGAATCCAGATCCAAAGAAACTTGGAATGTGCATCTCTCTGCTCCACTGAGATGGCCCCCAAAAGTGTGGATCTGTAAAGGACTGCGACTCCTCTTGACCCTTGAACCCCTCCTGTATCCCTCGTCTCATCTCTATAGGCAGACTCCCATGTATACCCACTGACTATTGGTAGTGGGCACTCTGGACTCTGATGTGTCTCTGTATAAAATACTATGTGGTGACCTGTATAGAGGATTTCGAGAAGTTCCCTGGTTCTGACCATAAGGTACCATTACAGTTCCAGATGGTGCAGGATAGGGTCTCGAATATCTGAGTCTCATAGCTCCACCTCCCTATGTGGAAGGAGAGGTGGGTGCCCGACGGGGGCCTGTAAGGAGTCTCCATCTCGTACTGGTGCCCACTTCTCCTCCTTGCGGGCCTGATCCCGCTGCTGTAACAAGAAGCACCTCTCCTCAACCTGTAGTGGAGTGAGGTCCTCATCCATGGAGATTACTGGCTGGTCTTGTAAGGTTGACCTATGACGTAAAGCTGAAAGTCGTGCCTGAGCGTCATGGAACCGTATGATAAGGTATTGCTCTCGGTTGGGGTCCCTCCGTACCCGCCATGCTCTCTCAATCCTATGCTCAGTCGCCCCTAGAGTAGTGGCCACGAAGGCCGTCGCATTTGCCATCGGTGTAGCCTCAGTGTGTGGGATCCCACGTACTCTGATGTTGAGAGCCTTATTGGCTCTTTGCTGTTACTCTAGGAGGGTAGCCGAAACGGTTATCCTTGCAGGTTCCCGTTTGGCTATGTGAACCCATCTAGACGTCTCCTCGATGGCAGATTGCATGCTCGCAATCTGTGCCTCCACAACTGGGGTGCTCCCTAGGACTGTGCGTATAACAGTGACCTCCTATCGGAGCTGTGAGATCTCCTATTTGAGTCCCTGAATAAGATCAACCTGGTCTCGGATAGCCTGAGCTTGCTCCTGTATGAGACGCGCCTACTCCTGGGTGAAGCGTGTCTGCTCCTGTGTGAAGCGTGACAGCCAGAGTTACGGGAAATGGGGAAACAGAAACGGGAAACGGAAACAGAAACGTTTCAGGATTTTTGAGAGGGGGTGAAACGTGGAAACGCCACATCATCAAGGGGGTTTACAAAAGGGGGTTTAGAGTAATGCATACACACATTTAGAGTGCTCTACCTTCAAAAAAAGTGCACAATAAGCTATAGTTCTACCTAGTACCATTAATATTGATTGTAACTTTGAACTTTGAAGATTCAAGTTTCATTGTTCAACCAATCACACAATGCAAATTTCAATTATGCAAGGTGGGGTAATTTATAAATCCTATAACAAGTTACAAAATGGAAAAATGATTCATGATTCATGATATTTAAGAAACCAATCATGATTCATAAATGGTAATTCAGCTTTCAAAGCCCAAATGTCATGGTAACAAAAACAAAGCTGAAACCCAAAAAAGGCTACATCGAGGATGATATGATCAAATAATAAGCTCATCCTCATCCTGAGACTCAACCTCTGCCTCCTCCTCCTCATCATCATCATTCTCCTCTACTAACAAATCATCATCATCAGGTGAGTGGGCATCATCTGGGCTATGAAATCCAATATATTTGTCATGCGTATACTCGTGTCTCATCTTGTTAAGCAAACGCAAGTTTGCATTAACAAAGACAAGATCATTGGCCCGTTGCGTTCGCAGTTCTTTGTGTGGATATGGGCAAAGCTACTCCACAAACTCTCACAAGAAGAGGAGGTGCAAGCTTGGCTTAGAATGCGGATGGCAAGCTTTTGCAACTCGGGGGAATCAGCTCCATAATCCTCCCACCATGTAACAGCCCCAACTCGAAATCTGAAATTCCAAAACTCATAAATTTCAAATTTCAAATTTTGTATTAAATAACAAATTACAAGTTCCTAAAATCTGAAAATTAAAATGAGTTAATATTACCTATCATGCTGTGCATCTGGCCATCCATACATGCCTTCCTTATTGCGATAATTGGCAAGCTGGTCTTTTATCCTCTGCCGTCCATCAGGAGTTGGCACCATCTTCTGAAGAGTGAGGTTCCAGCCACGAACAAGCTCTGCATCACTTTGTTGTGCACTTGCCTTGTGTTGAAACTCCGGGTCCAACACAAAGGCAGCTGCATGCATGGGAGAGTAATATTGATTCCATCTGCTCACAGCCAACTCTTCCAATTCTCTCAACCTTTGGGGATCCTTTTCTATTTCTCTGATATTCTCAATCATCCGATCCATCCCCTCATACACCTTACCAAGAAAAGGCATATCTCCATCAACTCGGTTAAGCAGCTTCACAATAGGCACACATAGATAAAAAATGTGAGATGCATCAGCCCAAAATTCATCACTGCCTATGCACAAGTCATAACAATAAATTCCAAGAGCCTGCCTAGAAGTGGGCCATGCATCCCACTCTGGTCTTGCCACAACTTGTTTCAGTGCAGGTCTCATTTCAAGGAGCCTGCGAAGCATCAAAAAGTTGTATGCAAATCTTGTCTCTGCATACTTCAAAAGCTCCTTGTTGGTAAATTTATGGTACAAAGCAAGAGAAAAATTATGTCGTGTGATGAAGTTAACCACCTCTTTTCCATTGTCAATAACATTCTTGACCCAATCCAATTTGCCAATGTCTTTCAATAAATTATTCAAGCAATGTGCTACACAAGCACTCCACTGGATATGAGGATACTTTTGCTCCAATAATGCACCTGCTGCCTTATTGGCATTTTCCCCATCTGAAACAAGTTGCAAAACATTAGACAGCCCCACATATTCCACTGCATCTGCCCACATTTGCATCAATATAGGTGCTGTTTTTTGTTGCACTCCACACTCTATGGAGTGTATGTAGAGTGCAGATCCCCTACAATATGCAAGGATACCCTCTAGTGAGTGACTTCGCACATCACTCCATCCATCTGCAACATGGGCTGGCTGAGAGGCAGAGGGGAGAGAAAGGTCGAGGTGTAGTGTAGAACAGTGTATGAACCCCCCAAAGTAGGTGTTATAATCGAAGAGAAAACTGTAGTGGGAGAAGAAGGGAGAGATGATGTCAGTGGCAACCCCTCTATCCTAGGGGAGGGTGGAGCAATCGATGTCATGGGTAGGGGTATATCAGTGCCAGCAGCTGTAGCTGCGGATGTAGAGGTTGTGGATGGAAGTGGAGCTGAAACTGAAACTGAGGCTGATGCTGAAGCTGAGGCTGGTGCTGAAGCTGAGGATGAGGATGTACTTGAGACGAAAGCTGAGACTGAAGCTGAAGCTGAAGCTGAGGCAGAGGTGGACCCCCCTTTGCTTTGCTGTCAACTCCGAGTCCACTGCGGTTGTAGCGTGTGTTCACATCCTTGTGTTTGTTTCTTGGTTTGGTTGTCGTCTTTCTTGGCGGCTTTATGCGTATCTTTGCCACCTTTTCCCATTTCTTTTGGCTGATCCCGTGTTTGGTGCAGGTCTTAGTGCAGGAGCGGGAGCATGAGCCCCCCCCCCCCTGGCGGGAGGCACACCCAGTCCTGGGGGCTGAAAATAGCGAGGAGCGAGAGAGCTCGATGGAGGGGGCTGAAGGCGGGGCTGTAGGTTGGGGCAGAGGAGAATGATGAGGGTGGAGGAGATGGAGGAGGGTAGAGTGGGGAGGGCGGCTGGCAGCAGAGCTGCAGGGCGAGGGGGAGCTGTGAAGGCGGAGCTGCAGAGCTGTGTGGGATGAGCAGCGGGCAGGGGGTAAGCAGCAAACAGCAGTAGCAGCAGTAGCGCTAGCCGGGCTAGCAGTGACGGAAGGGCCAGGCGCAGCAGGGGCCAGGTCCTGCAACGGGGGGGGCACAGGTGCCGCGACGGCGGGGGGGAGGGGGCAGCTAGGTGACGCAACGGGATAGGATAGGATGGGGAGGGCTGAGGGGTGGCGAAGCTAGGCTGAGGTAGGCTGAGGGTAGGTGGAGGAGGGATGAGGGGAGGCTTAGGGTAGGCAGAGGAGGGCTGAGGGTGGTGAGGCTAGGCGGGAGGGTGGCACTGCGCGGGCGGAGGGGTGGAGCAGCCAGCGGGAGGGAGGAGCCAGGGCGATGGAGGCAGTGGGAGGGTGGAGCAGCCAGCAAGAGGGAGGAGCTGCGAGAGGTGAGAGGGAGAGAGAGAGAGGCGAGAGCTGAGAGAGAGAGAGAGTATCTAGACTCATCAGATACATGCTGTGGTGATTTCCAAAGGAGAGACACAAGCATGACAAGGAGCCTCATTGTTACCATTGTCACAAGGTTGGCCATGAGAAGAGGCATTGTCCTCTATCAGAACCACCATCAGAGAATCGAGGAATGCACATGGCATCTCAGCTCGAGGTTATTATAGCACACATCTGAATTGTAGTCCTATCATAAAATAAAATGGCCTTCATTATTACATCAGTTTAAGACTAAGGGTCTTTGGGTTTAGATTTGAAATCTCTAATCAATGCCAATCCGTCTTGGTAGAATGCCCATTTTCCAGATTTGCACGCATCTTGCCATATCAGCATAGGATGGCTTCTTGCTGGCTGGAGTCGAGGGGAACAGCTGAACTCCATCAGAAATGACTTTTGCAAATATGACTATATCTAACCCCCTAGAGCTAGGCCAAGGGCTCAGCCTAGCCTGGGATTTAAGAGCTGACTGTACGGAAAGGTACGAATGAAAGAGTACCGAAGATGTACGGAGAAAGTACGGGGCTGGTATGACGGACTGGTGCATGATGTACGGAAAGGGTACGGCAGACTGTACAGGCTCTATGATGGGCTGTACGGGGAGGTTACGGGACTGTACGCAGAAGCTACGAGGAACTGTACGGGACTGTATGGAAGAATGTATGACGGGCTGTACAAGGGGTTACGGGACTATACGACGGGCTGTATGGAGGGGTTACGGAGAGAGAGAGAGAGAGAGAGAGAGAGAGAGAGAGAGAGAGAGAGAGCTGAGCATGGTTTCCTTTTGTACAGTTAATGCTCTATTGAGTATTCAAGGATTTTATGGATTTAATTTAAGTTGGGATAAGGATCCCTGCATTCCGACTCTATGGAGGCATGTGAAGTGCTACAATAACTCGGTCATCTCATTGTAAGATAGACTCCCTTGTTCAATATCAGTGATACTGGAAATCAATCTAAACCTTGTATGGGATAATCACATTTTGATTTCTCAGGAATCTATCCAACATGAATCTGAGTACGGTCATTGCAGCTGCTTTTGGTGATTTGATGAACCTGCAAAACTTGTGAGTTTACCTTCCACTGGGAAGCTGAGCACAAATGCACATTGTCTTATCTAGTATTCTTTCGATCAGCAAAGGTAATGCAATCTCAATAATATAAATGTCAGCTTATTACAAAATAATTTTCATAATGGCTTATACGTGAGCTTCCCCTCTTTCCATCATTGTTCTCAGGGATCTACACAACAACTCTTTGATAGCTGGACTGGAGAATCTAGTGCCTTTAAGTAACCTTCAAGCCTTGTGAGCTTCTCCTACACTGTCTTACTCACCCACGTCCCACCCTCCTTTCCTTTGCTTCTTCTTCTCTCTCTCTCTCTCTCATGTGTTTGGACCTCAGCAGTCATAAAAAGGGATGGCTCTAAAGGCTTCATGTAATAAGCCTGGTTTTGTTGTGTCAATCTCTCTCATCCACACAGTCATGTACATTTGTGCAATTTCTTTGTATAAAAAGGAAAGTGAACTTTATTTAAAAATAAATATTTGCTGAATATCATAACTTTGAATAAAATTGAGGGGTCTGAATTTTTATTAATGTCAATTAGAGCCCATTGGGAGGGTCCTGTGGGATCTTTGATTGGCATAAAAAAAGATGGTAAGCATAGTAACTAGACCATGTACTTACAAAGTTATTTGCATCTTGGTGCAATTGTCATCTTAGATTCTCTCTATGAAATCTTATTGATGCTGTTGGTAGGAAATTTTATTTTAATGGTCAGATTTTCTAACATGTAGTATGATTAAGGAAGAGCATCAATGAAACCTGCACCCAAAAGTAATAGCTAAGGGCTAATACATAATGTTTATGATAATCTTTATTCCATCCATCTTATGAATTGGTCTTACTAGAGGACTAAATTTTCAACTTTAAAGATAAGCCCTCTTAGAGGTCTATTTTACACCTTTTCATGATTTGTGATTTCTTTGCATTCCTTGTTTTCAATACTTATAGCTACAGATGATAACATGGCTAGTGCTCTTGCACTTGCACATGATTGTACAAAGTCTTTAGGTGCGTAGTGTTCAAGGTGCGTTAGGTGCAAGGTTCGAAAGAATTTATTTCTGAAAATTAGGGTGTGGACTTCTAAAAAATTTTACATTTTAAAGTTGAAAAAAAAGTGAGGAAGGGGAGGAAAAATATACACATAAGATGTAGGGAAGGATATGAAATGCATAGCTCATTTAGAACAACCATAAATAGTTTGATATGGTTCTTGAGAGATGAGGAGTTTTATAAATACCTCATGAGAAGTTTAATCCACATGCATCGTGTGTAGTCCATACTACACATCAATAATCACATGAATCATGTTCAAAGCTATGAAAGTCTAGCACACCCATACTTCAGAGTTTACTTAAAACCACAGAGTTCTCATCACTATAGAGAAAGGTTAAATCATGAAACTTAGTATTGGCCTCATCACTAAGTCTTCATGATCCACAACATTCCCCACGTCATCAAACTCAGGGCGCCTAGTTTGTTTTGGATCTAACTCTGACTCCACTTCTCCCCCCTCCGCCTTTTTACGTCTCTATCTCAGCCTATGGATCTATAAGATTCTCCTCAAGGTCAGCAAGGATATGATCGTCCACATAGGTTTTCTCTCAAGGTATGCCCCTTACATGCATAAGCTCGCACTAACAACTGTAGCACGTTTACCTTGACCTTCTCACCTGATAGCACATCCTCGACCTCAATTTGTAGTGACATGAATTCTTGTAGCTATAATACCTCACCCACAACCACCATGCCTACTACGTCCTAGAGGTTGCATCCATGTGCTACGAAGATAAATAGCCTTTAGCTCGCTAGCAATCCGAGCATACAAAACTTCTTAGTCTCATCTTGTGTGTGTGATATCAATCTCCATAATGTCCACCATAGAGAGTCCACCACAGACACTCACCTCGTTCAGGACAGCCTTGGATTTGTTTTGCACTGAAGCAAGGGCTCATATTAATCGGAACAATTCCAATGGCTTTTGAATTAGTGATGAGGACACTCCAGACTGGGGGAATGACATAGGATTCACTTGGATTCAGAGGAGTGTTTCCATCATGTACCTAGGATGCTAGATAGGGGTGGGCATCCCTCCACCAGCACAGCAGTTTGCTCCCGTGTTGGAGAGCATTAGGAGGAAACTCATTTTTTGGAGTTCTACTAGACTTGACCTTGCACCCAGAGTAGTGGTTGTGAACCAAGTATTATGGTTTGTTTGCTCATGTTGGTGCAGGTTTAGAGGTTGTATTTCTCAGCTCATGAGACCTATCAGGAACTTTCTTTGGAGCGGGTTAGATGGCACTCTCTAAATGAGGGAAAAGTGGCCCTAACCTACTTATTACATTACATAGGTCACTGCTGAATTATAATAATAATTCTAACACCCCCCTGCAGTGCCAATGTCATGTACAAGGAAATGATCAATCATCAAAAGGAGATAAGTTCAAGGCACTACGAAATGGCTCAAACTTTCCACGTGGAAGTCCTTTGGTGAAGATGTCTGCAACATTGTCATGTGTTGACACATAGATCATACGGATCTCTCCTGCATGCAACTTCTCTCTGACATAGTGATAGTGAACCTCAATGTGCTTCGTGCGAGCATGAAACACAGGATTCTTTGCCACTGCTATAGCACTCTGACTATCAGTGAGAATCGGAGAAGGACCCTCCAAGGAAAGATGAAGATCAGCAAATAAACGACGCAGCCAAACACATTCAACTGTCGCTGTGAAAGTTGCCCTTTACTCAGCTTCACATGAGGAGGTAGCCACTGTAGACTGTTTCTTGCTCAACCAAGAAATGCAAGCATGTCCTAGAAAGAAACAATTCCCACTGGTGGACTGCCTAGTATCATAGTCTCCAGCCCAATCGGAGTCACTGTAAGCATGCATCAGCAAGTCACCCCCCCTGGGAAACATCAAGCCAAAAGACTTTGTACCTTGCAAGTAACGGAAGATGCGTTTTACAGCCTGCCAATGCATAATCTTTGGGTTGTGCATATACCTGCTCACCTGAGAAACTGAAAACTGAATATGAGGTCGTGTATTGCAGAGATAAATGAGGCATCCAACAGCCTGACTATAGAGTGTGACATCAATTGATTCACCCGCATCATGCATTGTAAGCTTCAGCCCCGGCTCCATAGGAGTGGACATAGGCTTGCAATCATGCATGTTGAATCTGTCCAAGAGCTTTTGAACATACTTGGACTGAGACATAACAATGCCACGTTTCTCTTGAATAAACTGGATCCCCAAAAAGAAATGTAACAAGCCCAAGTCTGACATATCAAATGTAGCTTTCAATTGGGCCTTGAAATCTGCAATTACTTCCTCATTTGATCCGGTGAGCAGCATGTCATCTACATAAAGAATGATGACCAGAATATCCCCCCCATCCTTCTTGATGTAGAGGGTGCTCTCAGTTGGACTATTGTGCAGCCCCTTGCTGGTCAGAAAGGCATCAATTTTGGCATACCATGCACGTGGGGCTTGTTTCAGTCCATACAAAGCTTTATTCAGCTTGCATACCTGAAGTGCATTTTCTGAAATTTGAAAGCCCGGAGGTTGTTTGACATAAACCTCTTCCAACAAGTCTCCATTAAGGAAAGCTGTTTTAATGTCCAACTGATGAACATTCCATTCAAAATTTGCAGCCATGGCTATAACTGACCTGATGGTTGTCATCCTGGATGTAGGAGCAAAAGTCTCCTCATAATCTATGCCCTTTTTTTGAGCATATCCTTTTGCAACCAGGCTTGCCTTGTACCGATCAACGGACCCATCTGGCTTTCTTTTGACTTTGAAAACCCACCGTGTACCTATGGCATTTTTACCTGGTGGCAAATCCACAACATCCCAAGTCTGATTTTTATTAATGGACTGCAACTCATCGTGCATGGCATTCATCCAATGCACATTATCTTTTGCTTCTTCAAATGTCTCAGGCTCCTCCTCATCAAGAAGAGTACCTGCATAAGCTGATTCAACTGAATGAGCTCTCTCCATGTGCCATACTGCACTACGAGTTCTGCCAGGCAATGGAGCTTTAAGCCTACTCTCCGTGAGAGTCTGAAGCAGCCAATGCGGGACTGTTTTGGCTGCGTGTATCTCTTGAATTTCTTGCTTGACAACTTCATCCACACCCTGAGGTTGTACCAATTCAGCTGGGGGCTGAATTTGTACTTGTGGAGCTGGCGGAGGTTGCTGTAAATTCTGATTTTCAGCAGGGGAACCAAATGCTATAGGAAGCATCCCCTCAAACACATCATCTGAAGAGGCCGGAACTTGAAATTCAGCATTTGTATGTGCAGAATTTTCAGAGAATATGACATCTCTACTGACAAAAATTTTGCGCGTAGCAGGATTGTAGAACGATAGCCTTTGCTTTGTGAACTATATCCCACAAAAATGCATTTTAGTGCCTTATCAGACAACTTGTGTCTGAACTCCACAGGCACGTGGGCATATGCAACACAACCAAAAACTCTGAAGTGGTCCACTGAAGGCTTTCTCCCATGCCATGCCTCATAGGGAGTTATTGGCTTCAAAGCCTTTGTAGGAGCCTGATTTAAAATATAGCTAGCACACATGAGGCCTTCCAGCCAAAACTTGTGAGGCAACTTCTTACTTGTGAGCATGCATCTATCCATTTCCATGGTGGTGCGATTCTTCCGCTCAGCTTTGCCATTCTGTTGAGGTGTAAGCCTCACTGTAAGCTGATGCATAATACCTTTTTCTTTCAGAAATGTCTCAAATTCATGAGACATGTACTCCCCCCCTCGATCTGTGCGAAGTGTCTGCACCTTTAGTCCTGTCTCATTTTCAACCATAGCCACAAAGTGTTTGAAATGCATAAACACTTCTGATTTTGCCTTGAGACCATAAACCCAAGTGTAGTTGGTAAAGTCATCTATGAATGTAACAAAATAGAGATAACCCCCAAAAGCAGGTGTCCTCATGGGACCGCAGACATCACTGTGAATAAGCTGCAATTTTCTTGTAGCTTTCACTGCACCATCCTTCTTGAAGGGAAGCCTATGCATTTTGCCAAGAATGCAACCTTCACATGCATGAGGAGGAGGCGACTCCAAAAGGAGGTAATGCATCAACCATATCATGCCTCTGAAGTGTCATTAAGCTACCATAGCTGATGTGCCCATACCTCGCATGCCACAACTCCGCATTGTGCATTGCAACAGTGGGAGTGCTAACTGATAATGCAAGATGGGATCTTTTTTCATATAAATCAAGCTGAAAAAGACCCCGATACAAAGTGCCAGACAATCTCAAAGCATATTCATTTTCTTTGTCTCTGACTGCACACTTGTCATCATAAAAAACAACCTGAAATCCTCCTCTATTGAGTGAGGACACTGAAAGCAAATTCTTCTTTATACCTGGCACATAGAGTACATCTGATATTCTGAAATCTGTGCCATCAGTGGATGTGAGAATAATGTCTCCCACTCCACACACTGAATGTGAAGAATTATTTGCACAAGTGACCTTCTTGGTGGTGGGTGAAGAATGCAAAGTTACAAACAGATTTTTCTTGGAAGTGATGTGCTTTGAAGCACCACTATCAAAATACCAAGTATGTAGTGTCTCATCAACACTGAAAGAGCATTCATCCTTTGAAGGATTGTAACTGCAAGTCAAAAAAGCATATGGGTCATCATCATTAGTGGCTGTAGTATCTGAACTACCCACTAAAAAATCTGAAGTGCAAGTCAAAAAGGCATAGTGCTCTTCAACCAAGTTGGCTACAACATCTCCTCCATCATGGCAATGTGGACCTGATGCATCTGATACAGCCATACCGGAATCCCTTTTCTTTTCTTTGGCTATGCGCTTCTTGCACTCTCCAATATAATGACCTGGCTTTTTGCAGTAATGACAGATGCCCTTCTTTTTCTGCTTGTTTGTATCACCCTGTGCCTTATAAGAAGGCTGTCCAGAATCAGCTTTATGCTGATGTGTGGGCTGATGGGCATGTGGCTTATGCTGCCCTTTACCCTTGGGCTTGAACTTAGAGAGCATAGCATGCTCGCCAGCTCGGGTTGCCATATTTTTGCGTGTTTGTTCCTCCTGCAATAGAAGTCCTACCAACTCGTGAAAGGAGAGAGGCTTGCTGCCCCCCCTCAATGACAAATTCGTGTGGAAACCGAGATAGGACTCAGGAAGAGAGTTCCGAGTGGTGGAGATCATCTTTGAATCCGGAATGACTTCATCAATGTTCAGCAATTGTTCCCTGAGATCCTGAAGCTTCGTGAGGTGAGAATTCATGGAATCTCCCTCCTCCATATGTGTATGGGAAAGTTCTCGCTTCAGAAAGGAAACTCTGGCATCGTTTCTTGCTGCAAACATACTCTCCAGTATTACCCAAGCTGCCATAGATGTCTTGCATGACTGAATATGAGGTATAATGAACCTCTTGACAGAAAGAGAAATTACTGAAAGAGCTTGTGCATCTCTAGAGTCCCATCTTTTCTGCTCTGCTGTGGGAGCTCCTGGAGCGGCTGCTCCAATCACCTGTGCTGTATTTGTACCTCTACCCTTGCCTCCAGCTGTAGGAGTGACAGATATAGGCGTTGTATCTGGTCTTTCTTCATCTCCATTGACATAATCCCAAAGATTTCTGCCAACTAAGATATTGCGAACCATGAAACTCCACAAGGAGTAGTTGGTGCCATCCAACTTATCCTCCTGTGTGAGAACCCCGAACACCTCATTTGAGTTGTTATGTGCCATTTTTGCCATATAAACTCAGAAATACAGCAAACTGAACAAGTAAAATCCCTTCCTGGGATGTAAGATGCACAAATAAAATCTGCAAAGAAAGATATGCCCACAGTGACAAATACTGTCATAGCCTGTCAAAGGCTCAAAATGCACCACAATGCTCTGCTCAATGCCCAAAAATCTGCAAATAGAATCTGCAAAAGGTGGCAAAAGTCTGCAATTTGACTCGTACTGAGTCCAAAACTGTCTGCAAACTTCCAAACTGCTCTTTTACCTGCAAAATTGCAACTTAAATGCAAAAGCCCCAATTTCTTGTGGTGCATACAAAAGAGGGCAAATGGTCTAAAAGCCCTAAATGTTGCACAAATTGCACTCTGCCTGCAAAAGCCCCAAATTTCTGCTAGAAATTGCACCTGAAAGGTGCAAATGAACTAGAAGCCCCAAATTTCTGCAATTCTCTGCAACAAATGCAAAAGGCCCCAAAATGCAAACCAAACAATGGTTCTTTGCGCAAATGCCTACCAAAAAACACCTTCCAAAGTCCACCTGCAAAGAAAAACTCTGCTTTAGTACGGGCCCCTCAACTTGTATGGAAATGTCCGTACGGATTCCGTACAATGTACGGGTTGTGTATGGCGAATTTGTACGGATGGCACTGAACTTGTACGGACTGTGTTGTACAGGGCCTGTCAGCTCTACTGTACGACGACTTGTACGGAGCTCTGCGTCGACAGTACGGGATCCCTACGTGTGTACGAACGGCAACGGGACTGTGCAAAAATGTACGGGGTGTACGGGCAATAGGTATGGACAGCGCAAGTACGGACTGGCACAGTACGGACGATGTGACGCGATGTAGCGGAAGACTGTACGGTAGAGGAGCGGATGTTGTACGGCAGAGTGTACGGGGCTGTACGGAATCAGTCCGTATAGATTGTACGGAGTGAGTGTACGGACGGCAAACTGTATGGATGACGAGCTGCTGACGACGAGCAGGAAGAGCAGGGAGCAGGGTAGCTGGGCAGGAAGCTTGTGGGCAAGGAAGCTAGGAGCGGGGTCTTGCTGCTCTGATACCAAATGTTAGAAATGAGAGAGTGAGAGAGCAGGAAGCAAGAGAGCTGAACGTAGTGCTTGCAATAGAAGAAGTGACTAATACAAGTAGTGGGATGGGTTTCGTCTAAGTGACAAAACTTTATCCTTCACTAACCGTAGTTAGTGAACTAACTGTGGTTAGGGGGAAAAACCTCTAAATGAGGGAAAAGTGCCCCTAACCTACTTATTACATTACATTGGTCACTGCTGAATTATAATAATAATTCTAACAACTTGTACCTTGTACTTTTCTCTGCATCGTCGTACAGCCGTACAACAGGCGTCGTACCCATTTCGTAATGCTCTTCATACCTGCGCTGTACTTGCGCCGTATGCCGTACATCTTCCGTACAGATGTACGGAAGGTCTTGTAATTGCTTCGTACTGCATTCCATGCTTGCGTCGTCGTACAGCCACGTGGGAACGTACCTACATCCGTACAGCTGTATATGTTATTCCGTACAGCAGACGTACCTGCTACGTACAGTCTCCGTACATTGTACCTGTGTCGTATATTGGATTCCGTACTGCGCTCAGTACTATCCGTATAGTGGTACTTGTCCCAAGAGTACCATACAAGCTTGGCACGTGTGAAGTCTTTTGCAGGGCATTCTCAAAATTTGGGGCTTTTGTGTTGGGAGCTCAATTTCAACTTGTGTTTGGGACAGTAAATCATATTTTTGCAGTTTAAAGCCTCGAGGCTATACATTGGGTCACATTTGCAAAAATCTCACCAAAATTTGGGGCTTTTCTGCATTTGCCCTCTTTTTGGCCTATTTGCCCTCAAAAAATTTGGGGCTTTTGCTAGATTTGCTATCTTTGCAGTGAACATTGCCTGCCACAGTCACATTTGGGTCAGATCTGCATTTGCCCTTTGATTCGGGTCAGAAATTTGCAGATATTTGCTGTCATTTTTTGACAGCCAGATTTTTGCAGTGATAGCCTTGAGGCTTTTGGGTTTTTAGGTCTCTTTCAGGGTATCACATTTGCTATGTCTGGGAACAATCAAGATTTATTCGGAGTTCTTCGTGAAGATGATAAGTTGGATGGCACCAACTATCCGATGTGGTCTTATCTCATGAAACATATTCTTGTTGCAAAGCATTTGTGGAATATTGTTTCTGGGGTTGATCTGAGGCGAGCCAATGCTACAGTGGTTGCCTCTACTGCTGGTCCCTCTGCAGGGGTTACTCCTCCTGATGCCTCATCTTCTAGCACTCCTGCTACTACTCTTCAACTGAGGAACAGACAAGATGGGATGCAAGAGATGCAAATGCACATTCATATATTGCTTTATCATGCAAGAGAATCATTATTCCACACATCCGGTCTTGCAGGACAGCAAAGGATGCTTGGGATAAATTGGCTTCTCTCTATCAGATTCGCAATGAGGCACGTGTTGCATGTTTGAGAAGGCAATTACAGGAAGTCAGCATGAATGAAGGTGACTCTATGGATGCATACCTAACAAAGGTCAAGGACGTCATGGAACAACTTGCCAACATTGATGAGGTGGTGCCAAATTCATAGCTTGTCAGTACCACATTGAATGGACTGCCAGATACATATCAAGGGTTTGCTACAAGCCTTCGATTAGTGGCCATGGGTAATCCAGACCACTATTCTTTTGATCAGCTAGTGACTTTGCTTTTGCAGGAACAGCAAAGTAGAGCTAACAGACAAGCCATTATTCCTGATCATGCATTTGCTTCACAGCAGACAGGAAAATGCAAGGCTTCCAAGCCTATGGGCAAGCCAAAATCTGCGCATAGCAGCTGCAATTCCTCCCATGCATCTAAAAATACAGCAGATAAGTCAAAGAAGAAAAGATGCAACTATTGTCGCAAGCCTGGACATGACATTTCAGAATGCAGGAAGCGCATTGCTTCGGAGAAAAAGAAAGCAGAATTGACAGTTAATGCCTCTTATGCTATTGAATCCCATGAGCCAGAAGATGCTTCACATGCACATGCTCTTCAGGATGATTGGGCATGGGCTGTCCATTGCTCATTTGATCCCTTCAAAGTTGATGCATTCTTTACTGCTAATGATGCTCAGTCCTGGTACTTTGATAGTGGTGCTTCCAAGCATGTCACATCTTGCAAACAGTTGTTTCATTCTTTAGCTGATGCACCTCAAGGGGGGACTGTCACATGTGCTAATAATGCTTCATATGCTGTAAAAGGAATTGGAGATGTGCAGCTCACATCCATTTCAAGCCATCCTGTTACTCTGACAAATGTTCTTTTTGTGCCTAGAATTGAAGTCAACTTGATTTCAATTTCAGCAATTGCCACTTCAGGTTTCAGAGTTATTTTTGATGGCTACAGATGCCTAGTTTATGATCTTCGTGATGACAATGCCATAGTTCTCACTGGCACTTTGCAAAAGGGGCTTTATCACCTTGATCATCATTCAGTTGCACTTTCTATTGAAGCATTTGCTATTTCAGATTCACAGCTTGCTGAAACTCATCTTTGGCATGAGAGAATGGGCCATCTCAATTATAGAGCTCTTGCAAAGCTACATTCACAACAGATGGCAAATGATGTACCTCAAACTCACATAGTTTTCAAACATGTGTGTGAGGGTTGTCTTTTGGGTAAGATGCATCGATTTCCTTTCAAAAGAAGTGTCCAAAACTCTCACAAAGGAAATTGCAGCTAGTGCACAGTGATGTCTGTGGCCCAATGAGGACAAATGCCATTGGGGGGTACATGTATTTCATGACTCTCATTGATGATTTCACAAGATATTGCTGGATATATCCTTTAAAAGCCAAATTTGAAGTTTTCCTATGCTTTCAGAGATGGCTGAATATGGTTGAGAATGAATCAGGATGCAAGCTTGTCACCCTCAACACAGATAGGGGGGGAGAGTATATGTCAAAGGAGTTTGATGCATTTCTATCTTCATGGGGCATTATTCACTCATGTACTACTCCTTACACTCCTCAGCAGAATCCTGTTTCTGAAAGGAAAAACAGGTGCACAATGGAGATGGCCAGATGCATGCTTAAGGCCAAGTCTTTGCCCAATAAATTTTGGCTTGATGCAGTAATGTGTGCCAACTATGTGCTGAATAGATCACCTACACGGGCATTGAAAACTGTTACACCTTATGAAGGTGTAACAGTTTCACACATGAGGGTTTTTGGGTCTCTTGCATATGTTCATGTACCATCTAAGCTGAGACATAAGCTTGATGACAAGGCAATCAAATGCATATTTATTGGTTACAGCCAGGAGAGCAGAGGGTATCGGTTATATCAACCAAATACTGGGAAGATTATTGTCAGTAGAGATGTAATCTTTGCTGAACATTCAGCTTCTCCTCTTGTGGACTGCAAAGCTAAGCCAGATGTTGACATGTTTGATGCCTTTGAATCTTGGTTACCTCTGCCATCCTCAGAAGAGGACTTTGACCAGCAACATGAGCCTCCTGCAGGCCCTCCACCAAGCAATAATCAGCCACTACCTCATGCTGATTTGTAGGTTTCTCTTCCGGCACAAAATGATCCCACTATTCATGATGCAATCATTGAAGAAAGAGCTGTCAATAGACAGCAAAGGCAAGTTCCCAGATGGCTTCTTGATACATTGAGGGACAGCAAACAAGATCAGCCTTTTGCTGCCCGGACAAGATCAGGGAATAGACAGCATGGTCACTTTCTTGAGTTTGCACTCCTTGCTACAGCTTGCAATGAAGAGCCTCTGTGCCATAAAGATGCTTTTGACAGCAAAGAGTGGATGGATGCAATGAGAGCTGAGTTACATTCTATTGCTAAAAATGACACATGGGAATTAGTAGATCTCCCTCCCGGCAAGCATGCCATTGGAACCCGGTGGGTCTACAAATTAAAAAGGAAATCTGATGGCAGCATAGATCGATACAAAGCCCGTCTTGTTGCAAAAGGGTATGCTCAACAACAAGGCATTGACTTTGAGGAGACATTTGCTCCCACATCCAGGATTACTACCATTAGATGTGTCATTGCCATTGCAGCCCATCATCATTGGCAAGTGCACTAGCTTGACATCAAAACTGCTTTTCTTCATGGGGATCTGCAGGAAGAAGTTTATGTCTCACAACCTCCTGGCTTTGAGGTTGTTAATTCTGAAAATAAAGTATGCCGGCTTAGAAAAGCCCTTTATGGTTTGAAGCAGGCACCCAGGGCATGGTATGCCAAAATTCATGCACACTTACTATCCCTTGGTTTTTAGAATAGTCCCACAGAACCCACTCTTTATGTCCATGGGAGTGGATCTGATTTTTTAGTGCTGATTTTATATGTGGATGATATGCTCATCACGGGCCCAGATACTCAACAAATTGCAGCTTTCAAGGCTGATTTGCAGCAGTTTTTTGAAATGTCAGACATGGGACAGCTCCACTATTATTTGGGCATTCAGTTTGCTCATGTTGAGGGGGGTATCATGATGTCTCAGTCCAAGTATATTGGACAGCTCCTTGATCGCTTTCAGTTTGAGAATTGCAAGCCAATCTCTACTCCAGTGGACCCTGGCTTCAAATTCGCAACTCATGATGGGAGCCCACCATGTGATATCACTCTTTATCAGCAGGATGTTGGATGCCTTATTTATTTTATGTCACACCAGACCTGACTTACAGTATGCAGTATCTCAGCTCAGCAGATTCATGCACATGCCCAGTTCATAGCATTGGCAGGCAGTGAAGAGAGTCTTCAGATATCTCAGAAGGCACTCAGGATTTAGCCCTCTTCTATGGTGATCAGGGTTCACTTACCATGCATGCTTACACGGATAGTGATTGGGCAGGATGTTCCGACACCAGAGTGTCACATACTGGCAATTGTTTTTTGCTTGGCAATTCATGTATCTCTTGGCTCAACAAGAAGCAACCAACAGTTGCCACATCTAGCTATGAGGCTGAGTACAGGGTAGCTTTCACCGCTACAGTAGAGTGTGTCTGGCTTCGATAGTTACTTACAGATCTTGGTATTCGCCAGACATCCTCCACTATGGTCTACACTGACAGCCAGAGTGCTTTGACCATTGCGCGTAACCGAGTGTTTCATGCGCGTACCAAGCATATTGAAGTTCACTATCATTATGTTGGGGAGCGGTTGTTAGCAGGAGACATAGAGTTGTCCTATCTTCTCACAGAGGACAACAAAGCAGATATGTTTACAAAGGCACTTCCTCATCCCAAGTTCGAAGTTTTTCGACAGGCTTTACACTTGGTTTCCTTTGTTACATGATCTGACATCCCTTGTACATTCATAGGTGGCTATATTCATTTGGATGAACATGTGCCACCATGACAAGAAAATACCAGGTATTCTGAGACGTCAGCCCATCCCATGGAGGGGGGTTTGTAGGCCATCTTCTGGTGGTTCTAGTGATGCCCTATAGGCCATGGTATGTGCCTTGTAGGCATAAATATAGGCACTTGTAGAGTTAGTGCCTTTTAGGCCACATAGGACACTTAGTCCTATGTGACACCTAGGACACTAAGTCCTAGGTCTAGGTACTTGTACCTTGTACTTCTCTTTTTCAATTATCCAAGTTTGACGTGACGGCTAAGACGTGTGCGACACTTTGGTACCTACACACTCTCTCTCTCATTCGATCCTACAGGATTTCAGCTTTTAGTTTTTACATTCGCGATTAAACCTTTGAATCTCTAAACCTTCGCTCACTCTAAAGTGTGGATGGTTGATTGGCTTTTCAATAAGGGGTGTAAATATTCAGGGTGCCAATCTTGATTCTTGAGCACCTCGATCTTGTGGCCAACCTACACTACATGTCACACAGTCAACTCTCTCAATCACACATGGAATTACACAATTATGATTTCAATAATAATACTCATGAATGAACTGTGAACTGAGAGAATTCGACGTTTCAATCAAACCAAAAGCACTTCAATTATTCAATCAAAATGAGCTCATCCTGACTGGGCTTGTTGCTCTTACAAAGACACTATAACTGGCCACAAAGATTCAACCTCAATCACCAACATACACACGCTGAAAATGGCGATAAACTTCCATAGCTAAATGCATGAGATCACCGCTTGGGAGAACCGCTCAATCACGTGATTGCTAGCAACGTCGTCCAACTATGTGAAGGCTCCAGAGGTCAAATGACTCTTCTGACTTCGTGGATCCCGACCCTCATCGAACCGACTGGAGAGCAAGAATGAAGGTGGCTCACTCCCTCCTATACCTACGTAGCTAAGTGCATGCAATCATGCCACGTGGGCACTCTAACCATGTCCAATTATACCGTGCAAAACACCCTAACTCTGAGATCGACCCCATGAGGATGAGCACCAAGTCCCAACAATCCCCCCCTCAGCCGAAATGAGGGAGAATAATCAAGTATGTAAACACAACAGTCACTCACAAAGACTTCTACTAGTGCTCACAAAGAGCTGACAGCAACAACTAAACATCATGCTCACAAAGAACTCAACGACAATTGCTCACAAAGAGCATGAAACCTGGTAGGTATCACTACCGTTAGAAAGCAAAGTCTTGATCATGGAGGTGATCAACTTCAGCCAACATAGTAACCTCTTCCTCATTCTGGTCTTCCAGTGCAAGTGCCTTATTTGGTCTGCTTCAATTTCTCGTCACGTTGCTTGGTATAATCGTACTCCTCGATGTGTCCCTCCTTCCCACAGTAGTTGCATTTCCGAGTATCATGACCTACTTTCTTCTTTTTGTCAGTGGCAGCATATACTCTAGCCGTTGCGCCACTGGCTCTCTTGATGGCTACGATGACTTCCTGACTCCCTGACTCGCCAGCCTCTCGCTAGAGGACACTGCAGGTCCACTGATATTTTGTGATTGCTGTTGTGAATTTTGTGCAGCATTACCATTTTGTCATACATGGAAATATTGTTATGTTTTTCTTCGCTTAGTAGCATCCCTACAGAATCGAGGAAATCCATGTCGGCGTCAAGGTGTAGTACGTGTACTCTCTCTCTATACTGTTCGGGGGGTAAACTTCTCAACAAGATTGCCTTCTTGTCTTCATCCTCGACCCGTGCTCCAAGATCGCTCAATTGCCTCAATAAAGCTCGCATCCGGTTTAAGAATACTCCCAGTGTCTATGACTCATTCATCTAGAGATCAAATAAATCTTGCTTGAGATTCAACTTCGAGTGTTTCATGTGAACTTTGAATAGTGTTTGTAGTGTTTGCCAATTCTCTGCTACTGTGGCTTTCACATCAAGATGGTGGAAGTACTTAGGTCCTAGAGCTCTACCCATATAGCCAATTGCCTTCTCATCCTTTTGCTCCCACATAGGAATTTTGTCTGCATCATGAGAGCGCTCTTTCGGTTTCTTCTCCATATGAGCAACTATATGGCATAGTCCCTTTTCCATGAAGAGTAAACGGGTAGACAGTTGCCAGGAAGCAAAGTTTTTACCATTGAAGGTCACTAATATTGCTCCGTGCTTATCCTTCTTCGATGCATCCATTGTCAAAACCTTGTGGGATTTAGAAGAGCACAAAAACAAGCTTCAGCTAGGATGTCGAGAGAAGTTCTCCTTCTATGACCTCAATTACTTTTCTGTCTTCATACAACTAAGAGGGTAGACTGCCTTCGAGTGGATTTCCCTGACATGCATGAACTACACTGCCTGCCTATCTCACCGAATTGTGACGAACGACCTCAGACAACAATTCTCAGAACTCCCGAACCTATGGCTCTGATACTATTGATGGCTTGAGAGCTCTCTCAATCACACATGCAATTACACAATTATGAATTTAATAATAATACTCATGAATGAACAGTGAACTGAGAGAATTCGACGTTTCAATCAAACCAAAAACACTTCAATTATTCAATCAAAATGAGCTCATCCCAAGCGGGCTTGTTGCTCTTACAAAGACAACCTCAATCACCAACACACACAAAAAATGGCGACAAACTTCCATTGATAAATGAATGAGATCACCGCCTGGGAGAACTGCTCAATCACATGCTTGCCAGCAACGTCGCCCAGCTCTGTGACGGTGCCAAAGGTCAAATGACCTTTCTGAGTTCGTGGATCCTGACCCTCATCGAATTGACTGGAGAGCAAGAATGAAGGCAGCTCACTCCCTTCTATACCTACATAGCTAAGTGCATGCAATCATCCACCATGAAAAACACCCTAACTCTAAGATCGACCCCATGAGGATGAGCACCAACTCCCAACATCAGGAACTCGAGTGTCTACGCTTCCACTCATATTTTTAGGATCCCAGGACTAAGTCTCTTTTGTGGTAGTCTCCCTTTTGGGGGGCAAACTTATTGGAGACAGCTTGGTGCTGCATAGAGAGACTTCAGGTTTTTCTTCTTGCTCAGATGATATGCAACAAGCCATTAGATCGTACTAGTAGAGTGGGCCTCTACTGCTTGATGCAGTCTTCTAGTTGGTCCCTTATCTTCATAGGGTCAAAGACTTTGGTACCACGACATTTGGACAACACAGATTGCCATGACTAGTCCTGACTTCAGTTATGGCATTGGAGGTAAAAGGGGGATCCAAGGAGCTGGAATGCCCAGCCATGCAGATGGTTTGTAGGCTTGGAACTACAGTCCCATCGTTTCAGTATATCTTTGAGACTCCATCCATTCTGATCACTTGTTAGGAAAGGTGAACTAGGTCATCAAAGCGGTTCTCTTGTAGCTCCATATATACAAGACGTGGTTAGCACCTACTAAGCTTTCAATTGAACTCAGCTTCTATGGGGATCATTGCTTACACATCTCAAAGGAGGGCTTTACTAAACCATAGGGCTACAACTAGATTCATTCCTCACATCCACTGAGGATCTTGATTGGTCAGTTCTAGGTATCTTCACACAAGCTATGAGTTTGAGCCAGGACGCGGGCAGAGGGCATGCCACGTGAGAGATGGATCTGTACTTTATGTGATATGCAAGAGACCGAGACAGATGATCACTTTGCATTCAAATGCCCTATATACTATGAGATATGTGGACGACATCATTGTCTTTTCAATAGGGGCTTCGGCCCACTCAAAGAGTTCCTGGTGCATCTTAATGAGCAATGTGTGACCACTTTCCTTCTTGAGGCCCAGAGACATAGAGATCAGCTCATCCAAGCACAAAGAAGAGCACAAGATGGACCAACTGTTTCCAGTCACAGCACGATAATGGATTTTTCTCTAGTGACCTACGCTAGGACAATAGGGGACCAGATGTAGTAGAGAGTCAGAGGGCACGACTTGACAGGCTCGATCTTGAGCGGACACTCACATGAGGACTACATACATATCCTCTGTTTTTGTTGTGAGGAGAGCGATGATTGGATTGACGATAGCACTTGTCAGACAATGGGCTATCTCACGGAGACTACAGTGGAGGAGGGATGGCCTTGGACAGGCTGGCGTAAGCAGTGATCTATCATTGATTTTCTTCCTTGATGCCAGCCCTCACCAGATCTAGAGCCATTGTTTGACGAGTTTCTCTTGTCTCTCTTCAGTCATCTGGTGGATTTTGTCCCATAGACAATATACATAGGTTCAACCAATCGGATGGTTAGCTGAATAATTGGTAGGCGGCTAGGGATGCCCCTTGGTGTTCTCCTTTTGGGTTTCTCTCGCAGTGGTAGTGTGATGGATTACTTTTTCTCATCGATAGACATCAACCTTGGGTATGTGTGTGCATTTAGTGGCCCCACTCTTAGCTTTCATTGTATTTCATTTTTTTCCGGTCTCATAGACCCTTTGGTCTTTCATAGACATAATAAACTCTCTCTCTCTCTCTCTCTCCCAATTTTATCGCGACCACTTCCTGAGAGTATCAGAGGAGGGATTCATTATCAGACCCCAATATCTCGAGGATAGAGGAGTCTCCCATGCACTGAGGATTGCCATTGGTCAGATGCGGGTTTCATCCCACTAGCTGAGGATCGAGGCAGGGAGAGCAGCGGGTATACCCAGAGAGCTGCGGGTTTGCATGCTATGTACGTTGGGGGCGGTTGAGACAGAGGAGCATTTTCTTTGTGTTTGCCCAGCCTACTACGAGATTCGGGGACGCTACCACTGTCTCTACCTAGAGGGGAGTGGCTTTGGTCCATTGTCACGACTGATCCATTTCCATGACCAGGTCTGTATCAGGCTTTATCCAATGGAGATGCGGCGACACAGGGAGACGCTTCTATGACAGATCAGAGAGCAGCAAGGGATGGTCAGACCACAACAAGACATAGAGGGTGACCGGGCACAGAGACATGTCATAGACTTCTATACATTTGAGTGAGCCTCCGAACACAGGGGAGTGGAGGAGGAGGAGCTAGCCGACATGAGAGCAGTTTGGATGAGCAGCCGGCACAGTACCACTGAGAGAGGGACGCAGAGGCCAATGTGCGACAGAGAGTCCCCATGATACATTCTATTGAGGTCCGACCTATCACAGCTTTCCTTAAGGGAGACCGACAGAGACGAGGGGTCACCCTAGATGTAGCCCAGAGAGTCTAGAGAGCGAGGAGACCGTGTCCCCCACCGCAGCGCGAGACAACTCGACAGACGCAGATACGAGACATCTTCGCAGCCCACCAGAGAGCCATCACTATACCAGGCTTCGGTTTTGTCCTTGCACCTGGATAGATTGATTGATTGATATGGCCCACTCTGCAGTTGTAGTTGACTTTGTTTTCTATGATTATGATTCATTTAGCATAGATTAATACTTAGCAAGGGTCCTAGCGTACCCTTTGCTTCAGCCCACTGAGGCTTGTATGAGTTCGCTTTTCTGTGTACTTTGTCCCATAGGCCCGTGAGGCCTCCCGTGGACGTTAATATATCTTTCTTTCTTTTTTTCTCTCTCTCTTTATTCCTCAATTGCTAGGACACCCTCTCCCTACACAAAGACATACTATCGAGGTGGTCTTGACCGACCTATCCTTGAAGTATGATCAGATTGATTTTCTACAACACGTGAGAGATCTACAACGACAAGTAGATGCTCTCACAGCGCAAGTATAGGCTTTCGAAGGATCTGGTAAACTGAGCGTGGCTGATGAGGCAATGCAGACATACAAGGATTCCCCTCCTAACCCTCAACTACTTTGTACTGTGAAGGATCTTGTACAAGATGAGGTACAAAACATTAAAAAATAAGTGATTGTAGAGGTAGACACAGGCAAGCAAGACTGATATCCAAGCAGAAATCAAGGAACATGAAGCCAAACGAGAGAATGCATTGAAGATCAGGATTGGGAGGGCTTCCGGAAGGTTGGAGGTTGAGGACTCATACAACGAGACTTTAGCAACATCAAAGCAACCACTCCTAGCATTGAATGGGCGGGAGATGATGACGAGGATTCCGTGACTAATATTCATAATTCCAATGGACATGCTGTACTCACAGTTAGTTCAAGGGATATATGACTAAAGCTTCTACGCCAATCATACAAGCTGAAAGGTACTGAGATTTGGATAGCCGAAAAACTCACATGAGCCCAACTAGCCCAAAGACAACGGAACTAGCCAAGGTCAAGGCTGCTAGGAAGGAAGGAAAATGGGTAGTATATTGTGAGGGTATAGCCCTCATCAAAAAGTTTAAATCAAAATCAAAAGACTCTCAGGCTTAAACTGATGTATGGCCGATTATATCTCTTTTATTTCAGCCTATAATGTAGGTAATCTAAAATAACTTGGAGTTTCTCTTTGCACTCCTCGGGAGCTGCCTTGTGCCCTCCTAAATCAGTTGTATTAGTTTGGAGGTTTCTTTGTTGTCCCATAGACCTATGGTTTCCTGTGGACATTAATAAACTCTCTCTCTCTCTCTCTCTCTCTCTCTCTCTCTCTCTCTCTTTCTGTGTGTGAGTGTGTGTGTGTGTGTGTGCACCCGTCAGGTACCACTCCTTGACTTCAGGGATGATTCCATTCTACTGCTAGGCATTGACCTTAAAGGAGTAGGTATGCTACGGGTTTCGGCTGAGAGGCGAGGCCCGGTCACATCTTATGGGCAGGCCCTATTGGATCTAGGCAGGATGCATGATCTCATTATTTATAATGGTCTTGATAGATGGTCCACCTTAGGTGGTCTCACATGCTTTCCACATGGGGGGGGCTCTAGCGTTGTTGATTACATCATGGGATCTCTTGCCTTCACATCTCGCATCACTGATTTTACTGTAGCACCTCTTTCTCCAGGGGGTGATCATACCTACATGTCCTTTAGTATTTCCACTCCTTGTCGCACATCACCTTCCACCCTACGGATTCCTTACTCTACCTTTCATGACATAACGCTTCGACCACGATCTCTCACCTATTTACTCAGGCCGTTTGTACATACTTCTCACTTATATTGACTTCATACCCCTATTAGAGGACCGTGCTGCCCTGATCACCCACTCACTACACGAGGCTGCCCTTCACGCTTTCCCTCACACCACTCACTCCACCCACCCACCACCACTTGGGACCGTACCTTGTAATAGTTGGTATGATGATGAGTGTAAGGCTTTATGCCGTCAGCTCAGTTTCGAAACCAAACACAATCTACCGAACGAACCAGAGACGCTACGTGAGTATCATCGACTGGTACGTAGAAAGAAACTTTCGTTTGCTAGAACGAGGAGGAACTACTGAACATTTTGTTTAGTAACAACTCTAAGGACTTTTGACGGAGATTTCTAGAGGGACGGTCCCCCTCACCACTCATTGACACTCAGGTTTGATATAACTATGCACACACACTATATGATATCCCAAATCAGCCAGTTCGTGACCTCTCACATATGCCATGCTCCACATCTTGCACACTCTTCACTAGGGGAGGAGTGAAGATACCGTTATGAAACTTTATAATGGCCGAGTGAAGGATCATGAGGGGCTATGCATTGAGTTCATTGCATATGGGATTAACCTCCTAGCCCCGATCTTAGCGAAGATATTTAATGAAATTGTTTGTTTGGGGTTTCCACGCACCTTGACCATTAACACTATTTCACCCATCCACAAGGCCGGGGATCCCATAAGCCCGGAAAATTACATGACCATTATGATTGGACATGTCATGTCCAAGATTTATGCATTAGTGCTTGATTCTGAAGTTAGTCGATTTGCAGAGTGTCGAGGACTTAGAGCAGTAGGACAGGCTGGTTTCCAAGGTGATCATGGAACCGTGGATCACATTCTCACGCTCAGGTTTATCATTGAGGAGGCGAGTGCACAGAAGCAGAGGGTTTACTATTGCTTTGTGGATTTCCACAAATCATTTGATACGGTTCCGAGAGCCTGCCTCCTTCAGTGCCTACAGGATTTGGGTTATGACTAGGAGATCATTTGGGCTGTCATGGCACTTTACGAGAGAGTCTCAGGCAAAGTCCGGGTAAGGTCGGGGTGGACAGACGAGATCATGAGTACTATTGGGGTCAAACAAGCATGTCCTTTATCACCTACCCTGTTTGGTCTCTACCTTGACGAGCTCCAGACAGTGATGTAGACACAAAGGGGATGGATGCTCTCTTGCCGGTACACTGATCCGGATATTGCTGTATGCAGATGATGTGGCACTTTTTTCTTTCTCAGCAGAGGGGCTCCAGAGACACCTTGACGCACTACAAGGAGATCCCGAAAGCGAGGCAACTGTCTGAACAGTTGTATTGAGAGAGGACACGTCATCCAAGGTCTTTGGACCTTGAAAAAAAGAAGAAAAAAAAGCCACATCATCCATTCAGGATAGATTATAAATGCAGATTGGGAGTGGCTTACAAGGACAAGTTAATCTCTTCATATGGCAGAAATATGACCGGGGAGCTTTCTATACCTGTTAAATTTTGTTGTTTAGTTTATTTGCCCTTGGTATTTGAGGTTTTTGAGATTGCAAGAGTTTCCCTAGTATAGGGAAAAGTGGTTTTGGCTGCAGTTGATATATGCCTGGTTAGCTGTAAATTTGGGAGTTGGGCTGTGAAAGAGCTATCTACGAGAGAGGGAGAGAGAGAAAGAGAGAGAGATACCTCCATTGTGATAGCCTCAATGCAGGGTGGAAAGTTGAGAAAGAAAGAAAGAAAGTAATTTTATTAAAGTCTTCGGGAGACCGTGAAAGTCTATGAGACTAAAGATAACTAGTACAATGAGCATAACGGTGGCGGTCTCAAAACGGTCCGGCCAACCGTTTCTTCAAAAAAGTTATGAAGGACGGTGTGTCTAGTCCTGGTGCAAAAAATGTGTATCTATCTCCAGATGATACAAAAAATGGCACAAAAAAATGGAGCAGAAGGGGGGAGATACAAATATATATATATATGCCTGTGGTGATCGTCAGAGGCCAATCATAGAGGGCCCGTCACATGGGAGGTCGAAAAAACCCTGCGATGGATGATTGGCCTCTGACATCATGCTGCCTAGTCGAGCTCGGTCGTCGGGGCCGGCGGGAGGCCCTATGTTGAAGAACGAGAGCGACGGTGACCCCGGTGGGGCATGCTGAGAGCATAGAAGGGATGTCATGGACCTGGATGTGTGAGTCTGTCCGCTGGCGTAGCTATCGTGGCTCTGGCTCTCGCTCACGTCCGCGCGCTCACGTCCGCGTCGCCGACTAGATTGAGGAGAGGTATCCTGTGACTGGAAGAAATCAGTGATGGGTTGCTGAGTGTCCTCACGCTGTGTGGGCTGCGCATGCTGTCGTGCCCGGAGAGATGCATCTCGGTGGCGGGTCATCTCATGTAAGAAAGCGGCTAGGCACCACTGGTCCGGGACTATAGCATGCGTGTGAGGGGGCCGAATCCGTCGCGGAACAGGCAGTGGTACCGGCCTCAGATGGCATAATAGATAGGGCATCTGAAAGCAAAGTGCTCCTCCGACTCGATCTCCTGCAGGTTGCAAAGTGGGCAGATGCGGCCCTCTCGTGGGATACCCTCTGCGCATCCACTCTCGATCCGTAATCGGACGTGAGCGAATGAGAAATGGAACAGAGGTAGAAAATTCCTTGGGAGGGTGGCAACTTGTGTATGTGGGGGGAAGGCAGCGGGGAAAAGGATCTGGCCCAATGTGATTGATATAAATAGAGAAGGAGACGCGTATGCGAGCAGGCAGACACTGAGTAAAAGCGTGGGTGGGAGGTGCTGCGTAACTTCGGAAAAGGCTTAGATGTTGGTGAAACAATGACCAAACGCAATGTCCAATGCCCAAATCAAACAAAAAAACTCAAGTGCAGAAACATTAGTTAGTCAAGGTCCTTGGTGAGGGTGACATGGCACTAGACTAGGTGGATCTAAGGCTAAGGGGTCTAAATGCATTAAATGTGCCAAGGGGCAAATGATTTTAATGATATCCCAAGAGAGGGGTAAATGATGCATTTAGGAGGTACCCTAAAATG
Organism: Dipteris shenzhenensis; assembly: GCF_047967505.1. NCBI lineage: Eukaryota > Viridiplantae > Streptophyta > Polypodiopsida > Gleicheniales > Dipteridaceae > Dipteris > Dipteris shenzhenensis. The sequence continues at coordinate 38,722,705 of NC_141598.1, read as the reverse complement.
TAGACATGTGGCATACTAGATCCATCTAGGGAATTGTGGGCTTTGGTATTCAGCATGCAGGTACTTCTTACGTAAGAGAGTGTGACGAGCTTGCTGAACCAGAGAATGGCTGGGTGGTTATTCATTGTGCCATCACCTGTTAATTTGTATCCGTCCAATTAGTGGTCGTGATTGAGCTGTAGTTTTTAGTCATTATATTATGTGACATACAGGAGGTTGAGACGGAGGAGCAATTCATTTTTTAGGTGCCCTATTTACTATCACATCCAAGGGCATTTTTTACTGCCTCTTCAGAGATAGCTTTGGGGTTTTGTCCTGATTCCTCTCCTATCCAGACCAGAGATGCTTGGTGGCTTCATTCATGAGGCAGTCCGGCACAGCGAGAGGCTACTTCTATCACGGAGACAGGAGCAGACTTCTTCCTTGGCAGATCCCTCTCAGAGCTGTATCACGGTATTATTCCAGCCAAATCACACGGACCCCACAATACGAGGCCTCAACATGATCGTGACCCAGAGCCAGTGACTCGACAGCTAAGATAGAGGGTTGAGACACAGATTACACTTGGGGATATCCCCTCTCTATTCAGAGTCGGGGAGCCTAGCCGACAAGGTTTACTGTAGCCCTTGTTAGGTGCAGAGCTATGACCAGGAGACGTCACAGGGCCACACCCGTGAGCAGCTGACAACACTCTATCGCCGATTTTATACCTCCATTGCCTCATCCACCCTGATGTCCTGATGATGATGAGATTGATATGTAGTCGACCACTGACATGACTATGTTGTACTTAGTACTATCATTTTGCATTTTTTGCATTCTGCATTGGTGTGGATGCTCGTGTAGTGGCTCCACCCTTGACACGTCCCAGCACTCCTGAAACCCCTGATCTGCAAAACAACCACACACAACATCAGAACTGAGCAGGCTGCTCACCACCCAACTGTGACATCTACGGGATGTGATCCCGAATCAGAAGATGTCCCCTCCGAGCCACGAGCTGAGCTACTGGCACGAACTCCCAATCAGATCCAAACCAGCCTGGTGTCCCATACCACCAGGTGGCGCTGTGAAGCCCTGGATCTGTCACTGGGCCTTGGGCTACGCTAAGATGCAGGCGCGCGTCCGCGACTCAATCCAGGATCAGACCTAGCACCTGGGAACGAGACTTGCTCCCAACTGCACACTGAGAACTGAACCCCCTGGGCCTCTTTTATAGACTTGGACCCCGGCGCCAAAAATAGCGAAGACCTATAAATAGTTTGTACCCTTGCCACTCAACCCGAGAATCAAGCCTGCCTAGCTCTAAGCCTCCCCAGGCTAACCTGAGCTAGTTCTGTGTACCTAGTACACGTCAGATACCAATCCGTGCACATGACATACTCCCCCTCCTCTAAGAACTCACTCCTGAGTTCGCTAAGAAATCTGGAAATGTTCTTTGGAGGTTTTGTAATGTCTCCCATGTTGCATCCTCCTCAACACGATCCTTCCACTTAATCTTGTATTCCGTGATATTACGATTACGAATCTGTCTTTTACGAAATTCAAGAATACACTCAGGTTCGTAAGGAATAAAAGTCAAATCTGTAACTTCTATAATCTCATGAGGAGAAACAAGTTGATCATCTGCACCCAATACTTCTTTCAGTCTACTGACATGAAAGACTGGATGTACTTTAACATCAAGAGGCAATTCTAGTCGATATGCAACTGGTCCAATTCTTTTAATGACCTTGAATGGGCCACAGTATCTGGGGGATAATTTCGGAACCAAACCAGTACTTAGGCTCTTGGATTCCTTAGGAATTCTCAAATATACCATCGTTCCTTCAGAGAACTCTCTGGGTGAACGATGTCTATTAGCATAAAATCTGTCCCGATCTTGGGCACTTCTAATAGACTCCTTGGCAAACTGCAACATTTTTTGCATGTCTTGCAAGAAGTTCTTAGCAGCATCATTTTGAATCCCTTTTAATCCAACCATAACTGGTGACTTAGGTTGAAACCTGTACATAAGCATAAAAGGACTGTAACCTGTACTAGAATGCTTTGCACTGTTGTAAGCAAATTCAATCATGGGTAGATAATCTTCCCATGAAGACTGTCTCTTAGATACGTATGCCCGAAGCATGTCTTCAACCAACTGGTTGACCTTTTCTGTACTGCCATCAGATTGTGCATGATCCGAGGAACTCATACTTAGAGTAGTTTCCAACTTCTCAAATACAAGTGTCCAGAAGTTACTTGTAAACTTGGAGTCCGTGTCACTGACTATGTCAGATGGCAAACCATACAGCTTGAACAAGTGGTCCACAAACTCGTGAGCCAACTGAACAGCTGAAATAGTTGTTCTTGTAGGTAAGAATCTAGCCATTTTTGTCAACCGGTCGACTATGACCCAAATAGAGTCATGACCCTTGCGCGTTCGAGGTAAACCAGTAATAAAATCCATGGAAATACTTTCCCATTTATTACCTGGAATCTGTAAAGGCTGTAATGAGCCCGCGCTTCTAAGGCGTTCTGCCTTAGTAACCTGACAAACCCGGCAACCTACTACATAGTTCTCAATAAATGCTCGCATCTTAGGCCAATAAAAGGTATGCTTCACAAGAGACAGAGTCCTATGTATACCTGGATGCGTTCCTAATCATCCACTGACCTCCTGCCGCCTGTATCCTAGGTGGCACAATCCCTGAGTCCTGGTCAACCATGGAGCTCCCATCCTGGACTCTCTGCCAATAAGAACTGAAATGACTATCAGTTGCGTATAGCCCTCTCAAGGATTGAAATAGGTCTGAGGATATTTTCGTAAATGACAAAGCATTTACAAACTTAACTCGACTTAAGGCATCCGCCACACTATTCAACGAACCCTTACGATAACGTATTTCAAAATCAAAATCTTGCATTAATTCTGCCCATCTAGCTTTCCTTCCTCTCAATTCTGAGCCATCACACACATACTTAATTGACTGGTGATCAGTCAATACAAGGAACTTTGAACCATACAAGTAGTGTCTCCAGACCTTAAGAGCATACACTACAGCATAAAGTTCCTTCTCGAGTGTGGGCCAACGATACTGAGTGTCGTCTAGCTTCTTACTCTCAAAAGCTACAGGTCTGTCCTCTTGGAATAGAGCTGCCCCAATCGCATAATCACTCGCATCGGCCTCTAAAACATAAGGCCGGGTAGGATCGGGTAATGCAAGAACGGGTGCTTCCTTGATAGAAAACTTCAAGGTTTCAAAAGCCTTGTTCATTGCATCATTCCAAGAGATCGGCTGGGTAGACCTGCGTCCACGACCTTTCAATATGTTGGTCAAGGGTGCCGTGATATGTGAATAATCACGCACTGACTTCCGAAGAAATGCCGTAAATCCTAGGAAAGAACGAAGTTGTTTCACAGTCTGAGGGATAGGCCATTCTAAAACCTTCTGGATACGATCCAGATCAATGCTAATACCTTCAGAAGAAATCTTGTGTCCTAAGTAAATGATCTCCTTCATAAAGAAGTCACATTTACTCATCTTGGCATAAAGCTTATGCTGTCTTAGAACAACTAAGACAACCCGGAGGTGTCCTATGTGATCCTCAAGCGTTTTACTATATACCAAGATGTCATCTAAGAACACTACAACAAATTTGCCCAGAAAATCCCTGAACAAATCGTTCATCATCTGCTGAAAAGTAGCAGGAGCATTGGTCAAACCAAAAGGTAATACGAGGAACTCGTAATGACCATACCTAGTCCGAAATGCGGTCCTATCTATGTGTTTAGCATAGATATGGATTTGGTGATAACCCGTACGCAAATCAATCTTAGTGAAATACTTCGCTCCGGCCAAACGGTCTATCAAATCATCAGAACGAGGTAAAGGATAGCGGTTCTTAATTGTGACTTTATTTAATCGTTTATAATCTATACACATTCTCCAGGAAGAATCTTTCTTCTTTCTTAAGAGGACAGGTGCACCCCAAGGTGATTTACTCGGGCGGATATAGCCCATATTCAAGTAATCCTGAAGCTGGATAGCTAACTCATCCTCCTCTACCTGGCTCATCCTATAAGGTGGTACACTGATAGGTTGAGCCCCTGGGACTAAGTCTATGCGATGATCTACTGCCCGTTCTGGAGGTGAACCTTCCGGCAGTTGAGCTGGGAATATGTCGTTAAAATTATCTAACAACATTCTCAATTCCCGGTGTTCAAACACACTTAGTTCATTCTTGTTAATTACCGAAACAACAAATAAAGAAAGTGGAATCAAAACACACTGATAGACATCATAATGAGAATTGTTTAATATATTCCGAAGCTGCATCGCAGATACAATAGGCCCCTGAGAAGGGGGAATTTTATCACACTGAATACAAAATTGGGTGTCCTTATCTACAAAAGAAAGCGTATGCTCCGTCCATCCGATCTGAATATTGTGGGTTTTAAACCACTCTATCCCGATCAACAAGTCTACATGCTCTAGATGCATAACATAACATGTGAGAGCTCCCGTGTAGGCCTGAATCCGGATAGGAAGCGCTTCAACCTTGCGATCCCAAAACTGCTTCCCAGCTGGAAGCTGCACCTCATAGGTGTGGTCGCTAGGTACTGTGGACAGCCCCATCTTCTGTACAAATTTGTAATTAACAAAATTGTGAGAGCTGCCCGGATCAAAGAGAATGTGAACCTGTTGGTCCCTAACTTCTCCATAAACTCGGAAAAGATCATGGGAACCAAACAACGAAGTATTGAAAGTACAATTACAAGAAAGGGGGCAGGTAATGACATTTACTGAAATACCTGTCATCGTGACTTGGTTTGCTCCCTTGCCTGCGGTACGTGGACCCGCCTGGAGCTTCGGTCCTAGCACCAACTTTTGGTTCTTCCGCTTAGGACACTCATTCTTTGTGTGGCCCCGCTCCTCGCAATAGAAACATCGGCCTTCTTTCTTGAGCCTGAGAGTGCGAAGGAAACGGGCCTTACCATTCTTTGCTGGAGTTAAGCTTTTCCTGGAGGCATTGTCCGTAGACTTCGTCTCCGCAATACCAGTCGTATGCTGAAAGAACTTGCGTTTGTTCTTTGCACTCGTATCGGTAACTGTGGTTGCCTTGGTACCGGCCATGGTATCATCATATATGCGTGCATATGTCATGGCCTCCTGCAACGTTGTGCACTTGTTGTTCTTTATCTGCAGCTTATAGGAGTCTGGCAAACCATCCACGAAGAAACCTAACAAGGTCACTGGATCCATTTTAGTGGCCCTGGTTTGCAGATCCCTAAATCTTTGAAGATAAACTTCAAAGGTCAAGTTTAATTTTGACATATCAAGGGCCTTGAGCTTGCCAATGATATCGTAGTCATCCTCCTTCTTCAGGAACTCCTTCCTGAAGATGCCCTCAAAATCTGTCCAAGTATCAGGCTTAGGCTGGAGTTCTTTCCACCATAGCAAGGCTTTACCTGACATAAACCCTGCTGCAAGCTGAATCTTTTTCTCATCTGGATAGGGGTGGAATTGGAAGTGTACCTGCCACTTGTGCAACCAAGTGTCAACTACCTCCTTTGTTCTTGACTTTTGGTCACCCGGAAAAGGATCTGGAGTTATATTCAGGCCTAGCACCGAAGCCATGGCATCCACATGCGTGAGTGCCTGTACAGTGCTAGCCAGAAGAGTGAGAGTTGCTTGTATCCCCTGGAGTTGCTGTGTCATGGTTAGCATTGACCTGCTCGAATTTGCCATCAAGAGCAGTCGTAAATTCACTGAAGGCTTTTTTAGTTATCAGGTCGTCATAGAGACCCTGATCCTCCTCTCCCACAGGAGTGTAATCCAAGTCCTGCTCTCCCATGGTGAACTCAGGATTTTGAGCATCAGACATGGCTGAAATCTGATACAAACTGAGAGAAATAACTGACTGAAACGAAGTACAGAGGAGGATGGAGCAGAAGAAAACCGTCCCGAATGATGCTGACGGAAGGAGATGCTGGAATCTGGCGAATCGGAAGCCCACGAATCCCGAGGCCTCCCTAAACCCGCAACCCGGATGCGCGTGCAGCTGGAGTAGCTGTACGGTCTGCTGGCGCAGGCCGTACGGTCGCTGACGTGGCTGTACGGCTGCTGACACAGGCCGTACAGAGGCTGACGGAGGCCGTACAGAGGGCCTTCGATGGCTGCGCAGGCTGACGCAAGCAGGGGGCGGATGTAGGAGACTGCACGAGGCAGGGCGATGCTGGCGCAGGCAGGGTACGGACGAGGCTGGCTGGCTGGCGCAGAATTCGAGGGGAAAGCTCGAAGCTTGAGGCTGCTTGTGGGTAGGCTAGTACCCTGCCCTCACCTATATAGGGTGCAGGGCAGCCTTATTTGGAAGCTGAGCTTCCAAAAAAGGCCAAGCCCCTTTTTCGAAAAAAGCACCCCCCTGCGCAGGCTGCTTGCAGCCCTATGCGCAGGCTGTTCGCAGCCTGTTGCGCAGGCTGTTGACAGCCTGTTGCGCAGGCTGTACTCAGCCTATTGCGCAGGCTGTCGAGCCTCTCTTTGCCCCGCCTACTCCGTACCATCACAGGCGCTACTTCCCCGCCTCCCTTGCTGCTTTTTTCCTGCCCATCTCTCCTGCTTTTCTGCTCTCTCTCCCCTTCCTCTAGCCTTCTCTCACAGGCCTTCAGAGATCTCGATTTCTCTTTCTCTCTTTTTCTTCTTCCTTTTCCCAGATATCTCTCCACCCCTCCTATCCCAGGTATCCAGCAAAAATGCAGCAACCGATTTCGAAATTTAGGGCATACCTGGAGGGAAAACTCGTCAAAAGTTCTCGCATCAGAAGTTCCTACCTCAGGAGTTGGCTCTGATACCAACTGACACATCCCAGCACTCCTGAAACCCCTGATCTGCAAAACAACCACACACAACATCAGAACTGAGCAGGCTGCTCACCACCCAACCGTGACATCTACGGGATGTGATCCTGAATCATAAGATGTCCCCTCCGAGCCACGAGTTGAGCTACTGGCACGAACTCCCAATCAGATCCAAACCAGCCTGGTGTCCCATACCACCAGGTGGCGCTGTGAAGCCCTGGATCTGTCACTGGGCCTTGGGCTACGCTAAGATGCAGGCGCGCGTCCGCGACTCAATCCAGGATCAGACCTAGCACCTGGGAACGAGACTTGCTCCCAACTGCACACTGAGAACTGAACCCCCTGGGCCTCTTTTATAGACTTGGGCTTCGGCGCCAAAAATAGCGAAGACCTATAAATAGTTTGTACCCTTGCCACTCAACCCGAGAATCAAGCCTGCCTAGCTCTAAGCCTCCCCAGGCTAACTTGAGCTAGTTCTGTGTACCTAGTACACGTCAGATACCAATCCGTGCATATGACAACCCTCACAGTTCGCTTGTACCAGGATTTTCACAGTCTCATAGACCCATCAGTCTTCGGAAGACTTTAATAAACTTTCTTTCTTTCTTTTCTCTCTCTCGCTCACTCTCGTTGAGCTAGAGGGCACGGCTTGATAGACCCGCCGACCCCAGGGTGGACACTCACATGAGGACTCCGGACATAGTGAGGTGGTTTGAGCGACTGGGGCTCTACATGGACATACGTCCTCCCTTTCGATACATTATTGATGCGCCGTTCTCCCTTTCCCGATATCATGAGATCAACCAGGGCATATGTGAGGATCTTCTGCAGCTACACAGATTCCGGGCCTGGTTGGAACCGAAGGAGCTCCAAGTGAAGCTCAACATCTACAGAGATCATTGCCTACATATCTCAGATGAGGGGTTTGTTGACCCACCAAGATATACGTGGATTTATCCACCCCATTCACTAAAGATCTCTATTGGGTAGTTTCGGGTCTCTTCACATAGACTCCATATTACCCAGGGAGAGACGCATATGCACCTTATGTGACCTATAGGAGTTGAGTCTGAGGAGCATTTCATTTTCAGATGCCCTGTGTACTATGAGTTTCGGGGGTGCTTCTATAGTCTATTCAGAGATAGCTCCGGATTGTTATCCCGCTTCCTCTCTTTTCCAGATCAGAGATGTTTGGCTGCGATCATTCACAAGGCAGTCCAGGTAGTATTTGCAGTCCTTGAACAATTTCACAGATAATATCTTGTAAACTACGTCCTTCGCCTTGGTCTGATCACAGAGACAAGAGGACCGTACTCTGGTAGACTCTTCTCAGACCATGATCATTGAGTTCTTCCAGCTTAACCATACATGCCCCCACCCCCACTCTATAGGCCCTAGACACGATCAGGATCAGAGCCAGTGAAACGACAGCTCAGACAGAGGGTTGACGCACATATTACGCTTGGGACATTCCCTCTTTGTTCAGAGTGGAGCGCGACTGACAAGGGGTCACTGTCAACCTTGTTAGACATAGAGCTATGACCATGAGACAGCGCAGGACTGTGCTCACAAGCAGCTAGCAGCATTCTCTATCTCTGATTTTATGCTCTCGCTCCCCCACCCTTGACTGGTCCACAGTCGTGATATGGGAGCATATTCCATTTTGATCCAGATGACATATGATCTGATGATGATGATGATAGTGATGATGTAGAGGAATTTTGTTCCTATATGGCTATGTAGCATTTAGTTTTTCGCTTTTTGCATTGGTGTTGGTGCTTGGTTAGTAGCTCCACCCTTTTAGCTTGCTCGTATCCGGTTTCTCAGAGTCTCAAAGACCCATCGGTCTCCGAAGACTTTAATAAAATTTCTTTCTTTCTTGCTTTCTCTCTTTGACGTAGGGAGACAAACCACAATAGTTATGATAGCACTTGTCAGACAACGGGCAACATCACGTAAACTATAGTGGAGGAATGGGCCTGGATAGACCAAGTGCCAACAATGACCTATTACTACCTTTCTTCTTGACGTCATCCCTCACCTAATCGTGAGCCATTGTTAGACAAGCTCCCCCTGTGCCTCCTCAGTTGTCTAGTGGTTTTGGTCTTACAAACAACATACACAGGTCCAGCGCTCCCCCCCCCCCCCCCGGCCCCTTCCCCTTCCCCTCCTCTCTCTCTCTCTCGTTGGACTGTAGTAGATCCTCCCTTCGTCAGTGCCGCCTGCCTCAATCGCTCCCTCTTCTCCTCCCTTCACACAGCAGCTCTCTACTCCCGCTGCCTCAGCTCCTTCCGCCATAGTAGCTCCCTCCATTTCTACTTCTTCTTCCACCTCTTCTTGTTCCCACGTCGATTTTGCTTCCTCCTAGCTCCCACTGTCTCATCTTCCTTTCATCCATGCGTATTTGCTCCCCGATTTTTCTCTGAGCAACTCCTCTCACACAGCAGTCGTATGATTTTCTCTTGCCACCTCTCATTCCTCGCTTTTGATATCTCTCCACAGGCTCCCTCTTTTGCTTCAGCCAACTCCAATCTGGGCTGAATCCCCAGCCCAACTCTGGGGCTGCAACTACCGGGTACAGTCATATATCATGGCCAAAATGGAGCAACCAGGCTCCTCGAAATGCCGAATATCACTAAACCCCTTGCCTCGACTCCATTGAACAAAATCTCCTATTCTGTAATTGTTACTCACAACCCCACTCCATACGCAAAGACGTATCAGAGGCAAAATCAACTCATTAGTAGACCCTAGGAATAGATTTTTTAGTTACAGCAAGAGATTTGAGAGATCTGAGAGCTTAAGTTACAGCAAGCAAAATATCTTCCCCTACCCCTCAGTTAGTGTTTTTAGTCAAGGATATGATTAATGTAGAAGTGCAGCCCACAAAAACAAAGCTTACTGTAGGGCTACGAAGCTTGACTAAGGAACATGAGGCGAGGCATGATAGTGCACTTAAATCAGGATCAGTGGGCTACTATATGGCTGGTACAAGGAGGAAGACTCGTTTTCTAAGACTTGGCACAGATTAAGGCAGAAGCCCCAAGTCTTAAAGCGCATCCATCAAGCTAGGATCTATGCTGTACTTACACTTAGCACACGGGCTGCAAGACTTAAATGTTCTTTTTTTTTTGGCAGAAAATTCATATTTTATTGACAACATGAGAATACTGACAAAAAATTATAAGAAACAAAATGATTCATCTTGGATAAAAAGTAGCAGCTTGTAGCAAGCAGTGTCCTTCAAGTAAGCAGCAGCCTGCCGTCAACATCTCCAGTGATGATGGGATCAGCTTCAAAAGAGTATCCTCAAGGTACTTCCTCTTCCACTAGGAAGCAGCCAGGGATGGCTTGAGTCTGCAGCCCTTCATGAATTTCTTGCAACTTACAAACATGTGTTATGCTCATTCACCTATTGCTGAAGTTGAGAAAGGGCATCATTGAAATTAAAGATGTCTTGATCTAAATGCATCTTAGCCTGAGAAACCAGTCAATCAGAAGTTAGTGAGACAATCAAAACTGACTCTAAGTACTTTGGATGAGAGAAGCATAGCCGTTGAGCCATTGAGAAAAACAATCCACGGCATTGCAAGAAATATCATTAAACTGCAGTTCATTTCTGGCCAGCCAAATAAACCACAAAGCATGAGCCCTTATGCCCAATCGGTAGCAGAGGTCCTTTTTTTTTTTTTTTTTCAAGAAAGAGGCTTCTATTAGGTAAGAGAAAAAACCCGCGAGAGCAAGCTCAAAGCGGAATACATCATGAAACCATGAAAATAAATAAACCCCCTCAAAATGAGGTGGAAAACAACCAAGGCTAAGGCTGAAAGTGCCACCTCAACCTTGTAAGAGTCTTAGAGAAGAGAGGAGAATCCTTCCATTCCCTGAAGAAAGAAGCCCTCCTAGCTGAGGCTGCACGAGAGTCTCCCTGCATGCTCGTCCATATGGCCATCAAAGTATTTATGTTGTCTGTCCAGATACTAGCCAATGTGTGCGAGGGATGAACCTGAGTTCTCTCCAATGCCTCTGTGCATCTGGCTCTCCAGATATACCAGGCTGCTATGCTCGCCCGTATCTCCCAAGAGGTATCCACAGAGGCATGTATAGCTGCAAAAGGAAGGTGTGGTACCATATCCAAAGAACAGGACTCAACTTGATGACGTGGCCCAAGAAGAGTCATGTCTCTCATAAAAGACCTGAGGCCTAGTAAGAGAAAGCCAAGCCACTGAGCCCCATGTCATAAAGAATGGGGAGTGCACAAAGTGACTGAAAGTCCTGGCTACCCCTATCCAAATCATCCTCGCTTGTCTGCAATCCCATAAGCAATGCTGAATTGTCTCCAAAGCAGAGAGGCAACGAGGGCAAGTAGGGTTGGCTCTAGATCTGGATCTCCAAAGGTTCACTGCAATCCCATCATGGATAGAAAGCCAAAAGAAAAGAGTGATCTTTCTATTCTTGTGGGATTTCCAGAGTCTCCTCTAGAAGCACCTCTGCAGATCCGCAGTGATATCAAATGCCTTCCAATGAGGAACTCTAGAAGGTCTCCAACCTCTACTATTGAGCTGGAATCTCTTGGCATTACTGACCGTGTAGTGAAAGAAGGGGATGCTCTTCTCTCGATGCCCTGTGTCAATCCTCTCCCACTCTCCAGGGTCCCACTGCAAATACCTAATGGGAACTCCCCCGTAGAGCCAAAGTCTCCAAGATCCAGTGGAGAGAAGCCGGGGGTCTGGGTCAAGGAACCACTCTGAATCTGATCCCTGCACCAAAAGACCTACAACCCTGATAGGCTGAAAGGCAGACTCAAGCAAGATGTCCTCTGTGGACCTGAACAATCTGCCACCATCATGCACATAAAAAACCAAGGCATCCCCATGTGCATCTCGAAAGGCCAAAACCTGAAGAGGAACACCCCCTGTCATAAAAGCACCTGCCCAAGTGGAGCAAGTGAGAGGCGTATCATCTGTATCTACCCAATCCACTGGAAGGGCTGCCTCAATCTGCAAGATCCTCCCTGCACTCCCTCTGAGATGTCCTGTTAACTGAGATTTAGTCTCCTCTGGAAGCCTCCGGAAAGCTTTCCATGACCCCAGAGATGAGGCAGGTCCCCTCTCCCATCTGGACCACTGCATATAGAGTGAAGCACCAAGTGGTCTGCCAAGATCATCCAATATACTGTCATTCCACATGACCGGTTGCCTATCAATCTCTTCACGAGAGGAAGGGGGAATCCTCCGAAGAGTGCTCCTAAAGCTGGCCCATGCTTTCAGGATGGCAACCATGAGAGGGGACGAAGGGGACCTGAGGTGTGCTGCGGCGGTGAAGATCCATCTAATACTGCCCATCCAGTCTCCTCCTGAAGAAGGTGTGCACGTCTGTATGCTGCTAATAAAAAATGCCTTCCACGGCTCTTGCCCTGGCATGAGTCCCTGCACCACCATCTTGTAGAGTAAAGCTCTGCACTGTAAATGTGGATCAATAATATTGAGACCCCCTTCCTGTGTAGGGAGGATGAGGGTCTCCCAAGCCACCCTGGCTAAAACATCTACTGTGCCATCAAGTCCACTCCAAAGAAAATTTCTGATCCGTCTCCTGAGCTGAATGATGCAATCCCTAGAACGGCACTAGCAAGAACAAACCAACTAGGCTATGGCCAAGAGGACCTGGTTGACCACCACAACTCTAGAGGCAAGGTCCAGCTTGGCTGAGCTCCAAAAAAGGAGCTTCCTGCTGATGCTCTCCAACACGGGAGTAAACTGCTGCGTGGAGGAAATATCCAAGCCGGCCTGGCAGCCCAAATATCTGACTTGCACACCCCTCTGAACCCAAGTAAAACCTATGTCAAGGCCCCAACCTGGAGTGTCCTCGTCACTGATCCAAAAGCCATTGGATTTATGCCAATTTATGAGCGTCCCCGCTGCCAAGCAAAATAAATACAATGCTGTCTTGAAAGAGTGAGCGTCTGTGGTGTGGCATCCAAGTAAACTGCCGTATCATCTACCAACTCACTGTCAAGTAGCTCCTCTTCCCGTCTAATGGGAAGTCTCAGCCCAAAGATGTCAGCTTGAGATCTAATATAGATACTCATAGCTTCAGCCACGAACAAAAAAAGAGAAGGAGCAAGGGGGCATCCCTGACAGACTAATCTGGAAATCTGAAATCTCTCACCCCTTACCCCTCCAATAAGTACTTGGATGTGGGCTGATCTGTACAAAGAGGAAACACCTCTGATCCAAGCATCTGTAGAGCCAAAGCGTAGAAGGGTGCCCTCCAGAAAACCCCAATCTACTATGTCATAAGCTTTCTCAAAATCCAAGAGTAGAATGGCTAGATTCTGGCAGTTCTGCATGGCCCACTCTGAAGCTTCCCAAAAGGAGAAAATGTTATAAAAAATGCTTCTGTCATGCATAAATCCCGCCTGAGTGTCATGAATAAGATCTGGGAGAAGGGGCTGCAATCGGAGGCTGATTGCCTTGGCCAGAATCTTGAATAGAAGGACCACCTCACATTGGCTATTCTCTTTCGAGTGTCAGACCCTCCCCAGAGAAATGATCTGCACATCTTTATATGTTTCTCCAATCCTGCCTTTGAAGGACACTGGCAGGATAAGTAGAAGATAGATATAGGATAAATGCAATGATTTAAAACTACTCTTCTCCTTGCAAGATTAGCCTGAAAGGCTCTCCATTTGTCAATCTGCTTAAAGGCCACTCCCATCTATCTTTCATATAGACATCAAATCCCATAGGAATGCCTAGTAATTTGAAGGCTTTCCCTTTAGGAAAATTTCAACATCCTAGCTGATTAATAGTAATTTGGTAATTCCTCTCCAAAGTTGTGTACCCAGTTTTAGCATGATTAATAATGAAGCCAGAGGCTACACAGAAAATGTCAAGGGAATCCAAAACTCCTTGTATGTCTTGGGGAGTGTTTCTGGGGGTTAGATTTGTGTAGGCTACAAATTGTCGAGTAATAAGCTGTTTGCTAGAAGGAAGTTCTCTTTATCTTGCCTTCATTCACCTGACCTTGTAGAAGCTACCCAATGGCATCAACAGCAATGAAAAAAAGTAAGAGAGCTAGTGGGCACCCTTGTCTTATAGATCTCCTCCACAAGAATGCCCGAGTCATTTCACCATTAACACAAATCTTGGCTAAGGCATTTGTACGAAGTAGTTAACAAAAGAAATGAATTTTTGTCCTAGAACCATGTCTTGAAGGGATTGAAGAGAAAGTCCATTCAAGTCTATCATAGGCTTTGTCAAAATCAATTTTGAGAAAGCAAATATCCTGTCTAGTTTCCTTAGTATACACACAGCCTTCCTGGAGGTTAATGATTGCTTCCAATAATTGCCTGCCCTTTATAAATCCTTTCTGCTCCTCCAAAATCCCTTTATCTATTTCTCAGAGCCAAGGCCTTGGGAAAAAAATTTGTCACTACAATTTAGCATAGTGAGGGGCCTCCAATTTTTTATTTCATCTTTGTCTCCATCTTTAGGTATAAGTGTAATTAGACTCCCGTTGATGTGTTCAAGCAGTTGCTTGGTCAACAAGATTTCTTGCCATAACTTCAACAAGCAGGGTCCAACCGTATCCCAGAAGTTTTTGTAAAACTCAGCAGGGAGGCCATCTTCACTTGATGTTTTTTCATCAATGATTGAGAAGACTGCATCTTTCAAATCCTTCAAAATCAAGTCTTTGTCAAGGTGCAAGTTGTCATGATTTAGCACAGATTCTTTTCGAGCTTGCTGGCATTTTTCCCTAGTCCTTATCACCTGATCATTAGTGTCTACTGTGGTGCTGAGGAGGTTCTGAAAATGTTGATAAGGGAAAGGCTTTCACCAGTGAATGTAGCATGAGTGGAACCCCCTTTTTTAAGCATTGAACTTCTTCTTGAGTCCTCTTCCTCCTTATTAGCTTGAAATTTTCTTTTATGGGCCTATCTATTTTGCCAGCCCACCATTCCTGAAATATTCCTTGGCATCTTTCAATTTGATTTGTTCCTGCAGCATGGTTTCTCTTTCTTTTTTCTCTGAGTTGAACGTGTGCTTGGAGATCTCTTTGCCTTGCCCTGAGTTCAAGCTCTTCCAATTCTACTTTGTGTTTATCCATCCTTCTTGCTCTAATTATGGCCCTGTTCCTCCTGGCATTTTTCAAAATCCTATGGGTGCTCAAAATGGCCTCTAGTCATGCTGCAGAAGCAGACTTAGAGTCAGACAACAAGGCAAGATCCCAAACAACTCTAACCTGTATTTGAACATCCTTAATCAAAGAAAGATGTGGATTTGCCTTAAACCAAGAAGGACTCTTTTTCCTTGTTCCAAACTAAAAAATGATGATGAAGAGGGGTTTGTGGTCTGATAGAGTAAGCGTGGAATATAGCTGTGTCTTATGATCTATTGTTTGTTCTAGAAGGCTTTGAGAAGTGTAGATTCTGTCTAACCTTGCTTCCCTTATAAGTTCCCTGACCTATCTATTGCACCATGTAAACCACCTGTTGTTCCTGTATCATGTCCTCATGTCCATACACATGGCTGCCAACATGGCAGACCATGGCTATTTTTGCTGAAAAAAGGTAGGAAGCATAGTAGTCTTCCTGGCTAGGATGTGAAACTGAGTGTTAAGTATGTGAAGACCCCCATGCATCTTGGGAGAACACACATAAGGCATTCTTAACAGCCTCAAACCCTTCCTGCAAGATTTTGTCTTCCAAAAAAGCTCCATCTCATGCGACATGAAAGCATTGATGTCTTTGGAATTCCAATGTAAAAGCGGCAGATAGAATTGAACATGAGCCATAACAATGGATTGTACAATTCTGAAGCGAACATGCAAAGGCCATGTAGATAATTTCCAGTAATCCAATTTCTTATAAAGCTTCTCAGACACTCATACCATTTGCTGTTTAATAGTAATATTCCAGCCCACAGGATAGCCCAAATGCATGACAATCTGATCAGGAGGCAAAATTTGACCAGGCCAAAGAAGCGAGTGCCAATCACAAGCTTTCAAGGGAAAAAGCTTAGATTTGTCAAAATCAATATGCAGACCAGCAGCCAATCCAAAATCAGAAAGAGTACTCATGAGAAGCCTAAGTTCAGTAGGACTATTTTGCCTCCTTGGGAGCTTCCTGGTGCCCTCCGTGAACTGATGTATTAGCTGGTTGTTTTGCTTTCCCATAGACATGTTGGTGGACATTAGTAGATTCTCTCTCTCTCTCTCTCTCACACACACACACACACACACACACACACTCACACTCAACGTGGTCACTTGCAGTTTGTTTGTAATTGCCAGGTTTATAACTCTTCACGGTCTGATTTTTTGCAGAAATCTAAGCTTCAATCTTCTGCGGGGATCCATACCTGACTTGAATGGCATGAATAGGCTTCAAAAACTGTGAGTTCTTCCGACAGCTGTATGGAGTATTGTGTATAAACTAGTTGGAGTTACCATTCTACTTGTTCACATTTTTTAAAACACCGTATTGAATAGTAGAAATTATGATTCTTCAGGTTTGGGTCAAACACTGCAGAATTTTATATTTTAGTGGTATTGAGGGTTTGCAAAAAATTGTGTTTTTCTAATATGTTATGATTTGACCAGCACTTTTGAGAGGAGCAGCTCTATTGAAAGAAAACCCTTGAATACTCTGTCCTTTTACTTTACTCCTCTAATGCCACCTCTTTTTGCATCTGAAAATGTTGGCCATTTAAGAAACTGGAAAAGGAAGTTATTTTTATGTATGGTTGCCAACTAGCACTGTGAATCCTTACATGACAGTTGGCGGAAGAAGGTTTTTTTAATTTTGTGACTGTCTTCAGGGACCTGCAAAGCAACGAGTTGAGTGGTACTCTTCCAGCCAGCTTGGGCAATCTGCCAGATTTGCAGGATTTGTATGATTCGAACCTTATTGAAATTGATTTGCGATTGTATATTCCTGTACTTTGTATCTGTCCTAATCAGCTCATTTACAAACTATATGCAGGAATGTAGAAAACAACACACTGAGTGGTCCAATACCTGAATCTTTAAACAAGTCCTCATTAGTTTTGAGGTACTTCTCTGTCGCATTGCTTTAATGGATCATCTCCTTTTTTTATTTTTTTATCCACACAGTGAATAAAGTTAGATGAGACACGCCAGCAGTCTCTACTAGCTCCGATGTTCAACATAAGAGAAAAGTCAAACCCATTTTGCTTTTGAATGTGCAGAACCTCTGGTAATCCTTGCATTGATAGCTCATGCACGCCACCTAGCCATCGTAGCCCTCCTGTTGTGGAGCCATCCCCACCCCCTCTAAGAGCAGTTCCACAATCAGCACCTCCTGTCTCTGCTCCTAAAGAACCTAAGCACACCCGTGTAGCTGCTATTGTTGGAGGGTCAGTTTCCTGTGCTTTTGCTGTTCTGACTGTCATCGGGATCCTCATCTTCAGTCTATACAAGAGAAAGGGGAAAGGAATGAAGCCAAGCTCTTCTATACGAGAGAAGGGAAGTAAGTTTCCTTTATCAGAATGGATGCTTAGAATTACAAGTGAATGACTGTCTTACTCCAAATTTCTGTATGTGGTCCAGATCCAAGTGCTTGGAATGGAGCTAAAAGGTTCTCTTTGAAGGAATTGAAGAAAGGAATGTGTAAGTTCAAGGATCCCATTGGTTATGGGAGCTTTGGACCTGTGTATTTGGGGAAGCTTGCAGATGGGCAACGAGTTGCTGTTAAAGTGAGATCAGATGCATCACAGTTGGGACATGACTCTTTTGTCAATGAGGTACATCACACACCTTCAGATAGAGACATGATTCAAGGAACTTGTACAGAATGCTATGAATTTTTCCCTCCTCCTGAGGGTCCACTTGAAAGGTCCAGCTATTACAATTCCAGCTCAAATTTTTGATTATATGCTAGGTGATAGCATGACCGAGGACACGGATTGAGGCAAAGAAGCACAAGGGATTGGGTGTGGCTGTCAACTCCCTTCATTAGCTGCATTGGTGGCAGCTAGGGGCAAAGTTCCTGGAGTATCAAGACTTGCAGTGGATGGATCTCACTGAGCATCAAATTACCTAGCCCCTTGCTGCCTATTGCTTCTTTCTTGATGTAGTATATACTGCGCTTTGTTAATTGAGAAGAAATGTGCTGCCCTATTCTAGGGGTCTTGGCACTCTTTCAGCATTAAGTCAATACTACTCTGGAATTATGTGAGCTCGCCAAGCTTCTGTCTCTGCTTTCCTCCCTCATGCTTGTTGTCTTCCTGTCTGCTCATGACCTCCCATTCTCTCAACAGCTTTTGGATTGGGATGCAACAAGCATTCCTTATTTATTATGGGTTAGTGACATGGGGAGAGAGAGACGGAGAATATAAATCTGCAGCTTTCATAGATTATTGCAAACAGTGTGGCATACAGAGACAATACACAGAAGCCTATATCCTCAGCAAAATGGGGTAGTATATTTATTGAATAGACACCTACTAAAGCTGTCATAGATATGGCACCTAAGGCTTTCACTGGTAATAGATGAGAAGAGGAGAAATATGGATGCTCATGACCTCCCATTCTCTCAACAGCTTTTGGATTTGGATGCAACAAGCATTCCTTATCTATTATGGGTTAGTGACATGGGGAGAGAGACGGAGAATATAAATCTGCAGCTTTCATAGATTATTGCAAACAGCGTGGCATACAGAGACAATACACAGAAGCCTATATCCTCAGCAAAATGGGGGTAGTATATTTATTGAATAGACACCTACTAAAGCTGTCCTAGATATGGCACCTAAGGCTTTCACTGGTAATAGATGAGAAGAGGAGAAATATGGATGCTAAATATATCAAACACTACTTGTTAGTTAAAGCATATATGACATGCAAGCTAGGAAATGGATAATCAGTAGGGGCATTGTGTTTGGTGAGTCTGATGACTCTTAACCTGGTCAACAGCAGCAAAAGCAGCAGCCAACCACCTTAAATATTGAAAAAGAAGATGGACAGCAAGAGAACAGCCCAAAGAGCCTAATAAGGCAAGGACATGGAATTTGGAAACTTGATAACAGCTTGATAAGGGTACGGATGAAGTGTGATTTTCCCTGCTACTTGGGAAAACAAGCAGGCAAAATGGCACATGAACTTGATTAAAGATTATGTAGTACATGATACCCCAAAAATACCATTAGAATGACCTTAGGAGGTCTTGTTTTTTTTTTTTTTTTCACCTCGCTAGAGATTGTCCCTGTGGCCACCCTCGTGCGCCTCCCCCCCCTCCTCCACAGAGTAGGCAGAGTCAGCAGGCCTGAATTCAGCGCCCTCTCAGGCAGGAGCAGCAAGAGTCCTAGACCCCATGGGTTACCCCCTCAGAAGGGAACTAGACACAGGGTAAAAAAGAAAAAGAAACCAAGCAAGCAGGTGCACAAATGCCGCACAGAGAGGGCCAACCGTAGGGAGAGGGACAGGGTTGATCGAAAGGCCTTGAAAGAGGAATAGCAGGAGTCACCTCCCCCAGCAGCAGAGGCCATTGTCCATCCAGTCGATCCTCCAGCTTCGGAAGTTCAGCCTCCGCACCCACCCTTGCAGCAGCAGAGAGCCCTAGGAGCTCCAGATGTGGCAATGGCAGAAGCCGCAGATGATAGCCCGACGAGGGCTGTGAAGGAGCCGATCCAGAGCCTCGGCGAGCCTGATCAGCAGGGGGGGCCTGTGGTTGCCCTTTTCCCCCCAGACCCCTCCCCCAGACCCCTCCCCCTCCTCCTCTTCACTTCCTTCTCCCTCCCCAGGGTTCCCCTCGCCCAGTCCCCCCTTCTATGGTCACCCTCATTACCCGCCCCCCATCCTCTGTCCCCCGCGTCCCTACCTCTCACTCTCCCGCCCCCCCCCCTCTCCGCTTCAGTAGCAGCCTCTTCCGCTTCAACACCCCTGCCATCAGAAGGGAACGACGATGCTCCCTTCTGCTTCCTCATCACAGCAGCAGGACTGCTCAGAGAGGGATCCTGAGGGACGAGGCTCATCTTCCCGGCCAACAGCTCCTAACTTCTAGCCTGGGCGTCCCTTACCGCGGGACTTCTGAAGGTTAGGACCCTGGAACTATCTAGAGATTCCAGACTCTTACCCTTTACCATTGGAGGTCACGCTCATGGTCCTTCAACCCTGAAAGGGGGGTTCGATCAGTGCAGTGGGATCTCAGACACACCCCGTTTGGAGATTTCTGTTTGCCTCCATAGGGTTGGAGAAGTGGTCCCCGGAGGTGTTTGATGCTATTTTGGGTAATCAGATTATGCTCATGATGGATGAGTGGATGGGACCACAGGGACTAGATCTTTGGTACGCCCATGGCGCGAAGGTGAACTTCAGCTGAGCTTCACGCGTGAAGAGCTGGTGTGTGGTTTGGTGACAGGAGTTATTAGATTGCCGATGGAGGCAAAGGTGGAGCAGGCACACTTATGGCCCCTCTAGACGTGCGCCGAGTTGCTCGGGGTGGAAGCCTCCTTCATGATGAAGTGGGCACGGAAGATCGGTATTGAGCCGGTATCCACCCTAGTATGACGCCGCACAGACACTGACTACTCGCCCTCCAAACCCCCAGAAAAATCACACAAGGCAGTCTTTCTAGGATAGGCCCCACTCACAGGAGAGCCTTGTTCCTGACTCCCCCGTCCTCATGAGCTAGACCATAGTGAGCTGGAACGTACACGGGCTCCACGACCGTGTTCGTAGTCAGCCGCAGTACCTGTTGCTCCGGCAGGAGTTGCAGAGGGGAGTGGTAGGGTGGGCAATGGACATCCTTATGATTCAGGAGCACATGTTTTCAGCAGCAGACATCAAACGACGCCATCACCTTCTCCCAAGGAGAGGTCCAGAGGAGTGGTCTCCCGTAGTAGGATGGAGCGGAGGGGTCTGCATCTCAGTCTCACAGACTTTGGCTTCAGAGGTCTACGATCAGGGCGAGCTCGTTCTAGGACGGGCAGTTTGGATGGGAGTTTGGACGGGAGAGTCCAGGATTGGAATCTTGAACGTGTGTGCCCCAGCGTGAAGACAGCACCGCCCGGCCATTTGGAGGAGGCTGTCAGAATGTCTTCCGGATGATGATTCCTGGATTGTTGGAGGGGACTTCAACAACCTGGAGTTTGGGGAAGACAAGCAGGGTAGCGCCTCATTCTCAGAGATGCCAGTAGCAGAGCGGAGCACCTGGGAGCAGTTCATTTTCATGATCAGTGGCAGAGGCCCGTGGAGAGAGCCAGAGTTCAGCAGGACTCTTGGCAGCCTTCTCTTCTCCTTTGGACAGAGGAGACACGATGGATTGCTCGAGAGATTAGACTGCTTCTATTTTGGGGACTGGGCATTACACAAAGGTGGTTCTACCGGGATTGTGGCAGGTACCATGATGTCCGACCACTCTCCAGTGGTACTTCACTTGGATCAGCCCCGCCGAGGTATCCCCCAGAAGGGGGTCCGCATTCCAGAGGACCTCTTGTAGGACGAGGAGATTCAGCAGGTTATGGTAGAGAGCTCGGAGCACTCAGAGATGGCACCGAGTGAGGGCTGGGCTGCGTGGGTGGCCGATGCGATTCAGAGGAGCAGTGTGGAGCTGCAGGCTGACACCCTTAGGCAGAGGAGGACCCTTCAGGAGCGAGAACGGGCTTTGAGGAGAGACCTCGCCTCCATCTAGAGGCTCAGGGAGCAGGACTCAGTTTCTCAGTGGCTTAGTGACAGATTGGAGAGCGCTCGTCTCGAGCTTCAGGACACAGAGCTGCGGCGGGCTGAGTTCTCCTACCATTCCTCCCGGGCCCGATGGGTACAACAGGGGGATAGGATGATGAAGCAGTTCTTTTAGACCACTGGGCCCCGATCGACCGGCACACAGCTACAGTGTCTTCGGGACTCGCAGGGCATCATGCACACTGACCCACAGGAGATTCTTGACATGACCATCGAATTTTATAGCCAGCTCTTTCAGACAGGAGATTTTATAGCCAGCTTTTATTGTGGCCCGAGAGCTAGTTTGGGATCATGTTCCGACAGTATTCTCGCGGGACTTATGCAGCAAACTTGAGGAGCCCTTCACAGATGAAGCTCTAGGAAGCTCTCAAGGCTCTCTCGACCCAGAAGTGCCCGGGGGAGGATGGCTTGACTCCGGCCTTCTTCCGGAACTTCTGGGAGATTATCTCTACCCCCTTTCATTTAGCTTGCCAGGAGATTTTCGACACTGGCCTTCTTCCTTAGTCCTTGTGCAGGGGGTGGATCTGTTTGATCCCGAAAGGGGGAGATAGGCCAGATATTCGACAGTGGAGGCCGATCACTCTGCTTGATACTACATACAAGATCCTCGCCAAGGTCTTGAGTTTGCGGTTACGGCCTCATCTTACCGACATCATGCATGACACACAGACTGGGTTTGTCCAGGAGCGCAGCATCTTGGACAACATCTTCACATTCTGGGAGGCAGTGGATTGGTCCCGGGAGGAGTCACAGCCACTGGCCATCCTTCCCTTGGACTTTGAGAAGGCCTATGACAGGGTGGAGTGGTCTTTCCTAGAGGGCACTATGAGGAGATTGGGTTGGGTATCTATTGTGAGGCCTCGGGGGCATGGATCAACTGGACGAAATCCATAGGCTTCTTCACGGGCTTTGAGGGGACACAGGAGATCCGTGAGTAGGGGAGTGACTTTGGTTTCAGATAAATACCACGGGACCAGACAGCGAGATACCTCGGATGCTAGGTGGGTATTGACATTACAGCAGAGCAGCAAATTGCCCCGGTCCTCGAGAGTGTTCGGCGCAAGCTTCTCTATTGGAGCTCGGCCAAACTCTCCCTCGCAGGTCGCGCCTTAGTGGCAAACCAGGTCCTTCTTGCCACTGCCTGGTATATTGCCTCCTGTTGGTGCTTTCACAGAGGATGCATTGGGCAGCTCCGACGGTTGGTATGGAACTTCCTTTGGGCAGGTTCAAACGGCACGAGGAACACTAGGGCCTGAGTAGCTTGGCAGACGGTGATCATGCCGCAGGCACTGGGAGGCTTGGGTATCATTGATCCGGAGATGCCTCCTGACAGTCGCACAATGTGCATATGCGATGCTCCCTAGGGATCCCCTCTGCTTTGCCACTCTCTATGCGGAGGTGGTGTGATGATACCCGAAACTGTCCAATGGAGATCCGTAGTGAGTGAGGCATATGAAGCTCAGTGTACCCAGGTGGTGTGATGAATCCCTCCTCTGAAATACGAAGACATTGATCTCTGTAGAAGCTCAGCTTCACTGGAAGCTCCCTCGGCTCCAACCAGGTCCTAAAGGTGTGTAGCTGCAGGGGATCCTCTCGAATGACCTGGTTGGTGTGTGGCCCGATCGGGATGGTGGGTGGGAGTACCGGAGGGGCATCCAAACTGTACTGAAAAGGAGGTATCCTATCGATGTGAAACCCTAGTCTCACAAACCATTTGTAAGTCTGTGCATACCAGCATCGCTCATCTCCCTCTGTTGCCAACCTCATGGAGGAATCGAGAGCCAACCATGGCAACCTCTGTCTTCCTGATGTGCAGTCCCCATATGATCTAACCCTGTATCTAGCTGGAGTGGAGAAGCACCAAACTCGGCCTGAATGATATGATGTGGTACAGATGGTTTTCCCTGGATCATCCGTGAGAGCATAGGGATTTGCAGGCGCTCCACTCGTGTCCACTCTATCTCTGACATGTCAGGTCCCCAACAAGGGCTGCCATACATACCGGCTGGTCGGACCAAGGAGTCGAAGAAGCCTTGGTCCAAGGGTCCTGGAAGTGGGAGTGGAAGCATTCTCTCTCCAGCCGAGCTAGTGAGGTGTATCCCCTGCTCTGTCTGGCCTGCATCGCTGGTCTCATCGTGAAGATCGGGCCGGAGAAGATGACCCCCAAGTAAGTGTATGAGGATACGATCTCAATTGGTGACCCACCGAAAGTGAACTGCTTCCGGTGCATGTTTGCTCGAGAGGTGTTAAAGATCATGACCTTGGTCTTGCCAAGGTTGACCTCCAAATCATGGGATAAACAAAAAGCCTGCAGTGCATCCAGGTGTTGCTGGAGCCCCTTGGGTGTGGACGACAAGAGTGCCACGTCATTTGCATAAAGAAGAATCCTGATGATGATCCTGGCAAGTGAGCAACCGGTTCCTCCGGAAGCCCCCATGAAAGTCTCAAGCTCATCGATATAGAGGCCAAATAGGGTTGGTGATAAGGGACAACCCTGTTTGATCCCTATGGTACTCAAGATCTCATCTGTCCAACCTGCGCCTGTTCGAACTTGGCCTGAGACTCTCTCATAAAGTGCCATGACTGCCCAGATGATCTCCTGATCAAATCCCAGTGCCTGTAGGTGTGTGATGAATCGAGCTTGAGGTACTGTGTCAAAGGCTTTGCGGAAATCCACAAAGCAGCAATATACCCTCTCTTTCCGTGATCTGGCCTCCTGTATGACACTCCTGAGTGTGAGTATGTGATCCATAGTCCCATGGTCTCGCCTGAAACCGGCCTGACCCTTTGCTCTGAGCCCTCTCATCTTTGCGGACAGGCTGACCGACACATCCAATACTGTTGCATAGATCTTGGACATCACATGCCCAATCATGATAGTCCTGTAGTTACTCGGGTCCATGGGATCCCCTGCCTTGTGGATGGGGGTGATGGTGTTGAGTGTCCAAGTGTGGGGGAAGCCAAGGCAAACAACGTCATTGAATAGCTTTGCTAGGATCGGGGCTAACGTGTTGATCCCATATGCGATAAACTCAGTGCATAGCCCCTCGTGGTCCTTAGCTCGGCCATTGTGTAGTTTCAATGTCGCGTCCTTGACTCCCCCTCTGGTGAACAACGTGCAAGTGGTGGGGCAAGGTGTGTGTATGAGATCTGGAGTAGGCTGGTGTGGGACATCATAAAGATGGCGTGCATACGTGTGCCAAACTCTCGTGTCGGTGAGGGGTGATGGAGACCTACGCTCAAGGAATCTCCGCCAAAATTCCTTAGAGTTGTTGCTGTACAAGATGTTCAGCAGCTCCTCCTCATTTCGACGAAGAAATGCCTGCTTCTTCCGAGGTACGAGACGTCGGTACTTGCGTAAAGTGTCTAGTGTGTTCGGGAGGCGACACATGGTTTCAAGTCGGAGTTGTCGGCGATAAGCCTTGCACTCTGCATCGTACCCGTTGTTGCAGGGTACAGAACCAAGAGGTGGTGGTCTGGCGGACCGTGTGGTATGGGGAAAGACTTGGAGGGTAGCCTTGTGGAGTGTGCGACTAATCAGGACAGCACGGTCCTCTATGAGTGGTATGTGATCGATGTAGATTAGGAGTCTATTTAGGCGTCCAGAGTAGGCAGGGGAGAGGCTGTGATCAAAGTGTATGTCGTGGTAGGTGTCGTGCTTCATTTGTGGTGTGTGTGGTGTGGCTAAGCGTGAGGTGGCGATAGTGAAGAATAGGTATGTGTGATTAGCTCCTGGAGGGAGTGGTGCTACGGTGAAGTCGGTGATACGTGAGGTGAAGGTAGGGGATCCCATGATGTAATCTACTACACTAGTTCCCCTCCCATGTGGGAAGCAAGTAAAACCACCTGAGGAGGGCCATAGGTCAAGCCCGTTGTAGATGATGAGATCATGCATCTTGCCCAGATCAAGGAGCGCGTGTCCATATGGTGTAAGAGGCCCGTGTCGGTGCGATGAGATCCTGGTCATACCTGCTCCGTCTAGGTCCATGTCTGGTAGCATGATAGAGTCGTCTCGGAAGTCCAGGAGTTGTGCCTGGTGCGTGCTCGTCCTGGTGTTGAAGTCTTCAACAAGGAGGACTTCCCTGCGAGCTGAAAGGTCTAGGATATCCTGATGTAAGGGTGCATATGGCGATGTCTCACCCTCCTCTCGTGCAACTTTGGCAAAGTGGGATGTGTCTGGTGAGAAGTAGCATATTGCTATGAAAAGGTCACGAGTGGCTGTGCGTCGGATCCGAATCCACATGAATCGGGAGTGTGTGTCCTTCTTCTCAGCAGAGATGGCTGCAGCGAGGGAAGACCTGTACAATACTGCGACCCCGCCTGATCCTCGAACTCCTCGTGTATCCCTCGTCTCATCCTTGAAGGTTGACTCCCATGTGTAGCCACTGACTATCAGTAGTGGACGCTCTGGGCTCTGGTGTGTCTTCGTGTAAAAGACTATGTCTCGTCCTATGTAAGATTTCGAGAAGTTCTCTGGGTTTGACCATAAGGTACCATTATAGTTCCAAATGGTGCAGGCTAGAGTCTCGAAAACCTGAGTCTCATAGGCCCCGTCCCCTTAGGGGGTACGGGTGGGAGCCCGACAGGTGCCGGTCAACAACCTACCATCTCGGACCACGGCCCATTTTCCCTCCTTGTGGGCAACATCCCGCTGCTGGAGAAGAACTCATCGCTTCTCAATCTGTAGTGGTGTCAAATCCTCATCCATGGACAGGGTGGGATGCTCTCGTAGAGCGGCTCGACGTTGGAGTGTTGCTAGTCGAGCATGTGAATCTTTGAAGTGGATGACTAGAGGCGGCTCTCGGTTGGGGTCTCTCCCAACACGCCATGCTCCCTCTATGCCGTGGTTGGGGAGCCCCATGGTGGTGGTCACAAAGGTGATCGCCTCCTCCATGGGCGTCTTCGTGGTGCTGGTGCTGTCTCGCATGATCCCTCGTATCCGGATGTTGAGGGCCTTCGAAGCCCTCTGCTGCTGCTCTTGTATGGCGGCTGAAACGGTTGCCTTTGCGGGCCCCCGTTTTGCCATGTCCACCCATCTAGTCGTCTCTGCTATAGCCGACTGTATTGTGGCTATCCGTGCCTCCATCTTTGTGACTAGTCCATGCGCTGCTCTCAGGGTCCTGAGCTCCTCTCGGAGCTGTGTGATGTCGTGTTTGAGCCCCTGGATAAGGGTGCCCTGCTCGTGTATAATGCAGGCCTGCTCCTGGGTGTATCGGGCCTGCTCTTGAGTGTAATGTGTTAGATCTGCCTGACGGGCCCGGATGCTGTGTATCGGAGCCACTAGGGAGTCCCAAGCATCTGGTGGGGGCCTAAGATATCCTGGTCCAGGTGGGAATTAGAACTCGAGAGGGGTTGGAATGAAGGTGGGATGCTGAGGTTGTACTAAGGGTGGGGAGAGCGTGATCTGGACGGGGGAGTGGTGTGTAGGAGTAGCGAGGCTGGACGAGGAAGGGTGGCTAACTGAGAGGTAGAGGGGATACGAGGGAGAAGTACTGTGGAGCCATGGTTTATGGGGCTACTGGGGAGGAGGCCTGTGATGATGCAGGAGAGGGGGAGGAGAGAGGTGGCGTAGATGATGCGGCGGATGCAGATGATGGTGGCGAAATAGTAGTGGTAATCATAGAGGTTGAGGCTATGGTGAGCGGCATGGGCTTCGGGTGGGCCCCTTTCTTCTGGGCCGCGGTGTTGTACACTATCAAACCGCTCCGGTTGCTGCGTTTGTTGAAGTCCTCCAAGTTGAGTTGCTTTTGTGTTTCCCCTTGTCATCGTTCCCCTTCCCCATCTCCTCGTGTATGTAAATTTGGACCGAAGGGTCTCCCGCCTAGTCCCCTGTCCTCATCCCCCTTTGTTCTTCACACACACAGAGAGAGAGAGAGAGAGAGAGAGAGAGAGAGAGAGAGAGCAGCGGGCAGAGGGGCTGCAGGCGGGGAGGCAGCAGCGGGCGAAGGAGCTACAGGGGGGGGAGGGGTTGCAGGAGGGCGGAGCTACAGGCGGGTGGGGGGAGCAGTAGTAGCGGAGGGTTGGAAAAGGCAGCGGGCAGGGGAGGCAGCGGGCGGGAGAGGCAGCTGTAGGGAGGCTAGGCGGGTAGGGAGGGGGGCTAGGCGGGTAGCGAGCGGGTGAGGGCGGGGCGGGTGAGGACGGAGCGGAGGGCAGTGCAGGAGGGGCAGAGCAGAGGGCAGAGCGGGAGGGGCAGAGCATGGGAGCAAAGCGGAGGGGCAGAGCGGTTGAGGGAGGCAAGGGAGCAGGGCGGAGGGGCAGAGCGGGAGGAGCAGAGTGGGAGGGCAGCGCGGGAGGGGCAGAGCGAGAGAGGGAGGCGAGGGAGTAGAGCGAGAGGGGCAGAGCAGAGGGCAGGCGAGAGAGGCATAGCGAGAGGGAGGCGAGGGAGGCGAGAGAGAATAGAAAAGTCACTATGTTCTTTTGGCTTTCTATTCAATGAAAAGATCGTAGTGAACCCATGGAGGTCTAGGTTTGATCAGCCTATTGAGTCTAGAGTAAGACTATAGGTAGTTATCTTGACATTGCTAGGTTTGATGTCTTTTCTGCAGATTCAAGTTGTGAGCATTGCCTTTTTCTTTTGGGGGTGTATGGATGATTTGATCCGCATGGTGGGTTGGATCTGTTGGGGTAAAGGCTCTATGGCCACTCAAGTACAGTTAAGTACACTTAGTACTTTATTTGTTAAGTACACTAAGTACACCGTACTTAGTGTTGTAACCTTATCCTTTCATATAAAAAGCTTCACTGTGTGCTAGGGGAGGTACACACATACCTTTTATCCCCACACTTCTTGTTTGCTTATCCTGCTTGTGTGTGTGTGTGTGTTCTCACACTCTCCCTTCCACAACTGGTATCAGAGCCTTGCATCCAATCCTCACAAGCCCACTCAAAGTGGTGGAGGAGGAGGATCAGCTTGGGCTGTCCCGTGCCCCCCCCCCCCCCCTACCAACTTCGTCGATCCATCTCCAACAGTCATTTCATCAGACTATCAGACTCTGCTGGTATGTGATCGCTGGGCGACGGCTGCTCCAGACTATTCTCAGACTCTGCTGGTATGTGATCGTTGGGCGACAGCTGCTCCATTTTTTCTCATGCACCCTGGCTGTTGTGGCTCCCCAGCGATGCAAGCAGACTTCGCAATGATGGAAGGTGCCCATTTAACGATATCATCGACGTCGTGCATGAACGTTGCTCCTGCTCTCCTATCAGCCCTGTCGGACAGCGCCATCGACGCCTTCAGCTGCTAGCGCTACGCTAGCAACTCTTTGAGGCCGTGCGCCAGCCAGGGCCAAGGGCCACTGGCCACGCGGCGCTAGCCAGGGCCAAGGGCCACCAGCCACCGGCGCCAGCGGCCAACAGGCCACCACCAGCCAGTGGCGCCAGCTAGTGAAGCGGCGCCAGCTAGCGACGCCATCGGCGCCACCAGCAGCCACTGACGGCCAGCGGCCAACAGCCAGCCAGCGACGCCATCGGCGCCAGTCCGGGCCAAGGCTACCAGCAAACTCGCCATTAGAGCCATACGTGGCCACAGGTTCAAGTCATCACCATCTCCATCGCTGGAGAGCTCGGGGACAGGTTGTTTTGGTTCACGATCGTACAGAAGCCCGCTTCACCTGTTTTTTTTTCTTTGGTTCCTTCTGTTGTCAGTGAGGTAGATCTGCAGATCTACACCTCCAATGTGAGAGAAATTCTCATTTCTGAACTGTGGAATCAAAGGGCTTTTGCAGCCACAGCCAAGCATTGGCTTCTACACGCACTTATTTGCGTATATCCTCCTGATTGGAGTTGATTTGTGCAAGGATTTGATGCATTTTATGACTTACGGGACAGTGGCAGATGCATATGAATTGGGGCTTTTGACATTGTTATGCATATCAGTGTTGGGGGAAACACCTGGATGCTTTATGTGATCAGTGGAGCTTTGGGAAAGCTGTGTATGCACTAAAATCTTCAAAATTGGCTTCTAGTCAAGGGGCTTTTGACTCATTCAAGTTCTAAACTGTGTAACACAGTTATAGATACATGAGAGAGTCTAATTCTGACAGTTTTTGGACAGTTATACAGTCAATTTCTGTTGCTGTACTATAAAGTACAGTCTGGTACTGTCCGGAGTCAATTTTTGGACTGTAAACAGTCACTTTACTGAAGTTTAAAAGTGCATAAAACAGTGCTGTTTTCACTGTTACAGCAGGGACATACATTGTGTCAAATCAAGGTACTGCTGTACTGTACTACAGAGCCTCAATTAATGCATTAAGTATTATTTTTCTGGATCAGCAGCCGGCAGGAAACAAACAGTATTTACTGTTAAGTGGGAGAAAATTGCAGGAATTAACTTTTGAGCACAACTACAAGTGCATCTGTGCACTTAGTTTGCAGGGAGTCAGGCACCCAAGTGTGGGTTATATTTCTTGCTGATTGTAATGGCTTCATCCTCAGAATCTTCTCTTCTCAATATTAAAAAGTTACAGGGTGCTGCTAACTACCCAATGTGGAAAAAGATGGTCCTGAATGTTCTAATTCTCAGGCAGTTTCATGCTCCTATTATACATAAAGGTGTGAAGCCCACTGGCACATCTGATGATGCTTGGGCACTAGCTGATCTGTCAGCAAAGTCCATAATTGAATTGTCACTCCATGAGAGTGTTGTTTGGAATGTGGATGGTGAGAAAACAGCCTGGGGTGTGTGGAAAAAGCTACAGGACACATATGAGCAGCAGAGTGTAGCTACAAAGATATATTGGCTGCGCAAGTTCTTCAATCTGAAGATGAAGGAAGGGACCTTCATGGATGCACATCTCAATGAGTTTAATTCAATTGTCACTCAACTTGCAAATCAAAAATATGTGGTGGATGAGGAAACCAAGGGTATGGCACTCTTGATTTCTCTTCCTGAAAGTTGGGATACATTCACCACAACTGTAACAAATGCAAACACTTTCATAAGTTTTTCAGATATCACAGGGCTGATTTTGCAAGAAGAGCAGAAGCTGAAAGCTCAAGATGCAGTAAAGCCTAACAATGCCTTAAATGCAAGGGGGAGAAGTCAGCAAAGAGGCAAATCTCAGGAAAGGGGAAAAGGTAGGAGCAAGTCCGGCTCCAACAAAGATGTTGAGTGCTACTACTGTGGCAAAAAGGGACATACTAAAAAGCAGTGCTTTAAACTGAAAAATGATAAGAGAGACAAAGCCAAAAACACTGATGCGTCAGATGCAAAAGCAATTGTACCAGTAAGCAATGGCAAGAGCAGTGTGAAGATTGAAGAGCTTCATTCTACACACGGTTATGACAGTGAGGGAGAGGTTCTATTTCTCTCTACTTTGGATGCTCATTCTCTCCATGCAGGAGATTTTGCAGACATGCACTCTTGGATCATTGACTCAGGTGACTCATTCCATGTTACACCTTACAAAGAATTGTTTGTAAGATATGCAGCAGGTAGTAATGGAGTCGTTTTTCTAGGGGATAATCATGCATGCAGTATTGTTGGTATTGGAGATGTCAGGCTTGTATTTGCTGATGGTACTCAGCTTATGCTTCACAATGTTAGGCATGTACCCGAAGTCAAGAAAAATCTGATTTCTACTGGCATGTTGGATGATGAAGGTTTTGTGACCAGCTTTGGTCATGGTTTCTGGAAGGTCACCAAAGGTGCCCTGGTTGTTGCCAGAGGCTCTAAGGTAGACACAATGTATACTCTTCATGCTAAAGTATGTAATCATGCTGATATTCATGCCACCGAGCTGCCGAATATTTCTATGTGGCATAGCCGGATGGGACATATGAGCATAAGTGGAATGGAGCAATTGGCTCGCCTTGGCTACTTACCGTCTCTTAAATTTTCTGATTTAAAGTTTTGTGAGCACTGCACATATGGTAGACAGTTACAGTGTCCTCATAAAGTGTCCTCATAAAAGGAGATTAGGACATAAAGATGCTCAACTTGAGCTTGTGCATACAGATGTGTGTGAGATGCCTAGTCCTTCACTTGGAGGTGCACGGTACTTTGTCACATTTATAGATGATTCCACAAGGAAGGTGTGGTTGTATCCTCTTCGATTGAAGAGTGATGTCTTTCCAGTGTTCCAGAAATGGCTTGCTATGGTTGAGAACCAAACAGGCAGAATACTGAAGACTTTGCGGTCAGATAACGGTGGGGAGTATATGTCTAATGCATTCAATGCATTTTGTGATGCCAGAGGTATTAAAAGAGAACTCATTGCTCCCTACAGTCCAGCGCAAAATGGCACTGCAGAGCGTATGAATAGAACCATACAGGAAAAGTCTCGCTCTATGATGTCACATGCTGCTTTACCTCATGGATTTTGGGTTGAAGCTGTAAAAACAGCAGTACACCTCATCAATAGGTCACCAAATAAAAGACTAGATGGCAGAGTGCCAGAGGAGCTTTGGACAGGAAAACGTCCTTCCTATAAGCACTTGAGGGTCTTTGGCTGCACTGCGTACGTACATATACGCAGAGAAAATCGCAGCAAGCTTGATCCTAAGTCTCTTAAATGCATTTTTCTTGGATATGGTGACAATGGTGAGATGGGTTACCGCCTATGGGATCCTGTGAATAAGAAGCTAATATGCAGTAATGATGTCTTATTTGATGAGTCATGTATGTTTAAGGCAGCAGATAAGCCTTCTGATGCTTCAGAGGTTGACATTGATGACTCAGGACATCCTGTACAGTTCAGGCAGGCTGCAAATCAGCCACAACAGCAGCGTAATCAGCCAATGCATGATGCTGCAGCAGGTCCAAATGGACAGCCCACAGTGGCGGAAGATGTACTACGGGACATGCCACCTTTGGAAGACCTCCCAGGCATAATTCTGCAGCCTGATCTACTAGAACATCAACCTGTTTTAGGTGAGCAGCAAGTTGGACAGCAAGACCAATGGGTCCGAAGGTCCACTAGACAAATGAAACCGCCAGACAGATTTGTTCCAGGAGCAGATTTTATTATGCTTACAGATAGTGGAGAACCTTCCTGTTACAAGGAAGCCGTGCAAATGCATGATAAAAGGCTATGGGAACTAGCCATGAAGTTTGAAATGGACAGTCTCCATAAAAATGGTACTTGGGAATTGGTGCAGTTGCCTAAGGGCATGAAAGTACTGCCATGCAAGTGGGTGTATAGATTGAAAGTCACACTTGGAGCTAAGCCAAGGTATAAAGCCAGGTTGGTTGCCAAGGGCTTTAAACAGGAGTATGGTGTTGATTTTGATGAGATCTTTTCTCCAGTGGTTAAGATGACCGCACTCAGGATTGTACTTGCTTTGGTT
The DNA here is from genome assembly GCF_047967505.1 of Dipteris shenzhenensis. Taxonomy (NCBI): domain Eukaryota; kingdom Viridiplantae; phylum Streptophyta; class Polypodiopsida; order Gleicheniales; family Dipteridaceae; genus Dipteris; species Dipteris shenzhenensis. The sequence goes on along the minus strand of NC_141598.1, from coordinate 38,689,872 downwards.
GCATGTGAGAATTTGGAATTATGCCAAATGGATGTGAAGATAGCCTTTCTTCACGGTGATCTTCATGAGGAGATCTACATGCAGCAGCCAGAAGGATTTGCAGTCAAGGGCAAGGAGTCACTTGTATGCAAGCTTAAAAAGAGCCTTTACGGACTGAAACAGGCACCAAGGGAATGGTATAAGAAATTTGATACCTTCATGAAATCCCGAGGCTTCAGGAGAAGTGATGACGATCACTGCTTATATACCAAAAGGGCTGCAAATGGCAGCTTAATCATTCTCATTTTATATGTGGATGACATGCTTATTGCTGGTACAGCTCGTAAGGAGCTTGATGACCTTAAGAAAAGACTGCATGAGGCCTTTGATATGAAGGACCTTGGTGATGCAAACCACATACTGGGAATGCGGATACGGAGAGACAGGGGACAGCGTTTGTTGTATCTGTCTCAGACCGAATATATTGGCAAAGTATTGCACAGGTTTCATATGGAAGGGGGAAAACCCTTAGTTCTCCATTGCCTCCGTATGTGAAACTCAGTGCAATGGACAGCCCACACTCAGATGCTGATAGGGCTGAAATGGCCAAGATTCCGTATGCTTCAGCTTGTGGCAGTCTCATGTATGCCATGGTTGCTACCAGACCTGATATTGCGTTTGCAGTGGGAGTGGTTAGCAGGTATATGGCAAATCCAGGCAAGAAGCATTGGAATGCAGTGAAAGGTATCATGAGATACCTGAAGGGCACACAGGAGTTGTGCATATGCTTTGGCAAGCGAGATGCAAAGGTGCATGGTTATGTGGATTCAGATTTTGCTGGTCATCCCGATAACCGGAAATCTACTACCGGTTATGTTTATACATTCACTGGAGGTGCAGTGTCATGGATGTCAAGGATGCAGCAGTGCATAGCCTTGTCTACTACGGAAGCTGAATATATTGCAGCCACAGAGGCATGCAAAGAGGCCTTATGGTTATCTCGGCTAGTGGGAGATTTGGGCATTACAGGTGATATTCCATTGTTGCATTGTGACAGTCAGAGTGCTATACAGTTGGCACACAATCCTGTCTTTCATGCAAAGACAAAGCACATTGATGTGAAGTATCACTTCATCAGGGAAGTGATAGATGATAAGCTGATTCAGCTTGTCAAGATTCACACAGATGATAATCCAGCAGATCTGTTGACAAAAGGCTTGCCTGCAGAGCGGTTTGCACATTGCCGACAGTTGATGGGTATAGGTTGAGCCTCATTTATTTTAACTTGAGGGCATATTGCCTTTAAGTGGGAGGTTGTTGGGGTAAAGGCTCTATGGCCACCCAAGTATAGTTAAGTACACTTAGTACTTTATTTGTTAAGTACACTAAGTACACCGTACTTAGTGTTGTAACCTTATCCTTTCATATAAAAAGCTTCACTGTGTGCTAGGGGAGGTACACACATACCTTTTATCCCCACACTTCTTGTTTGCTTATCCTGCTTGTGTGTGTGTGTGTGTTCTCACACTCTCCCTTCCACAGGATCAATGGGCATCCAGGTCATGTTTTATTGACGACAGAAGTGTTCAGAACTTTTTTGATGACTCTCTTGTGTAGAGACTTTGCACTCGCATATGGTGCTTCAGAGACTTAGGAAAGGATCGTTTCGAATTCTTCATGTGGAAATCCAGTACTACTCGGGGGAGCAATCATTCCATGTTATAAGATTTGAACAAGGCTTATATTTTGTTAGGATGGATTGGTTGTAATGCAAGATCCCTCTTGTAAATGTTGATTATTTGAACCAGATAATTCACTTCCAATATAAGGAAAAGCTTTTTGCTCTTCATGGTGATCTTGGTTGACCAATGGTAAAACGTGGCATCAAATATTGATGTTTATTTATGCGTTCAGACTAACACTTCTGTTCAACTTTGGAAACATTTCGTTCATTGCAAATGGGTCAATGTGATGCTTTCTCGTGTGTTTTAAAACGCAAATTGTTTTTTATAATGGTTTGTTGAAATATTTGGAATAATGATGAAAATGTTATTTGCTTATATTGTTTTCAATGAGTTTCAACCAGGCACGTAAGGAGAGGATTTGTCAAATCTTTCAGTCATTGATTATGTATGGTCGAGACTGTTAAATTCAAAAATATTTACAGCATAGTTTAAGTGTTCAAGTCTAGGCTCCCCAGCTCCTGCGAGCCCTCTCCCTCCCTCCCGCAGCCTCTACCCCCCTAGCTCACCCCCGCCTCGGCCGCCCTCACCCCCTCGCCTCTCCGCCCTCACCCCCTCGCCCCTCCGCCTCACCCCGCCCCCTCGCTACGCCCTCACCCGCTCGCCCCTCTGCCTCACCCCGCCCCCTCGCTATGCCCTCACCCCTCCTCACCATTCCGCCTCACCCCGCCCCCTCGCTTCGCCCTCCCCCACCCCCTCGCTTCGCCCGCCCCCCGCCCCCTCGCTTCGCTCTCCCCCGCCCCTCGCTTCACCCCGCCCCCTCGCTACGCCCGCCCCCCGCCCCTCCCGCCCTTCCGCCCCGCCCCCTCGCCCCTCCCGCCCTTCCGCCCTTCCGCCCCGCCCCACCCCAGCCGTCCCCCGGCCTCGCCTCTTCACCCCCCCCGCCCTCCATCCTCACCCCCCACCCTCGCTCTCCACCCCCGCCCCCTCCGCCTCCCGGCCTCCCGCCCTCGTTTCCACCGCCATCCCTCCCCCTCACCTTCGACCCCCGCCTCCACTCCCGCCTCCGCCCTCCGCCCTCCAACCTTCCTGGCCTCCGCCTCCGCCCTCGCCTGCGCCTCCGCTTCCCCCACTCGACTCACGTCGCCCCGTTTCGCCTCACCCGTCTTCATCACACCCAGGCTCCACCCCCCTCATCTATCCCCCCCTTTTTGGGTGGCAGCCTCTTCTTCATCGGAGGTCTCGCAGTTTGTCTTGGCGGTATGGCGGCTCCCTGCCCGGAACCGGAGGCCCAGTCGGACCCTCCCTCTCCAGATGCCTACCGCGTTATCTTGACAGAGCAACAATCGTCTCGGGTACAGGAGGTTGCCAATGACTTTGCCCTTACCTCTGTCTATGGCAGAGTCATTGGACTTTCCCCCTCCAGATCAGCCATCAGGGACTGGCTCCAGTCCACTCTCATGCTAGAGGACAGCCACATTGAGGAGGTGGCCCTTATGGGAAGGGGCATCTTCTGGCTCAAACTCTCCACTGCGAAAGCTGCGAGCAACCTGATTGCTGGTTCCCCCACATCTGTGGATGGAAAGATCATCATGATAGTCCCTTGGTACCGTGGATTCAGTGCAGCGGATTTTGATGCTCGGTTCCGCATACCTCGCCACCCAGTGACGCTAGTTTTTCCAGGCCTTGCTGCTGAGCTGCGGCCGATTGTCAGGGACCTGGGCTCCCACTTTGGTTGGGTTATGCATGACACTTTCGCCGACGCGGTTACTACGGCAGGAGCCCCCCGAGTCCGTGTGGCTGTGGCGGACCCTGCGACTCTCCCTGCAGTGATTGAGATCGTGACAGATGCCGGCAGCATTACCCAGAGCATGGTAGTCACAGGACAGCCAGGCCAGTGCCTGAGGTGTCACGGCTTTGGGCACCTGGCTGCTATTTGTCCACGATTCTCCAGTTCCTCTCGGCCCCCCCCGCCCCCCCGCCCCCTCCCCCTCCGCCCCCTCCCCCCCCCTCCGGGCAGCCACGTCAGGAGGAGCAGAGGCAGCCGGAGTCCGGTCCAGAGATAGCTAGCGGTTGGACTGAGGTCAGAAGGAAAAGAGGAATGAATAAGAAGATTTTCGAAAAAGGCAAGGAGGCAGAGGTTACCCAACTTGCAGCAGCGTCTCAGAGACTTGATAGGCAGCCGCCCCAGGGTCCTGGGAGAGCTTCTTCTTCGACGGTAGCCCGCCCTCCACAGCCTCAAGTCCCCCTCTCTTCCGCTCCCCAGCCCCCTTCCACTCAGTCCCAGCCCCTTCCCCAGTCGCACCCCCCTCTTCCCGACCCGCAGCTTCAACCCCCGCCTCTTCCTCTTCAGTCTCCTCCTCTTCCTTCTCAGCCCCAGTCCCAGGTGCAGCCCCATCCCCCTCCCCCCGCCTCTCTCAGCTCTCCTGCAGTGTCAGCTGTACCGATGGTTCCTCAGCTGCGGGCAGCCCCCACTCCCTCTCCTCCACCCCCCCCGCTAGTCGCCTCCGTGGAGTTTGAGTTGCCTACCCCCCAGCCACCTCCCCCTTCCCCTCCACAGGCAGGACACCCTGAATCTACACCACCACTGGAGCAGTCTTCCCTGTCCGCTAGCCCCTCAGTTGCAGACTCTGGTGGGCCTCAGCTTCAGGAGAGAGAGCTTCCTCGCGACTTCTACAGATCTGGCCCCTGGGACTACTTGGATGTGGCCGACCTTGGGACCTTCCCTGCTTGTCTCAACATCAGTATCTTCCTGCTCCGCAAAGGGGCGGATGGGAAGATCGCAGCCCTGGCCCCGAGGGATGGCCCTAGCTTTGCTTTCACATTCCTCAGCGACGGCACCGAGACTTGGACAGACGACTCGGTCTGGGAGGCTCTCAGAGAGCAGACGCACGCTCAGGTTTGCTCCTGGATAGGCCCGTCTGGTGGACAGCTTCTCGAGACTCAGTGGTCCGAGGGTGACGTGCGCCTGCGGTGGCGTTGCGCCGCCAAACGCTTCAGATTGATTGTGATCCTCAGGCCCCCTCTGTCGTGGCCCCTCCCCCAGGATGTCAGAGCCTGGACCCCTCAGAAACTCCGAGCCTTCTACGGGATGACTACTTCAGAGATCTCGAGCTGGCTCGAGAAAGCGTTTGTTCATGGCACCAAAGGCCTCACGCCTTTGCTAAAGGTGTTGAAGAACGGGCAGGACGACCCCGCCTCCCCCTCCAAACCCTCTCATAAGTATCAGCGCCTCCACTCCGAAATGTCAGCTTCTTCATCGACATCTGCCGCGAGCAGACAGTTGTTCGCAGCCTACCAGTCCTCACCATGAGCCTACACCTTGTCTCCTGGAATGTGAACGGGTTTCATTCTTCTGGCACCCGTGGTCCTAGGAAGCTCATCTTGAGACAGGAACTTCAGCCAGCAGTGATTGGTCGCTTGGATATACTTCTGCTCCAGGAGCACAAGCTTTCTGTGGCTCATTCCCGTAGCTGCGGGAAGATTCTCCCTGGACGCTCTCACACTTATTGGGAGCCCTCGATCGGCGCACAGGGGAGGAGTGGCGGTGTCTGTACTTCCGTGTGCGAGCAGTTAGCCGAGGGAGTTTTTGGTCATGGTACGTTGATCCCAGACCGTGCCCTTTGGGTAGGCCTAGAGTTGGAGGGTTCCAAAATAGGAATCCTCAACATCTATGCTCCCACAGACCTCCGATGCAGAGCCACGTTCTGGAGGACACTCACAGGGATTCTCCCAGACATGGATTCCTGGATTGTTGGAGGTGACTTCAACAATCTGGAGACCTTGGAGGACCAGCAGGGCAGAGGACTAGAGTTTATAGGTATGGCTCAGGCAGAGCAGTCCGCTTGGGACTCCTTTATCTTCGCGACAGGAGGTAGGGACAATTGGAGAGACCTGTCCTTCTGTCGTTGGCACGGGAGCTTGGACTTCTCGTGGGGCTTCTGCAGGGAAGGAGGCAGACTCCTGGAGAGACTGGATAGATTTTATGTCAGTGATTGGGCCATCAGCAGAGGCGGTCAGGCGGGTATAGTACCAGGGACGACACTTTTCGACCACGCGCCTGTGCTCTTATCATTAGACTCGGCAGTTCAGTCCCTTCCTCCCCATTCGTGCCGGATTCCCGACTCCATCTTCTTGAGGGAGGACGTGCGCAGCAGTATCGGTAGCCTATGGGACAGAGATTGGGGCGAGTGCGTGGATCTGGTTGATTCGGTGGCGCAGGCTTTGCAGGAGTCCAGCCAGATTTGCTAGCTCGCAGCCCTTTAGGTTCGACAGGAGTGGTGGGGCAGAGAGAGAGCTCTTCGTAGGGACCTCGCTTCCATTTAGCGACTCCAGCAGGCAGCCCCGGGCTCGGAGGAGCTTCGGATCTAGGCCCTTCGAGCCAGAGCCCTTCTTGAGGAGACTCTCCAGCGCCGTTCAGAGTTTTCCTATCACGCCTCTCTCTCATTCTGGGCTCGGAAGGGCGACCGGATGTGCAGGGAGTTCTTCAGGACGCATGGCCAGAGAGCAGCAGGTGATTAGCTACAGAGTCTTAGGATAGCGAAGGGGCACATCGTTACTGATCCGGGTGAGGTCTTGGGGTTGGCTACCGACTTCTACAGGGCTCTTTTCCAGCAGGAGCAGCTTGCCCCTCGCACTCGACGCTCCCGCGAGGAGGTGTGGAGGCACATTCTAGCCCTGGTTCAGCCCAGCATGCAGGCGACGTTGTTGGCACCGTTCACTACTGACGAGATGTTGGAGGCCTTGATGGCCATCGATGGGCAGAAATGCCCTGGCGAGGATGGGCTATCTCGCGCTTTCTTCACCTCCTTCTGGGATCAGATCCATCAGCCCCTCCTAGCAGCCCTCCAGAGGATTTTCAGCAGCAGATATATGCGAGAGAGCCTCTCCTCGGGACTGATTTGCCTCATCCCGAAGGGAGGAGATCGACAGGAGATCCGTCAGTGGCGCCCGATCACTCTCCTCACCACTGCCTACAAAATCCTTGCCAAGATGATCAACGCCAGAGTTCGGCCTCTACTTCCTGACCTCATTTATGACACTCAAACAGGCTTTGTCCAGGATCGCAGTATCCTGGATAATGTCTTCATCTTCTCAGAGGCGGCGGAGTGGGCTCAGCACAGTGGGTCACATTTAGCCATCCTACTTCTCGACTTTGAGAAGGCCTACGATCGAGTGGACTGGTCCTTCCTGGAGGGTACTCTGGAGCGACTAGGTTTCCCAGTAGGATGGATTCAGGGTATTTCAGCGTTATACAGGACAGCTTCTAGCAGGGTCATCATCGGCGGCAGGATGGGAGAGCGATTTCGTTTGGAGAGATCAGTGCGTCAGGGTTGCCCCCTTGCTCCTTACCTATTTCTCTTCTTCGCCGAGGCTATGACATACTACCTTCGGGCGAGGTCGACCGGGATCCGGGGTGTTTGCCTTCCCATCAGGGAGGACACGGAGCTCCTGGATTCGGAGTATGCAGATGACACAGCACTGTATATCCAGGATGATGAGATGATGCTGGAGAGGGTGAGGATGGCCCTAGAGGTCTTCTGTTCGGCAGCCGGTGCGAAAATCAACTGGAACAAATCAGTTGGTTTTCTCACAAACCCTGAGGCGTGCTCACAGTGGGGGAGGTTTTTGGGTTTCAGGTGGATCCCGCGGGGACAGACAACTAGATATCTCGGCTTTCAGGTCGGCCTGTGTGTGGCATAGGTGACGCCACCAACGGTCCGACAAGCCGCCACGCAGGCGACTCCTCCATTGCACATCCAAGACAGCCTGCCAGGCCTACGAGCTCTCGTCAGAATTTTTCTTCAACTGCTCCGGCAGTGTTATAGGTACAGGTGCATCCTTCGAGCTCATTGTGAGCATTACTGGCATTGGGGGAAACAGATAATTGTCTATGCCTACTCTGTGAGGAAATCCTCAATAGTGAAGTGCAGAATCAAGGGGCTTTTGTAGCGAGTGCCAAGTATTGGCTTGTATACGCATGCATTGCGTTTATCCTCCTATTTGGAGTTGATTCTTGCAGGATTTGTATGCATTTGTTGATCCACGGGACAGTAGAAGCTACATTGAGTATTACTTTGTAGACTTGAGCACTTAATGTGCAAGTCAAATTGGGGGTTTTGCAATTGGATGCATATCAGTGCTGGGGGAAGCAATTTAACTGCCTTGCAGTGGTCAGTGAAGCAGTAAATGCACTCAAAATTCTGAGAATTTTGCCTCCAGTCAAGGGGCTTTTGCCTAAATCCTACTCTAAACTGTGTTTTACAGTTTTATTGGTATCTTGAAGCTTGAAGTTGACAGGTTTGAACAGTCAAACAGCCATTTACTGATTCTGTACTTTCTGGTACAGTCAGGTACTGTTCTGTGTCAACTGTGGGGCTGATTACAGTCATTGTACAGAAGTACAGAGTGCAAAATACACTGCTGTTTTTTCACTGTAATTGCAGGGCAGATGCTGCTTTAATATCAGAGTATTGCTGATTGTACAACAGTGCATTTAATGATGCAAACACAGTTGCTGTTCGGGTACTGCAGCAAGCAGTAAACAGTTATAATTTTCTGTTAATTGGGAGAAATATTTGCAGGTGCAGTTCCTGTTGTTCTGCTGCAGGAATTAAATTCTTTGAGCACATTTCAAGTGCCTATAAGCACTTGGTTTGCAGGGAGTCAGGCACCCAAGTGTGGGTTATATTTCTTGCTGATTGTAATGGCTTCATCCTCGGAATCTTCTCTTCTCAATATTAAAAAGTTGCAGGGTGCTGCTAACTACCCAATGTGGAAAAAGATGGTCCTGAATGTGCTAATTCTCAGGCAGTTTCATGCTCCTATTATACACAAAGGTGTGAAGCCCACTGGCACAACTGATGATGCTTGGGCACTAGCTGATCTGTCAGCAAAGTCCATAATTGAATTGTCACTCCATGAAAGTGTTGTTTGGAATGTGGATGGTGAAAAAACAGCCTGGGGTGTGTGGAAAAAGCTACAGGACACATATGAGCAGCAAAGTGTAGCCACAAAGATATATTGGTTGCGCAAGTTCTTCAATCTGAAGATGAAGGAAGGGACCTCCATGGATGCACATCTCAATGAGTTTAATTCAATTGTCACTCAACTTGCAAATCAAAAGTATGTGGTGGATGAGGAAACCAAGGGTATGGCACTCTTGATCTCTCTTCCTGAAAGTTGGGATACATTCACCACAGCTGTAACAAATGCAAACACTTTCATAAGTTTTTCAGATATCACAGGGCTGATTTTGCAAGAAGAGCAGAAGCTCAAAGCTCAAGATGCAGTAAAGCCTAACAATGCCTCAAATGCAAGGGGTAGAAGTCAGCAAAGAGGCAAATCTCAGGAAAGGGGAAAAGGGAGGAGCAAGTCCCGCTCCAACAAAGATGTTGAGTGCTACTACTGTGGCAAAAAGGGACATACCAAAAAGGAGTGCTTTAAACTGAAAAGTGATAAGAGAGACAAAGCCAAAAACACTGATGCGTCAGATGCAAAGGCAATTGTACCAGTAAGCAATGGCAAGAGCAGTGTGAAGATTGAAGAGCTTCATTCTACACACGGTTATGACAGTGAGGGAGAGGTTCTATTTCTCTCTACTTTGGATGCTTATTCTCTCCATGCAGGAGATTTTGCAGACATGCACTCTTGGATCATTGACTCAGGTGCCTCATTCCATGTTACACCTTACAAAGAATTGTTTGTAAGGTATGCAGCAGGCAGTAATGGAGTCGTTTTTCTAGGGGATAATCATGCATGCAGTATTGTCGGTGTTGGAGATGTCAGGCTTGTATTTGCTGATGGTACTCAGCTTATGCTTCACAATGTCAGGCATGTACCCGAAGTCAAGAAAAATCTGATTTCTACTGGCATGTTGGATGACGAAGGTTTTGTGACCAGCGTTGGTCATGGTTTCTGGAAGGTCACCAAAGGTGCCCTGGTTGTTGCCAGAGGCTCTAAGGTTGACACAATGTATACTCTTCATGCTAAAGTATGTAATCATGCTGATATTCATGCCACCGAGCTGCCGAATATTTCTATGTGGCATAGCCGGATGGGACATATGAGCATAAGTGGAATGGAGCAATTGGCTCGCCTTGGCTACTTACCGTCTCTTAAATTTTCTGATTTAAAGTTTTGTGAGCACTGCATATATGGTAGACAGTTACAGTGTCCTCATAAAAGGAGATTAGGACATAAAGATGCTCAACTTGAGCTTGTGCATACAGACGTGTGTGAGATGCCTAGTCCTTCACTTGGAGGTGCACGGTACTTTGTCACATTTATAGATGATTCCACAAGGAAGGTGTGGGTGTATCCTCTTCGATTGAAGAGTGATGTCTTTCCAGTGTTCCAGAAATGGCTTGCTATGGTTGAGAACCAAATAGGCAGAACACTGAAGGCTTTGCGGTCAGATAACTGTGGGGAGTATATGTCTAATGCATCCAATGCATTTTGTGATGCTAGAGGTATTAAAAGAGAACTCACTGCTCCTTACAGTCCAACGCAAAACGGCACTGCAGAGCGTATGAATAGAACCATACAGGAAAAGTCCCGCTCTATGATGTCACATGCTGCTTTACCTCATGGATTTTGGGCTGAGGCTGTAAAAACAGCAGTACACCTCATCAATAGGTCACCAAATAAAAGACTAGATGGCAGAGTGCCAGAGGAGCTTTGGACAGGAAAACCTCCTTCCTATAAGCACTTGAGGGTCTTTGGCTGCACTGCGTACGTGCATATACGCAGAGAAGATGGCAGCAAACTTGATCCTAAGTCTCTTAAATGCATTTTTCTTGGATATGGTGACAGTGGTGAGATGGGTTACCGCCTATGGGATCCTGTGAATAAGAAGCTAATACGCAGCAATGATGTCTTATTTGATGAGTCATGTATGTTTAAGGCAGCAGATAAGCCTTCTGATGCTTCATAGGTTGACATTGATGACTCGGGACATCCTGTAGAATTCAGGCAAGCTGCGAATCAGCCACAACAGCAGCGTAATCAGCCAATGCATGATGCTGCAGCAGGTCCAAATGGACAGCCCGCAGTGGCGGAAGATGTACTACGGGACATGCCACCTTTGGAAGACCTCCCAGGCATAATTCTGCAGCTTGATCTACTTGAACAGCCACCTGTTTTAGGTGAGCAGCAAGTTGGACAGCAAGACCAATGGGTCCGAAGGTCCACTCGACAAATGAAACCGCCAGACAGATTTGTTCCAGGAGCAGATTTTATTATGCTTACAGACTGTGGAGAACCTTCCTGTTACAAGGAAGCCGTGCAAATGCATGATAAAAGGCTATGGGAACTAGCCATGAAGTCTGAAATGGACAGTCTCCATAAAAATGGTACTTGGGAATTGGTGCAGTTGCCTAAGGGCATGAAAGTACTGCCATGCAAGTGGGTGTATAGATTGAAAGTCACACTTGGAGCTAAGCCAAGGTATAAAGCCAGGTTGGTTGCCAAGGGCTTTAAGCAGGAGTATGGTGTCGATTTTGATGAGATCTTTTCTCCAGTGGTTAAGATGACCACACTCAGGATTGTACTTGCTTTGGTTGCATGTGAGAATTTGGAATTATGCCAAATGGATGTGAAGACAACCTTTCTTCACGGTGATCTTCATGAGGAGATCTACATGCAGCAGCCAGAAGGATTTGCAGTCAAGGGCAAGGAGTCACTTGTATGCAAGCTTAAGAAGAGCCTTTACGGGCTGAAACAGGCACCAAGGGAATGGTATAAGAAATTTGATACCTTCATGAAGTCCCAAGGTTTCAGGAGAAGTGATGACGATCACTGCTTATATACCAAAGGGGCTGCAAATGGCAGCTTAATCATTCTCATTTTATATGTGGATGACATGCTTATTGCTGGTAAAGCTCGTAAGGAGCTTGATGACCTTAAGAAAAGATTGCATGAGGCCTTTGATATGATGGACCTTGGTGATGCAAATCACATACTGGGAATGCGGATACGGAGAGACAGGGGACAGCGTTTGTTGTATTTGTCTCAGACCGAATATATTGGCAAAGTATTGCACAGGTTTCATATGGAGGGGGGGAAGACCCTTAGTTCTCCATTGCCTCCATATGTGAAACTCAGTGCAATGGACAGCCCACACTCAGATGCTAATAGGGCTGAAATGGCCAAGATTCCGTATGCTTCAGCTTGTGGCAGTCTCATGTATGCCATGGTTGCTACCAGACCTGATATTGCGTTTGCAGTGGGAGTGGTTAGCAGATAAATGGCAAATCCAGGCAAGAAGCATTGGAATGCAGTGAAAGGTATCATGAGATACCTGAAGGGCACACAGGAGTTGTGCATATGCTTTGGCAAGCGAGATGCAAAGGTGCATGGTTATGTGGATTCAGATTTTGCTGGTCATCCAGATAACCGGAAGTCTACTACCGGTTATTTATACATTCACTGGAGGTGCAGTGTCATGGATGTCAAGGATGCAGCAGTGCATAGCCTTGTCTACCACGGAAGCTGAATATATTGCAGCCAAAGAGGCATGCAAGGAGGCCTTATGGTTATCTCGGCTAGTGGGAGACTTGGGCATTACAGGTGATATTCCATTGTTGCATTGTGACAGTTAGAGTGCTATTCAGTTGGCACACAATCCTGTCTTTCATGCAAAGACAAAGCACATTGATGTGAAGTATCACTTCATCAGGGAGGTAATAGATGATAAGCTGATTCAGCTTGTCAAGATTCACACAGATGATAATCCAACAGATTTGTTGACAAAAGGCTTGCCTGCAGAGCGGTTTGCACATTGCCGACAGTTGATGGGTATAGGTTGAGCCTCATTTATTTTTACTTGAGGGCATATTGCCTTTAAGTGGGAGGTTGTTGGGGTAAAGGCACTATGGCCACCCAAGTACAGTTAGTACACTTAAGTACAGTTAGTACTTTTATTTGTTAAGTACACTAAGTACGGTGTACGTGTACTTAGTGTTGTAACCTTATCCTTTCATATAAAAGGTTGACTGTGTGCTAGGGGAGGTACACACATATTTTTATCCCCACACTCTTGTGTTCATCCTGCTTGTGTGTCGGTGTGCTCTTTCTCTCCCTCGCCACAGCCTGGATATCACGCCAGCTCAGTAGTTTCTCCCGGTGCTAGATTCCATTCAACGGAAGCTGGCTTTCTGGAGCACTGCTAAGCTCTCTCTTGCAGGTCGTGCTCTTGTAGTCAACCAGGTCCTCCTAGCCACGGCATGGTATGTGGCTTCCTGTTGGTGTTTCTCGAGATCCAGCGTGGCACAGCTTAGGAGGTTGGTCGGGAACTTCCTGTGGTCTGGGGGGGACGCGGTCTCAGAGATACCAGAGCCAGGGTTGCCTGGCAGACAGTCATTCTTCCGCAGGCTGAGGGTGGCTTGGGGGTCATCGATCCAGAGCTTCAGAGTCAGGCCCTGCTGGGCAAGTTAGTTATCCGCGGTTTGACCCCGGGGGGGCAAACGTGGAAGATGTTACTTCAGCAGGGGGTCGGTTCTTGTGTCCCGCGCCGAGGTGGAGAGTGGCTACCGTCCCTCAGGTGGATCTTCACTTCCGTCCCGCTCACTCAGCCCCGCTCCCCACTCGTTCGTAGCCTCCTCATGGTTTGGAGGCGGCTCCGCCTCAGTCTCATACAGTCCCCTCCTAGCTGTCAGGAGGAGATCGATCGCCAGCCGCTCATCTGGAACGGTCAGGTCAGAGATGCCGAGGGCCTTCAGCTGGGGGAGAGATCACACATCAGGTGGGACGGCTGGATGCGGGGGCCAGCCCGGTCCCTTCGAGTTTGGAGGGACACGTACAGACACTTGAAGACCGCTGCTCTAGCAGTCGCAGCTGGAGGTGCCCGTGGAGCTCAGGCGAGACGCACGGAGATAGACGGAGCGATTCTAGCTGATTGGTTGGTTCCACCCGAGATTCAGATCCTCATGCCTGGTGATGACCGTTGGCTGGGACAGTTCACCCCCCGTGGCATCCCACTGGTGGTTGTAGGTCGGATGGACGACACCTCTGTTTCCTTTTTCGTGGTTATGGGGGACGACCGACTCAGGAGAGAGGATGTGCTCATCGACCCCCTACTCCCATGGCAGAGGGTTCGGGTCGTAGGCCTCGTGGGGAAGGTTTGGCGGACCGATCCCAGTATAGAGCAGGATCAGCTGCAGTTATGGCGACTCTGGCTCTGGGAGGGGCGGGCCTTGTCAGAGCTTGATTGGGACCCAGGAGAGTGGAGATGGCCAGAGAGCTGGTTGCGGCAGGTAGGTCAGGATGGACGTTGTCAGATCTGTCATGAGGACGAGGAGTCACCAAAACACTGCCTGTGGAGCTGCACTCGTGCCCAGGAAGTGTGGAGGTGGACCTTTAGGATCCTTACTCGCGCAGCACCGGAGTTAGGTTTGATCACTTGGGGCGCGTTCTGCTAGTGCATCACCGCACCTGGTTTTCATCACTTGTTCGAGGCATGTCCGCAGGACCCCACGTTCCTTATCACACAGGGGACGTGGGGGCCGCTCGAGAGCATTCCACCGCACCTGGCAGAGGCTGGCACAGGATCTCAGGAGAGGCAGCCAGTCTGGGAGATTATTAGCAGCATCGCAGAATGGCACATTTGGACCTCGCGCTGCGCGCAGATCCTCGGTGGCACCTCCCTTTCGACTGCCCAGGTCATGACTGACATCTGGAGTGAGATTATACACACCCTCAGAGGCCAGTGAGACCAGATACAGGGAGACTCCCGGGCTGGCCGGGAGAAGCGGAGACGTTTCCTCCGTGATTGGGACACACAGGGATTGGGACACACAGGGCCTCTTCTTCGAGCATACTTCGCAGGGCCTTCAGTGGCGCTACTCACCACCTCTCTGGCTGTTCATTCACACTCGCCTGATCCCTCCATGAGAGAGAGCTTTACTTTTTTGTTACCTTTTTGGGCTGTGTCCGATTTGTGAATGCAGCCCCGTCAGTTGCAAAGCTGACCTCATGTATCTTGTTTTCGAAGTAATATAATTAGCACTGTTTTTTCGGCAAAAAAAAATAGTTCAAGTGTTCTGTGATCTTGTCAACTGCCACTGTACTACTGTTCAAAACCTCCCACTTGTTATCATGATTGAGGTGCTGATTCACAGGACCTTTAGTGGAAATACTTTAAAAAAAAATAGATGAGTATTTATTGAATCTACAGTCTATAAGTATGGTAAAAGTTGAATGCTAATATTGGAAATTGCACATGTGAAGTTCAGAGCACCAGTTACTAGAAAAGTCCAGATTTCAGCTTGCTCATCACCTTTTCTTTTCTGAGACAATAAAATTTGCCTTATCTTACAAATGGAAATATCAAGGAAAGAAAGTTCTTGAAAAGATTGGGCTGGAAATTTTTTGGCTCCTCATGCTTGATTGATGTCTTGGACAGGTCTTCTTGCTGTCTCAGGTACAACATCAAAATCTGGTCTCACTAATAGGATTTTGTCTGGAAGCCCAGCAACAGATTCTGATTTATGAATACTTACCTGGTGGAACATTCACAGACCATCTTTATGGTACCGGACGATCTTCATTCTATGTCATCTTCTTCTTGCTCTTTTACAAGAATAATGCATTTGTATGATATAAATGGGATTGTGAAAATCTAAAAATATAAATTTGTGTTTAGATACAACTTAGACAAGATCTGGCAGGGGGTCAAAGCATCTTTGAGGGGATACTCTTTTGAGAAGACTTGCTGAAGATTATGTTTCCTTTTCAATTGCTTTTGGGATGGACCTCTGATGTCTCACCTTGCAGGTAATAGAGCTAAGAAGAAACCCATGGTTTGGAGGAAGAGGCTGCGGATAGCAGTTGGTGCTGCGACAGGTATTACTACAATTCTAACTCTGGGTCCCGAAGTAGCTTTGTTTATGCCTGATTTTATGACTCAGGTTGGATATGAGATTCGGATACAGGTCGGTCCACACTAAAATAGTGTAAGCATGAGATATAGTGCAAAATTCACATTTAGTGGCTATTGCGACTCAGGTTGGATCCAAAATTCAGATACCGGTCGGTCCACATCAGGCTATTGTCTCATGATTGGAGGAGGTTGCTTATCTTGCATCAGCAAAAAAGAAACTCGAAGCAGCTTTATGATTTGTAATTGCAAAGGATCGTTCTGGACCTGAAGAAAATAGGTTCTTGTCAGGATGAAGTGACTATCCTGAAGCACGAGAACCATATTGTCTTTGGCTATAACACAACATTCAATGTTGCATGCTTGGACAAAGCACATCGAGGCTCATTACTATTTTGTTTGAGAAAAGATCACGGAGAAAAGACAATAGTCTTGTCTATTGCCCAACCAAGGAGAAGCTATTGACATAATCATGGACATTGTGATTCCATGGCTTTTGATCTTAGTCTAGAGAGACGACATTGTAGGGGGCTTCGGCATGGATGGCCATCCTCCTATGTCATTGCTTCATTTCTGCTCATCTAAGGTATTAAAGACCAACTCACAAGCGTCAGAGAACACTATGGCTACCCAGCCTTGCGATTCCATTGGTCTCTCTAAGGATCGTCTGTCACTGATCCATCTGAGGTCATGCTACGTTCTGACTGGAACGTAACATTCCTTCCCTCTTCAAGCATCCGAGGTCACAAGCGTCTGAGAACACTATCACTACCCAGCCTAGCGATTCCATTGATCGCTCTAAGGATCGTCTATCACCAATCCATCCGAGGTCATGCTACGTTTTGATTGGAACGTAACATTCCTTCGCTCTTCAAGCATCAACACCTCGATGATGAAATCTGGGATTGCTCTCCACATCTGGTATATGGATTCCCAATTTGCCTATGATAGAGGTAAATTATGCCATGCAACCAACACCATGGGTATCTTCCATTTGCGTACTTGCATTGTTTCACGGTCCAGTATTCTTGTTCATTTGCACCTTACTTTTATCCTAAACTAAACAATACCTTTGATTAGTGAGTCATTTGGATGCAAAAATTGAGAAACATGAAATACTGGGTGCACCTTACAACCCTGTGGTAATTCCAACCCATAGGCTACCTTGCCTATTCCTTTTATAATTAACCACGTCCCACAATATTGGGGTCATAACTTGAGTATATCTGCAATAGGCCATAGCACATGCAGGCTAGCCTTAGGGCTCATCCAAGACCAAGAACATAGCTAGGCAACAAGGCCAGCTGCACAACCATGCACCATCACCTAGGCATCCTAGCAGGCATTAGTCAGTAGGTGCCACATGGCAGTTGCTGGGACAGTGATCGTAGCCGGCCACATGGTACGGTTTAGTTGATCAGCTACCCAAAAATGGCCCTTGGCTGACTTAAAGGCCAGTTAGGTGGTGGAACTATCAGTCCCCCCAACCTCCTGAAATGAGATATCGAAGGTATGGTTTGCACCCTACTCTCCCCACATATTTGCTTCATCTTGTGTGAAAGGATGCCTACAAACCTTGTGGAGGGCATGGCTTATGAGAGCCTTAGCTAGCTTGTCCCTTTGGGCCCGTTACTACTCAATGTAGCAATTACGCACTTCCATTTCATCCTGTTTGGGCAGCGTCTCTATTCCAAAGAGATCTATATCTTGTGTGTTTTTTTGATCTTCAAGCAATTGAACCAGACTAGAGCTTTTCGCACCCACCATTCAGATTAGCTTCAGTGACAGTCAGATGATGTCACTATGCTGGCACATCTCCGTACCCTCCCCCCCCCAAAAAAAACGGTTCCTCTTTATGTGTGGGTACAACTTTTGGTGGAGATATTACAGCTATTCCCATGTTATATTGCACTTAGTGCTAGGTGAGAGAGGCACTCAGTTCTCTAATGACCTTAAGGACCATTTTGGTCTCCAGTGGATATTTGCAAGCTATTTCTTTCTTTCTTTCTTTTGGCTCTATATCTCTCTCTTCTCCCCCACATGCACGTGTCCATGGTGTCCCCACACATTTACTAAGCAGCTCCTATGTTGTGTTGAAGATCATAACTTAATTCATTTTTGGCTGCAGGACTGGAGTATCTTCATAAACACAATCCAAGGATCATTCATCGGGATGTTAAAAGCAATAATATACTATTAGACGCTGATCTCAATGCAAAGGTCTCAGATTTTGGCCTCTCTAAACACCTTGAAAAGGATGATGCAACCCATGTGACCACCATTGTGAAAGGAACTGCTGGCTATCTTGATCCAGAGTATGCCTAATCCTGAATTTTTTTAAACTGTTTGAATGTTTGATTTTTTTGCATAATACAGGTTGACAGGATCACCAAGCTTATGCCTAATTGCCTACTGATTGTACATTTTATTTTGGCAGGTATTATGAAACACAACAGCTAACTGACAAGAGTGACGTGTATAGCTTTGGCGTAGTTCTCCTTGAGATGATTTGTGGGCGTGCACCATTGACCCAGGATTGTTCTCCCGATCAATACAATCTAGTTTTCTGGGTAAATTATGCTGATTGCTGCTATTATGAGATGCACATTAGGGATGTATTTAGGGTTACTGTTGTCTAATTGAGTGGTCATCCTGAAGCTTACATTGTTTGAATTCAGGCAAAACCATACTTGGAGACTAGTTTGTTCCACTCTATTGTTGACAAATCGATACAGAACACATATAGTATAAGTAGCATGGAAACTGTTGTACAACTTGCAGCACGATGCGTCAAGAGAGAAGCATCCAGCAGACCCTCAATGCAAGAAATAGTGGAACAGCTGCAAATTGCGTTAGCCAGTGAGGAGGAAGTCACTGAAAGTTTCTCCATCTCTAATCCACTCTCAAATGTAAAAAGTTCTACCTAAATTGAAGGAGATAGACAAGCAAGCAGTTATACACCTAATTTTAGTAGTGTGTAAGGGAAGAACATGTAGAGTAAATTGTGTAAATTAAAGTCTGGGTTTCTGTGCTAGATGACCTTTCTATAATTTATCCCATTGTTGTCTCTAGAGATCTCCCATCCTGCAATTTTGAGCAACCTTGCATGGTGAGCGTTGAGTTGGAGATCTAGGAAAAACGAACGTCTAATCATTCCTCCAAAAGAAGTCAAGTATTAGAGCAAAGAGACCGATCACTAAAAACCCTCGTGCTCATAGGCCCATACAATTGCACAACTTGTAATAACTTTGCATGCAAGCACACTTGAGAAAATAGATTGTGGGCACACACATGCACGCAGAGAGAGAGAGATGATTATGAACATGTTAACATCCACACGAGATACCACATTTTGGACCAAAAATAGTTACTTTTGAAGGGACGTAAAACAGCATGACAAAGATATAACCAATGTGGTATGTGTCTTCTTCTATTGTGCTTGGCACGAAGGGGTTGCTCGAGGAGGACGACGAGGGTGAAGAGGTGACGAACAACAATGCCAGAAAGTTGTTTCAAGATGTGAGATATGCATGTGCATTGCATTTATGTGGTCCCAAACTAAACAATGGTGTCATGTCCCATGAAAATATTGAAACCTGCCTCATATAGAGCAGATTCCGAAAGGACATCTAGCTTATCTCCATGGTGCCGAAGCAAACAGACCCACTTATCCACGGATATAATCGCGGTTGTTTAGCAAAGATGGTTTTATATGAGCCAAGAGCGTTTAGACTAAGCGGCAAAAATGTGTGGGTTTGTGTTTGAGTTCAAGCCCCAGGGGTAGCTCAGGGCTCTATCTTGGTCATCCCGTATGGAGGCACTCTTGGCACATGTGTGGACAAGTTGCACATAATACATCATTTCTTTTTAGGGTGCTACTGCAAAGCTTACTTTGCAAGCAAACTTCTATGATTGCCCCATGGGAGGATGCACCAACTAGTTCCAAGTTAGATATGCAAGAGAAGAATAAAATTTGGTGTCGTTTCCTAGACTCCCAAGAAGGGATACTTGGAGTTTGATCAACACACGGGCAAGATTGATAGTAGATTCATTGCTAGTCCTAACACATGTAGTATATCACAAATGGATTTAGTGTCACCGCTTGAAAGTTGAATTGGTATGTTCCCAATTCTTTTGATTGACGGTGGATTTTCTTCTAGATGAATATTTGGAGCTTCCTTGATGGGTCTCTTCATTTTGCAACACTGAGTTAATTATCCAAATGTCCCGGTTAAAATTATTTGTTGCTAGCAATGCAATGCATAGTTTGATATTTGTGAGATGTGAAAGATGGCCGGTATGGACTAATTGGTCGTTTTTCCAGTACACAATGCTTCTTGTGAGATCCTTTTATTGGACCCTTCAATTCCACTTCGTTTAAGGTTTTTGAAAGGCTATCTTTAAACATCAAGCCGATGTAATTGGTGTTACTAGTTTGTCCAATTATTGCTTTTCAGACTCTAGCCCTATAAGAGAGAGAGAGAGAGAGAGAGAGAGAGAGAGAGAGAGATTACAAACATCTCCAAATGACAAAACGGGACTATGAGACCAAAATCTAAGTTCATCATGAAATACACCTTGTGTAGGGGAACTCGAGGTGTCACACCCCATAAAGGCTCCAAACCCATATGTTTGTTGATGAGAGAGAGAGAGAGAGAGAGAGAGAGAGAGAGAGATGGGGTTCAATCATGAAAATGCATTTTATAGAAGTACATAGTTCTCTAGAGGACTTATTATTCAGTGCGTAGTGAGATTGAGTGTGATGTTAGAAGTGGTAGATGCTTTTAAGTAGCATTTTCTTTTAGCTTACCCTTTAAGGCCTGAGTGACTCTTAATGAAAACATTTTAGTTTTGTTAAGGTCATCTTTAAGGAATCAAGTGCTACTTCCACATGGTTATCATGGGTATGATCCTTTGTGCTGATTTTCTGTACATAGTTTGTGCCACTTTTTGCCCCTTCGAGCATGTTCGCCTTTCATAAAGCATGATGAAAAGAGAGAGTGAATCTTGTATTGGAGTCTTTCTATGGTTAAAGCGTACGTTGTCTAGAAAGATGCCCATCTTCTCTATATGAAAAACTAAGAATTTGATTTAATCACCTTGTAATTATATCTCTATAATAATTTTAACCTCTAAATGAGAATGTACATTAAGATGTTTGACCTGACTAGTGTGGTGTCCAAAATCAAAGATGAAGAGATTTAAAAAGCTCATAACTTTGAAAATGCACAAAGAAAATTAGAACCTTTCTGTTGCCTTGTTGTTATTTTTTGTGCTTCATTGAGAGAATATAGATCATAACAAGTGCTAGAAAAGAGAGTACAACTCCTCTCTTTTTTGCTATAAAATGTGGAGTTATCTCTTTCTTTGCACATTTGTTAATGCCTATCTCTCCTTTCACCTATCAACCTTGTGATCCTTCCTTTCCTCTGTAGTGAGTGATTCTCCACTATGCCTTCTTTCCTCTCCATTATGTCTTCTTTCCTCATGCTTCCGTTCGCTTTTTGGAGTCCATTGTAGGTTATCTATTTTTTGGCTATCTATTACATGACAAAAATCCATAGATGTTCATGTATGGGCAAAGAGTTGAGAATGGGAAGGACACGCTGGGACAGTGGGAAAAGGGAGTTTTTTTACTATCAAATTCCATTTAGGAGATAAAAAAGATGTCCTGCTTCTTGTATAACAATGTGTAATCTAGTATTGGATTAAACTGATAAGAACAATGAATAATCTAGTATTGCATTTCATTTCATACCTACCAATAGTGTGAGAAGATCACTTTATATTATTGGTTTAAGAGTTTTCAAAGAATCATTTTTATCATTATCAAAAGATCATAGATGTTCTATCTTCCGTTGTCATGCACATCACATAGTATAATTTCTTTGAGAAGACCATTGACATGTGTAGATACTTGATGTGCTCTTACTTTTGAGTTTTTTATTCTTCTTTGTAAGCTTTAAGGGTGCACTGTCTTAGCACTATCTAACACTGCCTACCTCATGCACTTCTTTATAAAGACAGAGCATTGCTTTGAGTTGTATCGAAGTATTAGACAATCGTCATAAATGAGTAATGAAAAATTCACATTGAATTTTTTATATTGAAGTGGTCTTATTTGGTACATAGAAGTGATATTATTTATTACATAGAATTAGTCATCCTCCGACTATTAATAGGAGATAATGGATGATGAAGATGTCCAAGAAGTATAGTACTATTTACTTGCATATATTGTGCAATCTACTTTCATCGATCATAAAATTTATCTAACTACAAATAGTTTATCCATGCAAGTAGAAAGAAAAACAAGGAAAAGGTAGTGAAATAGAGGGAAAGAAAGACAAAGAAGATGGTGTGCATTTGAGAGGTGTAGAAGAGGCATTATGAGAGGTGTAGAAGAAGAGGCGTTTGAGAAATGTAGAAGAAGAGGTGACACAATTCAAAAAATTCAAGCAATGTACCAATAAGTTTGATGAAGCTTTCCAAATCCTGAGGAAATTGGTCTCTATCCTTTAAGTCTAAAAGTAGTTGACTTCTGGTTGAGATTCTTTTTTTTTTTGGGCAAACAAAAAAGTTTTTATATTAACCTCGAGGAAACTTTGTCCATCATTAAAGTTGATCCATGAAAGATCAGCTAGCCCTAGAGAGGCCTAAAACCTTACAAAAAACTGAGAGCAGCAGGCAGTCAAGATATATATCAGCTTTAGTTCTTCCTGTATAAATAAGAGGGGACATGAAAGGAAAAACTGGTAGCCTCTTCATTGAATCATGTATTCTAAGTAGGAGTAGCTACAGAAGTAGTAGAGACACCCTGTACAGGATCAAGAGACATCTCCTCAGAAGTATGAGACCAAGGCTGGGTTGGAGGGCCAGCAGTTCCTTTGCTTTGGGCAGATGCGTGCTATGTGGAAGGCTCATGGAAGGGCCAGTAGCCATAATGCTGGGGTCAGTTGAGGGAGACCTGTGGAGAAAATGGGGCAGCTTGTCATGTTCTTCAGAGATAAAACACCTGCTCTTGTGCTCTGATATAGCTGCATTCAACCTTGTTCTAAGATTCTTTCAATGTTAGTAGGTATTTGGACCTTGGTGTCTTTAGTCTGGATGCTTCAATCATCATCTTGGTTATGTGGACTTTGTCCTTCTTCAACCATGGCGTCCCAAGTAGAAGAAGTTAAGCATTTTCTTGTATCACTATTTCAATGAAATCAATTGTGTACTACAGTCCACCAAACCATATGTCTTGGAGCATTCCCTTGGGATCAGTTGGTTCTTAGAGCCTCCATCTACAATAATTCCTCAAATAGTGGTTTTTTAAATTGTTATGAATATTTCAATTGTTATGGCCTCATCTAGTAGTGGACTTTGGTAATTAGGAATGGTGGCCAAACCGTGCTACTTAGTGTTGTCTACACCTGCTTCTCGAACTATTCAACAAAGAAATTTTGATACTAGGGGGTGAGCTACAAATAGCAATCTGATGCTTAAGCTAACTTTTCTTGCCATGCTTTCTTAGCATTGCAGTCTTGCTTGTGTCTTCATCATTCTCTGCTTCACCTACACTAGGTGGTTGTTCTTGCATAGGTTTGGTAATGGTTGTTGGCCTACCAATGGGATGAGGGATTTCCTTAGTCACATTCTCTACTTCAAGGAATTTTTTGTCTCACCTCAAGTTTCTCCTTGAGAAGTTTCATAGGTGTGGCTTTGCTTTCTCCTTAAGAACCTTAGCAACAACATTTATTCTGCTCTTAAGCTAGTGCGCCATTCTTGATGGGCTTCCCTTAGTGTCTTGGGAAGTTTCTTTTGAGATTTAGTGACTGCTTAGGTAGTTGGGGTCTCCACCACCTCAATCAAGATGGGTTGGTACTCCACGTCCAAGTCCTTTTCTCTTCTTTAATGTTGTTCTTCAAGAGCTTATTAACATTCAATTGCTATCGATGGCACTTAGTTTTCATATGCCTCTCTTCATCACAAAAGACACACTTGATCTTTTTTGCACCTCAGTTTGGGTAGTTGAATTATGATGCTTGTGCGCAAGACCGAGCTCAATTATTACGACATTGGCCTCAATTCGGGCAATCATTCCGATGTATCCATTCTAGAATAGGGTCATGGGTCCTCCTTTGAGACTTGCTTAGCCTCGATCGCTCCCTTGTTCACGTGCCCTACCTTTGCACAAATGTCAGGGGAAATTATTGAGAGACTACTCTTGAAGCTAGCCCAACCTTTCAAGATGCATGCCATAAGACAGGGACCCTAGTGCCCTAAGACAAGCTGAGGTAAAAATCCACCTAGTACTATCCAACCAATCTCCACCTCTGAAGGAGAACAAGGTTGTATGGCATCGAATGAAAAATCCTTCCAAGTTTCTTGCCCTCGCATGAGAAGTTTGACCACCATCTTGGATAGTATGGCTCTGCTCTACAAGGCTGGGTCTATGATATTAAGGCCTCTTTCTTGTGTGGGATGGATTAAGGTTTCCCAAGCCATACTAGCTTTGGTGTCTACCAAACCATCTAAACCACTCCAAAGAAAATTACTTATCAGTGTTTAAGCTAAGTGATGCATTTCCTAGAGTGGCATTGACAAGAGCACATGAACCAAGCCATGGCTAGCAATACTTGGTTGACCACCACCACCCTGGAGGAGAGGTCACGTTTAGCTAAACTCCAAACAAGGAGTCTCCTCTTGATACTCTCAACACAGGGGCTAACTGCTATGAAAGAGAGATGCCCATACCAACCTGGCGGCTTAAGTATCTAGTATCTAAAACACCCCTCTCAATCCAAGTGAATCCAAAATCAATCCCCTAGTATTGAAGGCCATATAGTTTTGAAGGTTCATTATAGTACTCCATTTGTATTTTATCTTTTGCAATCATTTTTGGTGTCTTATTTTGGGTAATGTGTCTTCTTGTAGCCCATAAAATCCTAAAAACTTGTAAATTATTTAAAATTCGTGATGTTGACACGGTTTTTTATTGCAATAGAATCATGAAGTCTACCTAATTGCTGTTCTTATTTGCTAAATATATTTAGTATTGGTCCCAACTCTATAATACATTTAAAAATCATGTAGTTGGTATGGTTTAGGGGGTCTAGGGATAGAGATTATGAGTTCATACATCAAACACATGAGAACAATCTAATGTCTTTGTGAGTATCTAGAATACTTAGGTGGCAAATGGTAGGTTTGCCTATTGTTGCCGTTAGACTGTCTCTGCTTGTTTTGTTGAGGTGCAAATCAATTGGGTCAGTTGTCTTTATGAACCACCACCAAATTGGAAGTAATGATGATTTGATAATTGAAATTATATATGAATCGTGGCAACCAGAAGGAGGGAATAATACGGAATACGGAAGGAGAGAGGGGGTCTAATATAGGGCTTTTCTCTTTTTTAACTACTTTGAAAATTTATTATGGAGGCTATTATGGAGTTATTTTGATAAGCTTGGCATGGTTATTAGGTTTTTTTTCCACTTAAAATTTATTTTAGGAATCTCCACAGCATTTAATGGGAAGGGTTTTTTCATTTATTAAGTTTGAATATTTTAAATGATAACAAGAAGGCAACTGAGGTTGAATAAATACTTATCTTCCAACAAAAGCACTACAATGATACGATGTGCACCCTTTAGTGTAGTATTTTAAAATTCTCTATAAAAGTAAAAAATTGAAGTGATTTTGGAGGGGGGAAAAGGTACATTAGTGCTTCTTTCCATCGTTATTTTGGTGTTAGAGGCAAATGTTCATTGAACTCTTCATGTTAGCTCTTGAGGGAGCTGACTCATAAGTTACATAAACTCTAGGATTCTATAGTACTATGGGCCTTAGCACATGGATGGGGCTAGCATGGGTTTAGGATGGGAATCTTTTTTTCATCATTACTCCCATCTTAGACCAAGTGGGCTAGGATCGATTTAGAATGGGAGTAGCCACTTTTTCTCCCATCTTGGACCATGGCCTCTAGATCCTCGCAACCAGAATGGATTTTCCTTTCTTTTAGGGATTCAAAAACATGGAAGGATGACATGTGTCCTTGTCCCCACATGGTCCCCACCTCCTGAACAATTGAAATCCTCTTCCACCTACTAAACTCATCCCTTGTTTTTTTTGGCGCTGAAAGGGACCTATAGAATGGGTGTGGTTTTGTGTAGATGATGGTTTCCCTTTGAGAAAAGTCATGTTGACTAGCTTAGGTTGCTATTAAGTGTAATGATAGTGGTAATTGTAGTTAGTTGGAACTATAGGGGTAGATTGTGGTATCCCATGTTATTGCCCCAGCGTAACTTCTCTTTCCTTTTGCAGGGCCACTTACCACCTGGGACCCATCCTATTTCTTCCCATATGCTAAGCCCCTATGCAACCCCATCTCGACAACAAATACACGAAAGAGCACACAGATTTGATAACTGCGTTGCCTTGTAGACCTCAAAGCTGCCTTGACACTTAAGAACCCTTGCTATAGCCTTGGTCTCCTCGAGACTCACGAAGCTTTCTTCGCTTTCTTCTGGAATTCCTTCTAGCTGGCTCGCACAGCCTCTTGGACTCTTAGATCATCTCAAGCCCTTAAGCGTATAGTAGCCTCCTTGAGCATCATGCTGCTCACCTGATAATTCCATATACTCCATTGCCTCACCATTGACGAACTGCGCTCTTGCTGTGGCTTTTGACCCTCATGAGATCTACGTGTAGCCCAAGCTACAGCTTGCACAGCGGTCAAGACCTCAACCCTATAGTGCCTCCAATAGCAAAGCTGTCGTGGTCGGATTGTCCAGGACAGAGTACCTGCCATAGCTTCTTCATGCATGTTCCGAGGGTCAAATTGCCTTAGAGCTCGCAACTAGCTGTCGAGCAGCAAGCTTAGAGCTCCAATATCACGCAACTAGCAGTCGAGCAGCAAGCTACAGTGATACTCAACACAAAACTGTAATAAAGCAAAACGCGACACGGAGGTGACGCTACAAACACATACAAGCACGATGACTATAACCAGCAGCAAAGTGCACCAACAGCAAACCTGCGCTATATACAACCGAGCAGCAAGCAAGACCGCAACAAACAAGCAACAGCAGCGACTAGCGACAACTGCATGCAAAAACTACAGCAACTCTATAGCATGATGCGAGCAAAACAAAAATAACACGCATGACAGCGCAACAAGCAGGAAGACAAGCCACAGCACAGACCTACACAACCAAAACAAGATTAGATCACGCTTAGCAATGACATAGCATCAATGCAAAACAAGGAGTAGCAGCGCCAATAAGCACCCTCAAACAATGGAGCAGGCAAACGACTGCCAGCAACGAAGTCATCCTCATCCGTTTGGATTGAACAATCGGACATTAATAGCCGGAACACAGAATTTTGATCCAGCTGAAAAAGGAAAGGAATGCTCGCCACGATAGCAAGCAGTTTGAACAACGGATGCAACCGCAAAACGAAAATTTGTTTGTTCTCCACCAAGATGCTATTGGTGATCTTGTCGTTCGCTTAGAGAGGGCCTTGTCAATATTATTTTACCAACCCTCCTCATCTCTAATTAGTTAGTCCCTCCTTCGTGAAAGTGGCCTCTTGTGAAATAATATCTATCTTTGAACCTTCACCAATTTCTCTAATAATGTCCTCCTTTACTTTCACCATATTGAAATCACCGAGTGGGATAGCTTCGTTTTTCATTATTCACGTCTTTCTAAATGAAGAACCTCTTGCATAAATAGATTCTTATGGCACCTATTACATTAATCCCAAATACAAGAATAGAACACATTGTAGATCTTTCTATCCCCACCTTTAATTCCAAGAGAGCCACCAAATTTGGCTTGATTGCCATGTCTTTAGATCATTTTTTAGACCCTATATGTTTATACTAAGAGAGGAAAAAGAAATGTTTTCACCCATGATGAGGACTTGTTTTTCTTTTTCTTAAATTGAATGAGCATCCAAGTCCTTTTCCTCTAGAGTCTAAGATGTGTCTTTCACCTTGCATAGCATTGCACTCACTTTTTGCATTTTTTCCTTTGCATATGTCTTTCTCCTCCCCCACCTGTGATAATTATTCTATTTCCACACCTTGTGTATTTGGTGTTGAATCTTGCTATTGCTTTGATCCTATCTCGTTGGCTGCTACCTTCACTTTTATTGAGAGACCCCTTAGTCTCTTCAGACTGATTTTGCATGCTTACCTAGGTAAGTTTTGATGTATTGCCCATAGAGACCATGGAGGGATTATAAATTGAGTATATTCCTATAAAACACTTTTTGAATCATAATATTTGGTCATCACTTATATGGGACACTAAGCAACTATGATTTTACGGAGCGGAGATTTTATACAAGTAAGAAGTTATGTGCAATCTATTGGGAATTACATGCTACCTTGTCAAAGTAATACCTAGTTTGAAGTACGGTGCCCATATGTTATTGTAGGATGTTGGTTCAAACAAAGTATGAAATGATGATTGTGAACAAGATCCTGTGAGGGTGTTAGTTATTTTAGGAGATGCTAAAATGAACTGATAAGCTACATATGTATATCGCTCATTGTGCAATAGTTTACTTCTATAAAAATGCTAGCTATTTCAGGGGATGTTGAAGCGAACCAATAGGTTGTAGAATCGTATTATTCATCATGTAATGCAACTTGGAGCAAAATGAAGGAGAGATGGATGACCAAGATAAAAAATACATTAATCATGAGGAACTTGGCCTAGGAGAGCAATAGCTTCAACAATGTAAAGTAGAAAAAACTTAGACAATATCACATAAGTTTGAGCGCACACAAAGGCTTGACACAGCCCACAATAATTGAGGAAGGTAGTGCACCATCACATATCGTTGTGAAGATTGTGAGCAACATCATGCTAGAAATATCAAGACAAAGAAATTAGGACAAGACCAAAGAATATTGTTTGAGCGAGCCCTTAAGGGAGCTTCAAGAGGTTGAGTCAAGTTTCATACAAAGGAGAGACTGACCACAAGCAGTTCTCGATTACGTACTTTCAAGAGTGGAAGCAAATGAGAGGAGCCTTCCTGAGGAGGTTCCAAAGGGATATCGAATGAGGAGGATGTGAGGACAAGGCTCAATAATTTTAAAAAAGAGTGAGCTAGTTTAGCTCAAGATGAAAGCACTCATTAAACAACTAAACAATGGGCTAGAGGATAAGACTATCCTGATGGATTTGTGGTCAATGGGGATGTTCAACCTGACCCCTAGACATAGTTTCTAAATTAAGCAATATCTATGAAGAATGGAAGGCCATTTCAGTCAAAAGCAAAAAGGGAAGCCCAATTAAGTTAAAAGTAAAAAGGAATTCAATAGATAATACAATGAAAAAAAGAGAACAAAGTGTCTCCAAAACCCAAAAAGGGCTTGCTAATACCAAGTTGAAGAAACCTCTCCAAGAGTTAGGGATCCAAGGAAGATTTAGACCCAATGAAAAATGGTGTAGCGATTCTAAGACCCAAAAAAGGCTTGCTAATAACCAAGTTGAAGAAACCTCTCCATGAGTTAGGGATTCAAGGAAGATTTAGACCCAATGAAAAATGGTGTAGGAATTAGGCCATATGGTGACACAATGCTATGTAAATCTTGGGAAGAGATTGATAGGTAGCCAGTCATGTGGAATGACAATGTACTTGATGAGCATGGCAAACTTTTGGGTTTTTCTTCTTACATGTAGTCATCAAGATGGGAGGGAGGTCTTGCTTCCTTGGTGGTCTCTTGGAGGGATTTCAAAAGACTTCCAAATGATCTACAATCCCAATTAGTAAGCCACCTAAGATGAAGTATAGGGAGGATTCAATAGATAGATGCAGCTATACCTATAGATTGGGTACTCCCGGGTGATAGATACCATTCTCCTACAACTTGGCTAGGACTCTTCGTGAGATTAGGAATCCAATCTTTAGGTCAAAGGATTTTCACATTCACATAGGGATGCCTTGGTCTCTAATGTTATATCGAGGGGAAGGTTGTCAAGATCGTTGGAGGATATACTCATGCATTTTTCCTTTTCAGCATGTTAGGGTTGGAGGCCATGTGGAGAAGAGTTTCTTGGATTTAGGATGATGTCTAGACCCTGACCTAGATCACATTCCGTTGGGCTCTTGGAGATTTTGGATTTATGGAGGTGTCCCAAATATAGTATTTGTTGTGGGATCCTGGGGAATGGGAATAGATTGATGTAGGGCATTGAGAGAAGAGCCTCCCCATCTTTCAATACATGGTGAGTAATGCTAGGAAATTTTAGCTCAGCTTGAGAGGCTAGAGGCCTACTAGAGCACCTCATTGGGAAAACTTTCACATTTCTACTGACTTGCATAAATACTTTTGGAAGTGACTATGGATATTACCTGCAATCTATGAAAAGTCCTTGTGGAACCCCCTACTTGTCATTTCACTAAATTTATCGAATCTTTGCTATGATGAAATTTTGAGCCATATCCAGCTTGGTTGCATATTTCAAGATGCTCGTGGTCTAATTCATTATGAAATGTCAAAATGG
Organism: Dipteris shenzhenensis; assembly: GCF_047967505.1. Taxonomy (NCBI): domain Eukaryota; kingdom Viridiplantae; phylum Streptophyta; class Polypodiopsida; order Gleicheniales; family Dipteridaceae; genus Dipteris; species Dipteris shenzhenensis. Next base: position 38,659,822 of record NC_141598.1, on the reverse strand, counting down.
CAATGGTAGTCCTCCAAAAAGCTAGGCCAAGTCCTCCACCGTGATGGCCCAACTCAACCACAATGGTGTCCCATCTTGATAACCATCTCATAGATCTCGTTTATTTCAAGCTAATTAATTGCTCTTTGTCCCCCCTTGATCCTTGGCATTTATCTTTATCATGCACAATGTGTGTCATTTGTACCAAACTAGGCATCACTAAAAATTGTAGTCCTAGTGGAGAAGACTTTCAAGGAGTTTTTAATTTTAGTTCCACGCATCGATAGGGGAGTTGTACTAGAGTCATTGCTAAATGAATTCATAATGACATATTTGATTTCATTTTATCACAATTTCTTAAAGTAAATTTTCATTTGTCAAATGATTCTATTTTAGTTAAAAACATTTGCCTCCTGCAGTGGTTGTTTTCTTAGGTACGTAAATAGCTGACTAAGATTTCTTTAATCCTCATAGATTTATCAAGTCAAATAGAGGCAAGAAAATGTGACTCTATGATATCTTTCCCCACCTTATTAATCCCCATTGAGATTTTCCAACACACCTCATCTCCTATCCGCTAGCATTATTCATATACCCATTGTATAACTTGATTTGAAATAGATTCATAATACATCTAGAAATAGATTCATAGCTATCTAGAGTGTTCCAAGTTGTAAGCACTTATCTGAAAATCAAGTCTCCTTTTTTCATGTCCCACCATGAAGCAAACAAGGCATGTGCCCTTATCTAGAACCAAGGCTCATGCCTTATTTTGCAAGCATCTCCTAGCAAAATAGCTTTCCAATTAATGGGTTCTCCACACTCTATCTGTATGAATTTCCAAACTCTTCTGGCATGAGGAAAAGCAACAAAAAGAAATTTGTTACACTTTCCATTCCCCTTCCCTATTCCGAGTCCTCTGGCGTTAGTCCAAAGTGCTTTCTGAATTATAAGCCATGCAAAAGAATCTACATCTTCTCCGGGACTTATTTAACCTAGCTTCCATCTAACATTAAGAGAAGGTTCTTCACCTATTGTAGAGAAGAACTACTTCAGCTAATACCTACCCTACTGCTAGCCCCTCCACCCTTTTCCCATCTGCTCAAAGATTTGATGGTGCTACTCTCTCCTCTCAGATACATGCTATTGAAGAGATGTCTTTTGATCCTGCCCATGGTGTTCCTGATGATGTTTTTGCTCCTATTGCTGACCCTATTAATCTCAAAGTAGGTCTCAATGAAGAGTCTACTAGCTTCTCCTTCCATGTTGCTAATGCATCTCTCAATAATTCTATCTTAGGACAACTCTCTTCTTTTGGATGAACTTTGAATGATGTACAAAAGTTAATCATGATAATATAATATATATTTTTCCTGCCCAAATAGATTCATAACTAGATTTTAAAAACATCTAGAAATAGATCTAAAACACATTTGGATAAAATTTAAAATAGATTTTGGATCTTATTTCAACCAGATTCACAAACAAATTTTAAGACCAATCTGAAAGAAATTCATGAATAGGTTCATAATAAGTCACCTTAAGAATTCACTTTGATTGGATTAATTACAAGGACCAAGATTCATTATACCTCAAGGCAACACATCCTATGCCACTAGAACATCTCACAAGCTCTAGGCTTGAAGTCGAGACTAGGTGGGGGAGCTGAGTGAGCTTTTTTCCACCCTCACTACATTTTATAGGCTTTGGTATGCTTTGGCTTCCTGTTGGGACATTTGCAATCTTCTAATTACAACTATCCACAAGTGTAGAACTCCTTTGGTTTTGCTCCTTGCCAGCAATTAGACTTTTGGATTATTTTTCACCTTCACATGTGATGTAAGAGAAAATTGAGTTAGTATACGTATTCATCTACCAACTATAGACTAGTCAACAATTGAAAATATAATACCTATAGTTTGTGTAGCCAAAGCATCTAACTTTCACTTCTTCACCCTTTTATATAGAATATCCTCTAACGATAGCTATAGTTCGCAAGCATGTTGTATCTTCTTGCCGTACAGGTTTAGATTTAACTACAATCACCTTTCCTATAGGTTTATATTGAGTTATCATTGGCTACCATGTCACATCAACCTAAGTAGCTTTCTCCTACTCCACAATGTAAAGTATTGTAGCTTTAAAGTTTGGTTAAGTTTGGTTTGTATGAGGAGTATGCTTCTTCACAAAATAGGATGCCTTAGTAGCCATTCACAAAATAGAATGCCTTGTCTGGCTACTAAATTTCATGTAGTATTTAGATAAGTTCACTAAATTAGGGATGCATAGAAAAACCTTACTATGAATCCTATTTGGTGCTCTATCGTCATTAAAAGATATAGGTGATATAATGTCACACTTCTATTGCTTGTGAAAATCCCTTAAGAGAATTGATTCTCTATATGTAATAACAAAAGACTTAAGTGCAAGAAATATGCTTGAAAATGGCAAATATAAACATTGTATTAACTAAACCTGCATTAGATATTGAATGCTAGTACTACTTGGTGCTACCCATGGCTATTTAGTGCTAATGATTGAGCCTAGTTATTATTAGTGCTAGTGCTAGTGATATTGCTAGTGTTTTTTTGAAATTTAAAAAAACAAAAAAAAATTAGTGCTAGTGCTAGGGGGGTTCACCCAATAATAAGCATACTATGATGGGTGCAAATTGAGGGGTTTTTTAATTAAAATATTCTTATGTAAATTTACAAAAACATATTTACATTTGAGTTTTTTCAAATAGGTTTTGGAAAAAATCAATTATAAAAGGCTATTTTTATCATGCAAAACTTAAAAATAAGGGCTTTTTAGAACATCTCTTGAACCCACATCATATTTGGGGTTTCTTAGTAGTGCATTCCCCATTAAGCTAGTGCTATTTATACTATTAGTGATAGTGCTAATGCTAGATAGTATTAAATTGCAATGTATCATTGACTAGCATGAACTAGCACTAGAACTATCATGACATGTGAATTACAAACAAGATTTATACTAACTACCATTAGAACTATCATGAAAAGTGGATTACAAAGAAGATTTACACTAACTAGCATTAGAAATACCATGAAAAGTGGTTTACAAATTAGATTTATATTAACAGGCACTAGAGCTACCACTAACTAGCCCGAATTAGCACTATCATTAACTAGCACTATCCCTACCATAAACAAACTAGCATTATCTCAAACTAGGTCTACTTGGTGCTAGGTGTATTTGGTGCTACTGTTAGTGAATGCTAGGTGTACTTAATCTTGTGTTGGTAAATGCTTACCTCTCAAGACTATACCATGGGGTTTATGTTAACATATTGTACTCAAGATCCTACCACCATCAATCTTAAACACACAAAAAATCTTAGCATTTTTTAATTCATAGAGCATCTCATATGTTTGGCATAATATGAGTAGGAAATGACATGAGATTGTGGAACTTACCTGCATGCATTAGCAACAAGGCAAGGGTGTCAATGGTGGTAGCCCATAGCTAGCAAGGTTGTTCATGGTACCCCATGTGCTAGCAACTAGAAAATGTGTGCATCGATATTTTAATATTGAATGTCTTGTAGCTCGCAAATCCATGGTAGCTCACAAATTCATGGAAGCTCATAAAGTGAGTGCATTTGTGAGGTATGATTTCATAGCTATGTGGGCATATAATATTATTCATGTAGAGGACTCTCCACACATTGCCATACCTGATACATTTCTTTCATATGAAGCTAGATAAACTCAAAAGATCACAATAAAAATATTCGATTGAGTCAACCTTTCCAAGATATCGAAGCTATATGTTTTTTAAAGAAGGCATAGATATCCAATTGCAATATCCAATTGCATTTAATCATGCACATAGTGGATGAGGTGGCTTAACTAGGGGCTATGCATAGTTGATGGATTTCTATTTTGGAAAGCTTCATGAAGGTATTAAAATCATATGTAAGGGAAAAGGCAAAGTAGAGAGTAGCATGGCAAAAGGATGGCTAGTGCAAGAGTTTATGCTTTATGTTATTAGGTCTATAGTGCAATCCAATCCATCCATGCCTTCACTTTGGGACAATCGAGATGAACCAAGGTGGATGGGAGAGATTGCTAAAGGGAAGGGGAGAAAGATGAATGTGTCCTTGGAATTGAAAATCATCTTTTTTGTTTCAATTATGAAAAAATATAGACATGACCTGGGAGATATGAGGAGGCCAAAAGACAATGAGAGGGTGGTAGGAGGGCTTTCAATTAGTGAAATAACTAGGAATACGATTATCCTTCAATTTATGTGCAAGTCACTAAAAGCGGTATTCAAATGTCATAGAGGCCAAGCAAAGGGAAAGAAGGTGACAAGTAAGGGAAAAGGATTTGCATGGTGTTTTGATTTCTAGGTTAATAACCATACTATACTATTTTATGTGTCTTCCTTTGTATCGTTATTTTGTAGATTACTTATGAGTATCCACTATTAACTAACAAGGTGCTAATTTTTGTTATCATTATCACTGATTCAATGCATCGTGATCGCATGGTAATTGCATCTGAGTGTCCAGAAGATTTATTTAAAGCATAGTACATTTGATCATGGAGTCATGTAATCTTTTCACAAAAAAGTCGAGCTAATACTAGGGATACAAATCTCATTACATGCAAGATGGATTTTATTGGAATCAGACAAGATATTCTCCAAGTGAATATAAGAGGATTCAAAGTATTTAGCTTAAATTGATGTTGAAATGGTTCAAGTTCAAGTGTTACATTATATTAAGGAGAGATTTGAATGGTTTTTTTCCCATTAACTCAATAAAATTTTGGGAAACACACTTGTACTACACATGCATTGTGAGCAAGTAAGCTCTTTCTCTCATATGGATACATTTGTAAACTAAGTATGCATCATGAGCCATGAGCTTATTACGGGATTGTTCTCTTTGACTCTTAGGTCTAGATCACATCAATGTGACAAGCGGCACGATATATGATTCAAGATGCATCTTGATAGCGCCATGTATGTGAAGTTGTGAAAGTGGAGTGCTTGAATATAGGAAGAGAGAATAGCCAACACTTCTAATACTCCTCATGCGCATGTTGTCAAGAATGAGGATAGTTTAAGCTCATCTGAGGATTTCTTGAATGTCTATGACTTGGGAGGACTACAATTGATGCACTCAACTTGGATACAAATGATCGATATGATGAACATCAAGGTTTAAAGGATGCACATTAAGAATAATCTTACACTTCATTGGACAAGATGATGCATGTTAATGGTAGATGAGAGGTGTTTGGAGAAGTTGAATTACATGCAAATATTTTCAAATGACCTATATTATACACCAAAGCCATTATTAAGTTGCCCCCCCAAAATTTGTAGTATTAGTTTCACCACCTACTTTGACTCCTTTATCAATAGTTTTTGTCGATTCTTGACATCTTTATAAACATTATTATAATCAATATATCCTATGTTTATTTAGATGTTGATTTCCATGTTAATATGGATGATAATGGATGATAATTCTCACATTGATTGACGCTTTTTATCACCCATTTTACCGTCAAATTTTGGCATATACTTTGACAGAATTTGTGACTTTTATACCAATATTTTTCATGTCAATAATCTTGATATCTATTTTTCATGTCAACATTCATGTCAACACTTCTAATACTCCTCATGCGCATGTTGTCAAGAATGAGGATAGTTTAAGCTCATCTGAGGATTTCTTGAATGTCTATGACTTGGGAGGACTACAATTGATGCACTCAACTTGGATACAAATGATCATATGATGAACATCAAGGTTTAAAGGATGCACGTTAAGAATAATCTTACACTTCATTGGACAAGATGATGCATGTTAATGGCAGATGAGAGGTGTTTGGAGAAGTTGAATTACATGCAAATATTTTCAAATGACCCATATTATACACCAAAGCCATTATTAAGTTGCCCACCCAAAATTTATAGTATTAGTTTCACCACCTACTTTGACTCCTTTATCAATAGTTTTTGTCGATTCTTGACATCTTTATAAACATTATTATAATCAATATATCCTATGTTTATTTAGATGTTGATTTCCATGTTAATATGGATGATAATTCTTACATTGATCGACGCTTTTTATCACCCATTTTATCGTCAAATTTTGGCATATACTTTGACAGAATTTGTGACTTTTATATCAATATTTTTCATGTCAATAATCTTGATATCTATTTTAATACTCGTCAATTTAATAAAATAATTTGTGATTGTAAAGTAAAAATGTCAAAAATTAATATCAAAATTAACTATGTCTTAAAGTAGTGTTCATGTCAACATGTTAACAATATGGAAAATACGATATGTGCAAACCATGACTTTGATGGAATCATGTTGTTAGGGTCTACTTATGTGATCCACAAATCACTACATGAGACAAAGTGTGGTAAAAGTAGCACAAGTTTGCCATGGGACAAACTAAGTACAATCTACAAATGCAGTATGGCAATTGCATGCTCCATCCCTTATCCACATATAGAATCTTTTCCTTTTCGAATGTATTTTGCACTAGATAAACTTGCACCTGATACACTAGATTTTAGAGACTGTTCCATTTTTATTGTGCTTAGGCTCCATATACTATGGTTGAATTCTTTAGACACAATGCATATTTATTAATATTTTGCTAAGGTACCACCATGTGTCATTTGTAACTCAAGAGCCATGGGAATTCTAGGAGTACTTTTCCATCCACTTGGGTTGTTTGTAGTTGTGAGTCCTAGGTTGTGATGCACTAAATATTATCTCCCTTCCTCTTCAAAGTCCTAAACTCGAGTCTCGCAAAAGTAGGGCCTTGACCGATTGTTAAAACGTACGTTGTGTACATACTAGTTAAACTTTCGAAATTAGATACTTGGTAAATTACTAGAAATGACTAAAGCACGGACGTTGTGTACATAATACTTAAACTTTTGAAATTAACTTCTTCGTAAATCACTAGAAATAACTTGAACACTTTGTTACTTGGACTTCTTTGAAGTTTCCTTGTCCGATTTCAGATATTCTGTTTCTGGTATATGTAAAACGAAGCAAAAGCAAGATTTGATAATCATTAGAGTTAAAGAGTCATTTGAAGAGGCAAAGGAAAACAAGACAGGTGGAGCCTGCAACAACAATTGTTCATTAGACCAGCACTCTTGATGTACTGTAACTACTGCACGAATTGTACACACTGTTATTCCATTGAGAAACTAATTTCAGCATGCGCAAATCGGACCGTGGGAACCGTTCCACTCTCAAAAAGAATTCATTGCTCCTGTCAACATAGAATCTACATGACTTTCAACACAGAAAAGAAGACCAGACTACTTCCAAGTTCCCACGAAGTGCAAGATATGTTCCATCAAAATGATTAAGATTGTTATTCCATATGTACAGTATAAAAAAGGAGTTGCAGAATCGGCCTGTGTAGCCGTTCAACCTGGCCAAAATGAATGGTCTGAATTGTTCCCATGAACACAGAGATTCATGGCCAGTTTATGGAGATTGACTGTTATTATCATATAGAAGTGGCGCTGTTGCCCTCTAGTGAAGCTTTGCGCTTCCTTTCCCGTTTGCTGTTGGGCCTTTTCAAGACAACCAACGACTTGTCTCCATCTATTCTGTATAGATCGGCAAGTAGCCTAGACCGAGGCCTCACGCGTTCATCAAAACCTAAATCCAAGGTGTCCTCATACCTCGAATCCCCGTTCATCCCAACGTCTCGCATTTGGTTAGGCACCCAACGATCCGTCATAGCGATTGCAGAAGATGAAGCCGTGGGAGATGGCTCACAGCTGCGTGCCGTGTTGTTGAATGATCGCTCTGTCGTGCATGAGGCCATGAGGCTATCAACGTCCTGGGACTGCGAGCACCCAAGAAGCCGAATCTTCTTAAGCTGCACAAGCTGCTCGACCGCTAACATCTCGGCTTCCGTGCAGGCAGAATCCGCCAAGGTAAGGGAAAGCTCTGAATCGGCGGCAGCAGCGCGGCAGTCGGAATTCCAAGACGACACAATTCGAATATCATCACTGCGAAAGAAGAAAACCCAAAATGAACCACGACCCGAATTATCTGCGAGGAAACCCCAGAATCGACGGGAGGAGGAGGAGGAGCAGCCAAAAACCGACAACAACGAGAGAGAGAAAGCTACAAGAAATCGGTGGAGGAGAGATGGTAAGGCGTACCCGGAGGAAGGACTCGGAGGGAAGGAAAGGCGAAATGGGAAGTGGGGGGGTGGATCGAGAGTCGTCATTGGGAAACAAAGCGTAGGAAAGATGGGAATGATGAAGATCTGTGCGATAATCTACAGTAGGAGGATGATAATACAACAGTCGATAATTGGCAGGAGATAGCGTGAAAAGAAGACGAGACTGAAGCTGTGCGATGTATGTATATGTTTTGCAACGGGCTTCTCAGAACGTAGTAATTGAGATCTCTGCAACCAACATGGTCTCCCAAAGTCCTTTATATATAAACCCCTCGGATATATATTTATATTTATATATATTTTTTCTTTCTTTCTTTCTTTCCTGCCGTGTTCGCGTTTAAATATACTGTAGCCTTTTCACGTTTTAAGTCGGTTTTCCCCTTGCCGTCCGATCCACGCATCCAACGGCCACCACGTTCCCTTTGACTTCGTACTCTCTTCTTTTCAGAAATAGTGCTTGTTTAGTCTTTTAATAATTGACGAATAGTGCTTGTTTATATATGATCTTGCTTTCTTCTAGAATTGGTTCCCTCGTCACCTTCCACTTCTCATTGCCTTCCTCCCCCACCAACTTCATCCTTCGCCTTATAACCATTCACCCTCCCCATGTTCTAGGAAAAACCCTAGCTCTAATGTCCAATGCATTGTAAAAATTTTCGTTCAGACCTATAACTTGTTTTCGCTTATTTCAGACCTTTGCCCAAAACCTTTGTACAAATTTTATGCAAGGACCTTGATTTCTTGAATTTTAAATAAAAACTATGAACACTGTTTCGCACCCCCTACATGTATCAATTTTTAAGTGCACTCATCATTCCTTGGGGCACTAAGAGGCCAGGCAAGGCAAGCGGGTTGTGTATTACAAAATGGATATGATAGCACATGCATCCCTTTGAAATAGTTTTATGATTGGACACATCATACTTTCTTGTACACGCTGGTTATACTATATTATAAGGGAATAACATGAAAAACTTTAAATTTGTATATAAACCCTATTTGAAGCAAGTGTATTTTGATTGATTCTTTGAACACACACACACTATCATGGGCTTTTCAATATTGAACACAAAGAGAGAGAGAGAGAGAGAGAGAGAGAGAGAGACTAATGATATGATATTATTATTGCACACTATTGTAGGCCCAATAGGATCTATGGGATAACAAGAAGCTATCCTCATCAATGATTGAAAATTGTCACTTTATGAATATCTCGCAAACCTCCTATTGTTAAGTTGTTGTATCTAATATAGAACTTGCATTTTTTATGCCATTTCTAGTTCTGTACTCCATCCCTTCCTTTATTTATGACCCTAACTATTTGGCTGGTTGCTCAAAGGTGCAAGGATATACAAAACGATGAGAATAGAAAGTATGATATATTATTAAACACTTTTGGCATGTAAATCCAACCATAGTAAAGGAAAAGACGAGATGCATTACAAAAATCCCTTGAATGGGGATATAAAATGATACTCTCGTCCTAAAAAAGGATGCAAACATATTCGAGAAAAATGTACAATCATACTACTTCACAAGGGGAATCACTAGTCTAAGCAGAGCACTCCTCCTTCCCCCACCATGGACCATGGTCATCCTCGCCCTCACCCCCCATCCCCTTTAAGAGGATGGCTTGTCCTTGCGCTCGGTTCTCAGCCTCATCATCCCCACCCTTTGCATCGCTACTCATCGGTGTAGGCTCTACTGTAGGTACTTGTGTATAGGCTACATGCAACATCACAAAGGAAAGTTCTTAGTAAAATTAACTTAACTTTCCAAGGGGTGATGACCCACCATGAATAAAAAATCTAAGATGTGGTGAGAGCTAGTTTACATAGGGCATAATTTGTTAGTAAGAACAATTGGAGCAAAGCCAAAAAATAGTTTTGAGAGGACCCCAACAAAGGGATGTAGCAATGACATCCATCCAAGAAGCCTAAGACAAGACCATTTTATCGCGGTGGGAGTGGCAATTAGGTGGCTATCCACTAGCATGGAGGGGAATGTCTCATCAGATAGCCACAAGGGGTGTGTTTTGTCTTGTGAGGGGCTATGTGTCATATACTGGGTATCAACTCACATCTCAGAGAGTCAAGCACATGGGTTCAACTAAGGGGATTTAAAAAATATATATATTTTTTAGTTAAAAAAAAGAGAGGAATATACTTATAGAAGGTGTTTTTAAATTGGGGTGTTGAAAAAAATCCAGAAGTTTGTATAGGAAAAGGGGTCATTTAAAGCCTTGCGATTTACATATAAGGGGTTATAATAATATCCTTTGAACTCATGTGATATATAGTGTTTTCAAGTAGCGATCCCCCTAGAATCGCAAGGATGTCTTTGGTGATATCGTCCTCTCCACAACAACGATGATGATGACATTAACTTGCAAGAGACAATGATGCCACACTAAGAGGAATTTATCTCTAGTGATGGCCAAATTAGGAATGCAAAGTTATGCTGCATGAGCATGCTCATATACAAGCCGAGTCAATAATTGGTCGATCTTGACCAAGAGTGAGGTTTCCATGGTGAAGAAAGAATAGCCTCTTTTCAAAACACCAATGGAACAAATGTATTGCTTAAAGGGTGCTTTTAAAATTTAAAAAAAGGCTTAACAGCCTCAAGTCTCATAATTGGCATAAGTTTTTATGGGTGTGCTTGTCTTATCATTTCTTGCTCGAGGAGAAGAAGACCCTTAATGCCTCTATCCTTTTTTCTTCCATTATTGGTGCATGTTCTTATAGGTGTATTGTCATATACTTTCTTTCTTGGTGATTACAATATCCTTAACACCTCTAGCCTTTTCTTTTAATCCAAAATTTGATTGTAATATATCATTATATTGTGAATTTCTTTGGACTTGTTGTTCATCCTTCAATTTTGCTGAAAGGATGCTTGCCTAAAGATGTTTGAAAATCCATCTACATGATTCATGGCATAGTTAGGTATGCTTACCATATATCCATCATTCAACATTATTTTTAATAACTTCATATGAACCCAATGGCTAATGTTGTAATATTACTTTGGAATGCAAAAAAGATGGATTGCTTTAAAGGAGGTGTCCTAATCAAGCATTGATAAAGCTTGGATTTACTCCACCAAAGCTATCTACTTGCTTGCTTTTTTCCTCAAGCATTATGACAAATCAAGTACTTCACTTGCTTATACTCATATTAGTTGAGGTAGCCATTGCAATAATAGTCCATACTCAAGCATTAATAAGGCTAGGATTGACTCTATCAAATCTATATGCTTGAGAAACAATTTCCCCCAAGCATTATGATAAATCCAGCTACATATATTGAGGTATTCATTGCAAGAATATAGTCCATAGTCATTCTATGCTTTTGTCTAAAAGGTTTTATGAGACAAAAGGCATGACGACTTGAGGGAAGTATGGCAAAAGATTGGTTGGTGTAATAGTCATTGGTACATAATTCCTTCCATGCATGGATCCTAGTGTGCCATTGACTTGGCATAACAAGAAAATGATGATGTGGTACCTAAATTTGCTCAAGATTATAAGAAAGGTGGATAAGATTGATGATTTTGTATCCTCTACAACAACAACATGAAAAAGTGGATTCAAAGATATGAAGAGGTCAAAATAGAAAGAGGCTTGATGCAAATTTATCCATAGAATCTTTCTCCTCTTCCATAAGACATGTCAAATTATATAAGAAGCTCTAGGTCAAAGCGGAAGATAATACAAAGAATGTAAGTGAGTGGGAATGGGAGTTTGAAAGAGGATCTGATCTACATATAATCTTCTTTCTTCTTAAGGCATGGAACTTTTTTGGGGACGTGCCACATCCCAATGGTGGGTGAGATATCAAAGTTGGGGTTGAATTTGTGCTCAATTTGTGCTCACTAGGTTTTTTCTTGGGGTGATGATTGTCACTTTGGGGGGAATTGTGAGGTGCTTGCATTCAATGCACCCCATTTTTTCACTAGCCACCATCTATCACATGCTAGTTAAGCATGCTCATTATTGTTTTAAATAGCCTTCACGTGAGAGGCTCACAATGGCACATATGGGTTAGCTGGATGGCTCATGTGATGTCAACAATTGCACTAGTTCTTATTGCATAACATGTATCACTTTGCTAACTCAAAGTGGCACCCATTTCGACCATCATGTTGGTTCTTGAAGCAAGACACGTGGCACATAGACCAACTAGTTGGCCCACATCAACCATGCTGGTCCTTGATGTAGGACATGTGTGTTGTGTAGGCTCGTGGTGGCACGTAGACTAGCATGTTGGCCCATCTTTTCTGCCATGTTGGTTCTTGATGCACAAGTGTAGATTGCCATAAACTAATGTTGGTTGCCATAGACTAGTATGTTGGCCCATCTTTTGTACTATGCTAGTTCTTGATGCATAAATACAGGTTTCCATAGACTAGTGTCGGTTGCCATAGACTAGTGCTAGTTGCACATGTGCAGGTTGCCATAGGCCTTGTTCATGACATATAATCATGTTACAATATAGGCCACGACTAATTTTTTGCATAACAGATCTATCTTAGAGATTTGTAGCATTTTAGACTTTTTAGACTAGGTTCATGGTGGCATACATAAGAGTTACAACCGAGCTTGCTAGCCCATATCGACCACCATGCTCAGTTTTTATGTAGCCACCATTATGTGGTTGACGATAACTGAAGCTACCTAGATTGTTGAACCCCCTAAATGAATGGTTTCAATAGCAAGAGGCAAACCTAAGAACAAAGACAAAGACAATGACAAAGAGCACTAGTGTAGCCGAAGAGAAGGTTTGGGCAAAGCAAGGGGCAATCCATTTGCCCAAGTCAAAATAGTGTTCAACAAACCAAGATTACCATTGTTGAGCTGAATGGTAGGGTCCAAAAGAATTTCAGCACTAGACTTAGAAGCACCTACCCCATTGATGAAATGTAAATACAGGTGGGTGGTACCGAGCACACACTGTTAAAAGGGGATGCATATAATGAACTTGATGAGAGATAGATAAGGTGGGTGGTACCACCCACCACACCCTATCAAAAGGTCATGTATATAATGGAGTAAACAAGAGATAGATAAGGTCATTCTTATTGCTACTGCAAGGATCAATGTGTTGCATTTTGCCAAAGAGCTGCTTGTATTACTATCACACAGAACTTTCCAAAGATATACAAGAAACATTTTATCATTACATTGTCTTGAATACTTCTCTTTTCTCTTTCCATTCATCCTAAGCAAGTGTTTTGACTTGTCTTGCATTTAATGCTTTGCAAACATCCTAGCCGTCCTTCCTGTTAACTCACACTTGGTAATCTAAAAATGGCAATCTACATCATGATACCAAAAATAAATGCAAAATGTGATAGATTGACTAGACAAACAAATCTTTCCATTGGCCATAATTTGTAATCAAAATTTTGGGAGCTCTTGCTAGGATATGAAGTGGTTTGCAGTAGATGATCCAATGAAGTAACGGGAACAAAATATGTTGATCAACTCATAAATGAGTGTCAGGACCAGAGGATGCAAGAGCTTGTCCATCAAAAGATGTCAACAATGGAGGGGTGTATGGATAGTGGGATTGGAAGCTCAACTTAGTGCACCCTACACTATGAGTGAAGAGGAGATGCAAACTAAAGAGGGTGGGTAGATTGAGTACAAAGAGGGGAAGATCGAAAGAGTTGAGACTTGTCTTCTCAAGGAAAATCAGGAGAATTTTGGCAAGAAGCTAGAAGAATATCCCCATTGACCTCATAAAGGCAAATATTCCATGGAAAATTCAATTTTACAATCCATAAAGTATATGTTTGAAAGCCCATCGCATATTCAATAGCAATGAAGGACTGAAAACAAGAATAAAATACCTGGTATGAGAGCTCGATGAGAGGGTAAGAATGCCTAATCCCATGTGTAAAGTTTTTTGCAATAGTAGAGCAATAATACAAAAAAGGAAGAGTACTTGATGTACTTTCCCATCACATTTTCAAAATCTACTATTAGGTTGCAAGGCAAGGGACATTGGCTCTTTGGATATTCCTAGAGATCAGCCTTCATGAGGTTAACAATCCAACTTCATTATTGATCCCTCAATTGCTTGATTCATTGGTTGCTACTCAAGTAGCAACTCTTGGGTGGGTTTGGTTGCCTTCTTTGTTGTCACTGCCCCCCTACTTGGTTGTGTCTTGTGGATGTGGATGTTTCTTTTTGGGGGTGGCCTTGATTGTTGAGGTTTTTGGGGTTTCATAGAAGATGCCTTTCCCAAACTTCATTCAAGATCATCTATTTTAGGCTTTACTTCAGAGGGGTCTATTGGTTTCATCAATAATTATGGTTTGAAGGGATATATTGATGTCATGAATAATTATAGAAGCTCCCCCACTTTAAATTGTGACTCATCCTTGTATTGAAAATTTCCCCTCAAATATTTTTTATGCTTTAGAAGAAAACTTGGCTTGGATTTTGGTCCCCTTATGACACTGGGACTTTGTCTATGTCCTAGTTGCCTTGGAATTTTAGATCTAGATGTGATCCTTCAAGTCAACATTCTCTCTTTTGACTCTTTTGTCATTGTGGCTTCTTCTTGTTTACATGATTCATATTCTTCATTTCTTTTTTAACTGCCTTTAGTTGACTTCATGCTATGCTTCTTCAATTGGTGAAAGGCTTGAGCTCTTCAACTTTGATTTCTTGTGCTCCTTCTAGGTACCATCTTGCCTTCTCAATCTGCAAGGTTGTGCATGTAGCTTGGGGTCATTCCTTCTCTTCCTTTTCCTGGGGTGCCCAAAACTCTGCTATGCTCGGAGGCTTGAAGTTCTCTTGGATGTGGCATAAGACATTGATATCCTTTCTTATGATTTGCCATACTCATAGTAACATCTTTTAATGTTGACTTTTTTGAACTGATTCATGGTAGGGTATGCAGGGGTTTTGCATAGGGCTTCCATCAGCCTATTTGGAAATATTTTAATGGGTACCTCTTTCTTTCCCCTACTCTTCCAATGTGGGCTTATCTACCTTGCATGGTTCTCTTGATGCTCTTATTAGACTTTCTTAGAAGGGTTGTTATTGCTATGGCTATGGCTACTTGGGTTGCTGCTGCAGTTGCTACTCAACTAGTTGCCAGTTCTTGAGGCCTCGGTAAGTGTTGTCAAATATTTATCTATCAAGTTCCCTTCATGTAAGAAGGCATAGATGTGCTCCCACATGACACAATTTTTACTTTCTCACCTTGAGCTTCTCCACCTAGTCTTTGATTTGAAAAATTAAATCTTTGCCTGGTTGAACTATGCTCATGTAGTTGCCTCTAAATATTTTGCACAAACACCTTGAGCCTTCAAGAAATTTTTTTCAAAGCAGAGACAAAAGATATTACTCACTTTTGAGTCTCATTGCTTTGCTTGTGATATCCATAGCCTTGTAGCTAGGCCCCCTCTGGGAAGAGGTCATCACATGTACCATAGGAGACCCTTGGGAGTAATTGACTTGCATTGGTTGCTTGAAGGTTGCATATACTTTGTCTTTGCTAATTGTTATCTTCTTTCCTTTGACTTGGAATCTCTTTGTGGCCAGGTCATACCTGCCAATGGTTTTCGTTTCCAGTGCTCAATCAAAAATGTGGCTCCATTGGAGCTCTTGGAATCCTATAGTGCTATGAGACGTAGCCATTGATGGCTGCCGATCACCAACTTTATTCTTGGGGAGGCTGGATGTCAATACTCTTCGACTTGTTGGCCTTCACTTTCTTTTCTCTTTGCAATTTCCTCTACCTGGTTGGCATCAATTTTGGTATTTTGGTTCATGATGCCTTTTCTTGAAATCATGTGCTCTAGCAAGACAGTGGAGAACGTAGAGAAGACAAATTTATATAGATTGAGGTAGATTCATGTCTTTTGAAAATTTTGGAACATTTTATGTAGGCATTCTAATTTATAGATATAAAAATCATCCAATAATATTGTGAAGAATTTATTGATGTGTCCTTGGAAGGTTTCCACCATGAAGCTTAAATTATGACTAATGATTTTTCCATGTGATAGCTTGAATGGAATTATTTTGATCAAGTATGCTTCTATTTGGTGATGAAGGATGTCTTTTCTCACCCTTCTTTAGCCAATTTGTTGGATGTATCCAATGTATGCATCCATGAAAAATGCCTCAATGGGGATGGTCTTTCATTGAGCTTTTTATACTCCACACAAACTCTTAGTTATTATTTGATAAAATTACAAAACAACTAATTTCGTCTATCCAACTCATAGATCAACCATGCCCTTAGGCACTAGATAATCTGTTTTGTCCTTTACCAACTAGGCATAGTTGGGGTTCATCTTTTAGGCTTTGCTACCAAATTGGATTTCCATCCAAAGTCACATGGATTTATTGTTGCATCAAATTTGATGGTTCCCCTTTAACTTTGTGTATGCCCATGCAAATACATCCTTGTACTCTATAGAGAGTTGTTGGGCTCTCACTCAAGGAATTTGTTGGGAAGTACTTGTGAACCCACATTGCCTTTGATGGATTTCCATTTGACTATTTAGCCAATGCCATTGTGGCTATTTCAAGTAGTGGGCTTGTTATGTTTGGTTGAAGAGCGAGTTGTATTGCCATCATACAATACTTTTCAAAGTAATATAAGAAATATCTCTCATTCCATTTTCTTGAGTACTCTTGTCTCTTTCCATTTTCTCAAAGAAATTGTGTTTACTTGTCTTTCATTTGATGATTCACCCATTCATTTATAATAATCATAACATGTGCTTCCCATTGACTCATAGTTAGTAATATAGAAATGACAATCCTCCTACCAACACCTAGAATGAATATGAATCACAACATCATTATTAGATGAACAAATCTCCCAATTCATATAAAATTTTAAGCAACGTTACTAGGGATCGCAACAATCTCAATGGTCAAGACCACCCCGTTGACTCCCCATTGAGAAGACATCCATAAGCACAAGGCACATCCAAGGGAAGGGAAAAATAAAATGAAGGCAATTGAACTTGTCCATGAAGTATTTCTTAAGTAGCAATGAATTAAGAAATTTTTGGAACAAGATGAATCTAAAAATGGATGGAACAAGAGTGATTCCAAGTAGTTGATCTCACAAAGGTTGAGCTTGAGAAAATTTCCAAAGAAAGAAACCTATCCCCCCATGAATCTGATAGTAGAGCATGCTCATATGTGCATCAATTTGGGCACTACAATGTGCAAATGAGAGAATTGGTAACATCAATCTCCCTCATCATTCTATGAATATCAAACATGCATGGCGAAGAGCAATCTGGATACAAATTGTGAAGGTGAAGAAGATTGGGAAGTGGCACCAAACCACATTGCTAGACAAGATTAAAAGATTTCAAGTCCACAAACATCATTGTATACCTAAAGATCATAAAGTACCAATACTACTAAATGCACAAGAACTCAAAAGTAGAGGCAACATAGATTCACAAGTGTGGCAAACCTCTAGTACCCTGATCGAAAAAAAACCGTAAGAGGAGGCACACAACACAATAGTGAGATATCTAAGCCATATGAGAACATGAATGAAATGATAGTTGGGGTTAATGTTCATCACCTTAAACAAAGGGTTTCAATAGCATAATAAGAAAAGATGAGCAATGAATTGTGTCAATGATCAAGTGTAGAAAAAAGAAATGATTTAAGCAAAGCGAGGGGCAATCCATTTGCCTAAGTCAACATTGTGTTCACCAAGCCAAGATGACTATTTTTGGAATGTGTAAATCCAACTGGTAGCATCCACTTGTTTTTAGAAGCATTTTGGCTTTAAACTTGGTGGAACTTAACCCAATGATGAGTAGGTGCAAAGAAATGTAAATGAAAGTGGGGTACTCTCACACTTGGTACACATTAGTGTGTGCCCGATATGCCTAGGATTGTGCCTATCCTGCCATGGATTTAGCACTCTCCTTGAGTTCCCTGTCATATTTTACAATCAAATTTTCTTCTTTAACTTCCTCTTTAGCCTCCCTATCTCCTCTTCCCATGGGTTCAAATTTTCTTCTATAACTTCCTCTTTAGCCTCCCTATCTCCTCTTCCCATTGGTTCATCTTGTTCATGCCCAACATGTGCAATCCAATGCTCGTGGATTGAGCCGACACTTTTAAACCTACCCTCAGATTCCATATTCAAGTTTTTAGCATGATCTTGATCGACTTTGAATATGAGACCTCACATCCCATGTTCCTCCCAATTAGTTGCTCTAGGACTGCATAATTCTCTGAGTATTTAGAAAGAAATGCCTTGTTTGCCTTAGAATAAGATGAACTTCTACTCGGAATCTTGAAGCCTTAAATCCACCATCATTGATGTATGCAAAGCATGGGATAAGTATTTTCTCTCTATGAAAAGCATGCAGTAATGATTTCAATCCTCCACTCTCCATTTAAAGCATATGGTAAGAACTTTTAGTCTTTCTCATTCTAGCCTCAAAATACAATTATTTTTGTAATCCAAGGTCTTGATGTAAAATGGATGCTTCATTAGACACAAATGGAACACTTTATTGTTCTTTTAACCCTAGGGTTAACACCTGCCCTACAAAGAGGGACTCTCTTTCACTTCTAGTTCTTCTACTTATTCATCAACTAGTGTAGGGAAAATTTGGTCCACATTATCTAGGCTGGACTACAAAGTTTTTATGACCATTAGACACATACACATATGGTACGAGCATAATAATGCACTATTTGTAGCTCTTGCAACATTCATGGCAAAAGATGAGAAAAGGCACCTATCCCACAATACAAGCGATGTTTGATACTTACAAACATTTGAAAGTGCATCGGCCTTACTTTAAAAAAATGCTCTACAAAGTATCATGATTAGCGGACATAAATACATAAGTTATAAGACTATTAATGTGAAATTGTTAGACACATGTGCTATTGGGAAATGTACATGCCCCAAGTTAGAAATGATGGTTCACCCTTATGATAACTTTCCACAACATGGACATTACTAACAACGGTCCCAGCAAGATTCATGACTATCAAATGCATATACGTATGGTATGACCATACCAATGCATAAATATTGGAGGTTATTTTTTAAAGAACTACACATGGAATTTTCCAAAAGGAACATCCAATTATCCATTCTAGAGTTCCTAGGCAATGCTAATAAACATGGCATGTGACTTGTCACACAATATTTGGTTGTAAAAGTAAGCTCTAGAATAGTCTAGAAAGCTAAAGTATCTGTAAAGTAGCTCTTGATGGCTTGAATGTATGAACCATGTAAGATAGCTCTATGTCAATTATGAAAAGTGATTAACAAATTAATTTGACATGTAATTGTAAGTTGCATTCATTTTGTGTGTTGTGAGGCAAATTGTCATTTCTAGATTGCCAATTGCATGTCAATGGGAAGCATGTGCTACGATGGTTGCAAAAAATGGACAAAGCATTAAATTCAAGACGGTTAAACACAATTGCTTGAAACAAGTGGAAAGAGAAAAGAGAACATCATGATAGTGGAATAATAGAATATTTCTTCTATTATGTTGGAGATTTTTACATGATGGCAATATAAATAGCTCTATAATTGAACACAACATACCCAATACTTGCATGACCAATAAGGGCCCTTCTATCTCTCATTTACTCCCTTATAACATGACTTTATTTACAAATTTTATACCACCATTGTCCCTAATACAGCCAAAATCCTTTTCAAGTTACCTATGCCCCTCTTTAGTCACATCATTTCTCACACATTGTGCTACTTTGAGACCTTGACATGGAAGTAAATTGAGTTCATACCCTCCCATCAAGCACCTTAAAACACAAAAAATAGAGCACATGCTCCATCAATCGATATATCTATCAGTTTTTTTTAATGGGTATACCGAGATGAAAATATCAATGGATTACCTAAAATATCCAATGAAAATCCCAATGGATTTTAGTGAGAAAAACCAAAACACAAATCCAACATTTAGTTTTTATTTTCATCTTTTGAGAGCTCCTCCTTCCCTTGCTTTCTTCAACTTTATGCACTATTGAAATACTTTCTCCCCCCCCCCCCCCCCCTTTCCCCCTACAACACCACTCACTTATTCCTACCCTCTTCCAATTCCCTTTGAAGGAGAAATGAGCTTGGAGCTATAGCTTTAAACCCAAAACCCCCTCCTCCCTTCACTTTTTACATTCTAGGTGCATTAAATCATCATGATATCTTGTTTCTAAGGCTTCTACTTTCTATTCAAGAGGATTTGGATTTTGGCTTGAGTTTTTATAAGTTTTGTGTAGGTGATCCATCATTTTCTTCTCAAAAGAGAATGTAGGTTTTGTAGAAAAGGTAAAGTCCAAACTTTTCATCTCCCCTATCTCTCCAATCTCTTCTACTTTTCTATTTTTATGTAAAGTAGTCAAAAAAGTCATATCCTTTCTCTTTTACTCCTTTTCTCTTCTTCTCTTCTCATGAAAGAATGAAAGAAGAAGATAGAGAAAGTGGGATGCAAGGGAGATAGATGGAGAAAGAGAAAAGGATAGCTTGCTCACCTAAAATCTCCTCTTCTCCTCTTTGTATTTCACAAAAGGATGAAAAAATTAGTTATTAATAGAAGCATATAAGGAAAATAAAAGTAGTTTAGACAGGCATGTATGGAATAATGAAAAAAAAAGTCATTAAGACAAGCATAAAGTAAAAGATGGGGAGAGAGGTAGATTGCTTGCCTTTTTCCTTTCAATTTGTGGCTTGCTTGCTCTTCTATGCTACTCTCTGCTATGTTACATTTATAGTTATGTTGATGCATGTCTCTATCATGATTTAGGGAAGCTCTTCATATTTATGCTTTAGGGAAGCTCTTCATATTCTCTCTTCTGGCATGTGTTCATTCTCTTCCTTTCCTATCTCCTTTGAGTCATGTCAAGTTTATTCACATGAAAGACATGCTTATTAGTTTTTTTCCACGTGTATATATGCCATCCTATAGGTCATTTGGGCCAGAGTCCTCTTGGTATATTTAGTCCCATATATCTTAGAGGAGTCTCGATCAGGTTATGAGTTCTATAACTAGCTTTTATTATAGAAGTAGGTTGTGCTATTGACTCACGTAAGCACAATTACGAAGTCAGTGTCATGGACTCTAGTTGTTGCCGTCAGAAGCCTCCATACATTAGGGGAGGAATGGGATCTCAAAAGGGGGGATTAGAGAGGGATTTGAGGTGTACCAATGAACGTGATCATTTGTGTGGGGCAATGGTATGTTGAGGTGGAGGGATGGCAGGCATATAGAGATCCCATATTAGCTATTCCTCTTACATTGGGGGACCACCCAAACCATCATCCCCTTCTCTTAACCCATGATTGACCCTCCTCCTATGTGCACCTACCCCAGATCAACCCCAAATCTCATTCAAGGGTCTGTGGGCCCTTTTGAGTGAATTTTTATTCTCCTTTAGTGTACTGCAAGGGACTACAAGTCTACCCCCTCTTTCTCTGCTCCTCTACTCTGGTCCAACTATCCTCTCCCTCCATTATGGGCCCTTTTGGATGAATTTCTTTTGTCTTGTACCCTACTATAGCTCTGCCCCCTCTTTCTCTTTCTCTTCTCCTGTGCTCTAGTCCAACTGTCCTCTCCCTCCATTTTTCAAAATTTGGGTTGCAACACCTCCTTTAGCTGGTCTACTCTCTCTTGCTCTTTGCCCTATTTCTTTGCCTCCTCCTACTCTGTCCCCTCATGCTCTACCTCCGCCTGCTCTTTCTTCTCTTGCTCTATGCCTTCAGGTGCTCTTTTCTGTCTAATAGTTTCTCTGTCCCCTCTTACTTTGCCTTCTCCTACAATAACTCTTTTCCCTCCTACAGGTGCTTTTCCCCTCTTGCTTTTCCCTCTCATATAGGATACAACTGATCTTTCCCTTCTTATAGCTATTGTTTTCCCAACAAGCATGGTCAAGAGCAAAGTGACACAACTTGGCAATAAGCTCTAGTGTGTTCTAGAGGCATGGTCAAGAATAAAGTGACACAAGCTAGAAATATTGTGAGCTCTAATCTAGAGGCATGGTTAAGAACAAAGTGACAGAAGTTGGCAATATTGTGAGATCCAGTGTGTTCTAGAATAATAAAAATGCATTGGATGATTGGATGACTTGAACTTATAGTTTGACTAACTAGATAGTCATGGAAGGTTCTGCTAAGGGTCCACATAAGCTTCCTAAGAGGAAGGATGTCTTGCCACATCTTGAACTTCAAGGAGAGGAAGGATCTCTTGCCAAGTTGCAACATGTGTACAAGGCAAAGGACACATGCCTTGCTTCTAGGATACCATTGCATTGTAAGTCATGCTTTAATGTACCTTCCTTGTCTATCTTCTTTTCAAGTGTGGGTTTCAAGAGCCTATTTAATGTAACAGTAGGAACCAATGGAATTTTGATATGTAAGTCCATTGCCCTTTGTGAGTGTTTCGATATTACTAATGGAATCTCTCTAATTTATGTGCAAGAATACCTTTTAGTCATGGGTAATGAAATGCTAGAGTCCTTCAACTTTACTTGAAATGGTGAAAATGTAGGCAAGCATCTAGAGAATTGCATGAACAATGTCCAATTTATCCCTCATGCAACATTAAACAATGTGTTTGACTAGTGCAAGCTGTCCTTAAATTCTTCTTTAGGCATTTTGGAACTTGCATAGCTTTTCTTCATGACTTTGAGACATAAAAAATAGTGATGCATTTTATTTTGATGGTTCTTATTAACTACCTTAGTTAGCAATGTCATTTCATGGATAATGGCAAGTCTGTAGAGCTAGCTTTGTGCCTTGGAGCCAAATAGGCCCAAGTTGATTGTAAATAATGAGGAAAGAGAGTGGTATAAAGATATGAGGTTTGGCCTTGCCTTCAAAAGGTGGCATGAATAAAATGCCAAATGGTTGACTTTGGTTTTCACTTTGTTGTTTGCACACATTGGAATTCAAGCTCTCCTCCTCCTCTTTGGAGTTGTCCCTTGTTCCCTCATAGATCCTTTTGTGAATTTCATGTTCTCTTCTTCTCTTCCCTTCTTCTTCTTCTTCTTTTACTACTCTCCCTTATCCACTCCCGTCTCCTCTCCTTCTTCTTCTTTGTATGGATTCACGATTGCAACAAGTTGGGAGTCTCTAGAGTGACACTAGTGGATGGCATTTGCATGCATTGCTCTCAACCAAGAGTAGCTTGGAGGAGTACTCCATCGACATTCGTGCAAGATCCCCACGACACGTGAGTCACCGCCGGAGACCATATCTTTGGCACCATTGCCAGGGAATTCCAGGTGCACTTTTGCATTGCTTTAACTTCTCTCATTACCCCCCAGTTGCCCAATGCTGAGTATTGTAGAGAAAAGCTATTGGTTTTGGTATATAGGAAGATGTGAAGACTTTTGGAGTGATTTTGTGTTTTTTAGTGTTTAAATATTATTGAAAGGTAGATAGGTTGATTGCTAAGGTATGTATGATAGTAAATCCCAACAAAAACACTAAAAAATGTTGCAAGGAGTGATTTTCAAAGTGGTTTGAAAAGGGGTTTGAAAAGGAAAAACTCTCACTTTTTGAACACACCCCATTTGTCCTTAAAAAGTTATAGTTTTTTGATGTTTTTTGCATTAAGTAGGTGGATCGGGTAGTGTAGCACTCCCCACATACAAAAATCTTGAATAAAAACTTCAAAAATTAAGGAAATGCCCAAAAACTAGTCGACAACATTGTGTATTTGTGTGTTGCTATGTTAACATTAATGTAGCAGGTCCTCAAGTTGCTACTATAATAACACAACGGGTCCTCAAGTCACTACTATAATAACATAGCGGGTCCTCAAGTCACTGCTATAATAACACAAAGGGTCCTCAAGTTAGTGTTATATTAATGCAATGGGTCCTCAAGTTGGTGCTATAATACCGCAATGGGTCCTCAAGTCAGTGCTATAATAACTCAGCGAGTCCTCAAGTCACTAATATAATAATGCAACGGGTCCTTAAGTCACTGCAATAATAATGCAGTGATCATTGCTTTAATTGAGTCATCACGTTAATCAAGTCACTACGTTAATAAGTCGTTGTGTTAGCTAGTCCTCATGTCAATCCAATTGCTGTGCTAATCGAGTCATTGCTTTACTAGTTGCTGCTTTACCAAATGTTGCTTTATCATCAGTTGCATTGCGTTAGCCAATCGTTGTGTTAGCAATTTGCTATGTTAGCAAGCCACAAGGGGCTACTGCCTCTTGACCCTACATCGAAGCGAAATCAACTTAGAATCGAGGTTGCCTCTTGACCTTGCGTCGAAGTGGAATCAGCTTATAATTGATGGCCTCAATTATGAAGATGAATACATACACTTGAGATCAGGAAGAGTCCTAGGAGCTAACCGTGAGCCTGAGGATAATGCCTCGAATACCCTCCTGTCGACCTACAAACCTAGCTCTACATCCTTAGCGTTACCACGCTAAAAAAATAATTATTTATGCAGTGCACGAACCACCACAAGGTGACCTTTCTAGCTCAGAAGAGTCCATGAGCCTAGCCAAAGACATGGGAGAACTTGCCAATGTTAGAGGCTCAGTGGATCCAAGCACTAGCCTTGATCCCCAGTCTCCTACCCCATCTACAGCAACTAGATTAAGGGAAACATTATCCAATTTTATGGATAGACTTGGACTAACATAGCCAACAGACATGCTAAATCCATTTGCTAAGGAGAATGGGGTGCCAGTGCCCAACCATTAGTGTCAAAAGCAATCTTTAGGGAAGCAAGTACCATTTTATCTACTGGCAATGAACTACCACCATATTCATCCTTTGATGAAAGCTAGTCATATAGGGGTGTACTTGTCCCCAGGATCCCACAAGAGTTTCAAATGTCAGACCAAAGTGTACAAAGGAGTGGTCCAGAAGGTCAAAAACCCCCTACATATGAACTCCCTTCATTTCCTATTTGGCCATAAAACATGGGAGGTATACCATACCTAATAACCACCCCTTATAGGCCTATGCATGGGGTGAACATGCCACTCCCCAAAGGACCTTCGGGCTACCCTGTTAGGACCAATCAACCTCAAGTCACAATGCAAATTCCTAGTGGATCAGGATCCTCAGAACCTGTATTTGTACAGCAACTAAATACATGGAACCCTCATTGAGACCACCAATTTACAGAGCAAGGTCACTATATCCTCAAGGTCCACCTACTCCACAAATGGTACTTATCGATAATGAGGAAATGAGGATCCTGGTGGAAGTGCTAGGAAGGGGGGCCACGCCTCCAACATTTATGGGGAGAAACCAAAACTCTTCTAGAAGTAAACCCATCATGATCTCTAACTTAATCACCAAGTTCTTAGGGGAAGGAGACCCAGTCTCCCATATTGAGCATTTTGAATAGATCTGTGAGATGTTTGTGATATTGGAAATCTAGATAGGGTCAATTCTTTTGGCTTAAGCCTTGATGGGAAAGCTAGACAATGGCTTAGAGCACTGAGTCCAGAGGAGAAAAATCATTGGGACACATTGCAAAAGTCCTTCATAGTGGGGTTTTTCCCCAATGGACCCAAGTGGAGTCCACTCAACCATCTCTATGAGGTCAAGCCAAAAGAGATCGATTCTCTTCGAGATTATATTGCTAGAATCAAACACTTGAACTCTAGTTGTGAAACTCATGAGGGAATGAGTGATGCAGGACCATTACCATGCTTCCACATAGGTTTGTAGGACTGTAAGCTTCATGACTATCTTTTTACCATGAATCCCATGTCGTTCAAGTTGTGCAATAAGGTTGTTGTGCACTTAGATGACAACATGAAAGAAAAGGCTCAAGGAGAGAAGAACACATCTGCCTCCTCAGAAGTATCCCAGACCTAGAAGCCCACCACTTCAAGTGAAGTCAACAAGACAACCCCTCCTAGTATGAATATGGAGGAACTAGCTACTAACTTATTCAATCAAGTAAGGCAGCAATTGGAAGGAGGGATGGCCAAGGAAGGCCCTTGTAGTTCCCACCTATTCCCAAGTCACGATAATGTGTGGTATGGGATCTATATTGGGAACCATTCCACCAATGGGTGCCCTTGCCTTTGGGCAAGGCCAGCACTCTATTGTGCCCATTGTGCAAGATGGGGGAATCATGAGGCATCACAATGTTGATATCCTAAGATCATTCCCCAACCAATGTACTAGAAAACGGCCACCTCTTACTTTACCTACACTATCAAATCTGTCCAATCAGAGACAATTAGCAATCCAAGGAGCCACTTCTACCAACCAAGGGCAATTTAGGGCTCAAAATCCCATGTTATTCCCACCCATACTCGGACCTCAACCCCCACCACGAAGAATCACCCCAATGAATCAAGTATTGGGGGAGGAACTACCTAGGTATTGGCAAGCCTAAGAATGCAAGTCTTGATCTTTTTAGCATTGAGAGAGGCTGTGTCCTCCGTAGCCTTAATGTAATTACAAGTAATTTGTGAGCCTTGTTTGTACTACTACCCAAGGTAGTAATATCAAAGGAGGGCCTCTCTTTACCCTTTTCACTCGATCCTCCACTCACGATCCCTCACAAAATAAAATGTGAGTGTTTATTTAAAATTTAGAAGATAGTTTATTTAAAATGTAGAATGCATACTATCTATTTAAATGGTATGAAGTTTCCCTCTCACAGTGCTCTAGAGGTTAATGTCTCTAATGAAAAAAAAATATCATGTGCGATCTTTTCCATGCAGGGAGAAGGTTTCAACAAGGAGCACAATGGTGAAGGGTCCACAACTTCAGCACTATGTTCTCACTGAAACATTCCCCCTGCTGAGTAAAAATTGTATACAAGATTTCTTCTCATTGTAAATGTTGGCCTCTAGAGCATATGCATATGCTTAAAGCCATAAAACCATATGCATAAAGCTTTAAAGCTTTAAGCATATGCATATGCATATGCATCTGTTGCATAGCAGTAAAACCTTATGCATATGCCTATAGGCTCTATGAATCTATGTTTTTTGGATATTGGCTTTATGCATATGCTTCGAAAATATATGCATATGCATATGCTTAAAGCTTTTAAGCTTTAAGCTCATATGCATATGCTTAAAGCTTTTAAGCTTTATGCATAGGCATATGCATATAGGCTTGAAGCATATGCATATTCTCAAAGCTTTAAATCTTAATTGCATATGCATAAAGCTTTAAATCTTTAAGCATATGCTTCAAGCCTATATGCTTCCCCTCCCCTTCCCTTCAATTTTAAAATGAATGTATGTTTAATTAATTGAATTTGCAATGCCTATAGGCTTTATGTATGTATGTTTTTTGGATATAGGCTTTATGCATGGGCTTGAAGCTTTATGCATATGCACCAAAAAACATACATCCATAAAGCCGATAAGCATTGCAAATTCAATTAATTAAACATAGTTGTGCAGAGGTGTGGAGGTGGTTGAATGTTGTGGAGGATTAGTGCAAGTATGCGCGAGAAGGATGTTAGGATGCAACACTTTTTTAGATTGGGTTTTAGCTCACATAGTGTCGATATTACCATCAATATTTTCGTCTCGATATTAGCGTCGAAAAAGCCTTTACATTACTTGGTGAGGTTTTTTTATTTGATCTCAAAAATTAAATGCTTGTCCATGTTCTAGGTCTTAATAGAGTTTAAAATATGATAGCATGAAATTAATTATGAAGTTTTGAAACCTATGAGCATTGTTTTAGGGTATGTGTCCTGTTTTACTTGCACTGAGACCTTGTGGGTCCCATGATGTCGGTTTTCCATGGCCATGTTTGGCATCCATTCGCAAAATGGGATGAAAGTTGGTAGTCCTCTAATTCACGATGGTACAAAGATTCTTGTTAGGTAGTATTGCATTTGGTATAAGAAAAATACATTTTTAAAGGGTCCGTATCACTTTTTCACCATGCATCAAAAATATGTTTGAGTGGTCTTCTAGCCATGCAAATGGAGCCCGATGGCCACGATACTTTGCAAGGTGCTTAAAATCATCTATATTCAGGCCCATATAAAGTATCATGGCCATCGAATCCCATTTTCATGGTCAAGAATGAGCATTTCCTTGTTTTTGCCCATGCATCCTCTCTTATAATACAAAGAAATGCCTTGGTGGTCTTCTAGTCATGTAAATGGGACCCAATGGCCACTATAATTTACAAAGGTATTGCATCCCATGCAAAGTATCATGGCCATCAGGTCCCATTTGCATGGTCCAAAATGAACATTTACTTGTTTTGGCCCATGCATCCTACGTGATGGTACAAAAAAATGCCTCAGTGGCCTTCTAATCATGTAAATGGGAACCAATGGCCATGATACTTTGCAAGGGCCTTAAGCTCACTTAGATTTAGGCCCATGCAAAGTATCATGGCCATATGGTCCCATTTGCATGTGAACATTTCCTTGTCTTTGCCCATGTATCCTCTCTAATGGTACAAAAAAATGGGTGGTCTTCTAGTCATGCAGATGGGACCCGATGGAATGATACTTTGTAAGGTCCTTAAAACTACCTAGATTGAGGCCCTTGCAAAGTATCATGGCATGCAAATGGAACCCAATGTCCAAGATACTTTGCAAGGGACTTAAACTCACATAGATTGAGGCCCATGCAAAGTATCATGGCCATCGGGTCCCATTTGCATGGTCAAGAATGTACATTTCCTTACTTTTGCTTATGCATCCTCTCTGATGGTACAAAATCATCCTAATGCACTGGTGTAACGCTATGCTTTACACATCAAACTGTGTGACTACATGCTATGGAACCCTCATTAGCTCCATGACATAGATTAACATTTTATTAGATTATAAAATCCAATGCTCAAAGTCTTGTCTATAAAGCATGTCTTTGACGATGCAAATAAGATGCAAATATCGACTCTGGTAAATTTCTAAAACGTTTTTTGATAAAAATATCGATAAAATATAACATTTTCAATGATCAAACAAGATAGGTTAACTTTTTGGCATGTTTTGTTATCATGTAAGGATTTTGCAACACATAGTGTTGTAACGATCATGTGTAACCATTGTAGATGTCTTCAAGCTCATCAGAGTCTGAAGAAGAGACTAGTAGAGCAAATCTATAGCAACAAGTCTAGTGTGATTGTGCATGATGCAAAGGACAAATAAATAGACTATGCTACATATCAATAGCACACGTAAAGAGATATGGTCGCTTCGAACCTTTACCTAAGATGTAGTTGAACGATGAGGTAGAAGTCTTGTTTTAGCTTCTTTGTGAGTGAATTCATTCAATTCATTTCATGCAGTAAATTTTTGTGCTTGTATGTGACTTTCTTGAGTTGATTAACTAAATCTTTTCATGCAGGGAGATGAAATTGTTTCAGTCAATTTTGACCTAGGATATCAAAACTAACTAAGGGAAGATGGAGAGCCAGAAGAGCAAGATGGTAGAAGCATTGAAGAGGAGGATGCTTTGAATGAGGATGACATGTAAACACTGACTTTGATGCTCCTTCACCTCAAAATGAAAGAGATGAAGATGTGGAAGTGAATAGGGAGGATAATATGAGGTCTTAAAGAGAAGAGCTTGCGACATGAAGCAAGCACCATGTTGTATGAAGGGGCAAAAAATTCTCATGTTGCAGCCATTCTTTTGATCTTGAATTTGGAAGCAACCTATGGATGATCAACATACACTAGCATTACATCCCTCTTTCGGTAAGAATTTTGATGTAGTCTAAACTATAGTTTCATGCGTGTACTTCCTCCGATTCTCTTTTGCCTCGGAGGTCTTTCACCTCTGCAAGATGTAACTTGTGTCCTTGGATTTTAATAGGTCTCCAAGTGTCCCAATACTTTGCATGTCCAAATTGTGGAGACACTTTGTGCAGTCGACACTCAAAAGATATTTTAAAAGTGGTATTTGAGAAGCACATGCAGTTTCTTCCTATGGACTGTCCATATCAAGTGGATCCATCTTTTGGGGATGTAGAAATAGACCCTATTCCTCCAGTCATGAGATCTAATGATTGGGAGCAACTCTGGCATGACCCACAAGTCACAACACCTCCACCTGGCATGCAACATCTCATTTTACATTCTTCCTTACTAGAGACAATGTATGTATTCAAAAAGGTGTGTAAAATTTTGTGGAAACATATGATTGGGTATAGATACACCCCAAGGGCATGAGTTGACTTGAAAGTGATGAAAACCAAAAGAAGGCTTCTAGCTAAGACAAAACCGTGTCAGCAAGGTGATTGTACCAAAGGCACCTTGGGTGTTGTCAAAAGCAGAGATAAAGCGAGACTCCTCAGGATGTATCTTCCTTCACTTAGTCTTAGTCTCTCTTTATAGCTCTCAATCCTTGAGCTCTCTCTCTCTCTCCCTCTTTGTATCTACATCTCTCTCTTTGTTGATGTTTGTATTTGCATAGGTCTCTTTCTTGCCTGTTGATATTATGTTTCTACACAGCAAGGTGGAAGGCACAAAAGGTGGATTATCCCCGACAGAGGATTTTCTACCTCATGAAAGAGGATTTTCACGCACAATATGGGCTGGACATAGAAGGCCAGAATTTAAAGCTGTTAAAGGAAAGTGACGTCTCAGAACAATAATGGTTATCTATCTTCAATCACATAAAAGAAAATCAAGCATATCGGATTAAGTGCAATGGTATTTGGCTAGCACTTTTTGAGGACGTGATGATTTTTTTCAACAAGGTATACCAGAAGAGTCCTACCAACATGGAAGCTGGAGTTGCTTTTGCAAGGGCATACATGCTCCAGTTTAGCCCTGTGGTTTTGAATGTAGGCAAGGCCATGCATTTTGCTTAGACTGTTGTTGCTGAGGAGTACAACAATAAACTGAAAAAAGGGGGGTACTTTGAAAGCCATTGTATGCATTAGAAGCTGAAAAATGGCCCCTAGGCAATGTCTTGAAGGACAACATGGGGGGACACCTCCAAATTGAAAAAACTCCTTAGTCAACAATAGTAACAAGCAATGGCATTTTGAGTGTAGTTTGCATGCCACAAGGTGAGGCATTGAAGATTAAGGCATTAATTGAAGACATAGAAAGAAGAAAGGACACTACAAAGAATGCACTTGCAATTACACAAAAGACAATGGAGGAAGCAAAGATTAAGAAGATGAGCAATGAGAAAGTTGGTATAGTCCTCGATATTTTAAAAGAATAGGTTCTACTAGCACAAGCCAAGATGGCTTCCTTGCCACTTGAAAATTCCATTGAGAGATCCAAAGTTGAGGGGCAGATAGCAACAAATCAGTCAACATTGGAGTTTCTTGGAGGAGGATCATATGACTCTGATACTCTTTCCCTTATTGAGGTACTTTTATCAATTTTTGGGTTTCTTTATTTTGATTGTAATATGTATGTGTATATAAATTAATTGCAGGCTAATGTGGAGCTATAGTCTCACCTAGTGAATGAGTTAGAAGGGAAACACGCATTACTTCTGGAGATGCTCCACCAAGTGCAAGCAAGATGCCAAGCTTGCCTTTTCCCATCTGCTCCTTCTGTAATTACTAGTCATGCAGACAACTTAACTCATCCCCAAGAACCTATGTTGGTTGTGGAATGGCTTTCAATGTAGAGGAGAACCTGATGCTGGTAATGCTACCATGAAGACACACATACCACACCATTTTCTTTGCAACTGCATGCTCTATTGGTGGTGTATGCAGATATCTTGATTGTACTATGGCAATTCCAGAGACTACGCATTCCCACATAGCTTGGAGAGCAAGTAAATACATCATTAATTTTCTTTTACATATAATAGTTAGCATTTATTCTATGCTTTGTAGCATCTATTTCATGCTGGTTAGCACATGTTATATATGCTAGTTAGCATATGTCCATTTGTCCATTTAGCACATGCTGGTTATCATATGTTCCATACATAGTTAGCATATGATAGTTAGCATATGTTTTATGTTAGCAATTGCTAGTTAGCATATGTTGTATGCTAGTTAGCATAATTTGTATGCTAGGTAGCATAATTTGTATGCTAGGTAGCATGTTGTAGCTAGTTAGCATATCTTGAATGCTAGGTAGCATATCCTCAGTGTTAGCATATGTTCTATGCTAGATAGTAGATGTTTTGTGCTAGGTAGCATTTCTTTTGCATTAGCATATGTTCTCTACTAGATAGCATATGCTCCATGGTAGCATATGTTTTGTACGGAACTCTTTCTTACTTCAAGTATTGGTCATTGGATTGACATTTTTTGCAGATCCACCAATGTGCAACTCATCAAGAAAAACATATGATAGTAACATGTTTTCATCAGGGCAGATGGAGAGCATGCCTGTAGCAGCAGGTGGTCAAATGCACATGCAAGTAGGCAACGAAGACATATGTTCTGCTGGAAATTTGGCTGACATGAAGAATGTTGTTGATAGTTTGTGGGTTGGGTGTGGCGGGGTGAAGACATGGATGACTCATCAACTTCATTGCTGTAGCTGGGAATTATAGATAAGTTGAAATATGCAGAGGAGACAAAGGTGTAGCATGCATATATTGAAGAGATGTTGAATAATGCAACCGAGAGCCCCAGGAATTCGATACCACTACACAATATCCACCATATTGAAATGTAGCTCTCCCAAATTTAAAAAGGATAGATACCGCTTTATAGAATGCGCAATGTATTGAAGGGTAGCTCTCCAAGTTTAACAGAGATAGATGCCACTTTATACCACTACACAATAACCACCATCATTCAATCCCTGATTGTGATACTAGCATTAATGTCAAACCAAATTTTGTGGAAACTAGTATCAAACCCATCTCTGATATTGATCTCTCACCTCTTGTGGGAATCTTCAAGATAGATCTCCCTTGTCTTCTAGACACCATCTATTTTGTAGAACAAGGAATCTTCTAGATGCACTTTTGTTTACACAATTTTCTTGAGAAAGACATGCATGTATAAAGCAGAACGCTCGTGGTATGGGTGTAGGGAAAAATTGAAAGATTTAGCACGTCACCATCCTCAGATAAGGGCATAGGAAAGAAATGAAATAGTAGGCAATGATGAGTACTATGCACATCTCTTTGTGCAACTTTGGTGGTCATGGAAACAATGAAATGCTTCTGCTTTGACGAATCATCTGTTCAATAAATGCAACTTGCAATCTCATTTGTTCCATCCTGTGGTCTTCTCCATGTAAGCATGTTGTACATGAGAAAAATTAATGCTGTGAAAAATTGTGACAGGTATAGAGTGCATGTAAATAACACCTAATTTCTCCAAGAAGATAAATATCAATAACAATTAGTCAATACAGTCATCACCTGTGCTTCCTTTAATGAGGTCTACAAGTTGTCATACGATTCCACACCAGAAGGGTTCATTTACTGCAATGTTGTTTGTAAGCCTGCCACTTCAACATGAGCTCCTTTAGATTAATAGCATCAATCAGTCTCATCGACACTATAGATTTTTCTTCTTCCAAGACCCTCTCCAATGTACATAGCCTTTCCTTGAGGCTTTCCATCAATCCAAATACTCCCTCATTGCGATGCAGCTTGCAATTTGCACTCTCCATGTTCCTAGCCCATGAATCCATAGACAACATGGCCTTTTGTGGTTTTTGTCACACCAACCCCAAGATACCTACCATAAAGATTCAGCTGTGTTGTTAACTTGGGCTGCCCAAACTAGAGAGCCACGGCCGTATCTCACGACCTCCTTATGCATGCTTGCACCCTTCCTTGATGCAGGATTTCCTTGTAAGCGAAGCATCCCATGCTCTTCATGCTAGTCTGCTACAGCTCATCATTCATCTCCACTTCCATGACTCTCCTTATCCTCACAGAGCCGATGGAGCTCACGCCTCTCTTCATTAGACGTTTTGGTAGTGGACTTGGATTTTCCCTTTTTAGAGTATTTATCTCGGGCACTGGATCTTCCATCATCATTGCTGGTGTCAGAGTCGGTCATGCCATCCTCGATGTCAATGGCTGTCGCATGAGCAACACTGAAGGTTTCGTAATTGCTAATCTTTTTCATGTCTTTGCAGATTTTCTTCGTTATTCCTGCAATGAAACAGGTTGTGATTATTCCAAGTTGATTTAGTTTAGCTTCCACATGTCATTTTATCTATTTTAGTTAGATGTGCCATTGATGTCTGATAATTTGGTGCAAAAAAAACATAGGATTAAAAGAAGTAGAAAGGACTTCGCAAGAAAATCTTCCAAACAATTGCGAGCTATCAAAAGTTCCATCTTGAACCTTTGACACCATCATCGATTTATATCGACGACTCCTTATTTAAAGAATGGACTGAAAGATGTAGCTCCATGATTCATCAACATTCCAAATCAACAACAACTACAAAAAAAGCAAGTTTTCACTAACAATTATGTAAGCAAATAATTTGCAGGACTTGTCAAAAATACATTAAGAAGCTAGACATAAATATCGGCAAGCGCAATTTACATATGTTGCGAGGCGAAGTGCAAGAATTACTCGATACCAAAGCAAATATAATATCTTGCTACTGCATCGAGTTGTTGTATTATGGGTTCAATGTCTCATTGATCGCTTGATTGCATTGGATAAGAAGATGGGTGCTGACATTTTAAATAAATCCATGGTCGAGTTTGGATATGGACACTTGAATAATGAAAACCCGTTGTCAATTGAAAAGGTAACTAGACTAGTGGCGCCTGCTCTACCAAACAAACTATATGGACCAAGAATGGATCCATTCGCCAATAAAAATAAAGATACACAACCTAGTAATGAATAATTGTACCCAAAAGCCTAACTATTTACTTTTATTTTTAAAACAACAACCATGATATAAGTGCTTCTTTGTTGTTGCCTTGCCAATCCAGGTAGCAAACCCACCCATGATTGAGGACGACGATCTATGCCCGATGAAACGGCTTGCAATAGTGAAAACAATCATGTGATCTATCATATAACTTGCAAGCATAATGGGAAAAAATACATCGGCCACACCAATAATCTGGTGACACGAATTCAAACTCACGAACATCGGCTACCAGCCAAGATGAAGTTAGACATAGAACAATATGTATTTTTTGATCAAAATTTTGATGTGCACATTCTAGCGAAAATAGACAATGTAGACAAGGCAATCACATTAGAAAGAAATGCATAATTGACTTTGATATGATCGAAAATACAGGATATAACAATCTCAAAGGGCACCCTCCTTGCAAGAAAAAATTATACTACTTAAAATGCTGACATATTATATAAACTGTCCATATGAGTTTTGAAAACTAATTTTCCTTTAGCGTTTGACATGATTGTGATTGTTTTTCTAATTTTCATGATGGTATTTTAAATCCTTAGTGTTATTGGCTTTTTCTTGTTGATGTTTTGCATTCTAAATGGCAATAACTACAACCGTCATTCTGATTTTCTTGATGATGTTTTGAATTCTAAATCGTTATAACCATTGTTCTAAAATTCTTAATGATATTTTCAATCCTAAATCATATTGACTTTTTCTTAATCATGTTTCAAATTATAAATGGCAAGGACTATAATCATCATTTGTATTAACTATAACCGTTGTTCCAATTTTCTTGATGCTATTTCTAATTCTAAATCGAAACTGGTATTAGATAACTACAATGCAGGAAAATGAAGCACCCCACTTCTCCCACTAGATAAACATAGATTAATTTATGGCCAATTTGGTCATGCATTACTAGTTTGATTAGACATGGAGTCGCTTTACATTCACTCAATAACCTAATCCAAGGATTTGATGAGGTTATCCTTCTTAGAGTATATATTCACAGGTTGTTTCTATTAGCTGGTTGTGCCATAATTGGACCATTATTGGCCAAGTTCTTGTCGAATATTTCCTCAGGATATTAAGAATCCAACACACCAATTTCACCATTATTTGGAGCTTCAACTTGTCTTTGGGTGTTCCACTTCTTGTACAACATTTGGTTATTGTGAGTGAAAAAGCAATTTATCAATACTTGATAAATTTTTGCAAAAAGATGAAGCAACATGGAGGGAGAGAGGCGGTTATTTGATAGGCTTTTTAGCATTTGTTAAAAACCCTAATTTAGAACCATTGCATTTTCATCATATTAATTGTGTTAGATATGTACATGTGGCTCAAGGAGAGCTTAGCTTTTCATTTGATAGCACAATGCTACCTGCCTAAAAGTTTAGTAGGTTGTGTTGAAGATTAGTAAGTTCACCATACCAATTCCCTATTCACTCCCTCAAAATCCCACCACACTATAGGGTAAAGGGGCCACTAAAGAGGTGGGTGCCTTTAAAAAGTTAGCAACCCCCCCAATAGGGAGGCAAGTGTCGCCCAGTACTCCTCAGAAAAAGATGACGTGTCAAACTATCCTTTCACCATTTGTTGGACAAACAATAACTTAGTATTGGCCATTGGCTCTCATAGTTTTTAACATTCCACAATTTTTTTGGAAAGTTAAAAAAAAAAAAAAGCTCACCTAAAAACCCGTGGTAGCTTTGAATTTGAATTTGGAATTCATGAACGCCATATCTGCCATGGATTGGTGCTAAAAAGTTAGCCCTCCATAGTACTGGCCCCCTTAACCTAGTTTGGTCTTAGCAATGACAGACACTCTTGCATCAGGTGGCAAGAGGTCTGTGCGCGAGTCTCTGAGTAACCTGTGGGCGTGACGATAACCACACCTATGAGTGGGTTAAGTAAAGGGCAAAAGAAAGTAGTTCATTTTGCCCTGAGTCATGGCTTGATGAGCGGCTCTAAGTCATGGCCTGATGAGACGCCTTTGCAGATGATAGCTCCTAGCAACTTATAGGGCAACTACCCTCATGGAGTTACAGGAATAACTTAACCTTTAAAAAGCATGAATTATTAGGAGCTTTTTTAGGAAACTCTCTGGCCCTTACGATCAATCCAAGATCAAGGGTTGAAAATGGTACATGTGGCTCAAGGAGAGCTCAAAAAACCCAAACGTAAAAAAAAAAAACAAGTTGAATAAAGTTCAAGTGGCCTTCCTTGGAGATCCAAAATGAAAAAGAAGACGAATGGGGGACAAAGAGAGAGAGAGAGAGAGAGAGAGAGAGAGAGAGAGAGAGAGAGAGAGAGAGAGAGAATTACTCATAATTAAAAAGGAATGATGTTAACTAAAGGTATCCAAAAATCGAAACAAGGTGAATGATATCTATCATTCAAGAGGCCTTTCCTGTAACTACGAAAGTAATGTAAAGAAGACAACGAGCGCCATAAAGAAATGCCACCTCAACAATCTTGTCTGTTAAAACCTTATTAACGTCAGATAACTGAGGCATGCCAAACCCAATCAAATATTTCCACGTGGGCAAGCATAAAAAAAGAAATATTTTACCTTTGGAAGGAGAGGAATCGTTCCTATATACCCTTCCCACACAGGTCAAGCCAAAAAGGGGATTTGTGTATTTTTACTTGGCCAGCACTGAAGCGTTTTATGAAACTCTAAAATCCTGCGAAGCCATGTGGCACATTCAAAGCCGTTAGATCAATGGACCTATTATTAGCAACTTACAATAGCCTATACTTAGCAGCTGGCCAAGCATTCTAGTTAGTTTCTAGTGCAAAGCCGTCACTAAGACGTGCATCTACCGGAAAACCGTGGTGGTGCAAGCGAGAGAGAGAGAGAGACAAGGGGGGCGATGGTAACAAGAGACCTAGGAAGGGTTAAGTAAAGGGGAAAAAGAAAGTAATTAATTTTTAACCAGTGTCCAAGCTTATGCTCCATCTTCCATATTTTGCTCTTTTTCTCTCTGCAAATTCCATTGCAACAGCTTCAATTTCCTTCCAAGCTCTGTAGGCTTTTTCCCACAAATGAATTTCCTCATTCGGCATCCTCCCGCTCTTTGCAGCCTTGCAGTTCCATCCCAGCACTCCTCTGCACGAATTTATCGTCCTCTCTATGCTTCTCGGGTCAGCATATGGATTCTGAAATCCCAACGCACCAAGGATCACGCAACGGAATCTCTTACTGAGGATGCGGAAACTTTACAGCTTGCGTAGAAGCCTAACATGGTTTCGGCTGCAGTTTGCAAATGAAGACAAAGGATCTCCAACAGACGTAAGGGGCAAAGAGGGATTGTAAAGCGACTCACTATGAAATCTGGTACTGTTGCTCCCGAATGTTTTGGTGCTGTTCGTTCGTCTCCTTTCGTTTATATAATTCTATTGGGTAGGATACATTGGGTGAGTAGCACATACCGCCGCCTCTGTCTGTCTTATATAAATATGCTATTTATTTTCACGGAAATAACGCCAAATACTGGCATAAGAACATAGTCAAGAACTCTACATATATCTGAGGGATTAAGCTCTTTAGATAATTGCAGTTGGACTCTGCAACAACACTAGAAGCTCTTCGCAGGGACAGTGTCGTATGGTTGTTTGTTTTGCCGAATGAAAAACACAGCGGGAACCATATCGCTTTAACCATTTATGTCATAGTGTTTACAAGCGGAGCCCAAATATCATGTTTGTGAGATTATTTGCAGTACAGATAAACCAAATGGCAACAGTGACATTTTGACCATGCTTGTAAAAGCTGTGGAATTGAGTCTGAAGAAGAAGCGTCATTAAAATAGCTCCAGGTAGACATTGAGGCGTTTTGCATATATAAGCTGGCTGCCGTTGCATTCCGATACCCCTCTTATCTTAAATT
This sequence comes from Dipteris shenzhenensis, assembly GCF_047967505.1. Lineage (NCBI taxonomy): Eukaryota > Viridiplantae > Streptophyta > Polypodiopsida > Gleicheniales > Dipteridaceae > Dipteris > Dipteris shenzhenensis. Next base: position 38,620,968 of record NC_141598.1, on the reverse strand, counting down.
TTAATCTGGACGTCTCTTGCTGGCATTTGCTAGCGCTAGAACGGTAGCTACTATGGCTAAAACAAGAGAGCACACAAAAATAAAACCAGAGCAACAAACAGACTATCGGTCCCAATATCATATTAAGATTTTACAGGCTCAAGAAACCAAAGTTTTTTATACCGACTGATGATGGCTTGTAGACGTCAAAAGTTTATCATAACCATTATTTTTAAAGATTCTAGTCTACAGTCTATGCAATAGGCTGTCTGGCATCTAATGACACGTAGACGTTATTATACGTAAATTGTACTGCAGGTTTCTCAAAAGATGAAGAAATTGCCAGTGCAACGGGGAGTAGGACAGGTGCTTCTCCTAATAGTGGACCACTAGATTTTATGAGCAATCCTGGGGGTCCAAAAGAGTTCTTGAAGAGGCTAATAGATAGTGAGGCTTTCAATGCAAAGCTGCAGAGTTGGTTAGAAGAAAGACTGTCGATTCAAACGAATGGACGGGCAGAGATTGGAGCACCTTTCCGATTGGATGAACTTCGACAATTTGATTTTGCGCTGGAGGGTGTGCTATTTCAGCAACTACGTAGGATGCCTTCCATCCATTTAGCCTCACTGGCAGCGTCTTCTGAAGCAGACATATGCCTTGCTGTGGAGGACTTCTTACATGCCAGTGCCAAAGGCTTATGGGAGGCTTTCTGGGGTGTAGATATTGCTTTTCCATTCTTTGTCACTGGTTCGCATGGGTTTTGGAAAAGTGCACACAGGGAGAAGAATCCTTCAAGAAAATTCAAGGGGCCTCATTGTGCAGCTCTTGTAGGGAAGAATTGTGGAGGTTATGCTCCATGGGAGCACATATCAGAGTTTGTTTTGTTGAAAGCTGATCTTGCAAGTCCATCTATGCTGAATGGGCTTCTTCCCAATCCTGCAATTGTGGGTCAAGCTATATTCTATGCATTGCACATGCTTCTTTCTCGAAAAATGGCCCAGTCAAATTCTGCTATTTGCATGAATTCAGATACCGCGTATATCCTGCTCGTTAACTCCCAATGTGGAAGTGTAGTACGAGTGAAGGGTAATATCAGTCAAATGGATACAGACACTACCAGGGTTTATGAAAGTGCGGCTGCATGGGTGCAGGAACATGCAGATCTCGCTGTTTCTACAGTGGACCAAGTTTGGAACCATTTTGGTAATGCGAATTGGGGTGATCTTGGGGCTCTTCAGTTGCTTCTGGCTACATTCCATTGCATAGAACAATGCACAGGCTCTTCAAATAAGTCAATCACTGAATTGGCGACAGATCACAATACTCGCCTACAGCGGAGAAGGATTGAACGCCGTTTTCTAGAAGTCAACGAGGCTGGGAGTGATTCTGTTACTCATAGCCCTTGTCAGAGTCATCGAGAGGTTAGTGAAATTGAAGAGGTTACAGAACCAGAGATTGTGAAGGAGCTAGAGCGTATGAAGCTCGAGTCAGGAAACATCCTTTGGTTGGAGGATGTTCAGTGGCAAAGGGGATTTAAGATACATGAAGATCTGGGTGATGGTAGGCATTCTGTTTACAGCGCCACTTTGTTAGATGAAGCAAGTAAGCTTTTGAACGTTTATGTTGGGGCTCATCCTTCTCAGTTGGAGCCTTCGTGGGAGGACATGAGTACCTGGTATCTGGTACAGCGGCAGACACGTGTTTTGAATCTAATGAAACAGAGAGGAATCTCCAGCAAGTATGTACCCCATCTTGTGGCCTCAGGAAGGGTCTTACATCCAGGTTCTTGTAAAAAACAAAGTCCAGGTGGTCGCTGTGATCACCCATGGTGTGGAACACCTATTCTTGTCACTTTTCCTGTAGGAGAGTCCTTAAGCATGATTGTTGAGAGGGATGGGGTGTTTACACCCGAAGAGGCTTTAAGATGCTGCCGTGACTGTCTCTTAGCCTTGCGAAGTGCGAGGTTGGCTGGCATTCAGCACGGGGACCTAACTCCAGAACATGTATTACATGTGATGGGAGGTCAAGGTGAGAGTTACTATGTTTTAGTTGGGTGGGGTCATGCTGTTCTTGAAGACCGGGACAGCCCCGCTGTCAGCTTAAGATTTTCTTCCACCTATGCTCTGCAAGAAGGAAAACTCTGTCCTTCTTCCGATTGTGAGAGCTTAATTTATATTTTTTACTTCTTATGTGGGGGAAAGTCACTGCAATTTGACAGTATTGAGTCTGCTTTACAATGGAGAGAGAGGTCATGGGCTCGAAGGGCAATCCAACTCCAATTAGGGGAAGTCGCTGCTGTTCTAAAAGCGTTTGCAGATTACGTGGACAGCCTTTGTGGGACTCCTTATGCTGTTGACTATGATATTTGGTTAAGGAGATTGAACAGGTTTGTTCCTGGTGGGGATCCAGGGAAGAGAGCAGAGCATAATACAACAGTTATGAGGGATGATGATGCAGCAGAATTATCAAGAACATCAGGAGCCTCCCTAAGTTGAGGAATACCTGTTATGAAATATCTTAAAATACTGCTTGGTCGATTTTATGGGCACAGCTGGTGCCTGTGGTCTACCAGCATGGGTTGCTATCTTTACTCCAATTCATTGCTGATTGGGAAAGCTGGGAGCTTCCTGAACTCCATGAAGGCAGTCACTCAGGTGTGTGCTGCTGTTATTTTGCGGAAGCGCTCCTGCCCATGGTCTTGGGGCTGTTAAGTTTCACACAGGAGAGACACGAAGTAAATGCAAGAGGTGTTTATGGTTAACAAACCCATAGTGCATTGCAGCTCTGTGAGCCTTTTGGTAGTATCAGAGAGCAGACCAGATATGATCTAGAGCATACAAGGAGTACTTGGAAAGTGTTATCAAGTTTGTTGGCTACTATTTCAGGTAATCATATCAATTGCTTACAGTTCCTGCTTCGTCTTGTTGGATGCTAAACAACATATTTAATCCTGAACTTCAATGCCTTGAGCTTTTATTGAAAATTTTCCATAGATAAAGGATGGTCTCCATTAGATATCTTGTGATAGCAGGTAGTAGAACCTTGAAGTGTCAATGTAGATCTTTACATACAACCCGAGTGGTTAAACAGTTGCCTCTGGGGCTAGCTGAGGCGCTTCACATGCAAGACAGACAGGAAATATGGTAAAGGGAGACGCATTGTATATTATACCATTTCGAGATAGCAGGTGTGTACTTGTGTACTTGCTTATGATTTTCAGTTGTATTGTCTTCTGAGATGGCAATTCCTGTTCTATATTTCTGTTTTTAATCCTTGTAGAAGTATGGCACTCAAATGCTTGTTAATAGAATCTAACGTTTTCCTTTGCAAAAGTTACTATGCTTAAAACTGCATGTGTCAAGCTTTTCTAAATAAAACCAGTCTTTAATCCTAGGTGACTGCCAAATTCTTTTAATCTCATTGCCATACCTAGTTGTCTCTAAATTTAAAATGTACCACAAATCTTTGGGAATTCTTAAATCGGAGATGCCATGACCCTTTTAGAAAACGTACCCACATGATTGCCTATACATCAGCTGGATTTAGATGCTCGTCTAGGAGAGACTAAAATGAAATTGTTTAGTCTTCACAAGCAGTTGCAGCTTGAATGAAGATGTTTTGGACTACATTTTGATTAGCCTTCTCCTTTAGTGCTAGCCTTTGTTATGGCTGAGTTTGTTCTTCACCTCCGGAGTGCTGACAGAAACTTAGTACGAAGACTTTGTATAAATGGATGCTGAGGTATGTGTGGGTGTGTGGATTTGTATACTATGGTCTACACCCACTGTGGGGTGCTGATGATGTCAGTGGGGATGTCATAGTAGCTAATCCCTGCTATGCGTGATGGAGTTTATGGTTTTTAACCTTATGAGTGACTATCATGAGATTGAAACTGCACTATGTTGTTTTTTTAGAGGATGAGTTTGGGCATGTTCCTGGATTCATCTATGTATATATGATTGTCTATACATCTTCTTGGTAGTTGATGTTTAATTGTTTCCTTGCTTTATTTTTGATTGCATTAAATGTGAAATGTTAAAATTTTGCAACGAGAAAGAATGATTACCTTTTAAACAGTCTTAGGGGTAGATCCCTTTGATGGGGTTAAGGGGCAATTTGGCATTTTGGGACACACCTCAATGAATATGACAGTATGTCATCGGTTGATCTCCCACCGTGTACAAATTTGCACATAGCGGGCAATTTTTGGCGAAGTGTCCCAAACGTTTGCATACATAGCATGCATCCGGGAAGGGGTTGAATCTAACATGTATAGCAAAGCTGACGCCATTTCACATCCTGAGGTTGATGAACTCTGGGATTTCCTGGGTCCTGTCATAGAGAATCCAGACTCTTTTCCTGTTAGTCGGCTGCCAGGAGGCCGAGGGGATTTGCAGAACTCTTCCCAACGTTGCTGCAAGGCTACCAATCTTGTTACCAAGCCAGGATGGCAGGCTCGGGAACCCAATCTAAATGGGACAGTCATGTAAGAGGAATCTGTCGATGCTGAGCTCCGGTGACCACGGAGTGATGAGAAAAGGGCCCTCGAAAACTGGAACGCGCGTCCCGCCAGTTCTTCCCTGATCTGCTCTGAGACACATTGAACAAGAAAGAAACCTTTCCCAAGGAATCACGTTGAGTAGCAACTCGCAGGCAGTTCGCTCTCAAAGAGCATGAACTCCTTGAACTCTTCAAACGAGGGGATGCGGCCTGTGAAGAAGAAGTACTGGCCCCCCCTCGCCAACCTTTCCAACTCTGGGCGGACCTCTTCCACGTCCAGTTCACACACCACCCCATGCGCTTTTCTTGATTCAAACCATGGCCTGTGCTCCACCTCCTTGGCACGTCTGTTTGCCTCAGCTTGTAGGATTCGCTGAACATCTTCTTCGGGTAGCGGGGAGAAGCCACCTTGCAACTTCTTCGTCCGTCCCATCTTGAGCTTTCTTGGTTATGTCGTCCATCGGAGCAGAATCATTATCCTGGCCTCAGCAAGAGGCCCCTCCGCTCCACCTCCGCTCATAGCCTTCCCTCTAAGAACCTCGTGCCTCGGGGATTCACTTTGTAGTCTCTTCACCAAGACCTTTGCCCCATGCGCGTTCCATGTGTCCACCATGCACCAGTGGGGGGGGTTGGCCGCTCCCTACGCAAGGAGGGGGACCTAGCGTTCTCTCTCCCCTTAGCTGTGAAAAAAAATTAACACATTTTTCTTCTAGTGGAGTTATAGAAAGCCTATGGGGTTTTTTACATAAACACCTTGGCTGATATGTAATGGTGATTAGTGTTGTATCCAACTATGGGCTTAACCCACCTAGTTAGGGGGAGGTTAGGCCTCCTTGTGACCCCACAAGCCTCTTGCATCGGCCCACTAATCCCTCACAAATCCTCTCCTAATCCATTCCTTAGGAGGCCCTTTGAGACCCGATTTGTTCCCTATTGAAAAATGTCTACTCTACTTTGGCTTATCTTACATAAGGTACTCTAGACAAGTTCACTGGATGGGAAAGGATAGGAAAAGGAGAAGGGAGATGCAAGAAATGCCTAGGACATAAGGAGGACATGTTTCATCATTTCCTATCTTATTCCCATGCAAGAAGCATGGGAAAGTGCTTAAGGTCAAAGGAGAGCCTGTTAGCTAGAATGCTATACTCCTTGGGGATGCAGTTAAGTCAAGTGGGAAGAATGGTCCTCTGTTAAGTGGGAAGAATGGGAAGAGCCCATTAGCTAGAATTCTATACTCCTTGGGGATGCTATACTCCTTGGGATGCAGTTAAGTCAAGTGGGAAGAATGGTCCTCTTCTTTTGGTTAAGTCAAGTGGGAAGGATGCAGTTAAGTCAAGTGAGAAGAATGCAATTAACTCAAGTGGGAAGACTGGGAAGAGCCCATTAGCTAGAATGCTATACTCCTTGGGGATGCAGTTAAGTCAAGTGGGAAGAATGGTCCTCTTCTTTTGGTGAAAACAATGCCGGTTTTATTACATGGTTGGTTAGACCAGTCACAAAAAAGCACAAAAAATATAATTGGGCCATCTACGAGGGACTAGCCGCTGGTGGTCTACGCGAAACATAGTAGGATCATCACACAAATGAGTATATCACGGCTAACATTGGCCAAAGAAGAAGTTATCAAAAAATCCTTACGACTAACAAAGACACTCATATCTTGAAGGAAAAATTTTACCTCGACCAAAGCACAATTTTCTCAGCTTCTTGCATGCAACTCACGATGAATATCCATCAAATTTCTATCCCCCCATAGGGATAAGAAAAGCCTCCCCTAAGAAGGGCCCAAAGATCCATCACTGTAGAATTGAACCCATGCGGGTCCCCCCGTACCTGTTGCCTTCCACCTACTATTGAACCCTATGATCTAACCAACTCCACGCCATGGTTTCGACCCACCTCCAAGTCCTACAAGCTACAACATAATCAAGTGTGTTATCCCTTTGATCAAGAGGCACATACGCTAGTTTAAATGAACTTCTTATTTTCCTACAAACTAGGAGCCAATTTTGCAAGATCTTCCGAAGAAGAAATCTCCCCTCTTCAACCTGATAGCCCCTCCAAATCTTTGAAAATTTGTTCTTCCACCACTCGAGCCTCCATGTTAGCTCCACTTGTTGTTCAACAATGGATACCAATGCTTCGTCTCGTAGTAGTAATCTGTATCCGTTCTAGCATCTACCCTTCTGAGCTCTACGTTGCCTCCCATTATACATTGTTTTGCTCTCCATGTTGGTGAGGATTATAAAATTCATTGGCTAGCCCTAGGGATACTCCTCAAGACCTCCCACAAGACAAAAACTTCTATTTGATTGAGGTGAAAAAAGTCCTGCATAGATTCTAGCTATTTCCAATCACCCACTCTCTCCTCCCACAATTGTCTCTAGTTACAAACACCTTTTCTCTGCAAGCTAAGGTGCACACAGATCCTCTTATCTCCTAGCTTGCACATAGAGTTCACGTATAATATGTCCTTGGAAATCCAAATGTACCATAAAGAAGAATGTTGACCCATGGGGATTATGTGTAATAAAAGCAGTGTGGATAATCATAGCTTGGGATTGGGTGCAATAGAAGGATGATGACCCATTGGGATTATATATAGGGGAATGGGCCGGGTGAGGAATTTTTGCAAAATAAAATACCTAGAATTTGGCAAGCGAGTGGAGGTCGTGAGAGATTTTCGAGCACTTTTTGACTATGAAAGGTCAACCCATCCCCTCACATGGAAGTTGAGAGGGAGGGGTTGACCAATGGTTAGCTTAAGTGTGGGCGAGTTAGAGGATAGCGTTATCAGCTAGATGGTCTAAGCATTCTTTTTGCTTGGATGAGTAGAGGAGTGGGACTCTATGAGACAATCCGCAAGGATGATTCTATAGAATGGTGCATGATATGGGGCTATTCTAGAGCATGAACTAAATCTCAATCCAAGGGTGACCTTGTGCAATAGAAGCAATGTTCCTTTCCCCCAAGATGTATAGCCTCATTCACAACGGTTCCAACTGCTTTCTACATGTTCTGCATCTATCTCCCCACCTCTGAGGGGAATCTTTGCGGGGAGCAGCTCCATACAACTCGATATGTCTAACGAGTCGCACTATACGTCAATCCGAATCGCATCCAATTGGGTGATCGTCTTTGGGAGGGATCTAATACTCTTAGAGGTGATGCATCCTTGACACTCAATGTTTGGATCCATACTTGGACTTTTACAAACCGAATCTCTCCAATTCAATTGAGTCCGCGCTTGTCAGTCCGGCTCAATAATCGGGGGCTGACTTGTGGAATATGAATACGAGGGATCCATGGATACTCTTGTGCGGCGATTTCGATTGACTCCAAGAGATTTTCAAGCCACACTATCAAGGGTGAGAGTGGATTGGCCTATTAGTACTGATGTGGTTTGCAACCTAGACTTTCGAGGTTGGGTGAATAGTAAAGGGAAACAACTCCACAAGATTTCTCTTTAGGATTTTGTGCCTCAAAATGGACTCTAGTATGTCTTCTCATACTCAGCTTCAGTGGAGACGTTGGGCACCGAGACATATCATGAAGGCGTGGCAAGCTACACCTTCTCCCAAATGTAATTTTTTCTTATGGAGGTTGGTGACTTGTAAGTTGTCCAGGCTTGGCAAGTGGCGACGCATCTCTCTTGTCTACTCTCTTTGCAAGCTAGCTTTGGAATCCCACTTTCACCTCTTTTGGGGTTGTGTGGTGGTGAGGAGAGTTTGGTGGGCGATTCAAAGGTGGCTGCATCGAGCCCAATTGCTTGTTTGTCTTTGTTGGAAGTTTGCTCTGCTGGGAGATCGTGGCAAAGTTTGATTCGTGTTTGGGATATCATATGAAGAGTGGCTCTTTAGTTCATATGGAAAGTTCACAATGCTCTGATTTTCAAAGGAGTGCCACTTCAGGATGATATGACTGCTAATCTTAGGTATGAGGTTTTAGCGGTGTTGGGGTTTTATAGTGCTAGGTGGCCTGAAGTGCTTATAGCGTTTTGAGCGCTTAGCGCATCTACTTAATCGTATTTCCACTTTTTTATAATTTAATTAATTTTCCACGCAAAAAAATAAAAATAAACAAGGTGAATGATATACATCTAACATTCATTAGGCCTGTGGTGGGTGAGTAAAATGCTTAAGAGAGAGCAAAAATTGGAGGCATGAAAAGGAAAGAGTGTACAAAGAGTAGTAAATGCAAATGGTCCAAAAGTCAACGATGTGAATTCATTCATGTGGCTTGGAGAGAGAGAGAGAGAGAGAGAGAGAGAGAGAGAGAGAGAGAGCGGGGGGGGGGGTTGCCTAGAGAGAAGAAGAAGAAGAAGAGAGAGAGAGAGAGAGAGAGAGAGAGAGAGAGAGAGAGAAGGGGGGGGGGGCAGGCCAAAGAGGACGAAGTCACTAAATGTATGTACTAAAGCCTATTACAAGGAGCATACTTGGACCAATCATCTTAGATTTAAGAAAAATATCTCAAAAATACCTATTTTACCTTTGAGAAGTTCCCTATACCCTTTCAACGGCAGGCCAAAAAGAAATGTCTAAAAAATGTCTATTTTACCTTTGGGAAGCAATGTTCCCTATACCCTTCCAAAGGCAGGCCAAAAATGTTGAAACCAATCGTAAGCTGAACCTTGTGCAAATAGGACCCCCCAGCGTGAAAAATCAATTAATTAGTTACGGGTGTGTGTTGGGGAGGGGCCATAAGGAATAATTAAACTCAAGGGGAGGTGTATTCATTAAGATTAAAGAGGGGGGAGGGAGAGAAGCTTACGTGAGATGGGAAGGGGGGAAGTATTAAAGAGAGAGGGGGGGACCACATGAAGGGCATTAATTGGTAGAGGGATGAGGGACCATTTTATAATATTACTATAAGGAAAGGTTACATGAAATTACTTTAGAGCTTAGTGGTAGGGCTCACACGTGAGAAGAGAAAGGTTTTGAGTTGATCCTTTTCTTGAAAGTTTGGGAAAGCCCCCTTGGACATAGTATATGCCTTAAATTAAGGCATAGAGAAAAGTAAGCTAATCAAAGCAAAAATAAAGTAAGCCTTAGATAAAGATAGCTTAATTAAGCCTCTAATGGATCAAAACAAACTAATTAATTGGTAGGGAGCATAGATGCGAATAGGGAGCATAGATGCGAATTTGGAAGCAGTCGTAAGCTGAACCGTGGGGATTATGCGCAATAGACCCACCCGCAATGGTGCGAATTTGGAAGCAGTCGTAAGCTGAACCGTGGGGATTACGCGCAGTAGACCCACCCGCAATGGTGGAAGCAGGCATTGATGAACAGTGGCGATTACGTGTAATAAACGCAATGTTAGTCCTTTGAGGAAGCAATCACAGCTGCTGCTTCTCCCCTTGCGTCTCCTGCTTGAGCTACTGCTCCTCCCCTCAGCTCTTACTCTCCCTAGAGCTCGGTAAGCTAACATTTGGCGAGCGCATTACGACAAGCTCATAGCCCCTTTTAAAGGGAAAAATTCGAACTGCCAACTGCATCATGCCTGGTGTTACTTTCAAGGTTGCAGATCATCCTGCTTCCGTCGTTACTACTTTCTGCAGTAGTCCCAGCAAGCACTACTTGGCTCTTCTTGAGGAATACAAGCAAGAAAGGTGCAGGACAGTCCTGCAGGAAAGCAAGTGGAAAGACGTCGACTTTTGCCCGAAACCCAATCGCTTTGTGCACGGAATTTTGGATGCCTACAATCGGCAGCACAATCTCGTGATTCGGCCTAATGATGTATGGATGGCAATTGTGACTCAATTCGGACTTTACGTGAAGAAAAATGCAGAGGCCTTGAGGTCCATGTTTGTGGAGAACGAGGGGAAGAAGGAGCTCGCAGTTTACGATATCGCAACGTTATTGTCAGTTGACTATGGCAAGTTGGCACAACAAATGACCAAGGAGCTAAAGAAAAACGTCAAGGACGGCAGCATCTGCGATTGGATTCTTCCCAATTTCTCCACCACCACGGATGATGACACCATCCTTGGTAGTGTGGCCTTGATGGCAACAATGAAGAGTTACTTTAGCTACAGGTTTTGTTTGACGTGTGGGATCCCTCAAGTCACTGTCGCAGGCGCTTCATGGGATTGGGAAGCTATTCATAGCCGTATAGACAAACTTGAGAATTATGGCACAGTTTGCACCAAGTGGGCTCGCATGCTCAAGACGATCACAACCCAGCTGCTACAAACCAGCAAGGGAAATATTGACAAATTTGATGCCAACCTTTCCAACTCTAGGCAGACCTCTTCCACTTCCAGTTCACACACCACCCCATGCGCTTTTCTTGATTCAAACCATGGCATGTGCTCCACCTCCTTGGCACGTCTGTTTGCCTCAGCTTGTAGGATTCGTTGAACATCATCTTCGGGTAGCGGGGAGAAGCCACCTTGCATGTTCTTCGTCCGTCCCATCTTGAGCTTTCTTGGTTATGTCGTCCATCGGAGCAGAATCATTATCGTGGCCTTCAGCAAGAGGTGGGACATGGGTCTCCTCTGCTCCACCTTCTCCGCTTATAGCCTCCCCTCTAAGAACCTCGCGCCTCGGGGATTCACTTTTCAGTCTCTTCACCAAGACCTTTGCCCCATGCACATTCCATGTGTCCACCATGCACCAATGGGGGGGTTGGCCGCTCCCTACGCAAGGAGGGGGACCTTACGTTCTCTCTCCCCTTAGGTGTGAAAAAAAATTAACACATTTTTCTTCTAGTGGAGTTATAGAAATCGGCGGCCCATGGTTGTAAGACACGTTAAGACACGACACGTTAGACACGCTTCAGACACGAGTGTCTAAAGTGTCTTAAAGATAAGACACGTAAGACACGTGATTGTAATAATAAATATTTAATTAATATATGTTCAAGTATACAAGTGTACAACTTGCTAGCATAGCTAGCTGCTTGATTCTAGAAGTCCAATAAGCTACACTTAAACAATGCAAGAAGTAACAATGCACTTGTACAATGTACTCAAGACTTAAAAGTTAAAGTTAAGACTCACTACTCAAGATCTTGCAAGTTAAGAGTCATGAGTCAAGAGCTTGCAAGTCACGACTCACAACTTGAAAGATTTAAATTGACAATAGAATCTTGATATTCAAAAATCTAGATAAACAACTTAACAAGAGCCTAGAGGGCTACATAGATTATATACCAACATCATTAATCAATACACATAAATATCATGGCAATAGTCTATCAATCACATGTGACATGAATGAAATATGGATCTCAATACATATAATTGAAAGGAAACTTTTGACTCTCAAGAGTCAAATCTCTCAAGATTATCCTAATCCGAATCTGTGAGGTCACTGCCACTATTCAAAGTCACTATCAATGATAGCATGGTTAAGTCAAACTTGATGTTTGTTGCTACACCCAACCCACAAAAAAAAAAACAAGAGTGTCTAAAGGTGTCTTAAGGTAAGACACATGTCTTAAGTGTCTTATCATAAGACACGAGTGTCTTAACAACCATTCTGAAAGCCTATGGGGTATTTTACATAAACACCTTGGCTGATATGTTATGGTGATTAGTGCTGTATCCAACTATGGGCTTAACCCACCTAGTTAGGGGGAGGTTAGGCTTCCTTGTGACCCCACAAGCCTCTTGCATTGGCCCACTAATCCCTCACTAATCCTCTCCTAATCCATTCCTTAGGAGGCCTTTTGAGACCCAATTTGTTCCCTATTGAAAAATGTCTACTCTACTTTGGCTATCTTACATAAGGTACTCTAGACAACTTCATTGGATGGGAAAGGATAGCAAAAGGAGAAGGGAGATGCAAGAAATGCCTAGCACATAAGGAGGACATGTTTCATGGTTTCTTATCTTATTCCCATGCAAGAAGCATGGGAAAGTGCTTAAGGTCAAAGGAGAGCCCATTAGCTAGAATGCTATACTCCTTCGGGATGGAATTAAGTCAAGTGCGAAGAATGGTCCTCTGTCAAGTGGGAAGAATGGGAAGAGCCCATTAGCTATAATTCTATACTCGTTGGGGATGCTATACTCCTTGGGATGCAGTTAAGTCAAGTGGGAAGAATGGTCCTCTTCTTTTGGTTAAGTCAAGTGGGAAGGATGCAGTTAAGTCAAGTGAGAAGAATGCAATTAACTCAAGTGGGAAGAATGGGAAGAGCCCATTAGCTAGAATGCTATACTCCTTGGGGATGCAGTTAAGTCAAGTGGGAAGAATGGTCCTCTTCTTTTGGTTAAAACAATGCCGGTTTTATTACATGGTTGGTTAGACCAGTCACAGAAAAGCACAAAAAATAAAATTGGGCCATCTACGAGGGACTAACCGTTGGTGGTCTACGCGAAACATAGTAGGATCATCACACAAATGAGTATATCACGGCTAACATTGGCCAAAGAAGAAGTTATCAAAAAATCCTTACCACTAAGAAAGACACCCATATCTTGAAGGAAAAATTTTACCTCGACCAAAGCACGATTGTCTCAGCTTCTTGCATGCAACTCACCATGAATATCCATCAAATTTCTATCCCCCCATAGGGATAAGAAAAGCCTCCCCTAAGAAGGGCCCAAAGATCCATCACTGTAGAATTGAACCCATGCGGGTCCCCCCGTACCTGTTGCCTTCCACCTAGTTCTGAACCCTATGATCTAACCAACTCCACGCCATGGTTTCGACCCACCTCCAAGTCCTACAAGCTACAACATAATCAAGTGTGTTATCCCTTTGATCAAGAGGCACATACGCTAGTTTAAATGAACTTCTTATCCTCCTACAAACTAGGAGCCAATTTTGCAAGATCTTCCGAAGAAGAAATCTCCCCTCTTCAACCTGATAGCCCCTCCAAATCTTTGAAAATTTGTTCTTCCACCACTCGTGCCTCCATGTAAGCTCCACTTGTTGTTCAACAATGGATACCAATGCTTCGTCTCATAGTAGTAATCTATATCCGTTCTAGCATCTACCCTTTTGAGCTCTATGTTGCCTCCCATTATACATTGTTTTGCTCTCCATGTTGGTTAGGTTTATAAAATTCATTGGCTAGCCCTAGGGATACTCCTCAAGACTTGCCACAAGACCCCAACTTCTCTTTGATTGAGGTGAAAAAAGTCCTGCATAGATTCTAGCTATTTCCAATCACCCACTCTCTCCTCCCACAATTGTCTCTAGTTACAAACACTTTTTTTCTGCAAGCTAAGGTGCACACAGATCCTCTTATCTGCTAGCTTGCACATAGAGTTCACATATAATATGTCCTTGGAAATCCAAATGTACCATAAAGAAGAATGTTGACCCATGGGGATTATCTGTAATAAAAGCAATGTGGATAATCATAGCTGGGGATTGGGTGCAATAGAAGGATGATGACCCATTGGGATTATACATACAGGTGAGGAATTTTTGCAAAATAAAATACCTAGAATTTGGCAAGCGAGTGGAGGTCGTGAGCGATTTTCGAGCACTTTTTGACTATGAAAGGTCAATCCATCCCCTCACATGGAAGTTGAGAGGGAGGGGTTGACCAATGGTTAGCTTAAGTGTGGGCGAGTTAGAGGATAGTGTTATCAGCTAGATGGTCTAAGCATTCTTTTTGCTTGGATGAGTAGAGGAGTGGGACTCTATGAGACAATCCACAAGGATGTTTCTATTTAATGGTGCATGATATGAGAGCATGAGCTAAATCTCCATCCAAGGGTGACCTTGTGCAATAGTGGCAATGTTCCTTTCCCCCAAGATGTATAGCCTCATTCACAACAGTTCCAACTGCTTTCTACATGTTCCGCATCTATCTCCCCACATTCGAGGGGAATCTCCGCGGGGAGTAGCTCCATACAACTCGATATGTCTAACGAGTTGCACTATACATCAATCCGAATCGCATCCAATTGGGTGATTTTCTTTGGGAGGGATCTAATACTCTTAGAGGTGATGCATCCTTGACACTCAATGTTTGGATCCATAATTGGACTTTACAAACCGAATCGCTCCAATTCAGTTGAGTTTGTGCTTGTCAATCCGCCTCAACAATCTGGGGCTGACTTGTGGAATATTAATACGAGGGATCCATGGATACTCTGGTGCGACGATTTTGATTAACTCCAAGAGATCTTCAAGCCACACTATCAAGGGTGAGAGTGGATTGGCCTATTAGTACTACTGTGGTTTGCAACCTAGACCTTCGATGTTGGGTGAATAGTAAAGGGAAACAACTCCAAAGATTTCTCTTTAGCATTTTGTGCCTCAAATGACTCTGGTATTTCTTCTCATACTCAGGTTCAGTGGTTGTAGAGAAGGGGGAAGGGGCAGATTTGGAGATGGGGAGAGAATAGCAAAAGGAAGGGAGGAGAAGAGAGGAGAAGGGGAAGGAGAAAGGAAGAGAGAGAAGGCTGAGGGAATAGAGAGAGGGAGAGAGAGAGAGAGTGTGAGCGTAGGCAGCAGGTAGCAGGAGGGAGAGTAGATAGGAGTAGATGTCACATCAAAAAGTCCCTTACAATCCTTTTGGGTTGACTTATATAGTCCCGCACAGTTCCCACATTTCCCCTACTATTCTCCCATCTATTTCCCCCTTAAAATCCTTCTTTTTCCCACCTTCATTACAGCCATCCCTTCCCAAAGAATTTTGCCCTCAAAATTTCCAAGAGGTTGCCCTGGATGAGAAGGATACAACAGAAACTGATCAGCTCTGTAGGAGACAGGGGTAGTCCTGCACAATGCTCTCAGGTTGCCAAGAATTCTCATCTTCCGTTAAACCTTTCCATTTGATGAGGTATTCTGTGTAGGCTTTGTTCCTGAGTACATGATCTCTGAAGCCCTTGATTTGCTCCGGCACATAGATTATGTGGCCCTCTTCATCCATAGGAGGCAGCTCAGGAAGAACCTGGACATGCTGTCCGACATGTGGTTTCAGCAAGGATACATGGAAAACATTATGGATCTTGGAGGTACTGGGTAGTTCCAACTGATATGCTACCTGCCCAACTTTGCGGATGATTTTGTAGGGGCCATAATACCTGTGGGCAAGCTTTGTGTTGGTATTACCTTTCAGCGAGGAATATCGATTCTTATGGAGACGTAAATGCACATAATCCCCTTCTTCAAAAGATAAGTACCTCCTTTGTTCATCCGCATACTTCTTCTGCTTGGCTTGGGCATCCTGCATATTCCTCTTAGCCAACTGCAGAAGGGCATTCATACTCTCCAAATCATTCCTTGCTTGCTGATTTTTCACAGCCAAGTCTGCAACCCTGGAAGGCATTCCCACTTTGCATCCATACATAGCCTCGAATGGACTCATGCCAATAGAGAGGTGTTTGGTGCTGTTGTAGCAAAATTCAGCCAATGCTAACCATTTGTCCCAAGACTTCTGCGTGTCATGACAGTAATGCCTTAGATACTCCTCCAACCACTTGTTCACCCTCTCTGATTGTCCATCCGTCTGTGGATGATAAGCAGTACTAGGCGCAAGGGAAGTACCAACTGCAGTGAATAACTCCTGCCAAAAGTGACCCATAAATTTAGCATCCTTGTCACTGACAATCTCCTGAGGAAAACCATGGTGCTTGAACACATACTCAATGAATTGCCAGGCAACCTGTGATCTGCTGATCATGTGCTGTCCATTCGCGATCTCCACTTTCAGACCATGGTCTATCTCTGTAGCAACTGATCCCAATCTTTGCAATGTTCTACAATTAATGAAACTGTGAGTGCTACCACTGTCTACCAATACATGGACAGATCTGCCATTAATCATTCCCTTCAACCTGATTGTGTCAGCACTTTTGGCACCCATCAAGGCATGTAGTGAGATGGTATACAGTGTAGATTGGGCATCCCAATAAATCTGTTCATCATCCACAGGAACATTACCATTAGCATCACCTCTGACAGGAAAAGGCATTGTAGGTTGATGCTCCAACACAGAGAGTGTTGGCTTACGGCCTTTCCTGCTACATGTAGGCTGAATATCAATCTCATGCATCACATGAGTGGTTTGCTCAATAGCCCCACCCGGATCAAAAGGAAAAACAGTCCCCTTTGTGGCATCTGTGTCAGGAGACTCATCTACATCATGAACTCCTGTCAATTCCTTATGAGAGACATCGTGGGGGTCTGCTACATCAGTCACTTCATCATCATCAGATAATTCAATTATCATGCTGAGTTTGGCTGAGCTGACATTCTTCATTTTGCACACATCTCGGTGCTCAGGTGTCCATTTCTCTCCACACCTAAAGCATAAATTTGCCTTCTTCCTACTGTCCATTATGGCTCTGGAATGTTGTTTAACTTCTGATTTGCCAAAACCAGCGCTGGGTTTGACACCTGTCTTTGCATCCATGGGCCTGTATGGCTTTGCATATGGCATCTTACTTCCAGAAACCGTTGGATATCGTGGGAAGGAAGCAGCTGCTGGTTTCTTATCAATCCAATCAGCAGAATTTGTCTTCCTGTCAGCATCATAAGCAGTACCATAGAAGCCATGTGACACATGCTTGTACTTGCCAGCATATTTTGGCTCAAACACCTCAGCAAGCTGGGCTGCTCGCTCAATGGTTAGAGGATTGTGAGCTCTCACATCAGCAGCTAGAGAGGGATCTAAGCCTTGTATAAAACGCAGCAACTTCCCTTTCTCAGAAATATCCTGTACAAACAAAGAAAGTCTCCAAAAATGCTGCAAGTACTCCTGGACCGTAATTGTTTGTGACAGTGCATAGAATTCAGCAAGGTACTGTTCAAGGATCAGGGCCGAGACGAAGGTCGTGACCATAAGCTCCTTGAACTGTTTCCAGGTGGTAGGCTTCTGAGGTGACTCTCGCATGTAACGCCACCATGTATGTGCATAATCCTGTAAATGCATGCCAGCAAAAATGATCCTCTCCTCATCATTCTTAGGGTAGAAGCGGAAATAATCTTCAAGCTTCGTGAGCCACTCCTCCAACTCATTGGGAGTGCGAGTGTCACCCTTAAACTTATGCACAGAGATTTTATCTTTCACATCTTTGGCTGCGTTATTCCTATAGTGACTACCAGCATACTCACGCTTGAAGCTCACATACTGTGAAAAGGGCATCTCATTACGAACATCCTCAGGCAAAGCCCTATATGAACGTAAGGCATCTGAAAGCATATCATCCATGTTTGCATGCTGCCCACTTCCAGCATCATGCTGGTTAGGAGAACCACTCCCCTGATGCATAAAGTGCGTCTGATTGAAAGCATTACCTCCCTGATACGCAGGCTGAGTCTGACTGAATGTATTAACAGGAGGTGTCATCGAAGCATGCAATCCCTGCTGAGTCTGCCTGCCATAAACATCTCGGTGGGTGGGTGGCATAGAAAAAGGTTGAGAAGAGGATTGGCCCCTCTCCCAACTGCCCTGAAACCCAACACCCAATCCAGGCATGCTCGCCGTTGGCAAAAATGTGCCAATGGGCCGGCCCAAAATGGACGGCTCAGCCAATGAAATATGCGAGCCAAATGGAGGCCTAGAATCAATAAGAGAAGTGCTCGGCGGCACGGGCAAGGCATCACCAAAATCAACATAATCCCCATGCTGGGGTGCATGCATAGAACCAACATCATAAGTGCGACGGCCATCAGCCATAAATCCCCTGTGTGGGTCAGGAAAATCACCTTGGCTATCCGACTGATCTCCGTGCTGGGGTGCGGGCTGCTTACCCTTATCGTGCATACTGATGGCGGTAGTGATCTGTTGCCCAAGGTTCTTACCCATCTGGGTGATAGCTGTATCGTGCATAGCCATAGCAGTGGTGAGCTGCTGCCCCAACTGCTAACCCATCTGCTGAAAAGCCCCCTGAAGCATCGAGGCCAATGCATCTAGAAACTGTGTGTCGGTAGGCATAGCAGAAACTGGCTGTGAAGGAGATGCACCCTCTGGGACCGGCATCTGCTCCTGCTGAGCAACATCGTCACCGTGCTGAGATGACTCATCCGACCGGGGTGCACGTTTGGGTGCCATGAGTGACACGAGGAAAATGTGCCAAGTGTCGAAGGCTCGATGTAGAGGCTCAAGAGGTGTCAGTAAAGAGGCTCAAATGCAGTCGTTGAAGAGGTTCGAAGAAAGCTCGGTGAAGAGGCTGGAAACGAGGCTCAAAATGAGCCACGAAGGTGGCTTAGAAAGGCCCAGAATAGGGCTGTAGGAGTACCCTAAAAGAGGGCTTTTTTTTTTTTTTTGGTGTGGAGCTTAGGACAACTAAGACACCTAGGGTAGTCTCAACTAAACCAAACTGACTAAACCCAACCTTATCCAATCACCAGACCTAAACTAACCTAACCAACCAAACCCAAGTAGCTAACCAACCCCCCCTAAACCCTAGCTAACGGACGGCGATGCCACGAGCGACGATGCCACGGACAGTGTGGAGAGAAAGGAAGACGCTCACGAATGGCGATGCCACGGACGGTGTTGCTGCAACGGTGGCGTGGTGTGGGCGGGGTCGCACAAGCGACAAACAGCATAGCTCAGCAAATGGTGACGGGTAAGGTCTCGCGGTGATCACGCAACAAGAGCAGCTGCGCACAGCGCGGTGATTGCCCTCCATCACCCGGGCTTTTTCTGCCCTGTCCAAGGTCGTTCCGTTCAAGCTCAGTGCAGGAAGCCAGCCACCTACATGCCTGAGCATGGTTCTGATGCTTTGAACTGGATGGAGAGGCAGTTAACGATGGAAAGGGGCAACAGGATTCAAGATGCTGATTCGCTGACGTTTTGTTTTGGCAAAGGACTCGTGTGTTGCTCACAGCTGATTCTAGATTACCACTCAAGCTCGTACGGTGGTCGATTCTCCAACAACTTTGTCTGTTGCCAGGGTGAATGCAGAACAAGGCAGCACTGAAAACGCTTTCCCTCGCTACTTGGGAGCAAAGAGAGGCATATTTGTCAAGTCGGGTTCACCAGCAGATTGGTGTACTGAGTGAAAGGAAGAGCAAGGGTGCCAGAGTCGGAGGCTCTGATACCAATGTAGAGAAGGGGGAAGGGGCAGATTTGGAGATGGGGAGAGAATAGCAAAAGGAAGGGAGGAGAAGAGAGGAGAAGGGGAAGGAGAAAGGAAGAGAGAGAAGGCTGAGGGAATAGAGAGAGGGGGAGAGAGAGAGAGTGTGAGCGTAGGCAGCAGGTAGCAGGAGGGAGAGTAGATAGGATTAGATGTCACATCAAAAAGTCCCTTACAATCCTTTTGGGTTGACTTATATAGTCCCCCACAGTTCCCGCATTTCCCCTACTATTCTCCCATCTATTTCCCCCTTAAAATCCTTCTTTTTCCCACCTTCATTCCAGTGGTGACCTTGGGCACCCATGGATATTGTATCTGTTTGGAGGAGACATATCATGAAGGCGTGGCAAAGTTTGATTCGTGTTTGGGATATCATATGAAGAGTGACTCTTCAGTTCATATGGAAAGTTCGCAATGCTCTGATTTTCAAAGGAGTGCCACTTCAGGATGATATGATTGCTAATCTCATGTCTGAGGTTTTGGCAGTGTTGGGGTTTTATAGTGCTAGGTGTCCTGAAGTGCTTATAGTGTTTGGAGCGCTTAGCCGTCTACATAATTGTATTTCCACTTTCTTATAATTTAATTAATTTTCCATGCAAAAAAATAAAAATAAACAAGCTGAATGATATATATCTATCATTCATTAGGCCTGCTGTGGGTGAGTGAAATGCTTAAGAGAGAGCAAAAATCGGAGGCATGAAAAGGAAAGAGTGTACAAAGATTAGTAAATGCAAATGGTCCAAAAGTCAACAAGATGAATTCATTCATGTGGCTTGGAGAGAGAGAGAGAGAGAGAGAGAGAGAGGGGGGGGGGGGCTTGCCTAGAGAGAAGAAGAAGAAGAAGAGAGAGACAGACAGACAGAGAGGGAGAGAGCGAGAGGAAAGAAAGGAGAGAGAAAAGGAGAAGAGAGAGAGAGAGAGAGAGAGAGAGAGAGAGAGAGAGAGAAGGGGGGCAGGCCAAAGAGGACGAAGTCACTAAATGCAGTCGTAAGCTGAACCATGGGGAATACGCGCAGTAGACCCACCCGCAATGGTGGAACCAGTCATTGATGAACAGTGGCGATTACGTGCAATAAACGCAATGTTAGTCCTTTGAGGAAGCAATCACAGCTGCTGCTTCTCCCCTTGCGTCTCCTGCTTGAGCTGCTGCTCCTCCCCTCAGCTCTTACTCTCCCTAGAGCTCGGTAAGCTAGCATTTGGCGAGCGCATTAGGACAAGCTCGAAGCCCCTTTCAAAGGACAAAATTTGAACTGCCAACTGCATCATGCCTGGTGTTACTTTCAAGGTTGCAGATCATCTTGCTTCCGTCGTTACTACTTTCTGCAGTAGCCCCAGCAAGCACTACTTGGCTCTTCTTGAGGAATACAAGCAAGAAAGGTGCAGGACAGTCCTGCAGGAAAGCAAGTGGAAAGACGTCGACTTTTGCCCAAAACCCAATGGCTTTGTGCACGGAATTTTGGATGCCTACAATCGGCACCACAATCTCGTGATTCGGCCTGATGATGTATGGCTGGCAGTTGTGACTCAATTCAGACTTTACGACCACGGATGATGACAGCATCATTGGCAGTGTGGCCTTGATGGCAACAATGAAGAGTTACTTTAGCTACAAGCGTTGTTTGATGTGTGCGATCCCTCAAGTCACTCTTGCAGGCACTGCACGGGATTGGGAAGCTATTCATAGCCGTATAGACAAACTTGAGAATTATCGCACAGTTTGCAACAAGTGGGCTCGCATGCTCAAGAGGATCACAGCCCAGCTGATACAAACCAGCAAGGGAAATATTGACCTCAACTTTTGGAGCAAAATCTGCCACTACAGTAGCTTAGGCTCTGGTAGTGTATATTTGAGTGGATGGCTTTCTGTCTTCTGTGTGTTCAATAGGAAAGGTACCTGGCAGGCGGACAACTTCAGGCTCAGGCTTGAAAACAGGAATGTAGAATTTCCGGTCATAGACACTGATGACATACCTCCTGGTTATCTTACGGTGGATGTGTTAGTTGATGACAATGGAACGGAATACAAGACCCTCATGTTTTCTGGTCACATGGGTTATGGTGTTGTGGATGAAAGGAAGGGGATTGTTCCCAAGCTGTCATGGGCAATTGTTCTTAAGGAGGATCCAGTTAGGAAAGCTCCAAGTAGGCAAAGGGTTTGTACCTTTGACCATGGTAAGGATCTCTCCCACTAGACAACTGCTCCTTCCTGTCCATCCCTATTATATTCTCCAAGCGATGACCATTCACACTCTTAGCTGATAGGAAAATGGCGTTAGGATCTCATTAAGCTGATTATCCTTTTTTTTTTGCCGAAAAAACAGTGCTAATTATATTACTTCGAGAACAAGATACAAAAGGTCAGCTTGTAGCTGACAACTGCGTTCACAAATCGGACACAGCCCTAAAAGGTAACAAAATAAAATCACTCTCTCACGGCGGGATAAGGCGAGTGTGAATGAACAGCCATCGGGGTGGTGAGTAGCGCCACCGAAGGCCCTGCGAAGTCTGCTCGAAGAAGAGGCCCTGTGTGTCCCAAGCCCGGAGGAAGCGTCTCCGCTTCTCCCGACCGGACTGGGAATCTCCCTGAATCTGGTCCCACTGGCCTGTGAGGGTATGAATAATCTCGCTCCAAATATCAGTCATGATCTGGGCAGTCGATAAGGAGGTGCCACCGAGGATCTGCGCGCAACGCGAGGTCCAAATGTGCCACCCTGCGATGCTGCTAATAATCTCCCAGACTGGCAGCCTCTCCTGAACTCCTGTATCAGCCTCTGCTAGGTGCTGCGGGATACCCTCGAGCGGCCCCCACGTTCCCTGTGTGATAAGGAAAGTGGGGTCCTGCTGGCATGCCTCGAATAAGTGATGTAGACCAGGTGCGGTGCTGCACCAACAGAACGCGCCCCAAGTGATCACACCTAGCTCCGGTGCTGCGCGAGTGAGAATCCCGAAAGTCCACCTCCACACTTCCTGGGCACGAGTGCAGCTCCACAGGCAGTGTTTTGGTGACTCCTCAACCTCATGGCAGATCTGACAGCGTCCGTCCTGGCCTATGTGTCGCAACCAGCTCCCCACCGGAAGACCTTTGTGGGCAAGAAGCCACAGGAAGTAGGAGATCTTCCGCGGCCGCCAGCTCTCCCACAAGGCCTTCCAGAAGGCCTGCAAAAAGAATCTGGAAATACCCTGTGCATACCAGCTGGGCCGCTGGGTGGGGGGGCGGCTTTGCATCCTCCCAAGAACTCGCCTGCCCAAAGTCGTGCTGTAGGCAAAGAAGGAGGTCGGCCCCTGTCCTGTCACAATCTCTGGCCAACTCCACTCTCTTGGGTCCCAATCAAGCTCTGACAAGGCCCGCCCCTCCCAGAGCCAGAGTCGCCAAAGCTGCATCTGATCCTGCTCAATGCTAGGATCGGTACGCCAGACCTTCCCCAAAAGGCCTACGACCCGAACCCTCTGCCATGGGAGTAGGGGGTCGATGAGCGCATCCTCTCTCCTGAGTCGTCCATCCCCCATAACCGCGAAGAAGGAAATAGAGGAGTCGTCCATACGTCCTGCGACCACCAGTGGGATGCCACGGGGGGTGAACTGTCCCAGCCAACGGTCGTCACCAGGCATGAGGATTTGAGGCTCAGGTGGAACCAACCAATCAGTTGGGATCGCGCCGTCGATCTCCGTGCGTCTCGCCTGGGCTCCACGTGCACCTCCAGCTGCGTCTGCGAGATCAGCCGTCTCCAAATGTCTATACGTGTCCCTCCAAACTCGAAGGGACCGGGCTGGCCCCCTCATCTAGCCATCCCACCTGATATGTGATCTCTCCCCCAACTGAAGGCCCTTAGCATCTCTGACCTGATCATTCCAGATAAGCGGCTGGCGATCGATCTCCTCTTGACAGCGGGGAGGGGACTGAATGAGACTGAGGCGGAGCTGCCTCCAAACCATGAGGAGGCTACAAACGAGTGGGGAACGGGGCTGAGTGAGCGGGGCGGAAGTGAAGATCCACCTGAGGGACGGGAGCCACTCTCCACCTCGGCGCGGGACACAAGAACCGACCCCCTGCTGAAGTAACATCTTCCACGTCTACCCCCCCGGGGTCAAACCGCGGATGACTAACTTGCCTAACAAGGCCTGACTCTGAAGCTCTGGATCGATGACCCCCAGGCCTCCCTCAGCCTGCGGAAGAATGACTGTCTGCCAAGCAACCCTGGCTCTGGTAACTCTGAGGCCATCCTCCCCGGACCAAAGGAAGTTCCGAACCAGCCTCCTAAGCTATGCCACGCTGGATCTCGAGAAACACCAACAGGAAGCTACATACCAAGCCGTGGCAAGGAGGACTTGGTTGACTACCAAGGCACGACCTGCAAGGGAAAGCTTAGCAGTGCTCCAGAAAGCCAGCTTCCGTCGGATGGAATTTAGCACCGGGAGAAACTGCTGAGCTGGCGTGATGTCCAGGCTGACCTGAAAACCCAGGTATCTAGCTGTCTGTCCCTGTGGGATCCACCTGAAAACCAAAAACCTCCCCCACTGAGAATGCGCCCCGGGGTCTGTGAGAAAACCAACTGATTTGTTCCAGTTGATTTTCGCACCAGCAGCCGAACAGAAGACCTCCAGGGCCATCCTCACCCTCTCCAGCATCAACTCATCGTCCTGGACATACAGGGCTGTGTCATCCGCGTACTCCGAGTCCAAGAGCTCCGTGTCCTCCCGGAGGGGAAGGCGAACACCCCTGATCCCTGTAGACCTCGCCCGAAGGTAGTAAGTCATAGCCTCGGCGAAGAAGAGAAACAGGTAAGGAGCAAGGGGGCAGCCCTGACGCACTGATCTTTCCAAGCTAAAACGCTCACCCATCCTGCCTCCAATGATGACTCTGCTAGAAGCTGTCCTGTACAAAGCTGAAATACCCTGAATCCAACCTGCTGGGAAACCTAGCCGCTCCAGAGTCCCCTCCAGAAAGGACCAGTCCACTCGATTGTAGGCCTTCTCAAAGTCGAGAAGTAGGATGGCAAGGTGTGATCCGCTGTGCTGAGCCCACTCCGCCGCCTCTGAAAAGGTGAAGACATTATCCAGGATACTGTGATCCTGGACAAAGCCTGTCTGAGTGTCATGAATGAGGTCTGGAAGTAGAGGCCGAACTTTGGCGCTGATCATCTTGGCGAGGATTTTGTAGGCAGTGGTAAGGAGAGTGATCGGGCGCCACTGACGGATCTCCTGTCTATCTCCTCCCTTGGGGATGAGGCAAATCAGTCCCGAGGAGAGGCTCTCTGACATATAACCGCTGCTGAAAATCCTCTGAAGAGCTGCTAGGAGGGGCTGATGGATCTGGTCCCAGAAGGAGGTGAAGAATGCCCGGGATAGCCCATCCTCACCTGGGCACTTCTGTCCATTGATGGCCATCAAGGCCTCCAGCATCTCATCTGTGGTAAACGGTGCCAACAACGTCGCCTGCATGCTAGGCTGTGGACCAAGGAAGGAGTGTGCCTCCACACCTCCTCACGGGCACGACGAGTACGAGGAGCAAGCGGATCCTGCTGGAAAAGGGTCCTGTAGAAGTCAGTGGCTAACCCCAAGACCTCTCCCGGATCCGTAACGATGTGTCCCTCCGCTGTCCCGAGACTCCGAAGCTGATCACCTGCAGCTCTCTGGCCATGCGTCTTGAAGAACTCCCTGCACATCCGGTCACCCTTCCGAGCCCAGAAGGAGAGAGAGGCGTGATAGGAAAACTCTGAGCGACGCTGGAGTGTCTCCTTAAGAAGGGCTCTGGCTCGAAGGGCCTGGATCTGAAGCTCCTCCGAGCCCGGGGATGCCTGCTGGAGTCGCTGAATGGAGGCGAGGTCCCTCCGAAGAGCTCTCTCTCTACCCCACCACTCCTGTCGAACCTGTAGGGCTGCGAGCTGGCAGATCTGGCTGGACTCCTGCAAAGCCTGCGCCACCGAATCAACCAGATCCGCGCACTTGCCCCAGTCTCTATCCCAAAGACTGCAAATACTGCTGCGCATTTCTTCCCTCGAGAAAATGGAGTCGGGAATTCGGCATGAGCGGGGGGGAAGGGCCTGAGCTGCCGAATCTAATGATAAGAGCACAGGCGCATGGTCGGAAAGTGTCGTCCCTGGAACTATACCGGCCTGACCGCCTCTGCCCAATCACTAACATAAAATCTATCCAGCCTCTCCAGGAGTCTGCCTCCTTCCCTGCGGAAGCCCCACGAGAAGTCCAAGCTCCCGTGCCAACACCGAAAGGACGGGTCTCGCCAGCAGTCCCTTCCTCCTGTCGCAAAGATAAAAGAGTCCCAAGCGGATTGCTCTGCCTGAGACATACCTGTAAACTCCGGTCCTCTGCCCTGCTGGTCCTCCAAGGTCTCCAGATTGTTGAAGTCACCTCCAACAATCCAGGAATCCATGTCTGGGAGAATCCCTGTAAGTGTCCTCCAGAAGGTGGCTCTACAACGGAGATCTGTGGGAGCATAAATGTTGAGGATTCCAACTCTGGAGCCCTCCAGTTCCAGGCCTACCCAAAGGGCACGACCTGGTATCAACGTGCCATGACCGAAAACTCCCTGGGCTAGCTGCTTTCCCACGGAAGTACAGACACCACCACTCCTCCCCAGTGCGCCGATCGAGGGCTCCCAATAAGTGTGAGAGCGACCAGGGAGAATCTTCCCGCATCTACGGGAGTGAGCCGCCGAAAGCTTGTGCTCCTGGAGCAGAAGTACATCCAAACGACCAATCACTGCAATCACTGGCTGAAGTTCCTGTCTCAAAATGAGCTTCCTAGGACCACGGGTGCCAGAAGAGTGAAACCCGTTCACATTCCAGGATACGAGGTGTAGGCTCATGGTGAGGACTGGGAGGTTGCGAACAACTTTCTGCTCACGGTCGAAGTCGAAGAAGAAGCTGACATTTCGGAGTGGAGGCGCTGGCGCTTATGGGAAGGTTTGGAGGGGGAAGCGGGGTCGTCCTGCCCGTCCTTCAACACCTTCAACAAAGGCGAGAGGCCTTTGGTACCATGAACGAAAGCTTTCTCGAGCCAGCTCGAGATCTCTGAGGTGGACATCCCGTAGAAGGCACGGAGTTTCTGAGGAGTCCAGGCTCTGACATCTTGGGGGAGGGGCCAAGACAGGGGGGGCCTGAGGATCACAATCAGTCTGAAACGTTTTGGCGGCGCAACGCCACCGCAGGCGCACGTCACCCTCGGACCACTGAGTCTCGAGAAGCTGCCCACCGGACGGGCCTATCCAGGAGCAAACCTGAGCATGCGTCTGCTCCCTGAGAGCCTCCCAGACCGAGTCGTCTGTCCAGGTCTCGGTGCCGTCGCTAAGGAACGTGAAAGCAAAGCTAGGGCCATCCCTAGGGGTCAAGGCGGCTATCTTCCCATCCGCCCCTTTGCGGAGCAGGAAGATACTGATGTCGAGGCAAGCAGGGAAGATCCCGAGGTCGGCCACATCCAAGTAGTACTAGGGGCCAGATCTGTAAAAGTCGCGGGGGAGCTCTCTCTCCTGAAGCTGAGGCCCGTCAGAGTCTGCCACTGAGGGGCTAGCGGACGGAGAGGCATGCTCCGGTGGTGGTGTAGACTCAGGGTGTCCTGCCAGCGGGGGGGGAGGGGGAGGAGGTTGGGGAATAGGCAGCTCAGACACCTCAGGGGTGGCTAGCGGAGGAGGAGGAGGAGGGGGAGCAGGGGCTGCCCTCGGCTGAGGAACTGTCGGTGCAGCTAGCTCTGCGGGAGAGCTGAAAGAGGCGGGGGGGGGGAGGGATGGGGCTGCATCTGGAGCTGGGGCTGAGGAGGAGGGGGAGAAGACTGAGGAGGACGAGGAGGGGGCTGAAGCTACGGGTCGGGAGATATGGGGTGCAGTTGGGGGATGGGTTGGGGCTGAATGGGAAGAGGCTGGGGAGAGGAAGAGAGGGGGACCTGAGGCTGTGGAGGGCGGGCTACCGTCGAAGAAGATGCTCTCCCATGTCCCTGGGGCGGCTGCCTGTCGGGTCTCTGAGGTGCAGCTGCAGGCTGGGTAACCTCTGCCTCCTTGCCTTTATCAGAAATCTTCTTGTTCTTTCCTCTTTTCCTTCTAACCTCAGTCCAGCCGCCAGCTATCTCTGGTCCGGGCTCCGGCTGCCTCTGCTCCTCCTGGCGTGGCTGCCCGGAGGGGGGGGCGGGGGAGGCCGAGAAGAGCTGGCAAAGCGTGGGCAAACAGCCGCCAGGTGCCCAAAGCCGTGACACCTTAGACACTGTCCTGGCTGTCCGGTGACTACCATGCTCTGGGTGATGCTGCCGGCACCTGTCACGATCTCGATCACTGTCGGGAGAGTCGCTGGATCCGCCACAGCCACACAGACTCGGGGGGCTCCTGCCGTAGTCACCGCATCGGCGAAAGTATCGTGCATAACCCAGCCAAAGCGGGAGCCCAAATCCCTAACAATCGGCCGCAGCTCAGCAGCAAGACCAGGAAAAACTAGCGTCACTGGATGGCGAGGTATACGGACCGAGCATCAAAATCTGCTGCGCTGAATCCACGGCACCACGGGACTATCATGATAATCTTTCCATCCACTGACGGACGGGGGGCGGGGGGAAGGGTGGGACGGAGGGGCGGGGTGGAGCGAATGGGCGGGGGGGGCGGGGGTGAAGGCGGGAGGGGAAGGCGGGGGTGGAACGGAAGGGCGGAGAGGCGAGAGGGGGCGGGGGCGGAAGGCGAGGGGTGAGGGGGCGGAATGAGAGGCGGGGGGTGAGCGGAGTGGTAGAGGGGCGGGGTGGAGCGAAGGGGTAGCGGGGTGGAGCGGAAGGGGTAGCGGGGCGGGGGTGAGCGGAGCGGTAGCGGGGGCGGGGGTGGAGCGTGGAGAGGGGGGGCGGAGCGAGGCGGGGGTGAGGCGGGGAGTGAGGGGTGAGGGCGGGGGGGCTGCAGTGAGGGGGGGGAGAGACGGAGGTGCGAGGGGGGGGTGAGGACGGAGGGCAGGGGTGAGGCGGAGGTGGGGCGGGTGTGGCGAGGGAGGGCGCGGTGGCAGCGGCGGGTGAGGGGAGGTGAGGGCGGAGGGGTAGGGGCGGGAGAGGGCGAGGCAAGGAGGGGCTAGGGGGAGGTAGAGGTACGGAGGGGGAGGGGAAGCTCGCAGGAGCTACATCACATAATTAGTTAGGTGGTTCTTTTGCTGATTATCCTTAGGGAATATAATTCCCTTTTTTTGAAACATAGGTTCAGGCCATGACCATTCACACTCGCAGTTGTTAGGAAAATGGTGTTAGAATTTCATTGAGCTGATTGCTCTTAGGCAACTTAATTCCCTTTTTCGAACAATAGCTTCATTCGATTAGCATACTACATTAGTGACTTTAGAATAAAGATACGAATCGCCACTTTGTACGAGCAGATTCGATTGTAATGCCATTTGATTGGCTTGGCTATACGTAAGTAGTGTCAATTCAAGAATATAAACACATTGTTTCTAGTCTCTCTCTCTCTCGTCTTGCATGTTCTTTGTTGTGTGGCCTTTGATCGTTATACTGTTATTGGGCCGCTTGTATTTGGGACAGTAGCCATGTATGACTTGCAAAAGTCCAACTAGCGGTGGGGCAATCTTAATAGTAGCCAGCAGTGAACAAATCACATTATACTAGACAGGCAGTGAACCCATGCAACCGATAAATGGTGGTGCAGCTTGTATAGATGGAACTTTTTGCTGTTGTCTTACTTCTTGTTATGTCCTTTATTGCTTTTTGGAGGTATAGTGAAGGCATGAGATTGCGACATTTATAGTTTTATCAATGGTACTTGACAGTTGTAAACATTTGATTGGTAGGATTTGCTCTCCTGAACGTTTATTGAATGGCATTGAATTAGTAGATGCAGAGGTGTAAACTGATGCAAAACTCCCCCTCCCATCAGAAAGGTTTTTTGGCCCGTGATTCTTAGAACCCCCGTTAACAAGGTTTTTCTGCCGGTCGCTTTTTCATGAAGTTACCTTGTGAGCACCTGAAACTATTTGGTTGTGGTCATGCGTGAGGGTTTGTTATGCTATTTCTATGTTCTGCAATTATGATTTTCTTTTTCTACATGCTCTTTAATAGATAGTCTGTAGTATGAAATATAACAGGCAAGCAACTAGGGAAGATAGAAGGGCTTCCTTGTATGCTATAAAGAGAGGAGGATAACTAGAGTAAAAATCTTTGCCTGCAATGGTTTGTGAGAGCTCTAATGCCTAAAGTTGACCATGTACAAATGCTAACAATTGCCTATACCCTTCTTAAACTGATGAAGCAAAATCTGCTTTGGCTCATCCACCTCTGTTCATCGATGATCTCAGGCTACTCCACATCTGGTATCACTGCCAATGCCAGGCCCACTTAATGCTTAAGCCAAGGCACTTGATGCATGGTCCGTGTCTTGGGTAATTGCAACTTCATGGACACAGTCCAATGCATGATGCCATTCTATTTGAGCCTTTTCTTCAAGATTCAGAGAGAGGTCTACTTCGCTTTCATGTATCCAACACCTGATTAGTGCTTGTTGGCATGGTTTTGGTAAGATTCATGGGCTTTGGCAATGTAATATCTGCTCATAATACATCTATGATGCAATTTTCTTCAGAATCCTTTGAGGTTTTAGTGATGAGAAGGGTCTGATTTGATTTTTTCCCAAAAATGGCTTTGTAGTAGTCCTATCCATACTAATTGAGTGGGTGTCATTGAAGATCTCCTACAGCAATGGAAGGTATCACTTCAGCAAGACCGTGGTCCATGTATTTGTAACATGGTTACTTCAATACATAGAAAGCCAAGTGGTTGTAAATGTGGATGGCCATATGCTTGAGGGTAAAAGTTGTTGGAAAAGGCACTAGGAATTTGCCACACATACCGTTACCATATATAGACAAACAACATGGTTGTGTCTTGTGCATCGTCATGCCCTTGCATGGAACACCATATGAAAGAATTTGAGAAAATACCAATTCCCACAAACAAAGTAGCCACTTTTTGAGTAATGTATACTATTTCGGGGCTATTTCTCATTGAAGATTGGCTCCATTGAGAATCTAAGATCTGATTATGTTAATACATGAACAATACTTTCCCAGTGAAATATTTGACCCATCGCCTAGAACCTTGCTTATTTTAGCCATTAGGAGCTTGCATTATGGCATTCAACAAAGACTAAGTGATCACTCCTTGAATTATGAAGGTTGTGGTCGAACGTTGAAAATGTTTGTTGGTTTTGCTAATAACAGTCGAATATGTGTCAAATATGTTTGTTGTCTCCATATTAGACTATGAGGCCACAAACATTAAAAAGCCAAAGAGATTTTTTGTGAAGAGGATAAATTGAATTAAATGAGACTTACAAACATAACTTTTCATTTGTAGAGGAGTGTATCAAATTAATACCAAATGGACATGTTTCTATGTATATGCTTTGCAATATGAACCTATGTAATAGGATAATGCCACATTGAGCAGAGCTTTGACATCCTATGAAATAAACGTGGTGTTCAAAAACACCTTTCCTTTTTAATGTGAATTGCAATATCAACATTTCAAATTGTGTACATTAGGACACACACCGTTCAAGTAGACCTTGGAAATAAAAAAGACATGTGGTGTTAACAATAGTTTGCTAAAACTATATAAATCTATCTGCAAACATAAAAATATGGTCATGTTTGAGGAATTTTCACAATTAGCTACATGTGATGGTTTTTTCATATGCCATCTTCATCATGTCCTTTCTTATGACCTAAATTTCATTTAAAAAATTATTCTATGATAGAATTGTGTTTCCTAGGATTAAAATTTGTAAATTTTCGTATATGTTGAAAAACTAGTACTCGAAATAATAACCAAAAATAGCAGCTTTAGGTTTTGGTTAAAAGTGGTCTTGCAAGTGGTAATGCATGATTTTTAAAATCGGTGTCCTTACTTCGAGATTTTTACGTATGGATGGAAAAGTCTTTCCATCTCAAAGATATTGTTTATTCTTTCAAATTCTTGAATCAATTGAATTCAGGTATATCCAAATGATGAATTATCATAAGTGTGCCTAGAGAGTAGTCTAGTGTAAAGGTAAGATGAGGTATTCCTTAAGACGAGTTTTGAATCATACATGATTACACATGATAGTATGGGGTACATAATATGTTTTTTTGCACTTTTATAGTAATATAAGATTAGATGAGAATTATAAATTTGGTAGAGGAGAAGCTCCATTATACCATAGTACGATATTTTGGGCCATCATTGCCTCATTAAAAAATGATTACCAATGCATTGCTATTATATTGTGTCATTTAAAGCAAGAGTTCAAGGTTCCTTGATGACGTGTCCCACAGTGTTCACAAACAAATATGTAAGATAGCACAACCAAGGGAAGGGACTTTATTTTCTAGTGGAGTTTTTTTTTAATTATTTAAAGAAATGCGGACAATATTAAAGAGGATGGTCAGCCCTCAACAAAAAGAGACCGGTACAAAATTGAGCCCAAGTAGGCTGATGCCAGGGATCATCCAAACTATCCTATCTTGAGACTAGCCTCGATTGAGGCGAGCGCCTGGCTCACTATCGGGTCGGATCTATCCAGAATTCGGGCGAAGTCCTTGAGGAAGGCCTTAGTAACCGCGACTAGGGCCGCGTTTTTAAAGCCCACCTGGACTTTGTGTCTGAAGATATTTTTGTTGCGGACTTCCCATGTTGCTAGCAGCGTTGCCGTCCTTATGTACAGCCAACTCGCGGGCTAGTGTGGATGGGATTTTTGAGGTGTCTCCTAAGAGAGGAATACACCATTGGTGACCTGGCCATTAGCCCCGAGCTGCGAACGGCAGATTGGACCGAGTGCCATAGCTCTCTGGCTATCTGACATTTCCAAAAGAGGTGTCTTACGTCCTCCATCACCCTACCAAAGAGTCCGCAGCAGGGGTTCATTGCCACTCTTTTGGCTAGCTTTGCCTTGACGGGCAGCCAATGGTTGAGAATCTTCCACAGCAAGAACCTTGCTTTCCCCATCTGACTTCCCTTCCATATTTCCATGAGTTTGCACCTCCACCAGGCGTGGCCCCTTCTTAGCCCCATTTTTTGTTCAGCCAGGGAGCTGCATTTTGCATCAGGTGAAGTCGCCTGTAGATTATTTTGGCTGAGATTTTGCTTAGGGGGGTTTTCCCCATTCGCCATTAGGAGGCGATCCGTGATCTTTGGCTAAAATCAGGTTGCTAGTCCAGTCTTTGAGAATTCTATCAAGGATTGCCTTGGTAAGATCTGCTTCACCATCGGACATGTGAAACTGGGTTCTCAAGGCCTCTAACGATTTCCAGTTTGCCTTTGTGGGATCCCACAGGTCAGCTCAAGTGGCCATGCCATTCTTGAATAGACTATGTGCCCTCTTGATGTCGTGCCATGCAAACGCGTCACCCGCTCTGCTCGACGCTGTGCTCCACCAAACCGACTCGCCTAGACTGCCGTCACCTCTGAGTCCATCTGTGTCTTTTCATCCGAGGGGGTCGACGCAGGATTTCCACGTCATGACGAGCCCTGCCAGGATGTCAACTCCGGTGACCACCACTGGAAATTCAGAGATTAGTTTATCATACCACGAGAGCCCTAGCCATTGCTCCGCTCCCTTCCCTTTCGACTCTTTGAGCTTTTCCTTCACTAATTCTGTGGAGGGGGTTGGCCTGGAGAATACCTGAGCAAGAAGCTTGCCAACCAGTGAGAGGTTCTTGGTTTTTACATGTGGGGGGCCTACACCCCCCTTCAATTTAGGAGCCTTCATCTGCTCCCATGGGATTTAATGCATTTTCCTCCTTCCTTGGTGTTCAGTCCATAAAAATGCTCGAAAGAGCGCCTCAATTTCTAGACAATGTGTTTTCTTGCAGTGCCATAGCGAGGCAACATAAGTGACTGACACTGCTAGGACATGTTGTAGTATCAGACAACGGGCATTCCAACTTAGGTAGATTCCGTTCCAGGATTTGAGTTTTGTTCTGACTTTTTTCGTGAACCAAAGGAAACGTTGCTTGAGAGTGATGTCCACACCTAGAGGGGCCCCTAGGTACCTAACAATTTGGCCTCTAGGTATCACCTTCGCTCTGATTTCCTCTATACAATCGGGAGCAAGATTTGGGCTCGTCCGGAGCAGAAAGGACTTCGTCCAGCTACACTTCGAACTTGAAGCTCCGCTGAAGATTGGGATTACCTCCATTAGGCTAGCCACACTCTCTCGGTCCTCCTGAACTAGATCTCGGTCTGCAAGGTCCTCCGTTGCGTTCCAGTCACCTCCCAGTAATTGTCCCCGGCCACGTCCCTGCACAGATTCCTCCAACACTCCATCCTCTCCAACCCGCTATTGGGGGCATACACACTAGCTACCTCACACTCAAGGCCCCCCATCGTGAAACGTACACCTATGTACCACCCCTCCTCGCTCCTATAGACCTCGTTAGCGCAGAATTGATTGGAAACTAAGATGGCAGCCCCACCCTTCCCTCTCTTTGGGTAGTTAATGAACACCTCGAAGCCTATCTTCCTGAACGTGAACCACAAATTATCCTCACCTCTGCACTTAATTTCTTGCATTAAAATAACTTGCGGCATAGTTTTCCTAATCACCGAGACACACCCCTTTTGCTTCAGGCTATTACAATATCCTCTCATATTCCACGACATGATTGAAATCCCTACCTTTCGACCATCTCCCTCACCCCTTTCAATTGGTAAGTGCTTTATATGCATCCTTAATAAAATTAAATCGGTTGTCCTGTGAACCTCTCGACCCCCTCGCCATTGGTGAGGGAGCCCATAGCCCACCTCTGAAGAATTGGGCTGCTCTTGTGGGGGACTAGCTTCTATCAAATTTTCCTGTCTGGCTTTGCCTTTTTTTCTTGCCTTCATCCTTTGTTCCTGCCATTCTTGTGATGGCAAACGGTCCTTTGACGGATCACCTATCGTAATCTTTTCGTCAGAGGTGGCCTCACAAGACGTCTCATGCATGCCAGTTCGGTCGGAATTTGGCGGAGGCTCATGCAAACCAATTCGATCAGGACTCGGTGGCCCTTCCTATTCGATGTTTTCTCATCAATGGGTGAGGTCGTGTCACCCAAGGCCAGCGCTGTGTTTTGCTTATCTGAGCGTGCAATTTTTGGTGAAGTGTCCCAGTCGTTTGCATACATAGCATGCATTCGGGAAGGGGTTGAATCTAACCAGTATAGCAAAGTTGACGCCATTTCACATCCTGAGGTTGATGAACTCTGGGATTTCCTGGGTCCTGTCATAGAAAATCTAGACTCTTTTCTTGTTAGTTGGCTGCTAGGACGCCCAAGGGATTTGTAGAACTCTTCCCAACGTTGCAGCGAGGCTACCAATCTTGTTACCAAGCCAGGATGGCAGGCTCGGGAACTCAATCTAAATGGGACAGTCATGTAAGAGGAATCCGTCGATGCTGAGCTCCGGTGACCATGGAATGATGAGAAAAGGGCCCTCGAAAACTGGAACGCGCGTCTCGCCAGTTGTTCCCTGATCTGCTCTGAGACACTGAACAAGAAAGAAACCTTTTCCAAGAAATCATGTTGAGTAGCAACTCGTCGGCAGTTCGCTCTCAAAGAGCATGAACTCCTTGAACTCTTCAAACGAGGGGATGCGGCCTGTGAAGAAGTACAAGCCCCTCCCATCAACCTTTCCAACTGTGGGCGGACCTATTCCACGTCCAGTTCACACACCACCCCATGCGCTTTTCTTGATCAAACCATGGCCTGTTCTCCACCTCCTTGGCACGTGTGTTTGCCTCAGCTTGTAGGATTCGGTGAACATCTTCTTCGGATAGCGAGGAGAAGCCACCTTGCATCTTCTTTGTCCGTCCCATCTTGAGCTTTCTTGGTTATGTTGTCCATCGGAGTAGAATCATTATTCTAGCCTTCAGCAAAAGGCGGGACATGGGTCTCCTCCGCTCCACCTTCTTCGCTCATAGCCTTCCCTCTAAGAACCTCGCGCCTCGGAGATTCACTTTGCAGTCTCTTCACCAAGACATTTGCCCCATGCGTGTTACACGTGTCCACCATGCACCACTAGGGGGTTGGCTGCTCTCTACGCAAGGAGGGGGACCTAACGTTCTCTCTGCCCTTAGCAATGAAAAAAAACATTTTTCTTCTGGTGGAGTTATAGAAAGCCTATGGGGTTTTTTACATAACCACCTTGGCTGATATGTAATCGTGATTAGTGTTGTATCCAACAATGGGCTTAACCCACCTACTTAGGGGGAGGTTAGGTCTCCTTGTGACCCCACAAGCCTCTTGCATTGGCCCACTAATCCCTCACTAATCGTCTCCTAATCCATTCCTTAAGAGGCCCTTTGAGACCCGATTTGTTCCCTATTGAAAAATGTCTACTCTACTTTGGCTTATCTTACATAAGGTACTCTAGACAAGTTCACTGGATGGGAAAGGATAGGAAAAGGAGAAGGGAGATGCAAGAAATTCCTAGGATATAAGGACGACATGTTTCATCGTTTCTTATCTTATTCCCATGCAAGAAGCATGGGAAAGTGCTTAAGGTCAAAGGAGAGCCGATTAGCTGGAATAATATACTCCTTGGGGATGCAGTTAAGTCAAGTGGGAAGAATGGTCCTTTGTCAAGTGGGAGGAATGGGAAGAGCCCATTAGCTAGAATTCTATACTCCTTGGGGATGCTATTCTCCTTGGGATGCAGTTAAGTCAAGTGGGAAGAACGGTCCTCTTCTTTTGGTTAAGTCAAGTGGGAAGGATGCAGTTAAGTCAAGTGAGAAGAATGCAATTAACTCAAGTGGGAAGAATGGGAAGAGCCCATTAGCTAGAATGCTATACTCCTTGGGGATGCAGTTAAGTCAAGTGGGAAGAATGGTCCTCTTCTTTTGGTTAAAACAATGCCGGTTTTATTACATGGTTGGTTAGACCAGTCACAAAAAAGCACAAAAAATAAAATTGGGCCATCTACGAGGGACTAACCGCTGGTGGTCTATGCGAAACATAGTAGGATCATCAGACAAATGAGTATATCATGGCTAACATTGGCCAAGGAAGAAGTTATCAGAAAATCCTTACAATTAACAAAGACACTCATATCTTGAAGGAAAAATTTTACCTCAACCAAAGCACGATTTTTTCAGCTTCTTGCATGCAACTCACCATGAATATCGATCAAATTTCTATCCCCCCATAGGGATAAGAAAAGCCTCCCCTAAGAAGGGCCCAAATATCCGTCACAGTAAAATTGAACCCATGCGGGTCGCCTTGTACCTGTTGCCTTCCCCCTAGTACTAAACCCTATGATCTAACCAACTCCACGCCATGGTTTTGACCCACCTCCAAGTCCTACAAGCTACAACATAATCAAGTGTGTTATCCCTTTGATCAAGAGGCGCATACGCTAGTTTAAATGAACTTCTTATCCTCCTACAAACCAGGAGCCAATTTTGCAAGATCTTCCGAAGAAGAAATCTCCCCTCTTCAACCTGATAGCCCCTCCAAATCTTTGAAAATTTGTTCTTCCACCACTCGTGCCTCCATGTAAGCTCCACTTGTTGTTAAACAATGGATACCAATGCTTTGTCTCGTAGTAGTAATCTGTATCCGTTCTAGCATCTACCCTTATGAACTCTACATTGCCTCCCATTATACATTGTTTTGCTCTCCAGTGAGAATTATAAAATTCATTGGCTAGCCCTAGGGATACTCCTCAAGACCTGCCACAAGACCCCAACTTCTCTTTGATTGAGGTGAAAAAAGTCTTGCATAGATTCTATCTATTTCCAATCACCCACTCTCTCCTCCCACAATTGTCTCTAGTTACAAACATCTTTTCTTTGCAGGCTAAGGTGCACACAGATCCTCTTATCTCCTAGCTTGCACATAGAGTTCACGTATAATATGTCCTTCGAAATCCAAATGTACCATAAAGAAGAATGTTGACCCATGGGGATTATGTGCAATAAAAGTAGTGTGGACAATCATAGCTGGGGATTTTGTGCAATAGAAGGATGATGACCCATTGGGATTGTATATAGGGGAATGGGCTGGGTGAGGAATTTTCGCAAAATAAAATACCTAGAATTTGGCAAGCGAGTGGAGGTCGTGAGTGATTTTCGAGCACTTTTTGACTATGAAAGGTCAACCCATCCCCTCACATGGAAGTTGAGAGGGAGGGGTTGACCAATGGTTAGCTTAAGTGTGGGCAAGTTAGAGGATAGCGTTATCAGCTAGATGGTCTAAGCATTTTTTTTGCTTGGATGAGTAGAGGAGTGGGACTCTATGAGACAATCCACAAGGATGTTTCTATTGAATGCTGCATGATATGGGGCTATTCTAGAGCATGAACTAAATCTCCATCCAAGGGTGACCTTGTGCAATAGAAGCAATGTTCCTTTCCCCCAAGATGTATAGGCTCATTCACAACAGTTCCAACTGCTTATAGTGTTTCGAGCGCTTAGCGCATCTACTTAATTGTATTTCCACTTTTTTATAATTTAATTAATTTTTCACGTAAAAAAATAAAAATAAACAAGGTGAATGATATATATCTATCATTCATTAGGCCTGCTGTGGGTTAGTGAAATGCTTAAGAGAGAGCAAAAATCGGAGGCATGAAAAGGAAAGAGTGTACAAAGATTAGTAAATGCAAATGGTCCAAAAGTCAACAAGAGGAATTCATTCATGTGGCTTGGAGAGAGAGAGAGAGAGAGAGAGAGAGAGAGAGGGGGGGGTGGGGGGCTTGCCTAGAGAGAAGAAGAAAAAGAAGAGAGAGAGAGAGAGAGAGAGAGAGAAAGAGGAAAGAAAGGAGAGAGAAAAGGAAAAGAGAGAGAGAGAGAGAGAGAGAGAGAGAGAGAGAGAGAGAGAGAAGGGGGGGAGGCCAAAGAGGACGAAGTCAGTAAATGCATGTATTAAAGCCTATTACAACGAGCATACTTGGACCAATCACCTTAGATTTAAGAAAAATATCTTAAAAATGCCTATTTAACTTTTGAGAAGCGGCCAACCTTCCCTACACCCTTTCAAAGGCAGGCCAAAAAGAAATGTCTAAAAAATGCCTATTTTACCTTTGGGAAGCAACCTTCCCTATACCCTTCCAAAGGCAGACCAAAAATGTTGAAACCAATCGTAAGCTGAACCTTGTGCAAATAGGACCCCCCAAGCGTGAAAAATCAATTAATTAGTTAGGGGAGGGGGCATAAAGAATAATTAAATTTAAGGGGGGGAGTATTAATTAAGGGTAAAGGGGGGGAAGGGGGAGCATTAAAGAGGGGCAGGGAGAGAAGCTTACGTGAGAGGGGAAGGGGGGAAGAGTATTAAAGAGAGAGGGGGGGACCACATGAAGGGCATTAAAGAGGGGAGAGGGATGAGGAACCATTTTATAATATTACTATAAGGAAAGGTTCCATGATGTTACTTTAGAGCTTAATGGTAGCGCTCACACTTGATAAGAGAAAGGTTTTGAGTTGATCCTGTTCTTGAAAGTTTGGGAAAGCCCCCTTGAACATAGTATATGCCAAGAAACATAAGCTAATCAAAGCAAAAATAAATAAATTAAGCCTTAGATAAAGATAGCTTAATTAAGACTCTACTGGATAAAAAAACAAACTAATTAATTGGTAGGGAGTATAGATGCGAATTTGGAAGCAGTCGTAAGCTGAACCGTGGGGATTAGGCTCTATGCGAATATTCTATGCTCCCTTGGAAGCAGACGTAAGCTGAACCGTGGGGATTACGCGCAATAGACCCACCCGCAATGGTGCGAATTTGGAGGCAGTCGTAAGCTGAACCATGGGGAATACGCGCAGTAGACCCACCCGCAATGGTGGAACCAGTCATTGATGAACAGTGGCGATTACGTGCAATAAACGCAATGTTAGTCCTTTGAGGAAGCAATCACAGCTGCTGCTTCTCCCCTTGCGTCTCCTGCTTGAGCTGCTGCTCCTCCCCTCAGCTCTTGCTCCTCCCCTCAGCTCTTACTCTCCCTAGAGCTCGGTAAGCTAGCATTTGGCGAGCGCATTAGGACAAGCTCGAAGACCCTTTCAAAGGACAAAATTCGAACTGCCAACTGCATCATGCCTGGTGTTACTTTCAAGGTTGCAGATCATCTTGCTTCCGTCGTTACTACTTTCTGCAGTAGCCCCAGCAAGCACTACTTGGCTCTTCTTGAGGAATACAAGCAAGAAAGGTGCAGGACAGTCCTGCAGGAAAGCAAGTGGAAAGACGTCGACTTTTGCCCAAAACCCAATGGCTTTGTGCACGGAATTTTGGATGCCTACAATCGGCACCACAATCTCGTGATTCGGCCTGATGATGTATGGCTGGCAATTGTGACTCAATTTGGACTTTACGTGAACGGAAATGCAGAGGCCTTGAGGTCCATGTTTGTGGAGCATGAGGGGAAGAAGGAGCTTGCAGTTTACGATATCGGAACGTTATTGTCAGCTGACTATGGCAAGTTGGCACAACAAATGACCAAGGAGCTAAAGAAAAACGTCAAGGACGGTAGCATCTGCGATTGGATTCTTCCCAATTTCTCCACCACCACGGATGATGACACCATCGTTGGCAGCGTGGCCTTGATGGCAACAATGAAGAGTTACTTTAGCTACAAGTTTTGTTTGGCGTGTGGGATCCCTCAAGTCACTCTCGCAGGCACTGCACGGGATTGGGAAGCTATTCATAGCCGTATAGACAAACTTGAGAATTATGGCACAGTTTGCACCAAGTGGGCTCGCATGCTCAAGACGATCACAGCCCAGCTGCTACAAACCAGCAAGGGAAATATTGACCTCAACTTTTGGAGCAAAATCTGCCACTACAGTAGCTTAGGCTCTGGTAGTGCATATTTGAGTGGATGGCTTTCCGTCTTCTGTGTGTTCAATAGGAAGGGTACCTGGCAGGCGGACAACTTCAGGCTTAGGCTTGAAAACAGGAATGTAGAATTTCCAGTCATAGACACTAATGACATACCTCCTGGTTATCTTACGGTGGATGTGTTAGTTGATGACAACGGAACGGAATACAAGACCCTTATGTTTTCTGGTCACATGGGTTATAGTATTGTGGACGAAAGGAAGGGGATTGCTCCCAAGCTGTCATGGGCAATTGTTCTTAAGGAGGATCCAGTTAAGAAAGCTCCAAGTACGCAAAGGGTTTGTACCTTTGACCATGGTAAGGATCTCTCCCACTAGACAACTGCTCCTTCCTGTCCATCCCTATTATATTCTCCAAGCGATGACCATTCACACTCTTAGCTGATAGGAAAATGGCGTTAGGATCTCATTAAGCTGATTATCCTTAGGGAATTTAATTCCCTTTTTTTGAACCATAGGTTCAGGCCATGACCATTCACACTCGCAGTTGTTAGGAAAATGGTGTTAGAATTTCATTGAGCTGATTGTTCTTAGGGAACTTAATTCCCTTTTTCGAACAATAGCTTCATTCGATTAGCATAGTACATTAGTGACTTTAGAATAAAGATACGAATCGCCACTTTGTACGAGCAGATTCGATTGTAATGCCATTTGATTGGCTTGGCTATACGTAAGTAGTGTCAATTCAAGAATATAAACACATTGTTTCTAGTCTCTCTCTCTCTCTCTCTCTCGTCTCGCATGTTCTTTGTTGTGTGGCCTTTGATCGTTACACTGTTATTGGGCCGCTTGTATTTGGGACAGTAGCCATGTATGACTTGCAAAAGTTCAGCTAGCAGTGGGGCAATCTTAATAGTAGCCAAGCAGTGAACAAATCACATTATAGTAGACAGGCAGTGAACGCATGCAACCCATATTTGGTGGTGCAGCTTGTATAGATGGAACTTTTTCTGTTCTCTTACTGCTTGTTATGTTCTTTATTGCTTTTTGGAGCAACAATGAGGTATAGTGGAAGGCATGAGATTGCGACATTTATAGTTTTATCAATGGTACTTGACACTTGTAAACATTTGATTGGTAGGATTTGCTCTCCTGAACGTTTAATGAATGGCATTGAATTAGTATATGCAGAGGTGTAAACTGATGCAAAACTCCCCCTCCCATCAGAAAGGTTTTTTGGCCCGTGATTCTTAGAACCCCCGTTAACAAGGTTTTTCTGCGGGTCGCTTTTTTCATGAAGTCACCTTGTGAGCACCTGAAACTATTTGGTTGTGCTCATGCATGAGGTTCTGCAATTATGATTTTCTTTTTCTACATGCTCTTTAATAGATAGTCTGTAGTATGAAATATAACAGGCAAGGAACTAGGGAAGATAGAAGGGCTTGCTTGTATGCTATAAAGCGAGGAGGATAATTAGAGTAAAACTCTTTGCCTGCATTGGTTTGTGAGAGCTCTAATGCCTGAAGTTGACCGTGTACAAATGCTAACAATTGCCTATACCCTTCTTAAACCGATGAAGCAAAATCTGCTTTGACTCATCCACCTCTGTTCATCGATGATCTCAGGCTACTCCACATCTGGTATCACTGCCAATGCCAGGCCCACTTAATGCTTAAGCCAAGGCACTTTATGCATGGTTCGTGTCTTGGGTAATTGCAACTTCATGGACATAGTCCAATGCATGATGCCATTCTATTTGAGCCTTTTCTTCATGATTCAGAGAGAGGTCTACTTCCCTTCCATGTATCCAACACCTGATTAGTGCTTGTTGGCATGGTGTTGGTAAGATTCATGGGCTTTGGCAATGTAATATCTGCTCATAATACATCTATGATGCAATTTTCTTGAGACTCCTTCTTTGAGGTTTTAGTGATGAGAAGGGTCTAATTTTTTCCCAAAAATGGCTTTGTAGGAGTCCTATCCATACTAATTGAGTGGGTGTCATTGAAGATCTCCTACACCAATGGAAGGTATTAGTTCCAGCAAGACCGTGGTCCGTGTATTTGTAACATGGCTACTTCAATACATAGAAAGCCAAGTGGTTGTAAATGTGGATGGCCATATGCTTGAGGGTAAAAGTTGTTGGAAAAGGCACTAGGAATTTGCCACACATACCATTACCATATATAGACAAACAACATGGTTGTGTCTTGTGCATCGTCATGCCCTTGCATGGAACACCATATGAAAGAATTTGAGAAAATACCAATTCCCACAAACAAAATAGCCACTTTTTGAGTAATATATGCTATTTCCGGGCTATTTCTCATTGAAGATTGGCTCCATTGAGAATCTAAGATCTGATTATGTTAATACATGAACAATACTTTCCCAGTGAAATATTTGACCCATCGCTTAGAACCTTGCTTATTTTAGCCATTAGGAGCTTGCATTATAGCATTCAACAAAGACTAAGTGATCACTCCTTGAATTATGAAGGTTTTGGTCCAACGTCTAAAATGTTTGTTGCTTTTGCTAATAACTGTCGAATATGTGTCAAATATGTTTGTTGTCTCCATATTATACTATGAGGCCACAAACATTAAAAAGCCAAAGAGATTTTTTGTGAAGAGGATAAATTGAATTAAATGAGACTTACAAACATAACTTTTCATTTGTAGAGGAGTGTATGAAATTAATACCAAATGGACATGTTTCTATATATATGCTTTGCAATATCAACCGATGTAATAGGATAATTCCACATTGAGCAGAGCTTTGACATCCTATGAAATAAACGTGGTGTTCAAAAACACCTTTCCTTTTTAATGTGAATTGCAATATCAACATTTCAAATTGTGTACATTAGGACACACTCCGTTCAAGTGGACCTTGGAAATAAAAAAGACGTGTGGTGTTAACAATAGTTTGCTAACACTATGTAAATCTATCTGCAAACATAAAAATATGGCCATGTTTGAGGAATTTTCACAATCAGCTACATGTGATGGTTTTCTTATGACCTAAATTTCATTTAAAAAATTATTCTATGATAGAATTGTGTTTCCTAGGATTAAAATTTGTAAATTTTTGTATATGTTTAAAAACTATTGCTCGAAACAGTAACAAAAAATAGCAGCTTTAGGTTTTGGTTAAAAGTGGTCTTGCGAGTGGTAATGCATG
Organism: Dipteris shenzhenensis; assembly: GCF_047967505.1. Classification (NCBI taxonomy): domain Eukaryota; kingdom Viridiplantae; phylum Streptophyta; class Polypodiopsida; order Gleicheniales; family Dipteridaceae; genus Dipteris; species Dipteris shenzhenensis. The sequence goes on along the minus strand of NC_141598.1, from coordinate 38,577,550 downwards.
ATTTTTAAAATCGATGTCCTTACTTTGAGATTTTTACGTATGGATGGAAAAGTCTTTCCATCTCAAAGATATTGTTTATTCTTTCAAATTCTTGAATCAATTGAATGTAGGTATATCCAAATGATGAATCATCATAAGTGTGCCTAGAGCGTAGTCTAGTGTAAAGGTAAGATGAGGTATTCCTTAAGACTAGTTTTGAATCATACATGATTACACATGATAGTATGGGGTACATAATATATTTTTTTGCACTTTATAGTAATATAAGATTAGATGAGAATTATAAACTTTTGGTAGTGGAGAAACTCCATTATGCCATAGTACGATTTTTTGGGCCATCATTGCCTGATTAAAAAATGATTACTCATGCATTGCTATTATATTGTGTCATTTAAAGCAAGAGTTCAAGGTTCCCTGATGATGTGTCCCACAGTGTTCACAAACAAATATGTAAGATAGCACAACCAAGGGAAGGGACTTTATTTTCTAGTGGAGTTTTTTTTAATTATTTAAAGAAATGCGGACAATATTAAAGAGGATGGTTAGCCCTCAACAAAAAGAAACCGGTACAAAATTTGGCCCAAGTAGGCTGATGCCAGGGCCTACGGTGAAGACATCATCCAAACTATCCTATCTTGAGACTAGCCTTGATTGAGGCGAGCGCGTGGCTCACTACCGGGTCGGATCTATCCAGAATTCGGGCCAAGTCCTTGAGGAAGGCCTTAGTAACCGCGACTAGGGCTGCATTTTTAAAGCCCACCTGGACTTTGTGTCTGAAGATATTTTTATTGCGGACTTCCCATGTTGCTAGCAGCTTTGTCGCCCTTATGTACAGCCAACTCGCGGGCTAGTGTGGATGGGATTTTCGAGGTGTCCCCTAAGAGAGGAATACGCCATTGGTGACCTGACCATTAGCCCCAAGCTGCGAACGGCGGATTGGACCGAGTGCCATAGCTCTCTTATCTGACATTTCCAAAAGAGGTGTCTTACGTCCTCCATCACCCTACCATAGAGTCCATAGCAGGGGTTCACTGCCACTCTTTTGGCTAGCTTTGCCTTGACGAGCAGCGAATGGTTGAGAATCTTCCACAGCAAGAATCTTGCTTTCCCCATCTGACATCCCTTCCATATTTACATGAGTTTGCACCTCCACCAGGCCTGGCCCCTTCTCAGCCCCATATTTTGTTCAGCCAGGGAGCTGCATTTTGCATCAGGTGAAGTCGCTTGTAGATTATTTTGGCTGAGATTTTGCTCAGGGGGGTTTTCCCCATTCGCCATTAGGAGGCGATCCGTGATCTTTGGCTGAAATCAGGTTGCTAGGCCAGTCTTTCGGGATTCTATCAAGGATTGCCTTGGTAAGATCTGCTTCACCATCGGACATGTGAAACTGGGTTCTCAAGGCCTCTAACGATTTCCAATCTTCCTTTGTGGGATCACTTGAATAGACTACGTGCCCTCCTGATGTCGTGCCATGCAAACGCGTCACTTGCTCTGCTCGGCGCCGTGCTCCACCAAACCGACTCACCTAGAATGCCGTCACCTTTGAGTCCATCTGTGCCTTTTCATCCGAGGTGGTCGACGTAGGATTTCCACGTCATGACGAGCCCTGCCAGGATGTCAACTCCGGTGACCACAACTGGAAATTCAGAGATTAGTTTATCATACAACGAGAGCCCTCGCCATTGCCCCGCTCCCTTCCCTTTCGACTCTTTGAGCTTTTCCTTCACTAATTCTGTCCAGGGGGTTGGCCTGGAGAATAGCTGAGCAAGAAGCTTGCCAACCAGTGAGAGGTTCCTGGTTTTTACATGTGGGAGGCCTACACCCCCCTTCAATTTAGGAGCCTTCATCTGCTCCCATGGGATTTAATGCATTTTCCTCCTTCCTTGGTGTTCAATCCATAAAAATGCTCGAAAGAGCGCCTCAATTTCTAGACAATGTGTTTTCTTGAAGTGCCATAGCGAGGCAACATAAGTGACTGACACTGCTAGGACATGTTGTATTACCAGACAACGGGCATTCCAACTTAGGTAGACCCCGTTCCAGGATTTGATTTTTGTTCTGACTTTTTTCGTGAACCAAAGGAAATGTTGCTTGAGAGTGATGTCCACACCTAGAGGGGCCCCTAGGTACCTAACAATTTGGCCTCTAGGTATCACCTTCGCTCTGATTTCCTCTATACAATCGGGAGCAAGATTTGGGCTCGTCCCGAGCAGAAAGGACTTTGTCTAGCTACACTTCGAACGTGAAGCTCCGCTGAAAATCAGGATTACCTCCATTAGGCTAGCCACACTCTCTCGGTCCTCCTGAACTAAAGCTTGGTCTGCAAGGTCCTCCGTTGCGTTCCAGTCACCTCCCAGTAGCCAATTGTCCCCGGCCACGTCCCTGCACAGATTCCTCCAACACTGCATCCTCTCCAACCCGCTATTGGGGGCATACACACTAGCTACCCAACACTCAAGCCCCCCCATCGTGAAATGTACACCTATGTACCACCCCTCCTCGCTCCTCTAGACCTCCCTAGCGCAGAACTGATTGGAAACTAAAATGGCAGCCCCACCCTTCCCTCTCTTTGGGTAGTTAATGAACACCTCGAAGCCTATCTTCTTGAACGTGAACCACAAATTATCCTCACATCCGCACTTAATTTCCTGCATTAAAATAACATGCGGCATAGTTTTCCTAATCACCGAGACACACCCCTTTTGCTTCAGGTTATTACAGTATCCTCTCACATTCCACGACATGATTGAAATCCCTACCTTTCTACCATCTCCCTTACCCCTTTCAATCGGTAAGTGCTTTATATGCATCCTTAATAAAATTAAATCGGTTGTCCTATGAACCTCTCAACCCCCTCACCATTGGTTAGGAAGCCCATAGCCCACCTCTGAAGAATTGGGCTGCTCTTGTGGGGGGAGCACCTTCTATCAAATTTTCCTATCTGGCTTTGCCTTTTTTTCTCGCCACTTTCCATTAGTCTGCCATTCTTGTCATGGCACCCGGTCCTTTGAGGGATCACCTGTCACAATCTTTTCGTCCGAGGTGGCCTCACAAGATGGCTCATGCATGCCAGTTTGCTCGGAATCTGACGGAGGCTCATGCAAACCAATTCGATCAGGCCTCGGTGGCCCTTCCTATTTAACGTTTTCTCATCAATGGGTGAGGTCGTGTCACCCAAGACCAGCGCTCTGTTTTGCTTATCTGAGTGGGCAATTTTTGGTGAAGTGTCCTAGCCGTTTGCATACATAGCATGCATTCGGGAAGGGGTTGAATCTAACCTGTACAGTAAAGTTGACGCCATTTCACATCCTGAGATTGATGAACTCTGGGATTTCCTGGGTCCTGTCATAGAGAATCTAGACTCTTTTCTTGTTAGATGGCTGCCAGGATGCCCAGGGGATTTGTGGAACTCTTCCCAACGTTGCTGCCAGGCTACCAATCTTGTTACCAAGCCAAGATGGCAGGCTCGGGAACTCAATCTAAATGGGAAAGTCATGTAAGAGGAATCCGTTGATGCTGAGCTTCGGTGACCACGGAATGATGAGAAAAGGGCCCTCGAAAACTGGAACGTGCGTCCCGCCAGTTCTTCCCTGATCTGCTTTGAGACACACTGAACAAGAAAGAAACCTTTCCCAAGGAATCACGTCGAGTAGCAACTCGTATAGGCACTTCGCTCTCAAAGAGCATGAACTCCTTAACCTCTTCAAACGAGGGGATGCGGCCTGTGAAGAAGAAGTACAAGCCCCTCCTCGCCAACCTTTCCAATTCTGGGCGGACCTATTCCATGTCCAGTTCACACACCACCCCATGCGCTTTTCTTGATTCAAACCATGGCCTGTGCTCCACCTCCTTGGCACGTCTGTTTGCCTTAGCTTGTAGGATTCGCTAAACGTCTTCTTTGGATAGCGAGGAGAAGCCACCTTGCATCTTCTTTGTCCGTCCCATCTTGAACTTTCTTGGTTATGTTGTCCATCGGAGTAGAATCATTATCCTAGCCTTCAGCAAGAGGCGGGACATGGGTCTCCTCCGCTCCACCTTCTTCGCTCATAGCCTTCCCTCTAAGAACCTCGCGCCTCGGGGATTCACTTTGCAGTCTCTTCACCAAGACCTTTGGCCCATGCGCGTTCCACGTGTCCACCATGCACCACTGGGGGGGTTGGCTGCTCCCTATGCAAGGAGGGGGACCTAACGTTCTCTCTCCGCTTAGCTGTGAAAAGAAATTAACACATTTTTCTTCTGGTGGAGTTATAGAAAGCCTATGGGGTTTTTACATAAACACCTTGGCTGATATGTAATGGTGATTAGTGTTGTATCCAAATATGGGCTTAACCCACCTAGTTAGGGGGAGGTTAGGTCTCCTTGTGACCCCACAAGCCTCTTGCATTGGCCCACTAATCCCTCACTAATCCTCCCCTAATCCATTCCCTAGGAGGCCCTTTGAGACCCAATTTGTTCCCTATTGAAAAATGTCTACTCTACTTTGGCTTATCTTACATAAGGTACTCGAGAAGTTCACTGGATGGGAAAGGATAGGAAAAGGAGAAGGGAGATGCAAGAAATGCCTAGGATATAAGGAGGACATGCTTCATAGTTTCTTATCTTATTCCCATGCAAGAAGCATGGGAAAGTGCTTAAGGTCAAAGAAGAGCCATACTCCTTGGGGATGCAATTAAGTCAAGTGGGAAGAATGGTCCTTTGTCAAGTGGGAAGAATGGGAAGAGCCCATTACCTAGAATTCTATACTCCTTTGGATGCAGTTAAGTCAAGTGGGAAGAATGGTCCTCTTCTTTTGGTTAAGTCAAGTGGGAAGGATGCAGTTAAGTCAAGTGAGAAGAATGTAATTAACTCAAGTGGGAAGAATGGGAAGAGCCCATTAGCTAGAATGCTATACTCCTTGGGGATGCAGTTAAGTCAAGTGGGAAGAATGGTCCTCTTCTTTTGGTTAAAACAATGCTGGTTTTATTACATGGTTGGTTAGACCAGTCACAAAAAAGCACAAAAAATAAAATTGGGCCATCTACGAGGGACTAACCACTGGTGGTCTACGCGAAACATAGTAGGATCATCACACAAATGAGTATATCATGGCTAACATTGGCCAAAGAAGAAGTTATTAGAAAATCCTTAGAACTAACAAAGACACTCATACCTTGAAGGAAAAATTTTACCTCGACCAAAGCACGATTTTCTCAGCTTCTTGCATGCAACTCACCATGAATATCCATCAAATTTCTATCCCCCCATAGGGATAAGAAAAGCCTCCCCTAAGAAGGGCCCAAAGATCCATCATTGTAAAATTGAACCCATGCGGGTCCCCCCATACCTGTTTCCTTCCACCTAGTTCTGAACCCTATGATTTAATCAACTCCACGCCATGGTTTCGACCCACCTCCAAGTCCTACAAGGTACAACATAATCAAGTGTGTTATCCCTTTGATCAAGAGGCACATACGCTAGTTTAAATTAACTTCCTATCCTCCTAGAAGCTAGGAGCCAATTTTGCAAGATCTTCCGAAGAAGAAATCTCCCCTCTTCAACCTGATAGCCCCTCCAAATCTTTGAAAATTTGTTCTTCCACCACTCGAGCCTCCATGTAAGCTCCACTTGTTGTTCAACAATGGATACCAATTCTTCGTCTCGTAGTAGTAATCTGTATCCGTTCTAGCATCTACCCTTATGAGCTCTACATTGCCTCCCATTATACATTGTTTTGCTCTTCGGTGAGAATTATAAAATTCATTGGCTAGCCGTAGGGATACTCCTCAAGACCTCCCACAAGACCCCAACTTCTCTTTGATTGAGGTGAAAAAATTCTTGCATAGATTCTATCTATTTCCAATCACCCACTCTCTCCTCCCACAATTGTCTCTAGTTACAACCATCTTTTCTCTGCAAGCTAAGGTGCACACAGATCCTCTTATCTCCTAGCTTGCACATAGAGTTCACGTATAATATGTCCTTGGAAATCCAAATGTACCATAAAGAAGAATGTTGACCCATGGGGATTATGTGCAAAAAAAGCAGTGTGGACAATCATAGCTGGGGATTTTGTGCAATAGAAGGATGATGACCCATTGGGATTATATATAGGGGAATGGGCTGGGTGAGGAATTTTTGCAAAATAAAATACCTAGAATTTGGCAAGCGAGTGGAGGTCATGAGCGATTTGACCACTTTTTGACTATGAAAGGTCAACCCATCCCCTCACATGGAAGTTGAGAGGGAGGGGTTGACCAATGGTTAGCTTAAGTGTGGGCGAGTTAGAGGATAGCGTTATCAGCTAGATGGTCTAAGCATTCTTTTTGCTTGGATGAGTAGAGGAGTGGGACTCTATAAGACAATCCACAAGGATGTTTCTATTGAATGGTGCATGATATGGGGCTATTCTAGAGCATGAACTAAATCTCCATCCAAGGGTGACCTTGTGCAATAGAAGCAATGTTCCTTTCCCCCAAGATGTATAGCCTCATTCACAATGGTTCCAAGTGCTTTCTACATGTTCTGCATCTATCTCCCCACATGTGAGGGGAATCTCTGCGGGGAGTAGCTCCATACAACTCGATACGTCGAACGAGTTGCACTATACGTCAATCCGAATCACATCCAATTGGGTGATTGTCTTTGGGAGGGATCTAATACTCTTAGAGGTGATGCATCCTTGACACTCAATGTTTGGATCCATACTTGGACTTTTACAAACCGAATCGCTCCAATTCAATTGAGTCCGTGCTTGTCAGTCCGGCTCAATAATGGGGGGCTGACTTGTGGAATATTAATATGAGGGATCCATGGATACTCTAGTGCGGCGATTTCCATTGACTCCAAGAGATCTTCAAGCAACACTATCAAGGGTGAGAGTGAATTGGCCTACTAGTACTGATGTGGTTTGCAACGTAGAGTTTCGAGGTTGGGTGAATAGTAAAGGGAAACAACTCCACAAGATTTCTCTTTAGGATTTTCTGCCTTAAATGGACTCTGGTATTTCTTCTCATACTTAGCTTGAGTGGAGACGTTGGGCACCGAGACGTATCATGAAGGCGTGGCAAGCTACACCTTCTCCCAAATGTAATTTTTTCTAATGGAGGTTGGTGACTTATAAGTTGTCTAGGCTTGGCAAGTGGCGACGTATCTCTCTTGTCTACTCTCTTTGCAAGATAGCTTTGGAATCCCACTTTCACCTCTTTTGGGGTTGTGTGGTGGTGAGGAGACTTTGGTGGGCGATTCAAAGGTGGCTGCATCGAGCACAATTGCTTGTTTGTCTTTGTTGGAAGTTGGCTCTCCTGGGAGATCGTGGCAAAGTTTGATTCGTGTTTGGGATATCAACTGAAGAGTGACTCAACCCATCCCCTCACATGGAAGTTGAGAGGGAGGGGTTGACCAATGGTTAGCTTAAGTGTGGGCGAGTTAGAGGATAGCGTTATCAGCTAGATGGTCTAAGCATTCTTTTTACTTGGATGAGTAGAGGAGTGGGACTCTATGAGACAATCCACAAGGATGTTTCTATTGAATGGTGCATGATATGGGGCTATTCTAGAGCATGAACTAAATCTCCATCCAAGGGTGACCTTGTGCAATAGAAGCAATGTTCCTTTCCCCCAAGATGTATAGCCTCATTCACAATGGTTCCAACTGCTTTCTACATGTTTTGCATCTATCTCCCCACATGTGAGGGGAATCTCTACGGGGAGTAGCTCCATACAACTCGATACGTCTAACGAGTCGCACTATACGTCAATCCGAATCTCATCCAATTGGGTGATTGTCTTTGGGAGGGATCTAATACTCTTAGAGGTGATGCATCCTTGACACTCAATGTTTGGATCCATACTTGGACTTTTACAAACCGAATCGCTCCAATTCAATTGAGTCCGCGCTTGTCAATCTGGCTCAATAATCGGGGGCTGACTTGTGGAATATTAATACGAGGGATCCATGGATACTCTAGTGCGGCGATTTCGATTGACTGCAAGAGATCTTCAAGCAACACTATCAAGGGTGATAGTGGATTGGCCTGCTAGTACTGATGTGGTTTGCAACCTAGACTTTCGAGGTTGGGTGAATAGTAAAGGGAAACAACTGCACAAGATTTCTCTTTAGGATTTTGTGCCTCAAATGGACTCTGGTATTTCTTCTCATTCTTAGCTTTAGTGGAGACGTTGGGCACCGAGACGTATCATGAAGGTGTGGCAAGCTTGCTAGCGCTGGCACTCTTGTTTTGGTGGTTCATTTTGATTAAAAATAGCTACAACAAACAAACAAGAGGGCTCTCGAGACATTTTCCACCTAGCCATCAAATTCCCCTCAACTCCTTCACTCTCATGAGGTCACTACCTCCTTCTTGGATGAGTTTTATCCCTGGGAATGCTCCTCTAAACCCAATGCTTACCATGTTAGCCATGTGTCCCTTATCGACCTTATGCCCTCTAGGCCTTTGCTTTGCACTCCATCTTATTGCCTAGGCTTAGGATTGTCCCTAGACCCTGACCCTCTAATCTTCCTTAGAAGCAAACACTGTCGTGCCCTCTAGTTTTTTCTTGATTTGATTCATACAGATGTATGGGGTTATGCCCAGACCCGCAGCATCAATGGTTCACTTTATTACTTGACCTTCATCAACGACTACAATAGATATTGTTGGATCTATTTTCTAAAAGAGAAATCTGAAGTGTTTTCCAGATTTCAAGAATTCAAAGCCATAACTAAGCCATGGCCTCCGTGATTATGGCTGACATAACATAGATCCTATAAATTGATGTTCATTGCCCACTCTTAAGTTGTAGATCAACCTTCACCTTTGGAAAAAAAATCCAAAACTCATGTTGAAGGGAGCAGTCAAATGTAATTTTTTCTTATGGAGGTTGGTGACTTGTAAGTTGTCTAGGATTGGCAAGTGGCGACGTATCTCTCTTGTCTACTCTCTTTGCAAGATAGCTTTGGAATCCCACTTTCACCTCTTGCTTGTATGCTATAAAGAGAGGAGGATAATTAGAGTAAAAATCTTTGCCCGCAATGGTTTGTGAGAGCTCTAATGCTTGAAGTTGACCGTGTACAAATGCTAACAATTGCCTATACCCTTCTTAAACCGATGAAGCAAAATCTGCTCTGACTCATCCACCTCTGTTCATCAATGATCTCAGGCTACTCCACATCTGGTATCACTGCCAATGCCAGGCCCACTTAATGCTTAAGCCAAGGCACATATTGCATGGTTCGTGTCTTGGGTACTTGCAACTTCATGGACATAGTCCAATGCATGATGCCATTCTATTTGAGCCTTTTCTTCATGATTCAGAGAGAGGTGTACTTCCCTTCCATGTATCCAACACCTGATTAGTGCTTGTTGGCATGGTGTTGGTAAGATGCATGGGCTTTGGCAATGTAATACCTGCTCATAATACATCTATGATCCAATTTTCTTGAGACTCCTTCTTTGAGGTTTTAGTGATGAGAAGGGTCTAATTTTTTCCCAAAAATGGCTTTGTAGGAGTCCTATCCATACTAATTGAGTGGGTGTCATTGAAGATCTCCTACACCAATGGAAGGTATTACTTCTAGCAAGACCGTGGTCCGTGTATTTGTAACATGGCTACTTCAATACATAGAAAGCCAAGTGGTTGTAAATGTGGATGGCCATATGCTTGAGGGTAAAAGTTGTTGGAAAAGGCACTAGGAATTTGCCACACATACCAATACCATATATAGACAAACAACATGGTTGTGTCTTGTGCATCGTCATGCCCTTGCATGGAACACCATATGAAAGAATTTGAGAAAATACCAATTCCCACAAATAAAATAGCCACTTTTTGAGTAATATATGCTATTTCGGGGCTATTTCTCATTGAAGATTGGCTCCATTGAGAATCTAAGATCTGATTATGTTAATTCATGAACAATAGTTTCCTAGTGAAATATTTGACCCATCGCCTAGAACCTTGCTTATTTTAGCCATTAGGAGCTTGCATTATAGCATTCAACAAAGACTTCAGTGATCACTCCTTGAATTATGAAGGTTTTGGTTCAACGTTCAAAATGTTTGTTGGTTTTGCTAATAACTGTCAAATATGTGTCAAAAATGTTTGTTGTCTCCATATTAGACTATGAGGCCACAAACATTAGAAAGCCAAAGAGGTTTTTTGTGAAGAGGATAAATTGAATTAAATGAGACAAACATAACTTTTCATTTGTACAGGAGTGTATGAAATTAATACCAAATGGACATGTTTCTCTATATATTCTTTGCAATATCAACCTATGTAATAGGATAATTCCACATTGAGCAGAGCTTTGACATCCATGAGATAAACGTGGTGTTCAAAAACACCTTTCCTTTTTAATGTGAATTGCAATATCCTTTATTTTAAATGTTCAATTTTTTTTCAAACCTTCTTTCCTTTTTAGTTTACCCCCTTTAAAAAAATATTTCTTATGTATCCCCCTTTTTTTAAAAATTTTCCTCTGAACTTTTCTCCATTTAATTATTTACTTTGCCCTAATTTATTTTTCCTTTACTTTCCCCTTTTGCTGATTTTCTAATCCTATTTTAATTATTAAAAAAAAAAGACCCAAAACAACCCCCCCCACCACATTTTTTTCCCACCCTCTATCTTTTCTCCACGGACACACAGTTTCACACCTTCGCTAGAGCTGCCTTATTGGCCCGCCTCCCTAAAACAATTATTACACACCCGACTAATCTAGGCCTACCTACACGCCTGACTACCCTAGTCCTACCTACATGCCCGAATACATTTTAAGCCTATAAAATACCTACTCTACCCTCCTCTCACTCCACTGACTAAGCCTTCACTACCCTCTCCCGGCTCACTATCGGGTCAAATCTATCCAGAATTCGGGCGAAGTCCTTGAGGAAGGCCTTGGTAACTGCGACTAGGGCTGCAATTTTTAAGCCCACCTGGACTTTGTGTCTGAAGATATTTCTGTTGCGGACTTCCCATATTGCTAGCAACGTTGCCGCCCTTACGTACGGCCAACTCGCAGGCTAGTGTGGATGGGATTTTTTAGGTGTCCCCTAAGAGAGGAATACGCCATTGGTGGCCTATGGAGAACGTGGCCATTAGCCTCGAGCTGTGAACGACGGATTGGACCGAGTGCCATAGCTCTCTGGCTATCTGACATTTTCAAAAGAGGTGTCTTACGTCCTCCATCACCCTACCATAGAGTCCGCAGCAGGGGTTCACTGCCACTCTTTTGGCTAGCTTTGCCTTGACGGGCAGCCAATGGTTGAGAATCTTCCATAGGAAGAATCTTGCTTTCCCCATCTGACATCCCTTCCATATTTCCACGAGTTTGCACCTCCACCAGGCCTGGCCCCTTCTCAGCCCCATATTTTGTTCAACCAGGGAGCCGCATTTTGCATCAGGCGAAGTCGCCTGTAGATTATTTTGACTGAGATTTTGCTCAGGGGGTTTTCCCCATTCGCCATTAGGAGGCGATCCGATCTTTGGCTAAAATCAGGTTGCTAGGCCAGTCTTCCGGGATTCTATCGAGATTTGCCTTGGTAAGATCTGCTTCACCATCGGACATGTGAAACTTGGTTCTCAAGGCCTCTAACGATTTCTAGTCTGCCTTTGTGGGATCCCAGAGGTTAGCCCACGTGGCCATGCCATTCTTGAAGAGACTACGTGCCCTCCTGATGTCGTGCCATGCAAACGCGTCACCCGCTCTGCTCGGCGCCTTGCTCCACCAAACCGACTCACCTAGACTGCCATCACCTTTGAGTCCATTTGTGCCTTTCCATCCGAGGTGGTCGACGCAGGATTTCCACGTCATGACGAGCCCTGCCAGGATGTCAACTTTGGTGACCACAACTGGAAATTCAGAGATTAGTTTATCATACCACGAGAGCCCTTGCCATTGCCCTGATCCCTTCCCTTTCGACTCTTTGAGCTTTTCCTTCACTAATTCTATCCAAGGGGTTGGCCTGGAGAATAGCCGAGCAAGAAGCTCGCCAACTAGTGAGAGGTTCCTGGTTTTTACATCTAGGAGGCCTACACCCCCCTTCAATTTAGGAGCCTTCATCTACTCCCATGGGATGTAATGCATTTTCCTCCTTCCTTGGTGTTCAGCCCATATAAATGCTCGAAAGAGCGCCTCGATTTCTAGCCAATGTGTTTTCTTGAAGTCCCATAGCGAGGCAACATAAGTGACTGATGCTGCTAGGACATGTTGTATTACCAGACAACGGGCATTCCAACTTAGGTAGACCTCGTTCCAGGCTCTGAGTTTTGTTTTGACTTTTTCCTTGAACCAAAGGAAATGTTGCTTGAGAGTGACACACACCCAGAGGGGCCCCTAGGTACCTAACAATTTGGCCTCTAGGTATCACCTTTGGTCCGATTTCCTCTATCCAATCGGGAGCGAGATTTGGGCTCGTCCGGAGAGAAAGGACTTCGTCCAGCTACACTTCGAACTTGAAGCTTCGCTGAAGATTGCGATTACCTCCATTAGGATAGCCACACTCTCTGGGTCCTCCTGAACTAAAGTAGTCGTGTCATCCATAAAGAATTGGTGAGAGAATTGGTTGCCAGTCGGAAGCGTAAGACTTCTGATCTCTCTACGGGTCAATTTAGTTTTGATGAGGGACATTAGGGGCATCGTAGCAATTGCATATAGCGGCGGGGCAAGTGGACATCCTTGACGAATGGATTTTCTCAGTTTGAAGTTGACAACTGCACCCCCATTAATACAGAGGACCATAGAAGCATTTCCGAATAGGCAGTGCACCTTTCGCAGGTATCCCTGTCCAAAGCTCAGCCTATCCATCATCACCAAGATGTAGTCCCACCGGACTTTGTCGTAGGCTTTATACGTATCCAGGCCAAACACTAGCATTTTTTGGCCTGATGTTGCAGCATGATCCATGGCAAGGGCAACATTGAGGATGTTGTCGTAGATATCTCTCCCTTTTACAAAGCCATTTTGCTCCTCATCCACCACTTTCCCACACAAATCTTTGATCCTAAGGGCCATCGCCTTGGCAACAACTTTATACGAGGTGTTTAGCATCGTTATTGGCCTCCAGTCCCCTACTTTTATCCTGCTCTGCCTTTTTGGGAATAGTTTCAGGAGCGCTGCATTCACATCCTCTGAGAGAGTACCTTCTTCCATCACCGCATTTGCCATCTCTATGAGATCCGGGCCCAGTGTGTCCCATAATTTCTTAAAGAATTCTACTGTCAGCCCGTCCGGTCCCGGGGACTTATCATATGCCAGTGCATTTAAGGCTTCCTCTAGCTCTTCATGGTTGAAGGGCCTATCAAGGCAGCTTTGGAAGTTTTTTGAAACCCGACTCTCCACTCCAACAAGTGCCTCATGGATTGAACTCACCCACTCATCGTCCTCTATCTCTTCCTCCTACAAGATCGTGCTCAGTTCACGTTGGAACACCGTCGCAATGTGCCAGAATTTTGTTTGGGTGTTACCTTGGGCGTCGTCCACTTTATCGATCAGGTCCCTCTATTGGTTCTTTTTGAGGGCTTGAAAGAAGGTTTTGGAGGGGCAGTCGCCTTGGGCTAGCCAGAGCTGCCTACTTCTGATGCATGCTTGATCCGCTCAGTTCTCGACAAAAATGTTTTTCTGAGCCTTGAAAATTAAAGGTACCACCAAGATCGAATCCGGGTGAAATTATAAAAGTCCATAAAAATTTATACTCTTACCGGGATTTATAACTAAAATATGTAGATCCTAGCCCTTAAAATTAAAGGCAACCTTCAACTCCAACCGGGATTTTTCAATTTCAACCGAGAATTTTATATGCTCAAACGGGTTTGGTGAGCACTGGATCCGCTTCCTGCAACTCCCATTCCTGTCAGGCCACGTCAGCTTCAACTAGCAGTGTGCTTATGACTTGCTTATGACTGGGTCTTTAGGAGTAATTGTGACAGCGGCTCTGAGTGTATCTCAAGCCAGCGAAAGTGCCTAACCATTGTTTCTTCTCCTTGACCTAACTTCACGGTCCACTTCTTTAATGTAGCGTAAGATCCTTTTGACTGCCACATCCCACCTCTGGCATGGGTCTTTCACGTCCGCCGTCGTCTGCCGCCACAGCTTCCGGACCATCCTGCAAAACGGCTTAGATTCTAGATGTCGTTTATCAAATTTTAAGGGGATATCGTTAGACCTCTGAATTTTCGAGTTGTTCGAGAGGGCTGTGGTAGCTATCAACTTCCCTACCTACGAATAGGTCCTGGATCCACCATGCTTCACCGAAAATGTAGAATCTGTCTAATCTCCCGGCCCTGAACTCTTCCCCCCTTCGTCTGTTATTCCAGGTAAAGTCAGACAAGCCATCTAGAACAATCTCCTTGGCATCAATCAGCCCTAGCTGGAGGCACAATTCTTCCCAGGTCTCCCGTTCCCCATCGGAGATCACTGCCCCACCATGCGATCGGTCTACAAGGTCCTCCGTTGCGTTCCAGTCACCTCCCAATAGCCAATTGTCCCCGGCCAGGTCCCTGCACAGATTCCTCCAACACTCCATCCTCTCCAACCCGCTATTGGGGGCATGCACACTAGCTACCCCACACTCAAGCCCCCCCACCGTGAAACGTACACCTATGTACCACCCCTCCTCGCTCCTATAGACCTCCTGAGGGCAGAACTGATTGGAAACTAAGATGGCAGCCCCACCCTTCCCTCCCTTTGGGTAGTTAATGAACACCTCGAAGCCTATCTTCCTGAACGTGAACCACAAATTATCCTCGCATCCGCACTTAATTTCCTGCATTAAAATAACATGCGGCATAGTTTTCCTAATCACTGAGACACACCCCTTTTGCTTCAGGCTATTAGAGTATCCTCTCACATTCCACGACATGATTGAAATCCCTACCTTTCGACCATCTCCCTTACCCCTTTCAATTGGTAAGTGCTTTATATGCATTCTTAATAAAATTAAATCGGTTGTCCTGTGAAGCTCTCGACCCCCTTGATGCATTTCAAGAGACTCTTTTGTTGCGGGGCCGCCACCTTGTCAAGCGTAGCATCTGGCCGAGGAAGCTTTGGGTCCTGCTCTTCGAGCGCTCTTTTCCGGGTGTATGCTTCCGACATCTCTTCGTCCCTGGCATCGCCATTGGTGAGGGAGCCCATAGCCCACCTCTGAAGAATTGGGCTGCTCTTGTGGGGGAGCACCTTCTATCAAATTTTCTTGTCTGGCTTTGCCTTTTTTTCCCGCCACCTTCCATTGTTCCTGCCATTCTTGTGATGGCACCCGGTCCTTTGAGGGATCACCTGTCGCAATCTTTTCGTCCGATGTGGCCTCACAAGACGGCTCATGCATGCCAGTTCGCTCGGAATCTGACGGAGGCTCATGCAAAGCAATTCGATCAGGACTCGGTGGCCCTTCCTATTCGACGTTTTCTCATCAACGGGTGAGGTCGTGTCACCCAAGGCCAGCGCTGTGTTTGCTGATCTGGGATTAGGACTAGTGTAGAGGGATGTATCGTCGTCTTCTAGTGTTCTTGGAACCCTACGAGGGATTGATATATATTGTACATAGTAATGTAGAAAGTGGCTGATTGTATAGCGCACGGTCTCCTCTACTGCCACACTATTCAACATGCTAACAGAGCTGATGGTTTAGCCCACATTGGATTTGAGGAAGAGAGAGCTTTTTTTCCACTTGGAAGTGATTAGAGTGTGTGGCCGTTTGACTTTGCTCGTATTTCTGCATGAGTGCCCACTTTGAGAGGGTTGACAGCCTTAAGCACCTGAAGCACGGGTAAGAGTACCCTGCGTCCCCTCCTTTACCTGATCACGGTTTGGTCTGGCATTCGAAAGGGGAGAGAGATGCGGGAGAGAGTACTTTCAGCCCCTCCGTCCCCCTCCTCTGTCTTGTCTCAAGTTATTATAGGAGAATTTGGATCTAGTTTTGTATGTGAGGGATAGTGTACAATGTTTGCCTCTTTTGTATGTGATTTTATTGTCTACTGAGACCAAGCAAGGTCGATGGGACTTTAAAAAAATTGACATTACATTGTTTCTCTAGAAGGTCTCTTGTCTCATACCTTTGGCGAGAGACCAGTGTGTCTTAAGAGCGTACAGGCATGTGTTGATATTGTATGTAAGAAAATGGAACCTTATGTTTAAACAGACAGAATAGAGGGCAAAATTCAAAGCCTAGTTAAATTTAACCCATCCTCCAAGTAGAAGTTGCATTTTTCCTTTTCCATCTGTTTCCTCACTCATTGCTATGTTTTGTTGTTGTTTGTTGCAGTTACAATATAGAATTAGATTTGCATGCATATAGAATAGCCTTGTTTTTTGATTATTTGATGTGCTAACTTGTTCTAACCCTGGTTTTTGTTTTCTGCACATCTGTTGCAGATGGCAACGTGATTGGCTGTCACCACTATTCTGTATGTCCTAATCTTGGATGTGGAGGATTCTCGGGCACTCTTCTTGGGAACCTCTATCGGTGGATCTGTTGTCGTTGAATTTGTATATTTTCAGTTGTATATGAGTCAAAAACTCTATGAGCTACGGTCTTAGAATTCTTTCTACACATCATACATCTTGCATCTCCTATTTTTGGAACAAAGATAAGAAGATTCTAGGAGTGGGCAACCAATTGTAGCAAGGGGCACGACCGTATGATCCCATGGGTCTTGGCGGAGATTTCTATTCTATGTTTATACAATTGTGTGTATTTCATGGATATGGTGGAATCCTTGTGAAGTCAATGTTCTGTGTGTGTGTGTGTGAGTGACTGAATGACTTGTCTACTTGGCCACTGCATGTTCACTTTTAGATTGTACAGTCCATTCTCGTGGCATATGTGCAGGTCCATTTGCCACTTATTCCTTGGTCTTCTCTGGACATTCAGAAATTTATCACCAAGGTTATGGAATGTCTTTGGTGCACCGTGCTTCGTCTTCTCAAATACAATTATGTTTATTCATCTAGGATGCATGGGGGTTTGAACATTCTCAATATTCACTCTAATATGTTAGCTCACAAGGCCACGCTCTTGATCTCCTTTTTAGAGCAGCATCAGCCATGGGCTCTCATGCTATTGTGTATGGTTGGTTCTCTCCGTACAGATGCTTTTAGCCATTGGATTCCCACTATCGATGATGTTATTCTTGGGCACCTGCATCGTCTATTCCTGAGGTCCCTTTCTACTCGCTTGATTCATGATTGGCAGCCGCTTCTGGCTTATTTGCATTGGTCAGGTTGGCCTCCAGATGCCTCCAGATCGTGGCAACACAGTCAGTTTGCAGTGCCTTCATTGGAGCCGCGTGTTTGTTTCCCCCTTCAGCCCAGCTTTAGCCTAGAAAGGCCGTATTTATTGCATTGTTTGGCTATTTCTACAGTGGAGGATGTGGTGGATGATCAGAGCTGCACTCTTTCTTTTTCTCAGGCCAAGAGACTATTGTTTGGGTTTGCATCACATTCCTATTTGGTGCATTCTCTCTACTATGTTGCAACCTTTTCAGCCCGCTGCCTGTTTACTACTCTTAATTTGTTGGATTGGAAGTACATTGAGCCCTTCTGGGTTACTCCTTTTTTTCATTTGCAGATCTTTCTGCCAAGAAAGCCTATCATCTATTACGTCCACAACCATGGATCCAAGAGTATGGGAATCATTTTTGGCATCTTAACAAGTCTCTTAATTGGTGGAAGGCTTATCTTGGGCGCATCTGGGGCAGTAAGATTCCTCTCAAGCACCGGGTTTTCTTGTGGAATTGTTTGGTAGGGGCATTATCGGTGGGATCTTTATTGACTGCTAGGCATATAGCTTCTTGGGTGTGCCCCTTCAGTCAAGTACCCGACTTCGAACTCGAGCAATCCAGTTGTACTAGCATCCTCCAACTGTCCCCCTCATGATGGGTGACCAGCCTGAGGTCCTTCCAGGCACCACGCTCTCATAGTCTGTTTCAACCCTCCTCCATCTGGCAAGGTCAGCAACCAAATAACAATTCTCGTACACCTATCTGAACCTGAGTCACCCTCGTTCTTGCAAGGGCGCAATCCTTCAGAGGGCGAAGTAGATTCCCTCAAGCTTTGAATCAAGGTTGTCCTTGAGCCAGGTCCTCGCTTTCAGGCTCCACCTTTCGTGAACTTCTGATCAGGGCTCTGATACCATGTTAGAAATGAACCTATACAGAGGGTATCCTGCAGTGGAAGACTGAGAGAGCGTCCAAGCAAGGCACATGGAAGTGTTTAACTACAGAATCCAAAATCTTTACCTATGTATACGTCACAAGTATGTGTCTGTGTGTGCGCGTGCGCGTGCAAGCTAATAAATAGACAGTGATCTATAGCACCAACAAAAGATATATTTCCATCCTCGAATGGACACAATACAAAAGATAGATCCAGAGTCCCACCAAACCGTGGTCCTCTGCTCTTACCAAAAGTTGTCCTACTTTCTTCCTTGGCACCTCTAGCTCCCTGAGCCCGCGTGCTCCTTCCTGAGCTTCTGTAGACTGTCACCTGTGCTGACAAACACTCCTCCGAGCTATTCTTTCAGACAGCTACTGGTGAGGCAGTGAATGCCCAGAAGATTTGACCTCGTTGCTGCCCTGATGTGCAGCCAATGGCAACGCCCAAGCTTCTCTTGATCCCTGTACCTTGCTGTCCTGGATGACAGCCAAGGGTGCAACCTTTCCCAAAGCTCCTTGTCTGCAGGTTCTTGCCACTTTCCTCGGTCTTGTGTAAGCCCTTCTGGGTGGCTGTGTACTGCTCCAATTTGCTCCCTGGAAGCTGCCACACTGGATGCCCAAATGGCTCTCCCGACTCCTAGTCTCCTTGCTACCCTGGAGGACAGCCAAGGGTCTTGATCCTCATGAGCTCTTTATCTTCTGCTGCCGATGGCCACCTCCTTTGTCCATGTCCTGGTCCTTGAGGCAGGCTCCCTGCAGCTTCAATCTGCTCCTCAGCTGGACTCCTGGTGAGCGACTTATGAGGCCCCAAAGGCCCCTTTATATAGGGGCTGGGTGCCCCCCAATTTCCAACCACTTGGGGGCTTCTTTCTGGCTGAACAGCAGCCCTCCAGCGACCTGCAAGTTCACCTGGTTGGCTGCCTCTGCCTGGCCTATAAGAAGGCCTTCATGGCCCTGCATGGCCACGTGGCTTGCTGCCACTGGCCCAGGCCTACCTCAGACAGATACCCCTGTATATGAGGCCTTTCCTGGCCCAGATCTGGCATGCCATATCCTGCAGCTTGTTTGCCTTCTTTCCAGGGCATATTCCAGCCCTAAATCTGGTCCATCGTCTGCTCCATAGAGGCGCCTATCTGCCCTGGCCAATGTTCTGACTGTTTCCCTGGCCTTTCCAGCCTCCAAAATCTCTGTACACCCTCTGTAAATAGCCCATACAATACCCGCCTGCCCCGCCCTCTATCTGGACTACTCTCAGTCCTGGATCTGGTCCTTTACCTGCTGCAAATAGTCGCATGCGTCCTGCAATCATTTTGCCTCTGAACTGTGCTGATCCAGTCCTCCAAAGAGCCTTGGAGATGCCAGGTATGTCCTTCATTGTGCGGCCCACATGGCAGCCTGTTTGCTGTGTGGCGGCCTCTTCTCTATGGTTTTCTCTGAGAGCTTGCTGGCCACATTACAGCCTAGGTTGTGCCCATGTGTCAGCCCCCTCTTCACGCTTTTCCTTCTGAGTTCTCTGCCCACATGGCAACCAAAGTGTTGCCCATGTTACAACCCTAACTGTAAGCCCACCTCCCCTATGCACTCCTTGTATGGGGGCTTACAAATGGGAAGGTGACTTCTTTGGCACCCCCTCTCACCAACACTTCTCGTCCCAATCCCGACTCGTCACTGAAGACGCTCCATTGGCTTCCATCTCGAAATCCTCTGGAACAATTTTGTGGCGACCTCGATTCCTGGCTTTTCATCTAGTCAGTCACGTACCCGCCTTCAAACTCCAGAAATCTAGGTACCAACATCCTTCGGAGTCCAACTGCCCCTCTCATGATGAGTGACCAGCGTCAAGCACCATGCCCTCAGAGTCAGTTTTAACTCCTCCATCTAGCAAGATCTGCAACCAAATAACAATTCTCATACACCTATCTGAACCTGAGCCACCCTCTTTCTTGCAAGGGCGCAATCCTTCAGATGCCAAAGTAGATTCCGTTGAGCTTTGAGTTAAGGTCATCCTTGAGCAAGGTCCTTGCCTTCAGGCTCCACTTCCTGTGAACTTCCGATCACGGCTCTAATACCATGTTAGAAATGAACCTATACAGAGGGTATCATGTAGAGCGGAAGATTGGTAGAGCGTCCTAGGAATGCACACGGAAGTGTTTAGCTACAGAATCAAAACTTCTTTACCTATGTAAACTTTACAACCATGTGTGTGTGTGCGCGCGTGTGCGCCAGTAAAATAGTGATCCAAGAGAGATACAGCACCAACAAAAGATACATTTCTGTCCTCGAATGGGCACAATACAAAAGACAGATACAGAGTCCCACCTAACTGTTGTTCTCCGATCTTACCAAAAGTTGTCCTACTATTTTCCTTGGCACCTCGAGATTCCTCAGCCCGCGTGCTCCTTCTCGAGCTTCTATAGACGTAGTCACCTGTGCCAACAAACACGCCTCCGAGCTATCCTTCCAGACAGCTACCTATGAGGTAGTAAATGCCTAGAAGACTTGACCTTCTTGCTGCCCTGATGTGCAGCCAATGGTGAGGCCCAAGCTTCTCTTGATCCCTGTACCTGTTGTCTTGGATGATAGCCAAGGGTGCGACCTTTCACAGAGCTCTTTGTCTACAGGTCCTTGCCACCTTCCTCGGCCTTGCATAAACCCTTCTGGGTGGCTTTGTACTTCTCCAATCTGCTCCCTGGAAGCTGCGAAACTGGATGGCCAAATGGCTCTCTTGACTCCCAGTCTCCTTGCTGCCTTGGAGGACAGCCAAGGGTTTTGATCCCCATGAGTTCTTTGTCTGCTGCTGATGGCCACCTCCTTTGTCCATGTCCTGGTCTTTGAGGCAGGCTCCCTCCAGTTCCAATTGACCCCTCAAATGGACTCTTGGTGAGTGACCTATAAGGCCTCAAAGGCCCCCTTATATAGGGGCTGGGTGCTCCCCAAAATGGCCGACCAGCATGCCTTCCCCACCCACCTTGGGCCTTCTTTCTGGCCGACCAGCAGCCCTAATTGGCCGACCCATGCTGTCCAAATAACCGACCAGCACGGCCCACCAGCCAACCTGCAAGTCGGCCTGGTTGGCTGCCTTTGACTGGCCTATAAGCAAGCCTTTATGGCCCTGCCTGGCCATGTGGCTTGCTGCCACTGGCACAGGCCTACCTCAGTCAAATACCCTTGTATATTAGGCCTTTCCTGGCCCAGATCTGGCGCGCCATATCCTGCATCTTGTTTGCCTTCTTCCAGGGCATATTCCAGCCCTAAATCTGGCCCACCTTCTGCTCCATAGAGGCGCCTATCTGCCCTGGCCAATCCGCAACTGTTCTGACTGTTTCACGGGCCTTTCCAGGCTCCAACAGCTCTCTACACCTTCTGTAGATAGCCTGTACAATACCCGCCTGTTCTGCCCTCCAACAAATCCCTCCATTTGGACTAGTCTCAGTACTAGACGTGGTCCTTTACCTTCTGCAAACATTTGCATGTGTCCTGCAATCATTTCGCATCTGATCCGTTCTAATCCAGTCCGCCAGAGAGCCTCTGACGTGCTAAGTATGCCCTTTATTGTGCTGCCCACATGACTAGTCTCAGTACTAGACGTGGTCCTTTACCTTCTGCAAACATTTGCATGTGTCCTGCAATCATTTCGCCTCTGATCCGTTCTAATCCAGTCCGCCAGAGAGCCTCTGACGTGCTAAGTATGCCCTTTATTGTGCTGCCCACATGGCAGCCTGTTCGCTGCCCCATGTGGCAGCCCCTTCTCTATGGTTTTCTCTGAGAGCTTGCTGCCACATTGCAGCGTAGGTGCTGCCCATGTGGCAGGCCCCTCTTCATGCTTTTCCTTCTGGGTTTGCTGCACACATGGCAACCAAAGTGTTGCCCATGTGACAGCCCTAATCCTAATTCCACTTCCTCCACTCACTCCTCGTATGGGGGCTTACAGATTGGGAGGTGTCTTCTCCAACAGGCCCTCTCACCGTCGCATCTCGTCCTGATCCTGACTCATCCATGAAGACGCTCCATTGGCTTCCATCTCAAAACCCTCTAGAACAATCTAGTGTTAATCTCGATTCTTGGCTTTTCATCTTGTGGCTCCTTCTCTTCCAGGTCCAGTTTCGCATAATCACACGACCTTGGTACACAGATCCATCAAAGGAAGCACCTGATGGGACCACCACCTTCAGTCACATACGTGCCTTCGAACTCAAGCAATCCAGGTACCAGCATCCTCCAACTGTCCCCCTCATGATGGGTGACCAGCCTGAGGTCCTTCCAGGCACCATGCTCTCAAGTTTTGTTTCAAGCCCTCCTCCATCTGGCAAGGTCAGCAACCAAATAACAATTCACATTTACATATCTGAACCTGAGCCACCCTCCTCGCAAGGGCACAATCCTTCAGACGTCGAAGTAGGTTCCCTCGAGCTTTGAATCAAGCTTGTCCTTGAGCAAGATCCTTGCCTTCAGGCTCCAATTCCTGTGAACTTCTGATCATGACTCTGATACCATGTTAGAAATGAACCTATACAAAGGGTATCCCGCAACGGAAGACTAATAGAGCATCCCAAGAATGCACGCGGGAAGTGTTTAACTACAGAATCCACAACTTCTTTACCTGTGTATATGTCACAAGCATGTGTGTGGTTCTCTGATTTTACCAAAAGTTGTCCTACTTCTTCCTTGGCACCTCTAGATCCCTGAGGCCGCGTGCTCCTTTCTAAGCTTCTGTAGACTTAGTCTCCTCCGAGCTATTCTTCTAGACAGCTACCCGTGAGGTAGTGAATGCCCAGAAGAATTGACCTCCTTGCTGCCCTGATGTGCAGCCAATGATGAGGCCCATGCTTCTCTTGATCTTTGGATCTTGCTGTCCTAGATGACAGCCAAGGGTGCAACCTTTCCTAGAGCTCTTTGTCTGCAGGTCCTTGTCACCTTCCTCAGTCTTATGTAAGCCCTTCTGGGTGGCTTGCTGGAAGCTGCCACACTGGATGCCCAAATGGTTCTCCTGACTCCCAGTCTCCTTGCTGCCCCGGAGGACAGCCAAGGGTCTTAATCCTCATGAGCTCTTTGTCTGTTGCTGCCGATGGCCACCTCCTTTGTCCATGTCCTGTAAGGCTCCATGCAGCTCCAATCTGCTAGTCAGCTGGACTCCTGGTGAGTAACTTGTAAGGCCCCAAAGGCCCCCTTATATAGGGGCTGGATGCCCCCCAAAATGGCCGACCAGCATGCCTTCCCCAACCACTTGGGGGCTTCTTTCTCAGCCCTAATGGGCCGCCCCATGCTATCCAAATAACTGACCAGCAGGGTTCCACCAGCCGACCTGCAAGTTGGCTGGACTGGCTGTCTCTGCCTAGCCTATAAGTAGGCCTCCATGGTCCTCTTGCTTGCTGCCACTGGCCCAGGCCTACCTCAGACAGATACCCCTGTAAATGAGGCCTTTCATGGCCCAGATCTGGGACACCACATTCCGCAGCTTGTTCGCCTTCTTCCAGGGCATATTCCAGCCCTAAATCTGGTCCACCTGGTGCCTATCTGGCCTGGCCAAGCTGCCCCTGTTCTGACTGTTTCGGGGGCCTTTCCAGCCTCCAAAAGCTCCGTACACCTTGTGTAGATAGCCCGTACAATACCCGCCTGCCCCACCCTCTATCTGGACTACTCTCAGTCCCGGATCTGGTCATTTACCTGCTGCAAACAGTCGCATGTGTCCTGCAACCATCTCACCTGATCCAGTCCTCCACCAGAGGGCCTCTGACGTGCCATGTATGTTCTTGATTGTGCTGCCCACATGGCAGCCTGTTTTCTGCCCATGTGGCAGCCCCTTCTCTATGGTTTCCTCTGAGATCTTGTTGCCCACATGGCAGCCTAGGTGCTCCCCATGTGGCAGCCCCCTCTTCATGCTTTTCCTTCTGGGTTTGCTACCCAGATGGCAACCAAAGTGTTGCCCGTGTGAAAACCCTAACACTCAGTCCACCTCCCCCATGCACTCCACGTATGGGGGCTTACAGATGGGAGGTTACTTTTTTACACCCTCTCTCACCGAGACATCTCATTCTGATCCCGACTCGTCAAGGAAGATACTTCATTGGCTTTCATCTCGAAACCCTCTGGAACAATCTCGTTTCCTGGCTTTCATCTAGTGGCTCTTCCTCCGCCAGGTCCAGTTCCACATAAGCACACCACCCTGGCACACAGGTCCATCACCTGATGGCACACCACTTAAGCACATACCCACCTTCAAATTCGAGCAATCCAGATGGCATGCTCCCTTGCAGCTCCAGTCTGCTCCTCGTATGGACTCCTAGTGACTCATGAGGCCTTAAAGGCCCCCTTATATGGGGGCTGGGTGCCCCCCAAAGTGGCCGACCAGCATGCCTTATATGGGGGCTTCTTTCTGGCCAACCAGCAGCCCTAAGGAGCCGACGTATGCTGTCCAAAAACCGTGCAGCAGGGCCGCACCAGCTGACCTGCAAGTCGGCCTGGTTGGCTGCCTCTGCCTGGCCTATAAGCAGGCCTTCATGGCCCTGCCTGGCCATGTGGCTTGCTGCCACTGACCCTGGCGTACCACAGTTAGATACCCCTGTATATGAGGCCTTTCCTGGCCCAGATCTGGTGCGCCATATCCTGCAGCTTGTTCGCCTTCTTTGAGGGCATATGCACCCCTAAATCTGGTCCAGCTTCTGCTCCATGGAGGCGTCTATCTGCCCTGGCCAATTCACCCCTGTTCTGACTGTTTCCTGGGCCTTTCCAGCGTCCAACAGCTCTGTACACCTTGTGTAGATAGCCCGCACAATACCTGCCTAGTCCGCCCTCTATCTGGACTACTCTTAGTCTTTACCTGCTGCAAACAGGATAAGGGAGGAAGAGTTTATTGCAAATTGAAGGTCTAGACTTGACCTAGTTATTAAGATGTTTGAGGAAGAGCTAACTATACTCCACCAGCATGAAGAGTGCAACTTTTCTTTGGTTGGTTTGAAGAAATATTTTGAAGAAATGCCACCTACACTAGCGGGTATGTGCACGGGTAGAGGGTATGTGCATTTTGAAGAATTACCACTTACACTAGAGGGTATGTGCATGGGTAGAGGGATCTTAAAAGATTTATCCTTATTTTTGTTCACACAAATTAGAATACCCATTTCCACTTTGTTATCAACCCTATGGAGGGACTTATCAGATTGGATGGAAGGGAGGCTTCCCATAGCAAATAATGGAAAGGAAAACTACAAATCCATCATGCATGAGGGCCCAAGCCTTAAGAGAAGGGTGGAGAAGGATAGCCTATTAAAGATACTAGTGAAAAAACTGACACCATCCTACCCATTTAGTAATTGGGATCAGAAAGTGACAACCATAGTAGATGGCACAGTGGGAGTGAGCTTTATCATTAAGCAATGCTAGAAGAAATGGGGCTAAGGAATCCTAGCTAAACTAGAGGTTGGAACATGCACAAGGTCAATGGGCATCCTCTTGGATGTTAAATAAAGACCTTCCATATGACCTTTAAACGTTCATTTGTGGTGATTGATTTTCAACTACAACCTCTCCTGTCAAGTGATTTGAACACCCATTCATGAGAGCTACCGAGCTTATCCATTATTGGTTCTACAATTGTGACTATCTAAGAAAAGAAGATCAAATCTGGAAAACAGATTTGCACTCTTGGAAAACCATCTGAGCAAAAGGCCTTTATATTGAGGAATCTATGACCACCTATAAGTGAACTTTGGTAAATGTGTGCTAGCCATGCAAAGATCCACCGAGTGAAGATGATGAACCCAAGTATGGTATTGAGCCAAAAGAATCAAAGAATTGGCTGCATGTTTTGGTAAATATAAATATACTAGTCGACCACCGGCCCCAAATTATTGAACATAGATGAAGTTATAAAACTCCCTTTTACATGAAAGGGGTAAGAATTGAAGAGAATGCTGAATCCAACTTGCATTGGATCCAATATAGCAAAACTACACCTACCCAATAGGAGTTCCCTCCTAATTATGACAGGCAAAGGAGTCAATTAATTGCCTCAGGGTTGATGGTGGAGTTAGATGAGGATAAGATTAAAAACCAGGATGTAAGATATCCCCTAGGACAAAACCATTAATAAGCTAGGAGGTTGACACATGAAATGATAGAAGGTAGAACTCATATTTCAAATAATGTTGCTAATGTGGTGGATATAGATAATTATGAGGAATGAGCAATGACCTAATTTTGATTATAGATTGACCTACCACGTGTTCAAAGTGGAAAGTTAGTACCTACCCTCATTGATGCAAGAGCTAATTACAACCTTCTCATGTAAAAAACGTGGAAAGATCTAAAATAGGTACCCTTGAATCCTACGTTTGCACAATGTCAATGGTTGATGAAGAGGTTTGAGTGTGGAAGGTACAATGTACATTAACACTTCAATGGGTAATCAATCTTTGTCATGCAAGTATTATGTAATCCTTGTAATTGCAAGGACCTAACAAATACTACTAGGGAGGCCTTGGATTGAATCAACCCATTGCAAGATTGGTTGGATCGATACAATAGCCACATTGTAGGTTCAATGAATGACAATTCATTTATGATGATTCAACTCTCAAAGGTATGCTCTCAACACAGCATGAGGTGCCCCCCTTACCAGTGGTGCCACCGACCTTCCAATCAAATGAGCCTATTCACATCAATGGATGCATCATGCCTCAATAGTTGCAAATGGATAGCTCAACACCGTCAAGACATCCAAGGAAGCATGGGATATGTTCGCAGCTCTCTACAAGTCCAAGAACACATCCAGGATTCTCACACTGAGAAACCAAATCAACCAGAGTTTTCGCAACAGTAGCCAAACTAGTCATGCTTATATACTCCAGATCAAATACTACAACAATCAAGTCGTAGCAGCAGGAGAGACTATGAATCCAATAGAAATGGTTCAAGTCATCGTGAATGGACTAGGAGAGGGATACAAGAATCTAGTCCAGAGTATTACCATCCAACGGCAAATTCCGACAGTGGAAGAACTTCAGTCAGTCCTACTTGGTGAAGAAGTCAGGACTTAGGCCATTCAAGCACGCAAAGGTCATTCTAATGATCAGGCATTCACAACTTCAGGCAGAAGCAGAGGCAAAGGCAGAGGCAGATCATTCCAGAAAAGTGGTCAGAATCAACATCAACATCATCCTCAGCAACATCAGAATCAGCAAAGAGGAAATCATTCCAATCGAGGAAGATTCCAAGGACGAGGGAATGCATCCACCAACGTGTCAAATATTCGGTGCAACTACTGTCATAAGTTTGGACACTATGAAAGAGATTGTTGCAAGAAGCAGTACGACAAAGGCAGTCAATCCGACAGTAATCGAGGGAATTTTTGTGGAAGAGGACATTATCATATTGAACATTCTAGTCACAATCATTTTGCAAATGAACATGGGAATATGTTTCTTGCAAATGAGGAAATGCAGCATGGTACCCAAATAACCATGCCTTCAACAATCGCTTTCCTGTATGACATATGCTCGAGAATGATGATGATCCACAACATCCACATCATACAAGTGGGTTTGCAAGGACTTACTCCTAGACCAACAACAATCAAGCATATTTTTATATGCTAGAGAAACTTTGCCACCAACACCATTTTCTACCAAGATAACCTCGAGACTCAAAAAGGATGAGGCCATCCAAGGGGCCACTATTATTTTTATATGCTAGAGAAATCTTGCTACCAACAACCCCTCCCACCAAGGTAGCATGGATACTTGGAGGCAATTCAAGGGGCCAATCAAACACGTGGATATGGAAATATTTACTCTAGTACCAAGGATTTCACAACATTTGTATTTGGGTTCCTCAAAATGTCAACATTTCTATAGACACCATTTTTCCTGATGAACGTCCAACACCTACCACACCACCTTAAAGCAAGCTTTGGAGACCAAAACATTTGACCCTAATAGGTCCTCTAGCTCAAGAACTAGAAGACACTCCATGAAAAAAGCCTATAAACGTAGATATACAAGGACTTGCCTTTCAATACCCATCTACTAGGGTCTAGATGGGTTGGTGGACATGGACATCCAATGGAATCATCAACAAATCCCTTGTAGGACTTAAAGCACCCAGATTCACTGAAGGCATCTCACTATCTTGCTCTATTTACATGATTCTGGTGGTCCGACCACCACTCTGCAATCTACCCAAAAATTTTAGTGTGGCTATACCAAGAAAAATATGCAGCATCAAATTGGGCAGCTCGCTTCTTCAGTGAAATAAACATGCTTTCATATCAAAAACTATAGATTGGCAGTCCCATGTTGTGACAAGCATCCTATTGTGTTGCATAGTGGTAGATTTCCCCTCTTGAGTATGGCATAAATGGCAACAATAGTAATTGTATACTAGACCACATAGGAAGATGTATTCTACCCTAAAGACGCCAAGCGAGAGAGAACTAACATGGGTCCCTTGTACATGTAGGCTAATATCCTTAGATGCAAACAAGACCCTACAACACACTAACCATAAGGGCAAGGCCATCCAATAGGGAGCCGAATGGGAAATTCCAAATGCCCAAATCGATCAGTTAATTTCATTTAGATCCAAACAAGATCCCTACGGCACACTATGAGTAAGGGCAAGCCCATCCAATAGGAAAAGGAGGTGGGAAATACAAATGCCCAACCCGAGCAACTATAGAATTGGTTGAGGCCCACACATGTGCCACTAACACCTATGAATACGCGCAACAAGATTTGATAGTCTATAAAGTCAAATCCAATCTATAAGGGAAACAATACACATATCAAATCTATCAAATGCAACAAAAAATGAATGGACAACAACTAGAGATTGCACGACTGATGGCTATGGTTGAGTTTGTTTCTATAGCTCCTAAGCCAGATGAATGACTACAATGTAAGCTCAACCTTGTGATATATGCTAAAGGATTGGATGACCTTTTGATGGCCCCTTTCTCCCCTGTCCAATCTTACTCTTACACCTCAACACCATTTCCATTTCCATGCTCTAGCATGACTTATTACTTTAGCGATCTTTAGGTGCCCCCCCTTTCCTAACCTCCTCAACAAAACTAGTACCTACTCTCACCCCACCATCACCATGACCTTCGTCCACATGAGTCACTCTCCCTCATTGATCTCACCATTAATCTTGACCTACCCATGCACCCGTTAATTTCATAGCAACATTCGATGACTCCTGTAAATTAATTGAATTAGAAAGACCCTAAGATCTAATTGGTTATCATGCCAAACTAGACATCATCATCATAAGTCTTGAGTGGCTACAATATTAGGGGTGGGACAAGGCAAAAAATACAGGGGTGTACTTGCATAGCATTTCCAACATGCAATACTACCCTTCAAGTACCACTTCCATTTGGGATCTAGTATACACATGCATAAAAAGATTAAGCAATATAGGGATCGTCTCCTTCAAAATACAGCATGAGAAATATGGTAGAAGATGACTAGTCTAGTTATGGTTCTCTCCAATAGGTCCAAAACCCACTCGAGCCAAACAATGAGCTAGAAAATTATTATAAGACTTCGCTATTGACATACCTTAGTACCCACTTCAGAAGACTAACTAGCCTAGCACTAGCACCCAACTTCTAGTCTTTTCCAACTTTATTGAACTCCCTCTCCCTCACTCCTCCTTTGAACTTTCGATTTTTCAACCACCCACAAGGCCATTAAGCATTCCAAATCCTTGTAACCCTCATGCTATTTTAAGCCTAGGATGACCACACTATAAGGGATGCCACTGAAGTAGAAAATGAGGAGCTTGTAGCAAGACAACATCTACAAAATATATACCATGTTGATGCTTGAGATCTTGGCAAGCCTTTCAGCATGTTAGATTTTTTGTTGTAGCTCGAGTAGTCCCACTTGCCTTTTGCATGCCCTTTCTAGACCTTTTGCCATCCACCATTGCCAATGTATTAATCCCATGTCACAATTGTGAATAGTCCCACTTGCCTTTTGCATTTAATTTATAGTCTTTTTTCCATCCACCACTTGTGTAATAACTCCACGCCATGCCTTTATTGTAGCTCATTTGGTTTTCTACCATGTGTCCACCCTTTCTATGTGTACCTCAGTCTATGCCTATCTAGCTCTTTGTAGTCTAGTACTAACATTTTTGCTTCAATGCCATGTTAGTTTTATCTCCACCTGCTGCTCATAGGCTATATTGTGTTTGAAGTTTTGCTAATTGGTCCATGCTCTTCACCGCCTTTCAATTCTACTTGCTAATCTACCATGTGCCACTGTGACAATAAATCTTGCATACCTAGGTCTTTTTTTGCTATCATGTGCCTACCCAGGTCTCCTCTGTTACCATGTGGAAGGTATCTCCATCGACTCTTTTTGCCATGCACAATCATAGGGAATCTTTAATATCATGTCAATATTTTTAACATGTGGCATTCAATGGAGGTATTAGAGGTCCTCTCCATCCAAGGCTTATATGCCTTGACATAGGGTTACCACTTTGCATGTGGGATTAAGCCCTAGAAGTAATTGCCACTTGTCATTCTTGCATGAGATTCTAATCAGTCCTCTCCCTTTTTTACATCTTCATGTACTCACTCATGATTGCACACACATTCTACCACTAAGGGACTATATCAAAATTAGGAAGGGGGCATATTAGCTGCATATAAAGGCACTTGGAGAGTATGTTTTCCTTATGAAATTTTGTGAAATAGAACTCTCCTTTAGTATAGGGTGGTGAGCAAATATGAGGAGGGAGAAAAGAAGAGCGAAGATGAGGAGAGAGAGAGAGGAAGTAGCTAGAGAATAAACAAAAAATGACTAGCTATACACTTGATTAGTTGAAAATAATGAATATATACAAACAACTTTAGGGTTTTCAACCCTTTTTCCTTTTTAGCACTCTTTTGTGTTAGTGCTATTCATAGTATGAAACATCATGTTGAGATGAATCCTCATCACCTTCCTTTAAGATTGACATTATGGAATTGTCCTTTCCTTAACTTGATGATTTTGGGGACATGAAGAAGTGTTGAACACCACATTCCATCACATCCCCTTAACAAAAATGTCATTTCTTTGAGTTTCTTGAAAAGCTCTTTCCCAAGTGGTTTGGTAAGTTGCTTGCAACATTATGTTTGATATCACAATGTTGCAATGTAATATCATCAAGTAATACTCTTTCTTTGATTAATTAATCCTTAAAATCAGTGTGCTTTAATGATATCCTAGATTCTCAGCTAAGACTTGAGTCGATTGATTATTAAAGTATATTTTTGTTGGCTTTGTCTCATCAAAATAATATGTTTTTGACAATAGTTTTCTGAGTAATATAGCCTGACATGCACCGATTGTGACTTCTTTATAGTATGCTTCTATTGAAGACAAAGGAACAGTTGGTTGTTTGTTTAACAACCATGATGTAGCACCTTGTTGTCCAGGAAAAAATGCCTATCTTTGTGTGGATCTCTAGGTCTAATGATCTTCAACAGAATTATTGTCACACTATCTATGAAACCTTAGATAGTTGCTTGTGTATTCTATTCCAAATTTCTTGTACCTCGATGTACCTCAAGTCTCTCTTGGCTACATCTCAATGAGACTATTTGAATTTTCCATGAGTTCAATATGTGCTAGTGAATTTATTGCATAGCTAATATCTGACCTTGTGATAGTCATATGTATCAGATTCAATGAGCTATCGATAAAACTTGTCATTTGATAAATGCTTTTTTGGATCTTTCATAAGTTTCAATTTGTGCTCCATGGGAGTGGCCACAATCTTCCAATTTGCGATATGAAACTTCTTTGAGAGACTATTCACATTTTTCTACTGGCTCATAAAGGTGCTATTTGAGTCCCTCCACAACGCAATGCCAAGACAATAATGCACGAGGAAAAAGATTTTTCATATCAAACTTTGCAAAATAAGTCTTGTTTCAACTTGATGATGAAGCTTTCATTGCTTACTATACAATTAGATCATCACATACAAAAGTTAAATTTCTCATGAACTTGTATTAGAGAGTACAATTTGCATTGGACTTGAGGTATTCTAAACCAAGAAAATATTGCTAATTCTATTGCACCAACTTTTTGGTGCTTACTTTAATCCATAGAGACGTTTCTTGAGTTAGCAACCTTGACTCTCTTTGCCTTGTTCAACATACCGTGGTAGTTGTTGCACGTATACTTTTTCATCTAAGTATCCATTGAGAAGGCATTTTTGACATCGAGCCGATACATGTTCCATTTGTCGTGTGTGGTTAGAGATATCAAAATTCTTATGGAGTCCATCTTGGATACTAGTGCATGAGTCTCATCATCATCATGTCCATACTATTTTGTAAAACATTTTGAAAGCAAGTCTTGCTTTGTATATCTCAATGCTACTATCTGGAATATATTTGACTTTGTAAACCCACTTGTTTGCAATTGCCTTCTTTTGTAGTGGCCAGTCAAAGAAATTCCAAGTGTTATTCTTGGGGCCTCCTTTCTTGGTGGTGGTAAGTCACATAAATCCCAAGTTTTATTCTTTATAAAAAATCCATTTCTTCATTCATATTAGTATGTGATTCTCCTTTGTTAATGGCATCTTCAAAGTGCACTGGCTCTTGATGATAGTCATAAGAGCATAATTGGTGCTTTCAACTTGAATTGCTTTGCCTTTTTGAGAATACAACCTAGATGGTGGTGTCCATTCTCTTGTAATCCATTTTGAATCTTTGCTTTTCGAGATGATATTCTGGCAATGCTATCATACAATTTGTATGCTTCGCTCTCATCATTATAGCGAACCATGGTGTATTTTTGTGTGTTTATATCCACCTTTCTGTGATGTTCATCTCATGTATGTGAGCATATGCTATGCATCCAAATATGCAAACATGCCAATGCATGATTAATATCTAGTGAATACTTCATAAGGTGTCATACCTTGATGAACAGGCTTGTTCAAAAGCCAATTAAGTAAGTAATTGGTAGTGTGGATGCTTTTTTCCAATAAGGATTTGAAGATGCTTCTTATTGATCATCACTCTAGCATTATCTACCAAAGTCCTATTCTTTCTTTTAGCTACTACATTCTATTGAGGACTATCGACATATATGAATTTCCTTAAGATTCAATTTTATTCCTACAAAAGGTCATGAATGCGAAAGACATGGATTTACCTCCTTGATGTGATATGCAAACTTTGAACTTTCTACCTATTCGATTCTCTATTGTAACTTTGAACTCTTGAAATCGGTAAAAACTTTGGATTTCTTTTAAGAAATAGACCTGACAATATCTGTTGTACTCATTCTTGATAATAGTTTGATAGTATACTAAAACCATAATTGCTACAAGTTTGTGCATAGCCCTAGACATCTGTATGAATCAAATCTAGAGTATCTCTTTCCCTAGAGGTGCTTCTTCCAAAGTTGACCCTTTATTGTTTACTGAAGCGGCATGCTTCGCAAACATCTCCAAGAAATGAAAGTTTTAGAACACTAATTACCATATTTCGATTTATCAACGGCATTAACTTTTCAATCTGACATTATATCTTTGTGCCATATTGTGAAAAGTGGCATAGGTTGAAATTTTGTTGGCATGGCATTGCATTCTGAATGAAGCTATCTTATTAAATAAGCAACCTTTTTTCACCACTTTTCATGGATTTGTTTTAGGCTATACATTCATCTCCATCAAAGGTGACTTGATAATATATTATAAGCTAGTCTATATCCTCCTAGGAGCATGTGAGTCTAAAATGGCTAAAATATTTATTGAAGAAAAGGACTTATATGAAAAGTTTTGGTGGCTATGAATATATAAGGTTTTTGTTAACACCATGGTTTTGGAGAAAAGGTGATTGGTAACATATAAATTCCAGTGTTTGTTAAAGAAGATAGGCGATGTTGTCGGTTATAGTGACTAACACTCGAATTCATGTTAAAGTATAATGGTAAAGGAGGAAAATAAAATAAAAATACACAAGAGGATTGTCACTATCAATACTACATTAGCATGTGCATCAATGGAAAACTAATTAGAGGGGTTTAGTGGGTGAGGTATGTGTTGTTGTTGAGATATCAATAATCAAGGCTACCACCAAGATTGCAATAATGTATGGCTTCCTCTATCACAATAGAGGGATAGGGTAGAGAGAGAGAGAGAGAGAGAGAGAGAGAGAGAGAGAGAGAGAGAGAGAGAGAGAGAGAGAGAGAAGGGGGGGGCACGTGTTGAGATATGGTGCCATGAGCACATATTAGAGGCTAAGGTATGGTATATGAATGTATTAAAGTAGCCGCCCTAGGATGTGGACTACATGATATGAGGATGTGGATCAAGGATATTAACAAGGAGAGATGTGGATCAGAGGATCCCACAAGTGTTGACTATTCTAAGGGCTCTCTCTATATAAGAGGCCTATCATGTATTGTTGAATATAGAGAAATACACATACACTCAAGATTCTGTTTATGAGTCCAAGCTAATCTATCTTGGAACCTAATTGACTTGAGGTACATTCATGAGCACTCTCTTCATCATGTTTCCACATAGGTTCCATCCACCTTAGAGCACTCCATAGATCTTGAGGCATGCATGTTTTAACATTGTATTAGAGTAGGTTTAGCAAAGCCTAGGGCTGTTTAGTAGTGTTGCTATTTCAATGAGTTGATGAGAGAGATTTTTTTATCCATAGCTTTTTGTTCAATTCATTTCTTGGTGTGATATATTTTGGCAAAGTTTCCACTGTGTGTGAGAGATCTCTTCCATTCGAGTGTTTTGAGAAAGTCAAGGCTTCTTCATCAGCTTCAGACCTATCTAAAAGCAACTACATAGCAAGCGGATGTAAAGGCCAAGGAGGTAGCAGTTGCAAAAGGGGAGCCACCCTTAGCTGAACCCGGTGAATATTCAAGAGGCCAATGTATGCAGAAGAGGTCAAGCGCAATCCGAAAGTTAACGTATATGGCTATCATGGCACGAGGCATGGGATCTCTATTGAAGGCCCTTTAAACTTTCCTCAGCTGATTCCTTCACAACATGATCATCAGAAAGAACATGTTATAACCTTGCCTCTGCTTCATTGTTGGCGGCCGATCCATCTAAATTGCTCCCAAGATGTAGCTTCCACAACCAAGTCCTTCAG
This sequence comes from Dipteris shenzhenensis, assembly GCF_047967505.1. NCBI lineage: Eukaryota > Viridiplantae > Streptophyta > Polypodiopsida > Gleicheniales > Dipteridaceae > Dipteris > Dipteris shenzhenensis. The sequence continues at coordinate 38,542,288 of NC_141598.1, read as the reverse complement.
CTAAAGGTCGTTCTGGCACCCAGTGAGTCGTCGAGTTGGTGAACGCCAGTAGCGCTCTCCCGACAGCTAAGCTGGATTGCCAACAACTAGTGCTAGACTTCTACGAGGCTCTCGCAGTAGGCGACGATGAGACCATTCAGAGCTTCCACCATTCAAAGCTTAGTGGCTCCCGACCTAGAATGGTGGTTTCATGGTCCTCCCTCTCAACAGCAGTTGATGCGCTCTCTCACAAGTGTTGTAGTGCACAACGACTTTTGTTTTCGAATAGTCCACCTTCATGTTGTGGACAAGAGCGTTTGTGTGGCTGGAAGACTTGGGGAGGAAGCAGATCACATTCTTGGGCAAGAAAAAGAAATGGATGAAGTGGGTCAAGCTAGTTGGAATAGCCCATCATGCACACACAACTAGCTCACCCATTTGAAGGACTTACATGCTTGCTGTCCTGGCAATATGCGATAGAAGCCTGTCGAAAAATAGCTCAAATTCTGCAACAATTCACGAGATACTTGCTCACTTTGAAGCCTGCATGCACCAAAGCCAGTGATAAACCGTCCGTGCCATTCCTTTGATCTGCCCGAATTGCAATCTCCCAGGACTCTTTGTCAAGCCCATCGTCAGAACTCCACATTGTCTTGCTAAGGTTCCAATTGACTGGCACGTGTCAAGATATGATGTGACCATGGTTAGGTTTATTTTACTTTGGGTTAACTCATTTGGGCAAGGAGATTGCCACGTGGCATAGGGCCACATCAGCACTATAACCCCTTGCCAGGTATAGTTTGTAAGCAGCATGCGACTCCCTGTGCCACATCACCAACTGCCCCTCTTCTTCATAAGAACAGTGACAAGCTGTAACTTCCAATCCAGGAAGAATTTGCACACGCTCCAAAGGAAAAGTGATAGTCTTTTTTAGCTCTACGCGCATGTCAGGTCAGAATCATTGTTAGCAATTAGACACTGCCATTGAAGCAAAACTAAGTGCATGGTAAGACCTTTGCAACAAATGGAAAAGAAACACATGAATGCACAAAGCATGCCAAAAGCACAAGTGCATGAGATGACTATATCACGAAACATGGCATCCATATATAAAGCATTACGGCACATGGAAGAACAAAGCATCATGCATCAAGCTACATCAAGCATTGAGAAACAAAAACCTTGCCACTTTTAGCCCACATGTTTGTAAATCAAACTTGACCACCTGAGAGTAGCTGTGAAAGCACTCAGGGGACGTATTGACATGTAAAAGCTACACTAGACTACCTTATGTAGCAAGGTATGCACTAAGGGGAGTTGATGGAATGTAAACTCACATCTGACCACCTTGCGGTAGCCAATGGATCATGGCACCAAGGGGAGGTATTGAGATATGGTGCCATGAGCACATATTAGAGGCTAAGTTATGGTATAGGAATGTATTAAAGTAGCCACCCTAGGATGTGGTGTACATGATATGAGGAGGTGGATTGAGGATATCCACAAGGAGAGATGTGGATTAGAGGATCCCACAAGTGTTGACTATTCTAAGGGCTCTCTCTATATAAGAGGCCTATCATGTATTGTTGAATATAGAGAAATACACATACACTCAAGATTCTGTTTATGAGTCCAAGCTAATCTATCTTGGAACCTAATTGACTTGAGGTACATGCCATGAGCACTCTCTTCATCATGTTTCCACATAGGTTCCATCCACCTTAGAGCACTCCATAGATCCTGAGGCACACATGTTTCACATTGCGCTTGTTATTTTTTTGTAACTAGCACCTCAAAGTACAATTTGAATTTTCTTTGTAATGTTGATATTGATGTGCAAAATAGAAGATATGATTTTTTGGAGATTTAGGAGCCATTACCTTTATCCAATGATGAGTAGATCTCAATGTTCTCCTACTTCAATAAAGTTTAAAAGGTTTTGCCTGTCATCATGGTTTTTCATTATGGTTGGGGGGGATAATTCAGAGTTGTAGAAAGTCGGACCATCATCTAATGGAACCACTATAGGAGGGCTTCTTACCCCTACCTCTTTTATTGGTTTATAAATCTCTTTGTTTATCCCCTTGCTAATTTCCTTTCACATGTCCCTTTTTGAGAATTAAGTGCCCTTCAATTAGGGGGAACAATCATTTTTCTACTTGAGTGCTCAACAATTTCATGCAATGGGCATGTGGACTTGGGTATGAACCCTATTAGGTAGTGCACATTTCCGTTTTGGTTATTTGATTCTTGGGGAAAATGTTCTCACCTTAGTTAATTGGTTTAAATAAATCAAAGCAAGAGTTACTCAAGATAAGGTAAGGAAGAAACACTATATGTGAGGATAGGTATACAAATAGTGAAGAATTTAGTAAGACAAGTTGTTATGGATAATTGTGGGAGTGTATATAAGGGACGGAATTTAAAAATTATGTAATATAAAGTAAAGCTTCAAGTCTGTCGTCAACAAGCACTGGTGGTCTAGTGGTAGAATAGTACCCTGCCACGGTACAGACCCGGGTTCGATTCCCGGCCAGTGCAGTTTTGTCTTTTGCTGACGTGCTTTACCAATAATGCGAAGCCTTTAAACTGGAGCATGCGCATTAAGCGCATTAATTCTTATACCACATCTTCAAAATAGTTTTTCAGTTGTCATGGAATACGTGCGCCTTGAAATGGCTCAAAGGTAACCCCTCTCCACCTCATGTTATCAAGATCCAAATTATGTCCAAGAGCATATTTGGGTGGAGATGGACTGCTTATGCTACTGCAATTAGCAATGAAGGTGGTGATTTTGTGCTGCGTGACGGGAGCGTAATGCGCTCGGTGCTGGCATCATGAAGAGATCAGGTACTTAAAGAAGACATGAGCTTGAAAGTGGGACATTCCGAAAATTTTGATGCTGATCCATTTGCACTATGTACGTGAGATGGGCAGAACTGAGAGTCCTGTAATAACCTCGTAAGCATAGAAGCTCTTCTCTTTTACATGATTCCATGCGATGCCTCTCTCAAATAGCGAAGTCCTTGCCATGTGCGATCAAATTCTCAGTATTCTAAATGCATCAAACAAATCTTGTTGCGACTATACGTTTCGCTTTCTTCCATACGGTAAGCACTTCAATAAAGATGGGCCATCGCAAAAGGCCTCTTGGATGAATGTAGCGAATGTTTTCTGCTTTTATACGCTCAACAAACAAACAATTCTCCCAATAAGTTTGTGAATGCCTGCATTTTCCCCAATTTGCTCATGCATCCTTCCGTCAGTCTGTATGCTGGCTTTCTAAGGTAAGCGTTTGCTGTAATGTATTCTGTACACGGGGCTAACTTCTTAGCACTAATCCAGTTGAATTCAGAATTCAAAATTGAAGCTATCAATATTCATGAGGTAATAATAGGGTTTTTACTTTCCGAAAAATTTGTGGAAGATATTACGCTATGAGAGCCAACGCTTAGCACTAAGACGGTGTTAATCCGAAAAAAGGTGAAAGGCAACTCACTTTTCAATCTTAGGGTCCTTTTTTTTCAAGATTGAATTGAGTGGGAGGAATCGATTATGATGGGATATAAATATTCAAGGCGGCGAAATAATAAGTAGGTTTGATTGTGCTAGACTAATATTCAAGCAATCAACATTTAGTTTAAGATAAGAAAAAGAATGCAAAAGTATAAGTAGGTTTGAGTTTCCGTAGACTATAATCAAGCAATCAACATTTAGTTCAAATAAGGAAAAGAAGGCAAAACTATGAGTAGATTCGAGTTTTGATAGACTATAATTAGAAAGATCACATTAGTACATTAAAATGTAATGCCCTCCAGAGGGTAGACTCAATGTAACACAAAGGATATTAATAAGGGTCAAATAGGAAACAAAGCAAGCATGATCATAGGTAGGTGTCAATACTACTTTCCCATATTTGTAAGCCTCGGTGTAATGAGGAGCATGGCAGGATCATATCTTGGCATTTAATCCTTACCATTTTGATTGTACTTAGTAGTGTGAGATTTCAAATCATCCTTGCATATTAGGACTACCTTTAAGGCAATGATAATGAAAACATTCACTACTACCATTAGCTCTTTTTTCGATGCTTATTAATTAGTTATTTTGGTGCAGAAGACTTCCGTCGATATTACAGCCAAAAAGCCGTTACATTCATATTTTCATCTATATTAGCAGCGATGTTAGCGTTATTATTTCAATACAATGCCTCTTAAAAAACAGCGATGTTAGCGTTATTATTTCAATACAATGCCTCTTAAAAAACACACAACGTTGAAAAAGCATCGATATTCATCCTTCCTAAACCTTGCAAAAATTAAATCAAATTCAAATGTTTTCACATTGCAAAACATATTGGATCAATGTTGTTCTCCGTTCTTTAATCACTTGAAGTGTCACTAGACTCATCATCGTGAGATTGATGCTCATTCTCTCGATCATCTATGGCCAAGTCTCGCACATTTTCAACACGTAGATCGAGGTCGCTAAAATCCATATCTGAGAAACCCTATGAGGAACTCAAACTATATTCACTTTTCGAAACTCTAGTAGAAGGGGTATTGGAAGTGCTAGCTTCCAACCCATGTGTTTCTTGATCTTTCATTTCATTCTCTACTTTAATATTTTGAAATACATGTTGGTTTCTAGATACAACTTGAATCACAAATCGCCAGTGATTGTCCACTTGATCGGGTTGAAAGACCACCTAAAACAAACATCTATGATATGTTCATACAATCTTTAATGAAGTTGAATGGAAAATGATATCCATAAAAGAAAAAGCTTACTTGCTTACAGTGCGTGGGTAGCAATAATGTGTCACTAAGGTCATCCCAAATTTTTATTGAGTCAATGGAAAAAAATCCACTTGGATCCTTCCTGACCGTAGCTTGAGCACCTCTGCAGATGACTTTGAACCATTTCACATCAAATATAAATACTTGGAATTTCCTAAAATTCACTTACAAAATATCTTGTATGGTTCCAACATAATCCATTTTGCTTGTGCTAAAATTTGTATCCCTCGCACTAGCTCTACTCTCTTGTGAAAAATTGGCCATGACTCATCAATCAAATGTGTTGTGTCTTACATCAATTTGCTCTACTTAGTAATGATTACCATATGCCCACATTGCATTGAACAACCGGTATTGCAAAGGTAATGGATTCTTGTTAGTTTATACAAAAGATGAATGTAAATAAAAGCAAAATCAATACATACCTTTAGATCACAACCTCATGCAAATTCCTCCTCCCATTCTGTCACAATCTCCCCTCTTCGACTAGCAGCTTCACCTTCTAACCAATCAATGGTGCATTTAGCTAGCATTTTTGAATTTGGGGTACTTCCTACCTCTATTGGACCTTCATCATGCTTTCCTATCTTGCTTTCTTTTAACTCTTTCTTCTTCATATTGTTTGAGCCATTTCTCCAAACTTGTAAAGACAAAAGGTGTTCACTTTTCTTTTTTTTTTGGGTAGAAAAGTAATGTGTCTTTATTGCTTTATAACATGTATTAAAAAGATATCACTAGAGCTATTTGTTGTGGCTACAACAGCCCTTACATCATGAAGAACCACAAAAGTATAAAATCTTAAGAGTGACTTCTCAAAGATGAAAGGAAAAGTGGGAAGTTTCCTCTTTGGAATCTGAGGCAGCCAGCAGCAGAAGTATCTATGGAGTGTCCATGAGCAGGCATAGTATCTATAGAGTGACCCTGAGCAGTAGCAAGGCCCTAAAAAGGGTCAATGAACATAGAAGACAGTGACATAGGGAGAACCTGAGTGATATCAGCAGAGGCAGGAGAGAGCTGAGCAAAAAATCCAGAACCGGGGAGTTGTGTGTTGGCTCCAGGAGAGTCATCATAAGGCCGGTTTGATGAATCCACAGCCACAGAGGGGGATTTGGTGGAGAGTAGAAGGGACCAGCAGCTGCACAAGAAGCTTGAAGAGCCACCAGGATGATGAGGAGCTGAACCTGGGGAAGAGGATAAGGGAGCCCTAGTTATTGTAGCTTTTCTTTGTAGGAAGGGGGGTAATTTGGCATGATCATCTGAAATAAAACAAGAAGATTTGTGTCTGGAGATATCTGAGCTTAACCTCTAGAGCTCAAGGTTGTATGCACTAATAAAGAAGTCAAGTCTCCTTTTTTCATGTTCCACCATGAAGCAAACATAGCATCAATACAAATATCTTTATGATTAAATTGAAAATTATTTCTAGAGACCAAGATGAACCAGAGAGCATGGGCCTCGATGAGAAACCAAGGCTCATGAGAGAGCATGGGCCTCGATGAGAAACCAAGGCTCATGCCTTATTTTACAAGCATCCCCTAGCAGAATAGCTTTCCAATTAATAGGCTCACCACACTCCTTCTAAATGAATTTCCACACTTTTTTGGCATGAGGGCAAGCAACAAAAAGATGGAAGACATCCTCAAAAGAGTTTAAGCATCTCATACATTTTCCATCACCTTTACCAATGCTGAGCCCTCTTGAGTTAGACCATATTGCCTTATGAAGAATTAGCCAAGCAAGACTGGACATTTTCTTAGGCACATTCCTAATCTAAATTCTGTGGAATCTGAGGTACCATTTGGATATGTCATCATTCAGTTTCCACATGTTGTTGAGAGTTCTAAAAAGATCCTCCATGTCAGTAGTGGGGGTTGGAATAGGTAATAAAGAGGAGCACCCCACCCAGCTAAACTCTTTGTGCATGCATAATACTGAGCCTCCCTTCCAACTCACATCCCTTTGCCATAGTTACAATCTTCCCATAATCTCTGATGTTGATTGGTTAAGGAGAACTCTCTTCTAATTTCAAGCAAAGATTTCCACATCTGATAAGCTCTCTATTCCAAAGCTGACCCCAAGTTTGAAGACCTTTCTTGAATAAGCTAGCTGCAACTGTGAACTGCTCATCTGACAGAGTGGCATATGAATATTGATGACACCCAAATAAAATCAATGGACATAAAGGTGCCTTTGCCTAAGAAAAGGAGGTAAGCTTTTATCTCTTCAAAAGCTCCCCAAATAGACTTCCATAGGGGACTCCCCTTGGATTTACAGGGTTCAGGGTTAAAAAGAGCAGAGATAAAAGGAAAATTTTTCCAGTTAGGGGCCCTGCAAGGTCTAATATATCTAATGTTTCTCAACAGTAGAGCTGTGCCCAATCCTCCTCTGGATGAAGAGCAGCTTTGATAATCTAGGTGGCAGAAAGTTTTTTAACACAGCAGAGGAAATGTCAATCACCCCTAGACCCCCTTCTTGTTTGGGTTTGACACAGTATTCCCATCTTACCTTGGAGATTTTGTTAGAACCTCCCCATAAAAAATATCTACATAATTTGATGAATCTTTCTAAACCTGTTTTAGATGGAGACCAACAAGAGAGATAGAAAATAACAATGGGCTAGAGGCAATGGTTGAGGACCAATTTTCTACCAGCCAGGTTGGCTTGAAAGCTTCTCCATTTGTCCAGCATTTTTTGGAATCTATCCACAATACCCAGTCCCACCTCTATTTCATTGTGACATCAAACCCCATTGGAATCCCCAAAGTCTAAAAACTATCCCTATTTATATCTTAATGCATCCTAATTGTTGGAGAACCCTCTGTTCTTTCCCACTAAAAGTATCATAGCCTATTTTGGAGTGGTTAATACAAGAACCGGAGGCTTGGCATAACACTTCAAGGCAGTCCATTACACAACTAACATCTTGATCAGTGTTTCTAGGAGTCAAAGTGGTGTCATTAGTAAACTGTTAGCATAATAGCTGTTTACCCTCTCCTCTTTTGTAAATAGGCTTGAAGGTAGTGGCTCTATGCTTTTCCTCTTGCACTCTAATTGCTCTCTGGTTCTCGCTCACTTCATGGTTTCTTCACACAAAAACTTTGTCAGACACAGCATTCGAAGTACTCATTCCCACCACCCATGGCTCGTCTTCCATTATACTTCACGTGCCACTCATCATCATTCAAATGGCTTGTTATTGGAAAATACAAATACGTGTAAAATAACTAAAGGGCTGACTTGTATGCATGTTACACCACCTCTTGAAATGTGCTTGCAAGCATAAATAACATAGCACATTCACCTGCTTACACCCATGTGCTATATGGTGCTTTTACATAGTAAACCCCTTGGTTGATATGTAATGGTGAGTAGTGGTGTGTCCAATTTAACCCACCTAGGTAAGGGGAGGTTAGGTCTCCTTGGGACCCACAAGACTCTTTCATTACCATGCTAATCCTCTCCTATTTCATTCCTTAGGAGGCCCTTTTGAGACCCCATTTTTCCTATTGAAAATATGTACTCTACTTTGGCTTATCTTACATAAGGTAGTCTAAACAAACATCAGAGGGGAAAGGATAGGCAAAGGAGAAGGGAGATGCAAGAAATGCCTAGGACGTAAGGAGGGCATATTCCACCATTTCTTAACTTACTCCCATGCAAGAAGCATGGGAAAGTGCTTAAGATAGTTAAAGGAGAACCCATTAGCTGGAATGCTATACTCCTTGGGGATGCAGCTAAGTCAAGGGGCAAGAAAGGTCCTCTTCTTTTGGTTAAAACAATGCCAATTTTATTACGTGGTTGGTCAGACCAGCCATAAAAAAGTAACAAAAAACAAAATTGGGCTAGTAGCTTGTGGCCTACACTTAAACACAATAGGATCATCACACAAATGAGTATATAATGGCTAAGATTGGCCAAAAAAGAACTTATTAGGGAATCCTTATGACTAACAAAGACCTCATATCTCAAAGGAAGTATTTTAGCTCAACCAAAGCATGATTTTCTCAGTTTCCAATATGCAACTCACCATGAAAAACCATCAAATTTTTAACATGGAAAGGAAATTATCATCTTTATAATCAAAGGAGATTACTCAAAACATGGAAAGAAGTAGAAGAAGTGGAAAGAAAGAGTAGAAAGAAGAGAGTAGAATAAAGAATAGATAGTAGAGAAGTAGAAGAGAAGAGGGAAGGAGTAGGATAAGAGGAAGAGGAAAGAGAAGAAGAGGGAAGTGGAAGAGAAGTAGAAGAAGAGAAGAATAGAAGAAGAAGAAGAAGAGGATGAGAAAAAGGAAGGAGAAAAGAGAAGAAGAAGAACAAGAAGAAGAAGAAAATAGAAGACGGAATGGGGAAAAAGAAGAGGGAAGGAGAAAAGAAAGAAGGGGAAGGCAAAGGAAAGAGGGGAAAACAGAGGAAATTTAAAGGAAAGAAGAGGAAAGAGTGGAAGATAATAACAGAGAAAAAGAGGAGAGAGTAAGAGAGAAAAAGAGGAAGGAGAAAGAGAAAGAGAGGCAAGAAAGGGGAAAAGAGGAGAAGAGAATAAGAGAGGGAGAAGAAAGGGGAAGTAAAGAGAGGGAAAGACTAAGCGAGAAGAAAAGAATGAAAAGTAGAAGAAAGAGAGGGGAAAGAGGAGAGGGAAGGAGTAGAATAAGAAGAAGAGGGAAGTAGAAGAGAAATAGAAGAAGAGAAGAAGAAGAAGAACAGAGGGAAAGAGAAGAAGAAAGGGAAAAGAGAGAAGAAGAGAAGAAGAGAAGAAGAAAGGAAAGAGAAAAAAGAGAGGGAAAAGAGAGAGGAAAAAGAGAAAAAAGAGAGGAAAAGAGAGATAAGAAGAAGAGAGGGAAAGAGGAGAAAGAATAAGAGAGGAGAGGAAGAAGAAAGAAGAAAGCATAGAAAGTAGAAAAGTATAAGAGAATAGAAAAGAGGAGTAGAACAGAAGAAGAAAAGAGAAAGAAAGAAGAACGAATATAAGCAGAAAAGTAGAAGAAGTACAAGAAAGAGAAGAGGGAAGCAGTAGAAGCAAAAAGAGAAGCGGGAAGGAAAGAAGAGAAAAGAGAAGCAGAAAGGAGTTTACTCAAAACATGGGAAGAGGAGAGTATAACAGAGGAAGAGAGTATAAGATAGGAAGAGGAGAAATAAAAGAGTAGAAAGAAAGAGGTAAAAGAGGGGAGAAAGAGGCTAGAAAAGTAGAAGGGGAAGAGAGAGTAGAAGAGAGGACAAGAGAGTAGAATAGAGTAGAAGAGAGGATAAAGAGAGTATAAGAGGAGGCGGAGAAGAGGAGAAGAAAAAGGAGGAGAAGAAGGAGAAAAGAGTGAATAGGAGATAAGGGTCAAGAAACAAACACAATCTCGGAGTCTCATACGAAGGTTTTAGGGTTTCTGCCTACAAAAGAGAGCAAAAGTACCATTTTTAGGAAAACTAGTGAGTGAAACCAAGAGTTTGAAGGTGCAACAAAGCAAAGGAACCGAGAGGAGACCAAGGAGAAGCTCCAAACTAAAGGAAAGCAAGAAAACAAGAGGTAAAACATCTCTTTCATGGTTCCTATCTTTCATGGTTTTGAGGAAAAGCAAAGGAAAGGCAGAGGGAAAGGCAGAGGAAAGGCAGAGGGAAACATAAGGGAAAGTGAGAGGAAAACATGAGAGAAGACTAGGGAAGGTAGAGAAACAATATCAAAAGAAAGAGAACTTGAAATAGAGAGATGGAGATGAAAGAATAACTTACTTTGCAGGAAAAGGGAGAGGAGTTGCTGCAACACTTGGAGGTGGAGATGGAGATTGATGGTAGAGAGGATGGAGAGGTGGGAGGGGGGAGGGAGAGTTGCTTATAGGAAGGGAGGGGGGATGGAAAGTGGAAAGCAGGCGGAAAGCAAGGAGGGATCAAGAATAGGAAAGAACGTGAATGGCATCGTAGGAGGGGAGGTCGCATGGCTTTGGCTAGGAAACCATCGGTATAACCAATGGTATTTGCATCAGTAAATTAAAGACAAAAAGTGATGGTATAACTATTGGTAAATACTGACGGCTATACTGACAAAACATGACAATTTGGGGGTTTTAGGAGTTTTAGGAGTTCAGGATTTTGGGTTTTGGGAGTTTGAGCAATTTGTAAAATTTTTGAACTTTGACTTGGCATTTTGATGAGGGTTTAGGATTTAGGGTTTTGGCAGTTTTAGGCAATTTGTGATTTTTTTTGGGCTTTGACCTGGCTTTATGTGATGGTTTTGGATGTGTTCAGGTGGAGAAAAAAAGTGAAAGCGAATCAGACCTGGGAGCATGGAGTGGCTTAATGAGTGATTGCCTTGTCCTTATATGCATCGCAAATGATAGGTTTGTCATCAGTGCTATATCATCATGCACCACTTGTAGGTGTATGGAGAGGCATTGCCAATACCAAATGTTGGTCATCATGCTAGTGGATCATTGATAAGTTAGTGGTATTTGAGTTCGTGATTTATATTACCTGCGTATTGCACACACTACCTTGTATTTGCACCAAATCATTATATAGGATGAGGAGAGCAGCGAGGGAGAACATGCACCACCACCTCACGTGGAGCTAGATGATTCTCTAGATGAGGACGAGGGTTTGACAAACATGATGGATTTTATTTTTGGAGACACGATATCACATTGGGGCATATTGTCTCCATGATGTAGGTTCGTCATCAGTGCTATATCGTCATGCACCACTTGTAGGTGTATGGAGAGGCATCGCCAATACCAAATGTTGGTCATCATGTTAGTGGATCATTGATAAGTTAATGGTATTTGAGTTCGTGATTTATCTTACATGCGTATTGGTATTTGAGTTCATGATTTATATTACGTGCATATTGCACACACTACCTTGTATTTGCACCCAATCATTATACAGGATGCGGAGAGCAACGAGGGAGCACATGCACCACCACCTCACTTGGGGCTAGATGATTCTCTAAATGACGACGAGGGTTTGACGAACATGATAGATTCTATTTTTGGAGACACAACATCATATGGGGGTGTGTTGTCTAAGCGTGAGACCATGATGGAAGATTTGGCATCAACACCCTTGTATGATGGTGCCAGGATGACAAAACTATGAGCTTGCCTCTCGATCTTGAATTTGCAAGTGAAGTATGGCTGGTCATACACAAGTGTCTTAGCCTTGATGAGGTTAGTGCAAATCATGTTTGAAATCTTAAAATTTTTAAAGCTCCTCATTCTTAGTATCTCGTTCCTAATTGTTTTAATTAGTATCTCATTCTTAAGGTTCCTTGGATATGTAAATTGCAATAGGTTGCTTAAGAAGATATTTCCTACCCCAAATACCAGGCCCGATTCCAGAGATGAGCAAGGAAGTTGTTGACAATGGTTGGGATCAATTATGACACCATCCACCATTTCCCTAATGATTATCTTTTGTTTCATCATGACTATGGAGATCTGGTTAATTATCCAAAGTGTCGAGCAGAGCATTATAGATGAGACTTGTTGGGTGAGAAGATCCTAGTAAAGATCTTGAGATAATTTTCCATCATTGTCAGAATATAACACATGCTCAGATGCAAGTCCATAGCACAAGTAATGACATGGCATGCTACACACTGTTCCATCGATAACACTGTGAGGATTTCTGTAGATTGTGCTGCTTGGAAGCACACAGACAACATGTGACAGGACTTTGCAAGGGCCATGCAACTTACATCTTGGGCTCACGATGGACGTCATGAACCCTTTCGGGTTACGCTCAAGGTCTTGGTCAACATGGCCCATAGTCTTGGTGAATTACCATATCCCACCATGGCTAACAATAAATAAGGGACACCTCATGCTTGCCCTACTTGTGCTAGGGAAGTACAAGGACAAGAATATGGACATGTACATGGCATCCTTGATCGAGGAGCTCCACACCGAACATGTGTCTTTGATGTTTCTTGAGCTCTGAGGCATGCCACAAAAATTTCTATTGGGGAATTTTGATGTGGATGATGTATGACTATCTAGAATATGGGGACCTAGGTATGTGCTTGTGCATGCCTAATGATACTTTTTGTGATCTATGCATGTCTAACCTTTTTGTGCATGCATGTAGGACTTAAAATACAAGGGTGCCATGCTTTTGTGGTCCTAGTTTGAATGCATGACACTCCAAACATATGAGGAAAATGGTTTATGAAGGTCATGCTCAATACCTTCTGCTTGACCATCTACACGTGAAGGCTAACTTGATCCACCACTAGCCCATAGGAAGGTAAGTGACTGGATTCGGTCTTAGAGTGAGAATGGAGAGGTTCCTCCTCATGGTATGGATAGGCTATCAATCTTTCATGACCTTCCATATTGGGGTGAGTTACAAATCAATCATCTCTTGGATCCCATGCAGATCTTCAAGAATGTGGGGGCTTCTATTTTGGCACACTTAGTTGGTGACAAAGACATAAGAGGAGTGCAAAAAGACTTGCACGAGATGGGTAGATGCCTCACTTGTGGCATCAAGAGCATGCTCATAGAACCCAAGAGCGTGGTTCTAGAACCCAAGAGGGGTGCGCTCCTAGAATTGTTGTCTTAAAGGCAACATGGATCCTTTCCAAGAGAGAGGAGGCAATGGTCAAGGCTAACATTGCCTCTTTTTGGACACCGACAAGACACATGAGTTGCTTGAGAGGATCGTTTACAAAGGATAATAATCTTAGTGGCCTCAAGTCCCATGATGGGCACAAGGTCTTACATGTATTCTATGTGCTAGCTTGAATGCTTACTAGAACTAAGATTGTGATACTTTAGTGTAACTATGATTGTGATGCATTGTGATAACTCCTTTGTTGCTTGGGTAGTTTATCCTCCCAATTACATTGAAATGATGCTTATCAAAAGATGCTAGAAAAGATATCTACAAGATTAATGCCATTGTGAGGTATGCTTACTATCATATCACCTTGATTATATCTCATTCAATTTTAAATGATCGGTATAAAATTTTGAATCTTACAAGTCCATGTCAAAATAGGTGGATCACTAAAAAAGAGATCTATTTATTGAGCATTGAGGAGGCTAAGGTGGACTCCATCGAAGCTGTGTGCTTGCTTGAGAGGCACTTTCCATCAAGCATTATGATGACTCAAGTGCAATTGCTTGTACATGTCATTGATGAGGTCGCCATTGTAGGAATAATTCATTGTCATTGGATGTTTTTCCTTGAATGGTTTGTGAAAACTTTAAAGAGACTTGTAAGGCAAAGAGGGCTAGATTCAAAGCAAGCATGGAAGACGGATGGCTTGTACAAGAGTCATTAGCATATATCATAGAGTTTCTTACATCCATGGATCCCGATATGACACACGCTTGGAATATCAAGGATGATGATCGTATTGTTGCCAAGCTTCCCCAAGGAAAAGGGTTGAAATAAAGATACGCGAAGAAAAAAGGGTAAAATTCAACAAGTTTTGTTTCCTCAATAGTCCTGAGATGCAAAAATGGATTGAGAGATATGAAGAGGTCAAATCAGAAAGAATGAATGAGAGGAGGAGATGTAGAGTCATGCACATGCGAGCACCAGCATATCCATCGAACCTTGCTCTTCTCTCTAGACACATGTCACGTGATTGGCTACAAGAAGCTCTTTGTAAAGACGAAGATGATGGAGAGATAATAACCGATCAAGAGTGGGAGCTTGCACTCAGTGTAAGTTTCTTACCTTCCTACTTAATGTGGGTATTTATGGTCACAATTGCTACAAAATGCATTCTCATTTTTTCAATGATGTTATTTTGTGATACAAAAATTATAGTGCATTATGGCATATGACGGCATTTTCGTGTGGAACGCATCAACGATTCAAGGAGAGTCACAAATGATACCAATCTTCTCTCCTTGTAGTTAGATTATTGTGGGACCATATGTGACATCTATGAAGTTGATTTTAGAAAATTTAGTATTTTCATTCTTGATGTTAAATGGTTTAGTACTATCTAGAATGGCAAAATACTACAATCAAGAGAGGCAGCAGTGGTTTCTTTGCCATTGACTCCACCAGACCTTGGACCGATGAAAGCGATACTTTTGTTCTTCCCGAGCATTGTGATAGGTATATACTAATGGATTGATTAAAAGCTAATGCCTTTATTTTCAAAGAATTATTAGTAGATGTCATATACATACTTAAGCACAAATTAATATAATTGATGGCATTTCATTTGCATCTTGAACCTAGGTGGTTTTTCATCTGGATCGTTCTAACCCAAGATGATGGTACATGGTCCAAGTTGCTCCTCTAAGCCAACAAATTTTTGAAGATAGGGATGTGGACACGGAGATGCCAGATGAAGATGATGATATGGGCCAGGAAGAAGGTGGCAATAATGACATTGTAATGGAGAAAGGTGGATAACTTAGGATAAAATTAGGGGAAAAAAAGGAAAAAAAAAATAGAATAATAGAGGAAGAAAGGTGGGCTCTATTTTTGTTAATTTCAATGAAAAGTTCACTAACTTGTTCCGTATCACAAAGACATCCTTGTGAAGCCACTTTGGCTATTTTTTATAGACATTTTGACACACTATGATCCTTGTAACAAATTTGATCACTCTTTCGGCACTATAGCCACTATGACCCTTGTAGCAAATTCGATCACTCTTTCGGCACATTTGGCCACATATTTTGGTTAAATTTTAACAATTTTCAAATGTTTTTCAAATTGTATCTTTCTCTCCCAAGAGTTTACAGTGTTTGAAAGATAAAGGCACCATTTGTGGTCTTTTACAATTGTTATGTATTAATATGCAAAGTTCACAATTTGACATAGAATGGTAAATTGGGTGATAATAGCTATGGTAATCACCATTGATAGCAAACAATCAAGAGAGATTCTGTTTCCCACTAATGCAACATAAGTGCCTTCAATTGCTTACTAAATAATAGAATGAGCAGGATGAAAAAACACAATCTTATCTTCAATGTCTAAAACATCATCATTCCAATTATTAGAAACAAGAAGTCAGTCGTGATGCATGGAAAGCTTTAAAGAATTACTTCAATGGAAAGAATATAACTAGAATCATATTCCTTGAAATGGTCACCAGGGCTGCTCAAGGCAATCGACATAGATCGTCTATATATTATGCTAATGAACAGTATGAGGATACTTCACAAGCAAGTCCATCACAAGGTTCTCATTTCTCAGTATGCCATTATAGAAAAACCAATTGATCAAAATCAACCAGATGAAAATAGTTGGTGGTTTGATTGAGGTGCAAGCAATTACATGACTCTTAAACAAGATTGATTTTTAGAATTACTTACGAATACAAATGCCAAAGAGAATGTGATTATGGTTGATAACACACCTCATAAAATTGAAGGAATTTGCAACATAACAGTGTATAGTCATATAGGTATTGTTAGAAGCATTGGAGGTTCTTTCTATGTTCCAAACAAGGCACAAAATCTTCTTTCCATTGAATGGATGACAATGACATGAATTCCATATATAGATGGATGCAAAGTTAAGAAGATTAACAATCCTAGTTCTATCATTACGAAAGGTGCCAAGATTGGCAAATTGTTCAAGCTTTCATTAGTAGCTCTAATTTAGAGAGCAATTGTTGCTCATCATTAGAATCACGATGCATGTTGCAACATAATGTGGCATAAGAGGTTTGGACAACAGGTCCCTTTAATAGCCTAGCTTCATTGAAAAGATCAAACATGGTGCAAGGTCCTCCATGCATTTGTTTTTTGAAAGATGTCTGTGAATCATGCTTGTAGAATAGGCAATCATTTTTTACGTCATGGTCTAGGAGCTCATACATCTTTTAAATTATTCACTCTAACATGTGGGATTATGCTTCTATGTGTCATTGAATAGAACATAATACTTACCTTATTTAGAAACACTGGGATAAATATCTTGAAACAAAAAACAGCTACTCGCAATGCATTCAAAGACATTAAAATCCTCCACAATGATAATGGAGGAGAATACAAGTCAAATTTGATGTTTTTTGGGATTAAAAGACAATTCACATGCAAATACACTCTAAAGCAGAATGGAGTAGCAAAAAGGAAAAACAAAGTCATTGCAAAATCTGTAATATGTATGCTTGATGAAAAGAAAATTTACATGCAAATACACTCTCCAAAGCAAAAGGGCAAAATGGAGTAGCAAAAGGGTAAAACACAGTCATTGCAAAATCAACAAGATGTAGTCTTGATGAAGAGAAAACTAAGACCTGCTAGTTTTCATAAGAATTAAGCTTGAAATTGATCGACATATTTGGCTCTCTAGCTTATGCACATGTTTTAGATGTAAACTTGATGTCAAATCCATCAAGTGTGTCTTCATATATTTGGCTCTCTAGCTTATGCACATGTTTTAGATGTAAACTTGATCAAGTGTGTCTTCACAGGTTATTCATAAGAATCCAAAGCATACAAATTGTATGATCAGTCAAAAGAAGGTTAATACTCTATAGAGATATCATTATTTATGGAACTTCATCATACTTTGATCAATAGTTTTGAGTACCTTCCCATCGACTCTAGTGATTCAAAGAATCACCTTGTCAACACAATCAAATAATGCTCAGACCACAGTGACCAAGCAAAGCAATGGCAGATAGTGGAGGGGAGCCAAGATGTTCTCCAACTTTTCTTTAAGGAGTGGGTACCATCAAATGCAGCTTCATGAATTGGATATCCACAAGGAAGCTTTCCACATAGAGAAAGCTCAATACGAGCTTGTCATCATGCCCTTTAGTTTCACAAGTGCACTAACGCTGTTCTATAAAATTATGGATATTCAAGAACCTCTTTGGCAGAGCAGTATTTGTGTTTGCTTATATCTTGATCTTTTCCGAGCCTGGTGAGTCCAAACTTCTAGACACTTGGTACAAAGTAAAGTTGGAATATCATCCCATTGATTACTAAATTCATGATGGTTGGTTAATCTACAAAGAGTGCCTCTGTGTGCTTTCTTAGTTTCATCCAGCCTTGCTGCATGATTCCTGTCCCCAGTGGTTTTCATGGCACTCTAGAAAAACTTGAAAGATTTTTTCTGGCCACATCTTTGCAGCGATGCCAATGAACATGTCACTCATTTTCAGTAGTGCCAGAAAGTCAAGGTTCCTCATTAGATGTCGCCTGCTGGTTTACTGCATGAGATTCCAAATCGGCCCTTTGAGCAGATTGTCACAGACATTCCACTGCTGTGGGTTGTGCGCCTGACCATTGTGGACAGGTTTAGCAATTTTGTCATATTGATCCCATGCAAAGGCATGAGCAATGCACAGGACACAGCAATGTTGTTTCTCTGTTGGTAGTATCCGATGACTTTTCCAGCAGCTTTCATCCTCAATCCAATGGCCAAACCAACACTTATCACTAGTTGGCCTTCGATGTATTGAAGTGTCATGTTGCACTATGTATAGTCTTGCTGGGAGCAATACCTTTTGTTGGTGCAGGGGATCCTGAACAATAGTGTGGGTAGGACTCCCTCTGAAGCCGCTTCTCACTAGGACATCAAAGAAGGTGTATGAAGCAAATTGCATAATAGAGGCTTATGAGGAGATCATGGAGGCAATCAAAGACCCTCAAACAGATTGGGAAGAACTGTCGGCAACTTTCGCATCACAACTTTGGACCCTTTCAAATAACATAAGTTATCAATGATGTGTCCATGAAGTTGCAGTTACTGAGACACGGACCTAGCATCCAGTTTCCCATGTGTCTTTGCTCAAGCTTATGTGGGCCTGGCATTTCCAGTGGTAGCACATGTGAGGCTGCCCAAGATGTATCCATGAGACAGGTGGTTGGGACCAAGCAGATTTTACGTCATCCGCAAAGAAAGGTATAGGCAATCACAAGCGCTTGTATGAGTAAGCTTCAAGCATTGGGGCTACCACAGAGCACCATGACTTGAAGAGGATTTTCTGTATAATTATTCTGACCTCCTTACAGCCTACAAGAAGGGCTGCCGCATTCCATAGTTTCAGCTTCAACAGAAGGTGTCCTGGGCATCTGAGCCCATAGACATGGCTGTCGACAGGACAGTCACACAGCAACCACAAGGCTGGCTCCAGGACAAGGTAGCAACAAAGGGAGTAGCCACCTCAGCCAGTCTGTGTATATACAGACTCAGCTAGTCTCTGGATTTATAAACTCAGGTAGTCTATGGAAGGATTTTGCCCTAAAACTTATTTCAGGAGCCCTTCCCTCCATTTAAGAAGCCTTAACAGCCCACAGCCTCTGCCAGTTTTAAGGGTTTACAGGCCAGTCTGTCGATATACAGACTCAGCCAGGTTTTGGATTGACAAACTCTACGTGAGGAAGGACTTTGCACTAAAGCCTATACAAGGAGCCCTCCCTCCTACGTTTGAGCATCTCCAGCCTTCTGCCTCAGCAGCCCAAAGCCGCCAGCAGATCCACGAGGACCAGCAGACCTTTGAGCACAGGAAGAAGAGGAGCAGTCTGTCTCTCTCCATCTCCATCCTGCAGGAAGGGACATCCTTTCATTACAGTTGTATCTCAGCCTTTTGCCAACACTAATAGAACAGAAAATACACACCTCGGAGGGGGGGCAGTTGCAACCCAATCCCACATTCCTGACACTCGCTTACAGTTGAAATTCCTGACACTCGCTTACAGTTGAAAGCACATATGGTCCCCTTTCAGACATGCTTCCACATTGATAGATACATAACGGACTAGAGAGAGAAAAAGATAGCTCCCTATTTTGATCCATGTCATACTGCAGGCTTATTAATTAAGGAGCATGCAAAAAAAGAGAAATCATAAATGCAGAACATCTTCAACTAATGGCACAAAAAAGAGGTCCTACAAGCGTAGAAATAGGAAACAAATCCTTGATATCGTGAAACATGAGCTCCACACATGCGCACAACCAAACGCAGGCGCTCAGAAGGCAACCACACAAAAGAGCGACATACAAGAAAACCCATGTAATGGGGGCCCTTATGAACCATGAAGCAGAAAGCCTTTCTAGTGGGAAGGGGAAATTTGCAGAAGTTAGACTCCTACTTCTAACAATTCATTGCCATCCAATAATAAGTTCAGGGATTGCAAATCCTGTCAATAGAATGTTTACAGTTGTCAACATTAATAAAACGCTAAATGTAGCAATCACATGCTCTTCCATGTAGACATTAAAGCAGCAAAGAACATAACTATTAAGGTTGCCCGTCAGCTGGAGTTGAACATGGCAGTGGATAATCGGCCGACTTGTGGACTGGAGAGTATAATAGGGATGGACAGGAAGTAGCGGTCATATATACGACTGGAGAGTATAATAGGAATGGATAGGAAGCAGACTTGTGCACTGGAGAGTATGATAGGGATGGACAGGAAGCAAGAGAGGTCTTTATCACGTTCACAAGTACAACCCTTTGCCTACTTGGAGCTTTCCCCGCTGGATTGCTCCTTGAGAACAATTGCCCATGACAGCTTGGGAGCAATCCCCTTCCCGTCGTCCACAATGCCATAACCCATGTGACCACAAAACATAAGAGTTTTGTATTCCATTCCGTTGTCATCAACTAACACATCCACTGTAAGGTAACCAGGAGCTATGTCACCAGTTTCTATGACCGGAAATTCCAGATTCCTGTTTCCAAGCCTGAAGTTGTCTGCCTGCCAGGTACCTTCCCTATTGAACACACAGAAGACAGAAACCCATCCACTCAAGCATGAACTACCAGATCCAAAGCTACTGTAGTGACAGATTTGGCTCCAGAAGTTGAGGTCAATGTTTCCCTTGCTGGTTTGTAGCAGCTGGGCTGTGATCGTCTTGAGCATGCGAGCCCACTTGGTGCAAACTGTGCCATAATTCTCAAGTTTGTCTATACGGCTATGAATACCTTCCCAATCCCGTGCAGTGCCTGCGAGAGTGACTTGAGGGATCCCACACCGCAAAAGAAACTTATAGCTGAAGTAATTCTTCATTGTTGCCATCATAGCCACGCTGCCAGCGATGGTGTCATCATCGGTGGTGGTGGAGAAATTGGGAAGAATCCAATTACAGATGCTACGATCCTTGACGTTTTTCTTTAGCTCCTCGGTCATTTGCTGTGCCAACTTGCCATAGTCAGCTGACAATAGCGTTGCGATATCGTAAACTACGAGCTCCTTCTTCCCCTCGTGCTCCACAAACATGGACCTCATGACCTCTGCATTTCCGTTCACGTAAAGTCCGAATTGGGTCACTATTGCCAGCCATACATCATCAGGCCGAATCACGAGATTGTGGTGCCCATTGTAGGCAGCCATAATCCCGTTCACAAACCCATTGGCATTTGGGCAAAAGTCGCCATAATTACACTTGCTTTCCTGCAGGACTGTGCCGCATCTTTCTTGTTTGTATTCCTGAAAAGAAGCCAAGAAGTGGGTACTGGGGGCAGCTTCGAGAGTTCTGACGACGGAAGGAAGATGTGCTGCAACCTTAAAAGTAACACCAGACATGGTGTAGGAGATGTGCTTACAGGAAGGGCTGAGGGGAGGAAGAGGAACTATGGCAGCAGATGTCCAAATGACAAAACTATTTTCTGAAGTAATCCCCACGACCCAACATTGCTTCTAGTGCAAGTAATCCAGCATGGAAGTGATCGCCACCTCCTACTGTGCGTTTGTTGCTTTGTTCTATTCTTTTTTATAAAAACGGACCCAGACCCGTCAACGACAAGCTAGAGACCTCCTCCGTTGGGTCTCAAGGTGGGATCTTAGACAAATTCTTTAATTTAAAGAATTAAAATTTCAAGCTTCAAGACCCCCTTATTAAGAGTGAAATTATTAGTATATATACACACACATATATATATACATATAAATATATAGGAAAAAATATAAATGAATAAATAAATATATAAATATATGCTAAAATAAACATTAATATAAATCTTTATTTATGCCCACTCTCTATCTCTAGCCCAAAATCTCTCTCTCTCTCTCTCTCTCTCTCTCTTCTTACACGAGATTATCCATAGCTATTAGGCTATGAGTGCCCACTAGGCAAGGATACGTCTCTCCAAATAATCTCTCTTTCCTTGAATAAGTAGAAGACACATTGTTCACTCCATGTATTTCAAAGAACCTTTTCATTATCTTGGGAGTTGTAATCATAAAATGTTCTTGTTGTTTCTCATCTTGGATTATCAGCTCTTCAAATTGATTTTGAATCTGCACTAGCTTTATAGTGAAGCTTTTTTATTTGTGCAATTCAAGAGCTATAGTTTGCACCAATCTTTTGTTGCTAGCTGAGCCAGTAGTAGCTGAGGAGATTCGGGGTCATTTTTGAATGTATCTAGGTCAAGCTCTTGGACTTGCTTATGAAACTCTCGGTCTGATATGATGACTAAGAATGCCAGGGAAACTGGGGAAGGGGCCAGTAAACTTTGCATTATACCCCAAAGACATCAAGTCTGTATGCCAACCATAACACTTCTTCCATGTGCATTTGTTTTAGTTTAATGATTTATTTATGATTTTTTCAAAAGAATCATTTGACTTACTGACCAATAGAGGATACCTCAATGAACTTTGTAAGCTTTGTGTGTGTTTATAAGACATAGGCAAACCAATTCTTTACACTGTTGAATTTTAATTCAACTTAGCGATTCAATACAAATCAGATTCTAAGCATTACTTTGTATACTAATCCAATGCTTCAAATTGTCATGTGCTATTTCAATTGAACATGGTAAATTTCTTTTTCTAGTATTGTATTTACAAAAATTTCTAAAAATCTACATGTCAATCAAAATACCGTTGTTGATATACATACCCCAGTATAATCATCGAACTTTGTGAAATTTGTCATAATTATTTGACGGAGAGATACTAACGTACCACCATCCAAAATAACCTTTTGTTAGAACAATATATGTTACCCTAGGAAGGAAGGTTTATAATGCATCTCCCCAGTTGTTATTTATGTCACAACTAAGTATACCGAATTTTACAATTACCGATGTTATGTCCAGTGTACATTTGTTTGGTTTTTCTCTTGCCATGTGATCCGACTTTGCAAAGACATATTACTAGATGTGACAAATTCTATGCGTCATCAAATGTACCTTGTCTAATGCCACTTTGTTGTATAGTTTGATGTAGGCGTCATTGTATATGATGTATTTTCCAATATGACAACACACCCCTTATTTAGTATATGTTTTGAATGTCCACTATGTTAATTGCTTAGGTTTCATCATGGCTATGGACTATATTCAATCATTTTTTACTGATCAAAGCACGAAACATTACTTTCTTACTGTGGATAAAGACTCTACCATTTATAAAAACATACAATTAAGAATGAATATATATATATATATATATATATGTATATATATATATAAATCTAGAGCCAACCTTTAGATTAAGGAAGAAAGAAAAATAAAGGAAAATAGCTTATTCTATTATGAGCGAACTTAAAGTCTATATGTTTAAAAATAATAATAATAAATATATATATATATATATACGAGCCTAAGATAAGATGAATGAAAAAACTTCTACATAGTATGTATTTTAAAATTTCATAACATAAATTTGAAAAAAACATTGAAATGATAAATCTAAGTGCTAGGATATATAAAATTTATATAAATAAAAAGAACTATATAGTCTTAAACTATATATATATACATTAACATTCAAAAATAAATAAAGACATTTAAACATAAAACACAAGACTCCCGTAAAGAAGACACTAATAACCTCACTTAGTAGATCAAAATTAAAAGTAAAAATAAAAGTCATAATGTAAAAAATCACAGTCTAAGCTATCATAATAAGACTATTAATTTATATTTGAGATCTTAAGCAAAGACGAGCACATTTTAAAATAACCTCTTTTCCACTAAATTTATAAAAATATACGTAAATACATACATATGTATGTATGTACACACACACACACACACACACACACACACACACACACACACACACACACACATGTATATAAAGAGAACTATAAAAGTCTATCCATAATAATTCATTTAAATGAAAAAATGGAAACATCATGAAAGTAGAAAACAAATGAACTAAAAAATCAATACGTAAAATGTCAATGCTTAGCTACAACTACTCATACCATTGATGAGACTGGCAGAGCTACACTGAAATACCTTTATAACTGGATGAATAGTCATGTTTGAAAACACATCGAGGGGAAACACAATCCCAAGATGAACTCAAAACACCATAGACTGAAAAAACACCGAGAAAACACCATGTACCAATGGATTCTAGTAATTGTTGGAAATACAAAGATCATTGAAATGTATAGAGATCACAACGTCCAAGCAACCATGAAAGTGTAGATAGAACCCCCCGTAGGATCAGATAGAGGTTTGCTTGCCAAAGATCGACTAGATGCCAATGGAGCTTGGATAGAGCCTTGGATCTATAGTAAAGACTACCCCAACAACAAGTTTGTGCTGAGTGCCAAGCTGCCTTCTCTTCCCAACATGCAATATCACATATTTTACGTGCACAGCAATGAACTTCCAACAATTCAAGCACACAAAACTACCAATGATTGAAACTATCTGTTGCCTAACAAAACAAGCATGGTTTTTAAAGAGCCATGACTGATGCATGCGACTGTGTATCCTTCATTGATGCAATCCAGCCACTATCTTGTGAGAAGTATGTATGTAGCTGGTTGATATCATGTAGAGCTATGCCCCCGTATCCCTTTGCAATCCTTGTTGCTGACTTGCTGATTGACAATCACCTTTAGCAACTTGTTTTTGGACCCGCCCCTGTATATGCTCATTGTAAAGGTTGGAACAGCTACTGCCCTTCTCTTTGTACGCTAATGAAGAGCCTTCCCTAAACTATTGCTTCCTAGGTTTGTCCTTCCATTTGCTAGTGTGCATGCTCAGCTTTGAATATGGCAGAAGCTATTATTCCTACAGTGTGAACCCATATGCTGTCGCCAATCTCCTCTACTACTCTCAGTAGAAAAGTATGGAAATTCTAATCATGTAATTTGCCACACAAATCTATAAATTCTTTCATGCGATGATCTACTAGCCACGAATCTATGTATACTTGGATGGCACCGATAGGAGGTCTTGCGCGAGCTGAGCTGTGAGCTTGCCAAAAACTTTGTGACCCTCTTGATGAGTTCCCTTACCAACCACGAGCTACTACAGTCTAGTAGCGTAGTATTAAGCTCCATCAAATGACCAAAGACCTCTAGAAGAGCAAAAATGGCAATTCATTGATCAACCGCCTCCACTAACTCGGTACCACAGCTACTATTGATCGTTGTGCACCATCGTGAGAATCGAGTTCACTACTCCAAAAGCAAGCATGCACTGAGTGGAGCTACTGTTCAGCCACCCTATAACAACGAGAAAACTAAATAAGCTGTCTCAAAAATCATCATTGGCATGAAAAAATCTAGTTGTGGATTGGTGCATTTTCCATCATCAATAGGGACCATCCCTTTAGATATTTTCTTTGTGGCCCACTCGTTCTGTCTGTGGCTGTGCAAAGTGCTCCTTATCTGTAGTCTTTTTAGAAAAGCACCAATCTTTTCAGTGCCTTATAAGTGACCCCTCACTCCATCATCCACTCCATGTGCTAGTGCAAGATCCAAGGCCATCATCCAAGCTCCGATGGCTATCCAATCATCTCATTGGCGACAAGTACAAGCTTCAATATCATAACCAATTCTTAAGAAATGTTGCTTGATGTGAGTAGCACCACCCGTGAAATTGTGTCCATAATATTTACACTACAAGAAAGAGACTGAGGCATGCACTTTCCACATCTCTGTTACATATGGCCAAATCTTGCCGTGCACCATGCTATTGAAGTTGCCTGCAAAAACATAAATGACACACAAAATATTTCATGTGTATGCAAAAGGAACATGATACAAAATATTTCATTGAAAGCAATAAATATACATTCAAACACTTCTAAGAGTCCGAGATTATAGATGCATACATTTAATGACTAGTATAAAAATATTGAGTCTTTCATCCATTCATTCACATACTCTTAAAAGAATATAAAATATTCATTCAAAAGAAATTGTAAGAATGAGTAAATGCAAATTGTATTTCATTCATTTAGTCTCCTCAATGAATATAAAGTTTTTATTCAAAATAATGTGTAAGCATGAGGGAATGTAAATTGCAAATCATTCATTCACATTCTATTGAAGTAATATGAGAGGAATATTCAACATTCATTCAAAAGAAAGTGTACGAATAAGGGAGTGTAAATGTAAATCATTTATTCAAATTCTCCTAAAAGAAAGTGTAAGAATGAGTGAATGTAAAGTACAAATCATTCATTCACATTCTATTGAAAGAATATTAAATATTCATTCAAAAGAAAGTGTAAGAATAAGTGAGTGTAAATGCAAATCATTCATTCACATTCTCCTAAAAGAATATAAAGCATTCTTTCAAAAGAAAGTGTAAGAATGAGTGAATGTAAATAAGAAATCATTCATTTGCAAGAGATTTGCAATCTCTTGAAAAAGTGTAAGAATGAGTGAATGTAAATGCAAAATCATTCATTCATTCACATTCTATAGAAAGAATATTCAATATTCATTCAAAAGAAAGTGTAAGAATGAGTGACTGTAAATGCAAATCATTCATTCACATTCTTTGAAAGAATATAAAATATTCATTCAAAAGAAAGTGTAAGAATGAGTGAATGTAAGTGCAAATCATTCATTCACATTCTCCTAAAACAATATAAATTATTCTTTCAAAAGAAAGTGTAAGAATGAGTGAACGTAAATTACAAATCTATTACCTGGTATTGTATACTCACACTTCTTCTCAAGCTAGTTCATCCATCGTCTATCAGCAAAATAGTCTTGATTAAAGCCTGGTACACTTCCAAAAATTTAGCAAGCACAAGAAAAGATGTGGCAAATCTAGTTTGAGAAAATTGTCGTAGTTGCTTCACTGAGTGCTCTTTAAATACTGCATGCAAGTATTGATGGCTCTTTAAAAAACATACAATCTCATTAGAATCTTGTAGCATTGGTTGCAAAAATGGAAATTGTCCAATATCTTTCAAAAATAAGTTTAGAGTATGAGCACCACAAGGAACCCATGTAATCTTGGGATACTCTGCCGTGATCATCTCACCCGCAAACTTATAGTTTGATGTATTATTTGTTACTAATGTAGTATCATTGTCTCTACCACCAATTCTACAAATTGCTCTTTCATATATTTTAAAAATATATGCTATACTTTTGTCCTTTAGAACATTTTTCCCTTGGGAGTAATGCACACTAGATTTATCAACAATGGACTGGCCTACTTACTAGTCCATCCATATAAAAATTAAGAGTGCACCCATATGTAGGAATAAATCCAATATTTTTTTCTATAGACAATCTGCCACAGTCTTTCTAACTCTATCAAAATGATTTATTCTCATTTTTTAATAATGTGGCATAACAAATCTTGGTCTAGCACATGACTTCAAGGCATGATAGAACGTCTCGTCTCTCATGACATTGTATGATATGCCACTTTTTATAAATGCTTCCATCCATCTCAATTTCTCTTCATGCACTTGTTATCAAACAAAACCATCCTCCATAGATAACTAATCTCCTCGTTTTTCATGCTGAGAAACTCACCTGTGAGCCGTTTGTTTGTAAACCTAGATTCCCATTACATGCTGAGGTATCTCTTACATTTGATGGCTCTTCTAGCTCTTCTCCTTGAATATCTCATTGGCCTCAGTGCTAACATTAGCACTTCTAGCATTCCTTATATCAAAGTTAGATCAACCACTCTTTTCACTTTTTCTAAATATGCTTTGCATAAAGGAATAACATCAGAGTTTGTGTACAAGATTCAACATCATAACCAATGCCTAAGAAATGCTTCTTGATGCACGTAGCACCGCTCGTGAAATTGTGTCCATAATATTTACACTACAAGAAAGAGACTGAGGGATGCACTTTCCGTATCTCTGTCACATATCTTGCTATGCACCATGCTATTGAAGTTGCATGTAAAAAAATAAACGGTACACAAAATACTACTTGTGTATGGAAAAGGAACATGACACAATAAATATTTCAATTGAAACCAAACACTATATTAGAGAATTTGGGAGTTTCCCAAGTCCCATCGTCAGGTAAGGAGTTAAGATTTGACCATGTGGCTAAATCTTAACCCCTTATTTGAAACTGGGCCTTTAAAGGATTCCCTAATATTGTGTTGATGGCGGATTCCACTTTTGACTAAGGGGTTAAGATTTGACCATATGGCCAAATCTTAACCGTATTAGGATTCCCAAACTATTAGGAAATTCCCAAATTCACCAATATAGTGTTACTAATAAATATACATCCAAATTGACTTTCAAGAATACAAGATTACAGATATATACATTCAATGACACTTGACACTTTTTACTCAATGAAAATAAAGTTTTCATTTGAAAGAATGTGTAACCATCATTCAATGTAAATTGCAAATCATTCACTTGACACTTTTTACTCAATGAAAATAAAGTTTTCATTTGAAAGAATGTGTAACCATCATTCAATGTAAATTGCAAATCATTCATTCATATTCTATTGAAAGAATGTTCAATATTCATTCAAAAGAAAGTGTAAGAATAAGTGAGTGTAAATGCAAATCATTTATTCACATTCTCCTAAAAGATATAAAGTATTCTTTTAAAAGAAAGTGTATGAATGAGTGAATGTAAATTACAAATCATTCATTCACATTCTATTGAAAGAATATTCCAAAGAAAGTATAAGAATAAGTGAGTGTAAATGCAAGTCAGTCATTCACATTCTCCTAAAAGAATGTAAATTATTCTTTCCAATAGAAAGTGTAAGAATGAATGAATATAAATTACAAATCATTCATTCATATTCTATTGAAAGACTATTCAATATTCATTCAAAAGGAAGTATAGGAATGAGTAAATGTAAATGCAAATCATTCATTTATATTCTATAGAAAGAATATTAAATATTCATTCAAAAGGTAGTGTAAGAATGAGTGAATCTAAATGCAAATCATTCATTCACATTCTTTGAAAGAATATAAATTATTCTTTCAAAGGAAAGTATAAGAATGAGTGAATGATTTGCATTCACGTTCTATAGAAAGAATATTCAATATTCATTCAAAAGAAAGTGTAAGAATGAGTGAATGTAAGTGCAAATCATTCATTCACATTCTCTAAAAGAATATAAATTATTATTTCAAAAGAAAGTGTAAAACTGAGTGAATGTAAGTGTAAATAATTGATTTACATTCCCCTAAAAGAATATAAATTATTATTTCAAAAGAAAGTGTAAGAATGAGTGAATGTAGATTACAAATCATTCATTCACATTCTATAAAAATAATATTCAATATTCATTTAAAAGGATTGAATGAGTAAATATAAATGCAAATCATTCATTCACATTCTTTGAAGAATATAAAGTATTTTTTCAAAAAAAGTGTAAGAATGAGTGAATGTAAGTGCAAATCATTCATTCACATTCTCCTAAAGGAACATAAAGTATTGTTTTTGAAAAGAAAGTGTAAGAATAGGAAAATGTAAATTATAAACTCTTCATTCACATTATATTCATCCATTGACATTCTATTGAAAGAACATTAAAATTTCATTCAAAAGAAAGTGTAAAAAAAGTGAAAATAGATTGTAAATCATTCATTCACATTTTATTAAAGGAATACTAAATATTCTTTGAAAAGTAATTGTAAGAATGTTGAAATTTTTAATTAATTCAAAAAAAGAAGTAATGGTTTTAATTAAATTAAGACTTATGAGTTTCATTTTCAAGGATGAAACTCTAAGCACTCTTACCAAGTAACAAAAATGAAGCAACAAACAAATCAATAAGACAAACAAATCCACAATCACAATTTAGACAAGAAACCCACAATTACAATTCATACAAAAGACCTAAGGCTCTCAACAAGCAAACAAACCCACAATCACAACTCACACAAGAGATCTTAGGCACTCAACAAAGAGAGCCTCAAACTCACACATACAAAAAAAACCATTTTGGTTGAGACCTTCCAGATTGCTTTTACAACCTCAGAGGGTCTTTCTTCTTTTCTTTTCCTTCTTTGATCTCTTCTGCTTGCTAGAGAACCAAGCATGAGATAAATGTAAAATGGTGTAGTGCAAGATTAAATAGAAGAATAGAAGAAGATATTAATACTAATACATGCTATTCAAACGAATAATAATTATTCATACGAATATGTTTGGATGACGTGTTGTTTTATGGAAAAAACATGACGTGTCAGTGTTTTTTTTCCCTATCGAATCGTTCATTCGATTTTCCCTTATTTTTTGAATCACAAATTTTAATTTTTCTACTTAGGCTATCACATCTCTCACAATTGCCATATTGGCGCAACTGGGGTGAATGTCTTCTCATAATCAATGACATATGTCTGTGCATATCCTTTGGCAACAAGTCTTGCCTTATACCTATTGAATGTATTATAATGCTTTACCTTGTGTATCCATTTATAGCCTATGGGTTTCTTTTCCTCTAGCAATGACATTAGATCCCAAGTATCATTCAAGTCAAGTGCATCCATGTCTTTATCCATGCTGCTAATTCCCATTCAGCATGACCACGAGCCTCTTCATAACCTGTAGGCTCAGCACTCTCTATTGCTTGTGTCATGTATGCATATTGATGTGCTGCATAATTCTCAAATCCAACCAAACCTCTATTGTGGATATGTATACCTTGCTTGATCTACATAGAGTTTGCTCAATTTTAGGCCTCCTTTTTTGCACACTAGGTGTTCTTACTTTTGATACTCCAAACTCATCATCTAAGGACTCTGCACCACTCGAATCATCATCATTCAAAAAGTTGACCAATCCTATTTTTAGGAATTACATGTGCTTCATCAATCTTTGCTAAAAAACATTTGGTAGTGGACTTGGAAAACCTAGCTTTTATCAATGCTTTAGATATAAACTAGTGGGTGGATCATAATCAAAACTTGGAGGATACGTTGTTATTAAACTTAAAAAAAGACCTTGCTAGAAAGAACCTTTCTGGGGCCAATTTATTGTTGACTTTTGGAGCTATTGTTGTTGACACCCAATCTCTTGGCATCGGGTTGTAGAGTGCACACAATTGGTTTGGTCTATGTGGTAAGTGTGTGACTCCTCTTCTGCAGTCTTGCTATTTCTCACAAAGAAAAACCTGTTGAGAATCAAATTGTCTAGAGAGTCTGGACCTATAGAAACTACCACCAAAGATAGAACACCTTTATGCAATGGAGATAAGCAACATAACCTCATGCGCCAAACTCAATCATCAACAAATCATGTGTTCATTTAGACCATTATGTACTCAGTGACTCCTCATCAGATCATCATAAGAGATTTCAGCTTTCTTCTTGCTGAGTCTTCTAGTGCTTGAACTTTCAAGCTCTATAGAATCAACCATCTTTGGGCCAAAGAATTTCGATCTAGTTGTTGCTGGTCTAAGGTAGTATTGAAAGATAGTTCTTTCATGAGATCGCTAAAGTCTTATGGCTTCTTACAACAGTCCAGATAGAAATAGAAACTTGCCACTCCCTCCAAGGAATCCAAAGCTATTGAGACGACGTCTCTCCCATAAGCACTTTGGACTACAATAGTGAACGATATTTCTCATCCTACTCTCCATTTTACTACTCCCCATTGTCTTCCTCAGAATCCTTTGACCAAGACTTCTGCCCACTGTCTCCTA
Source organism: Dipteris shenzhenensis (assembly GCF_047967505.1). Classification (NCBI taxonomy): domain Eukaryota; kingdom Viridiplantae; phylum Streptophyta; class Polypodiopsida; order Gleicheniales; family Dipteridaceae; genus Dipteris; species Dipteris shenzhenensis. The sequence goes on along the minus strand of NC_141598.1, from coordinate 38,510,778 downwards.
GTGGTTAATCACTTGATGGTGTGGTGCTAGCATTTACTCCCATGCCTCTGGCTCTACAAATTCTACTCATCAGACTTGCATTGCTTTCGAGTTGTCTTCTGTCCATTGCTTCCACAAAAGTAAATGATCGGAAAGGAGGTTGTAGATCTCTGGAATCTCCATCTCCTGAATTTGGAACTCATTAAGGTGATACCAATAGCTAGCGAGATAGGATGTCAAAATTCACTAACCATGTAGCGTTGAACAAATCTCTTGATTCTTCTAATACCCATGCCAAGTCATTCATGGAAAACTACTAAGCTTCCTCCACCCCACCTCAAAGACCCTTTAAAAAAAGATACTTTATTGCCCTCAACGACAGTCATATTGGCTTGTAAGAATATGATATATCAATATATAAACAATACTCTGCTAGTGCATCAATAGTACGTCAACATAGCAAATCATGCTCAATGCTCGACACATACTCTGCATGCAGCTGCTGCGTGGCCTCTAAATGTGCCTCTGCCACTTGAACTCTAGCTTCAAGGATTGACATCCAGTCTTCCAGTTGTCGCACCTGCTCCTATTGACCTCACAAAGACTCATTTTCCATGCGCAAGTGTGTGACTTCTACCTCCAGATTGGTCACCGTAGCAAATTCTCCCCCCGTACCAATTTGGGAAGCTATCCGTGCGAGCAAATGCAAACAAAACTGTAGCTGGACATGCTAGGCTACGACCAAAAATTAAACTCGGTAGAAGACATTGGTGATACACCCACAAACTCTGAGATCGCCATTAACACTTCTTCCGTTGACACCCTCACCACATCAGTTTCTGCCACTGATGTTGTAGTAGTCATCGCAATTGTTGTTGCTGTACTCTACTGAAGCTGCTCCATCCACCACTGCATCAGGGAACCTCCCACCACTAGAGTGCCACCTAGGATCACCATTGCAGTAGACACTGGAGTCGCCATCACCCGCTTTGCCATGACTGGTAACGCCATCGGTGTAGACACAACAATCTGCATCATTGCCACCCCAATAGTGGAAACACCTCCCACAGCACCAGTATGTACCAGAGTTGAAGGTGCAAGGGGAGACACCACCCCCTGGCTAAGGTGAGGCTTCTTCCATCGTTGTTTCATAGCCACTCCACCAGAAGATCCCTCTGCTTCATCCTGTGCAGGCCCCTCAGGTGCACGAGTGAGCACTAAGGCAGTCGATTGTCGAGGCACTATCGACTCCAAATGGATGCTCCAAATGGATGGGAAACAAAATCTCCAGAACTTGCCCAATCTTGGAATTGATTGCCTGCTTCTTATCCACATGAGTTGCCACCCATAAAGCCTCTGCATGAATCCGCTCCTTCAAAATTCGCGCCCATGGCACCGCCCTCTCGTCAGCAACATCTATCATCCCTCGAGTCCGAGGCGTGATGGTATATGTCTTGGCCTGCAAGAACAACAACTCGAGAATCTAGCGATATAGCTCCCTCATCTAAGCATCCGAACACCCACTCAGCTTGTACTTGCCCCTAGTAGGAGCTCCAAACTCCACCTTCATCACCACCGGTGTACATGTTGGTTGCACGACCATCGCGCCATTCGTAGGAAAAAAGAGATGCTGATGAATCAATTGCACAGTCAGCTCCCGATGCTCATCCAAAAGCTCCACAAAAACACCTACTACCAACTGTTGGCAAAGCACTGATGTTGACGGATGAACAACCACCCTCTGCCAATCGATACTGTTGAAACTACGAATCTGTAGCCGCTAAAGACGCTCATCAATTGACTGAGAATCTTTATAAACCAACGGAAGAAGAGGGAGAAATTGAGCATGAGCCATCCCCATGGTGAGGCGAAGGAGAAGAAACGAGATAACAGTGAATGTTGATGAGAATTGGAAGGCGAATGCACTCAAGAGAACTGCAAGTGCAATGATGAGCAAGTAGCAAGCAACTGGTACATGCAAACAATGGATCAAGAGTGGTAATTCATATTGCCAATATCCTACCTTGTGACGATAGTGAGTTGCATGGTGGCTAGACGAGGACCTTGCAGAAGACTGCTAACATCATGTCTCAAACCCTTCTGCCACGTGCCCTCATGCGATGGCTCGGCCGCCTCCACCTCAACCTAGGAAATCTGTGCCTCATTAGAGATGGGGAATGGGCATTGAAGACTGCCGTTATGATGGTATGGACAAAGCCAAAACCCATTAACTGGATGTGGAAGAACGTGCCCTTGCAAATCCACAAGATAAAATGATGTCGATCCACAATCATGGAAGACCTAGAATGGACCCAACCATCGCAATTTCAACTTCCTTGGCATTTTACCAAGGTGAGTGTTGAACAGAAGAACCAGTTGCCCATGCTTAAAAGATTTCTTCTTAGACGCCAAATCCACCCTTTGCTTGTGCCTAGCTTGAACCTCCAAGGTGAGATAATAGCTCTCCAGCTGCAAATCATCCAATTGGTCGAGAACATCCAACCAGAATACCATAGAGTCCTGCGGAAGAAGCCTGTCCTCCACTGCAATCCTCAGACTCAGAACAATATGCTCAATTGGCGTGATTGCTTCTAGCCCAAATGTCAATTTAAAAGGAGTCAACCCTATGGCCACCTTGAATGAAGTGCGGTGGTATGCCCATAGTGCTGCTAGCAACTTTTCATCCCAATCCGTGTAGTGCTCATTCACTAGTAGCGGCATGATCCTCTTGAACATATGATTGGTAGACTCAACCAGTCCATTCGCTTGCGGATAATAGGGAGAAGACTTCTTATGAATCACCATATAAAAAGCATTCATCCGCTTGATGAGTTTGTTGAAAAAATGAGTCCCCCTGTCGCTGATAATCTCAATTGGACACCCAAACTGAGTGAACACATCGTAGTATAAACACTTTGTGACCAATTTTGCGGTGTTGTCCTGCAAGGCCCAAGTGTAGCAATTTCGGGTGCGGGCAGCCGCGGGCTTGAATGGACCCATGAAATCCAGGCCCCATTTCTGAAATGGTTCCAAAGGCAAGATGGGATTAAGTGGCATGCGGTCTCAATCAATGGGTTGTCCCAACCGCTAGCAAAGGTCGCAAATTTTTGCAAACCATCGAGCATCCTTCTGTATGGTCGGCCACCATAACCCTGCCTGTAGAAATTTCTTTGTAGTGACTTCGCTCGCAAAATGGCCACCTGAAAGCCCACAATGAGCTTCCATTAACATTGCTTCTTGATCATGAGGTGGAACACACCACAGTAGTGCCTTTGTCAAATGTCGTCGGTACAACTGTCCTAGGACTACTTCAAAGGAACAGCTCCGCAATGCCAAACGTTTCCTATGATCTTGATTCATGTATTTGGGCATGATGCCGGTAGATAGGAATGAGAGCATCTCATCATACCATGACCATGGTCCTTCTGGGATGACTTCGACCTCTGCCGCAATCGGATCCGCCCGAAAAATCGCTGCTAGCTCTACATCAGGGAATTCGTCCTCCACTCCCATTGGTAGCTCCCAAGACTCCAGTCAGGAAAGATAATCTACAACCACGTGTTGTGAGCCCAGGCGATGAATGACATCAAAGTCGTATTCTTGCAAGAGCAACACCCATCATGCCAATCGACCTGTAAGACTTTGCTGCTTCACCAAATATAATAATGCGACATGGAAGATAAACAGTCGGCCCAACAAATAATGCCGGAATTTCTTGACAGAATAGATCATGCCCAGTCCTTCCCACTCTGTGACAGAATAATTCTTTTCGGCCATTGAGAGCCGTCAGCTTGTGTAGTAGATTGGGCGATACCACTTATTTGCATCTTCCTACATCAAGACACTCCCAATAGCTCTATCTGAGGCATCCAACAAACACATGAAAATTCTTCTCCCAATTTAGCAACAGTAGCACCAGTTTCTAGAAAGCTGAATCTTCAGCTATTGGTATGCTTGGTCGCACTCTACAGTCCACACAAATGCCTTCGATTCCACATGTGCCAATGCATTCAAGGGAATCGCCATGTGAGCCAGGAGCTGCAGATGTCTGCGATGCCATCAAATTTGGCCCAAGAACCACAAGGATTCCTTAGGCGTCGTTGGTGCCGAGGCTTGCATAATTATTTCCTTTATCCGGATCCACCGCAATTCCTTCCATCGAGATCACATGCCCTAAGAGTCGGCCGCTACGGACTACAAATGCACATTTCATCGGGTTTAGACTGTGAAGGAGACTTCCCTGCATCGTTGGAAACATTTCCGCAAGTGCTCTAGGTGCTCATCGAAAGTGTCGAACACACTAAGATCATCCATGAAAATCCTCATGAAATTTGTCAAATAGGACCCGAAGACCGAAGATCTCTTGCATTGCCCTCTAAAAATTCGAGGGAGCATTCCGCAATCCAAACCACATAACTATGCAAACATAGACCTCCTAGGATGTGATAAAATTTTGTTTTGGGCTAGTCTTCTGGAGCCATTCGGATTTGGTTGTACCCGCTATATCCATCCAAGAAGGAGTAGACCTCGCGCCGTGCCACTTCATCGAGCATCGAATCCATATAGGGCAAGGGAAATGGATTAGGAACTATGGCTACATTCAGCTTGTGGTGGTCGACACAAATTCGCAATTTCTTCTTTTCTTTAGCACAATGATAATCAGGGAAATCCACTCTGGTTTATCAATCGGTGCGATGAATCCCACCCACAACAAGTGCTCCAGTTCTTCATGCACTTGCTTGGCCATGTGTAGATTCATACAATACCTCTGTATCTTGGTCGGAGTGACATCTGGTTTGAGGTTAACCGGGTGTTGGTAAAACTTTAGATCCAGACCCTTCATATCTGCATAGTCCCAAGCAAACACATCGAAAAATTCTCGCAACAGGGCAATCAATTCATTGTAGCATTCAGTTGTCAACAAAGTGCTGACTTTGACTGGTTTAGATGCGCCATCCACTCCAAGAAAAACCATATCAAGAGCATCCTCCTAAATGCGTGTGACTCTACTCATTTGTTCTTTGAATTCCCTCTCCTGCTATAGGAGATCCCATATATCCAATTCTACTGCTACTTGCTGGGGCTTGGACTCCTCCTCCAGGACAAGGCTGACCACGTTCGCCAGACAACTGTGATGCACGTAGGTGTCTGCAATGCCTTCCACATCAATGGTGAAGATAGGAACCAACTTTGGATTTGCCTTGAGAAAGGCTTCCTCCTCATCATCCTCCAATCTTTCCGCCATGTTCACTATCTCAGGCCAACATAGGTTGGACCACATCTGCCAATGGTGCTGCCACTCCCATTGTGACCCACACTTTCTTCTTTCCTCTCCGCATTGAAACAACGTTCTGCTCATAATTTTGCTTGACTTTCACTTGCCGCAACCAAGGCCTACCCAAAAGGATGCTATACTCTGGTGTTGCGGCTTCCATGTTGAGCACCACAATAGATACTCCGAATGATATGCCCACCACCTCTAGAACAATGGCCCACAAGATTCTAAGTGGTCGAACCCAGCATTGATCAACCATGCAGACTAAGAATGGTGCCGGCTCCCAAGACATCTAGCCCATTTCTTGGCAGGTCTTCAAAGTGACAATATTGACCCCCAAACCGCCATCTACCAGCACCTGAGCAAAAGTCCGACCTTGTGCATTTGTGGAAATCACTGGAATTCTCATGTCGGTCAGAGGAAATGTTAGAACTGGGCATGAATCAGCTTGACATAGCTCCACCTCTTCTGATTCTGACTCCGTGTGCAAGGAGTGCAATAATTGTCGGTGGAATCTTGGAACCAGATTAAGCAATTGGCCCAATGAAATTCGGATAGGAGCCTCCAAAATGCACTCCACCAACCCCAGCTCGCTTTGCGAAAAATTTGCCCGCCTCTTAGCTTGGTTAGCAACCAACAACGGAGTTGCTTTGATCGCCGTCGAACCATTTCTTGGTAAGTGTAATTTGAATTTGGCTTGAGTCTCTGCCTCTAATTGAACAACTAGTTCTGCAAACTACACCTTTCACACTTCACTAGGCGTCGCTGTGGACGTTGGCATAGACATCAATGGTGGCTCCTTCGTCACTAACTCACAGACTTGGGGACGCAGTTTTCCTGAGCTGACCAATCCAACATCTTGTTGCCGTTCTTGGGAGTCGATCCTCGTAGCTTAGTACCAGCACTGGTGATTATGCTAATCTCCGGGCACACCAGCGGATCATCATCAACAATGTGTACCATCGAAGTGCTGGGCATTTTCTCGGCCATCTTTTGCTGCTCTGCGTGTTGTCGATCCCATTCCTGAGCCTCCAGGAATTTGTTTCGCCAATGGCCTTCACCCAAACAAAATAGACAGGTCTTCAGATGATTCTGACCACGACCCTCACCTCCACATTCGCATTTGCGGCCACCGTCGCCTCCGCCTCGTTGGAATGTCTGTTGTTGTGGCTGGAACGCTTGCTGTGCTACGGCTCTTCTTGTACAAAAGACGTAGCTGAATCTTGCTACTGACCAACTACTCTCTGGCCATGCCCATTGTAATGGCATGCCACCATGTTGTGTATATTAGTCAAGCAAATCATACGCCAATTCGCGTTAATCGACTGCGGAGTGACTAGGATTGCGACAGTGAGTACACCATATCCCCTTCAAGCCTTTAGGTACGGATCCTTCTCCAAAAGCCACTAGCATGCCCTTACCTCCTTTAGAGGCTCTTGGGGCCTTCGTCTCTGCTTCTGAGTCAAAATCCTCCAAACTGGTACCTTCAGACCTTCCGTTTGAACTGGTCGCATCCGAATCATCCTCACTGTCATCCGACTTCTTGGATTTGGCCATTTTCTTTTTAGATTTGCTCTTCCCGGATTTGCAATTTTTGGATGTCCTCCCATGTAGCGATTCCCTCGCTCGCACTGCTTGCACCATGACCGCCACAAGTGTATATGTCCGACCCAATGTGGCCAATGCCATCCGCAGATCTAGCCTCTAAATGAAGTAGTCATTGAGTACCTCCTGAGCAGGCCCGTAGGTACACCTTGCAAGAGTAAATTGAATTTGGATGCATAACCTTCCACATCCTAATTGCCTTGCTCCAAGCTACGCAATCTCTCTAGAGTTTGCTCTATTTTGCAAATCTTTCTAAAACATTGCATTCATGTACAAACATGCCTTGGAGGGAGGGTGGTTTTGGATTAAGATTTAATGTTTAGGAGGTTGTTTGTGGGTAGTAAACAAATATGAATTAGTATAATAAGGAACAAAGTTAAAAAGTGATATTGGATACTAAATTCAAAGACAAAACAACTCATAGGAAAAGCAAAGGAAGCCTCCAATGTGAGTGGAAATAGAGATTTTAAAGAGTTTACAATGGAAAATGAAGTAATGTTTGAGCACTTGGTAGAAAGATTCATTCTAGCCCCAAAAGTGTTTGATTTGCAATGCTTTTTGTAGAAACGAAGTGCTTTTGGAGTAACCAAGAGGAGAGTTCATTCTAACCCCATCTTGAATAGAAATGAGGGATTTTTATAAGATATCAAAGAGGAAATGAAGTGTCTTTGGAGCAAATAGTAAGAGGATTCAAAAAACAACACAAACCTTCAATTGTTAGATATCAATGCTCCACTCTCATGTAACTACACGGGAACTAGCTAACTCTACTTGTAAGCCCCCCATATGAGGAGAAGGCATTTGAGTAGCTCGGTTATCTGCTAGGTCCTGGTTTGGACACCAGATGGGGGCCATGTGTGGCCTGATGGCTGGACGGCTTCAGATAGAGTTGGCACACCGCCAACTAGGCTACATGCAAGTGCGGGAAGGCATCCCTTGACTGTATCAAAGCTTGAACTCTAGCAAGAAGATTTGGTAGTGTGTTTCTGTTTGCAAGCAGATTGTGAGAGATGGCCCAGCCGGCAAGACTGCGAATCCCACCGTTCGGCGAAAGCGGAAAGTTGAACGGCTCTAACTATCCAGTCTGGAAGTTCAAGATGAAGACCATCCTAAGCGCATATGAGCTTTGGGACACTGCTATTGGGATGGACGTGAGGCCGGTTGCGAGACTGGATCCAGCCAATGCAGGACAACAGATAGTACCAATTGCAGATGAGATTCTCGCGTGGACAAGAAGAAATGCAGATGCGCTGTGTTCTATTGTATGCAGTGTTAGTGATTCTGTCATGGCATTAATTCAACATGTCACCACAGAGGAGGAGGCATGGATGGTGTTGAAAAATCAGTACGAGACCACGAATCCGACACGAATTCAGAATCTAGAGACTCAACTCGCGAATGAGAAGTTGTCTGAGTCTGAAGCAGTAGAGAATTTCATCACTAGGGTGAAGAATCTGCGCGATCAGATGATTGCGATTGGCATCACCGTCACCAACGAGAATCTAGCATGAAGGTGCATATGGATTCTCCCATCAAAGTACGATGGTCTTGTTACGGCACTAAATACATAGAACAGAAATCTGCCCCTCAACTTTGAGGATTTCAGCGTGATGCTTCTGGAGGAGATGCGTGAAAAGATGAGGACTAGAGAAGATTCGGCTTTCTGGACCGGATCAAAGAAAGATAAGGGTAAGGACTCTGGTAACCCATCTTCTTCTGATGATAAAAAGAGAAAGAAGAAGATCAATTGCTTCTATTGCAACAAGGCAGTGCACAAGCAGAATGAGTGCCGAAAGAAGATTGCAGATGAGAAGAACGGAGTAAAGAAAGAGTCCAGCAATAGCGCATAGGCAGTACCAATAGAGCTATTTATCGTAATTGAGGAGATTTGCACGGAGGCAATTCATATACCTGTAGATGAACTGTGGATCATTGACAGTGGTGCATCGCGCCACATGACCAGTCGGAAGGATTGGTATACCTCTCTACAGCCGGTAGGGAATGACATCCTGGTAGCAGTCGGCAATGATGCAAAATGTCTAGCAAAAGGAAAAGGTACGATTGCTTTCAAATCAGATGGAGTTGTAAAACAGTTGTCCGATGTTCTTTATGTGCCAGATATCAAGAGGAACTTGTTGTCCGTTTCTGCGATCACGGATCGGAACCTCAAAGTCCAATTCGATAAGAATGGTGCACAGATCCTGGATCTTCAAGGAAAGGTCGTTGGTAAAGGTACACGATGCAACAACGTTGACTAACTCTTAGCTTTCAGTGCTCGAGCAGATGTGAAGAACACTAAGCTGTGGCATGAGAGGTTTGGTCATCTAAACCTTAGTTCTTTGAAGGAGATGCATAAAAGTGGAATGATTGCAGACCTACCAAAAATTTCATATCTGCCCGATGTATGTGAAGCTTGCATGATGGGCAAGCAGCATCGGCAGCCCTTTCCTAAAGAGGCGAATAGGGCAAAGGCTCCTCTAGAGCTCGTTCACACGGACCTCTATGGAAAGATGGAGACAAAAGCTTTGGGTGGTTCCTACTACTTCATGACGCTGATCGACGACTACGGTAGAAGGATATGGATATACTTCTTGAAGACTAAAGATGAGGCTTTCAGTAGGTTCAAGGAATGGCATGTAATGGTTGAGAAAGAATCGGGGAGGAAGGTGAAGAAGTTGAGATCAGATAGAGGTGGAGAGTTCACATCAACTGAATTCGAAAGTTACTGCAAAAGTCATGGAATCAAGAGGCAGAAACCCCCGCCACATACATCACAGGAAAATGGAGCAGCAGCACGCAAGATGCGCGCCATCTGCGAAATGGGCCGGAGTATGATGAAAGGGAAAGATTTGCCAAAGGCTTTCTAGGCTGAAGCACGTAACACTACAGTTTACATCCAAAATCGTAGCTACACGAAGGCTGTGAACGGGATGACTCCACTGCAAGCCTTTTCTGGTAAGAAACCTTCAGCTGCACATTTCAGAGTTTTTGGATGTGACTATTTTGTGCATGTCCCTGATGCTACCAGGACCAAATGGGAACTGAAGAGTCAGAAGTGTATTTTCTTAGGCTACAGTGAAGAGGCAAAGGGTTACTATCTCTATAACCCTGTTACCAAGAAGATAATTGTAGGTCGTGATGTGGTCTTCTTAGAACAGCTGCATCAATTGGAGGAGGATGCTTCCTTCCCAGACAACCAGGACCAGGATATCCATCCAGTACTGCCACCAACAAGAGACCGAACTCCCCCAATGGTGCTTGGGAGGATTCAAGACAAAGAAGATGAAGAAGAGCCTACAAAGACACAATGGCAATGGCCATTCCCAAAGTGGGTAAAGTAGCTTTTGGACGGTAGAGAACCTCCAACCATTGAGGAGGAACCATCCGAACACCGTCGGTCCAAGAGATTAGAGGAGCAAAGAAGGACGCAGGAGCACTTGGTCAACTATGCTTTGATGATAGAAGTGATCCGTGCTGATGAACCCAAGTGTCTTGGATGGAGGCTATGCAATCGGAGTATGGCTCCATAATGCAGAACAACACTTGGGACCTTGTGGATCGACCACCAAAACGCAAGGTAATCGGAACCAAGTGGGTGTACAAGACCAAGTATAAGTCCGATGGCACGTTGGATAAGTACAAGGCTCTCGGCTCATGGCAAAAGGATTTGCATAGGTACATGGTTTTGATTATCAAGATACTTTTGCTCCCATAGCTCGACTAACCACAATTCGCAGTGTTTTGGCTTTAGCTGCCCAGGGAAGTTGGCCCGTGTTTCACATGGATGTGAAATCCACCTTTCTGAATGGAGATCTCAAGGAGGAGGTATATGTGGAACAACCACTAGGTTTTGAGATCCGCAGTTCAGAAGGTAGTCTGCAAACTGAAGAAGGCACTTTACGGGCTAAAACAGGCCCCACGAGCATGGTACCAGTGAATTGATGCCTACTTTTTGCAAAACGGGTTCAGGAGGAGCCCATCTGATGCAAATTTGTATATCTTCAGAGAAGGAGGCAGGTGTATGATCGTGGTCCTTTATGTGGACGACCTTGTCATAACAGGGAACCATGAAGAGAAGATCTTGTAGACGAAGCATTTGCTAGGAAGAGAGTTTGAAATGACAGACCTCGGACTGATGCATTTCTATTTTGGGATCGAAGTTTGGCAGGAGCCGAAACAGATCTTTATTTCACAGCTGAAGTACACTGGAGAGATACTGAAGGCATTTGGCATGGCTGAGTGCAAGACAGCTGATACCCTTATGGAGGTTGACGTGAAGCTCTCAAACAAGGATTCATCACCACTGGTGGACGAAGCGAAGTACAGAAGGCTTGTGTGCAGCTTGATTTACCTATGCAACACACGGCCGGACATCAATTTTGCAACTGGTGTACTAAGCAGGTTTTCCAATAAGCCCCGGGAGAACCATTGGAGGGCAGGGATGCGAGTGCTGAAATACATTAAAGGCACACTTGATTATGGCATCACCTATACCAAGGGCAACATCTTGACTGGATTCTGTGACTCGGATTTGGGCAGGAGACATGGATAGCAGGAGATCAGTGACAGGGTACTATTTCTCACTTGGATCTGGAGTTGTGTCATGGGTCACCAAGAAGAAACCCACAGTTGCTCTTTCTTCTACCGAGGCTAAGTACAAATCTGCATGCTTTGCTTCTTGTGAGGCAATGTGGTTGAGGAGGATTTTGGGGGACATGGGTGCAGTGCAGAACAAGCCTGCAGAACAAGCCTACACAGTTATCATGTGACAATCAGAGTTGCATGGTGATTGCAAAGAACCCGGTGTTCCATGCTCGCACAAAACACATTGAGATTCAATATCACTTTGTACGTGAGCTCATCATGGATGGAGAGGTCGACTTGGTGTACTGTCCGACTACAGAGAATGCTGCGGACATCTTCACGAAGGTTCTTGGAAGAGACTTGCTAGAGAGGCATCTTCATTGACTTGGCATTAGGCCGAAAAAGTAAGTTCACTTGTAGGTGAACATTGAGGGGGGGTGTTAGATATCAATGCTCCACTCTCATATAACTACACGGGAACCAACTAACTCTACTTGTAGGCCCCCCATATGAGGAGAAGGCATTTGAGTAGCTTGGTTATCCGGTAGGTCCTGGTTTGGACACCAGATGGGGGCCATGTGTGGCCTGATGGCTGGACGGCTTCAGATAGAGTTGGCACATCGCCAACTAGGCTACATGCAAGTGCGGGAAGGCATCCCTTGACTGACTGCGTTGAGGGTAGATGGAGCATTTCCTAGGGCAGCCCACTCTTGGGTTGCGGAGCCCGTTTGGAGTCTCAGATGATCCCAGATGGCTCTGGGCTGAATGGAGACCATAGGTTAGTTGCTCTGTTTTTTGCGCACCGGTTCTATCATATGGTCGGTGGCCTCGACCCCAGTCGACCGTTTTGGGCGGACTGGGTCGGTCACCCAATTGAGCCTAACCGACTACGACTGGTGGCTATATAAGAGCAAGCCCGTGAAGCCCATTTTATCACTGGCTTCAGCAACCCTGATTCCTTAGCATCCAGCCTCCATCTTCTACTGTTTCCAGCATGCCATCGAAGCTTCTTTCGCAGGAGGTGGGTCGGGAGGGAGAGAGGAAGGAGCTTTGAGGGATGAGGGGAAATATGAAGAGTAGGAGGGGAAGAATGGAAAAGGGCAGGGAATGAAATGGAGAGGGAGGATGCCAATAGAGACAGGAGGGAACTAAGTGGACAAAGAGAGGCGGGGGAGGGATGTGAAGGAGGGGGGTGCAAATGAAGAGAAGGAGGTGGAGTAGGGGGAAGGGAGAGAGAGAGAGAGAGAGAGAGAGAGAGAGAGAAGAAGGGTAGCATTGTTGGATACTAGGCTCCCATACCTCACACACTAGGGTTGCCTTGGTATTCACCATGGTATTTGTGCACTTGGCATAGTCTTGGTATTCTACATGTCATAGTCTTGCTATTCCATTTGGCATAGTCTTGGTATTCCACTTGGCATAGTCTTGGCATATTTGTGCACTTGGCATGTCTTGGTATTCTACTTGGCATAGTCTTAGGGATAACTAGGTCAGATGCCATAGAGCTTATCAACTTAACCTACTTTGGAGGTTTTATACTCAAGTGCTAGGTGCTTTGAGGATACTCGAGTGAACCCAAGCAATAAGATTTTTTTTATTGATGTGGTTGGTATATTCACCTTGAAGAAATAGGATCACTTGGCCTCTAGTAACCACCTTTATGACATTTGTGATTTTTGCTTGGTCAAGCATAGATGCTCAGCTTCTGTACTTGAGTGCTTGTGACTCAGCATAAGGTTGGGCACTTCAACATAAGAGAATTGAGACTGAATATAGAAATCAAGAATTTTATACAATTGCATGAGATCATTTATGCACTATGCATCACATGGAAGCACATGTGCATAGTAGGCTAGTGGATAGATTTGGAGACTAGTTGAAGAGATTATTTGGTCAAGAGATCACTCAAGCATATAAGCTAGGTTACTCGATCATGAAAATGTTTTGAAATCTATAAAAAATTTAGGTACACTCCAATCCTATGGATTGGGTTGCCCATTTCCAACTCTCATACTCATCATACATGAACATAGGTTACAATTTTTAGTAATTCATGCACCTAGGTAGGTTGGTTTACCCTCATGCAATATTATTTCACAAAATGCAACCAATTATGCACAAATCTATAATCAAGTCCCTAGGACTTGAGCGAAGAAAAATATCAAAACTGAAGTCTTCCAAAATTTCTGAGATTTTTTACAATAAAAGAGTTCTCATAGGATTTGATTTTTGCTTATAAACATTGATATAAGTGAAGACATAAAATTTCATTGTTGTTTTATTAACATTGTATTGTAAGTTCAAACTATCATTGCATCTCTACTTTTGATTTGGGTATAATCTTGCAAGTAGTGATTGCCCTTGGGTTTCCCCTTCTTGATGTAGTAAAAAGTTTTTTTTTTAAAGCCCTTCACTCTCTTTTGGTACTCTTATCTGCTTGTTCTTCTATTCTACCATAGCAAACCATTGGAAGATTACGAGTTCAAGGATTTTGGCAATAAGTGAACAATAGGACACTTTGGTGGAGACTAACACTCTTATGCAATTTGGTTGGTTATTAAAAAACATTTTTATGAGTTTTAAGGCATCGATGTTCAAAATAAATATAGGAAAATTTTTCTTTTTGTTACATTTGATCTAAAATGGTACAAATCTCTATGCCAAGTCTAGATTTATCTTGGATGCACAAAAATCATTAAACCTTGCAAGTTTGGCAATTTATGCCCTTTTTAACCTATAGGCTACTCATCGGCACCATTTCACAAATGCCATTATGTCAAAATGATGCTAGGTTATGACTTTGTAGCAATATAAAGACTTGATATAGAGTAGAATTGAAGTTGGCTATTAAAGTTGAAGTCAACAAAAACACAAAAAATAACCCAAAAATTAGTGGACTTCAATTTTCATTGGAAAACATAAAATTTCTCAAAGATACATGAATTCTTTATTTGATAGTGCATAACATCTGGAGTGTGCTGGTGAAGATAGATCTTACAAAGGAAATGAGAGTGCTTCAAGAACTATGATGTATTGAATGGAAAAGGGATTTATGGGATGTGTAGATTGGAATTTTGGAGCTAGGGTATATGAAGGGGCTACTCATAGTTATTGACATGAAATTCATGGGACTCCCAATATCATCATCACATATGCTGGGCCATGTACTTTGGGGTTACGTGCCTAGATTTGTCCATAATAGTCATGACTTTATGCTCTTTCTACGCGCATTTAATGCACCAATGCTTGCACACACTTGTATAAGGTGTCGCATATGCATTGTTTCCCATACTTCTCCTTCTTTGAATGAGTCTCTGTTACACTTCTTTTGGCCTAATATTTTGCCTTCCATGCCTCTCTCTAATACATTAGGGAAGCAACCTCCCTTTTTGAGTCCTATGTCTTGTACATATGGACCTGCATGGGTACATGCAATAAAAGTGAGTTTCTCATAAATTTTGGGTCCACTTTAATAAAAAGTTAGTGGATTAGAGTGAATAAAATGAGATCTTTGTGTCTAAATACAAGTCTCTTCTATTCCACCTTATGTAGTCCCTTAAAAATATGTATCACCCACAAATGACATTAAGTGAACACTACCTCATCTGTTTACTTGCACTTTGGGGAAAGAGGGAAGGCTTTAACTTGGATTCTACCACATTTATAGGGCCCACTTCCATTGAATGTGAGAAGCATAGGCGTGTGTAGGATCATGTCTTACGTGCTTGCACTCACAAATTTGTCAATGGTCATATTGGACAATGCAATGCATTGAATGGAAGCATGACAAGACATTGGGGAGAATTGGGGTCTCCAAAGGGCCCCCAATTAGTGTTTCCTAATTTCAAGGGATTAGTGAGGTATTTAAGGTGTACCAATGGGAGTGCTCCTTTTTGTGGGGCAATGCCATGTTGAGGCGGAGGGTGGGCAGACCTACAAACAGCCCCTATTGGCTACTCCTCTTACATCGGGGACCACTCAAACCATCCCCCCCCCTCAACCCATGCTTAACCCTTCTCCCATATGCACCTCCCCCAAACAAACCTACAAGCCATTCAAGAGGTGGTGGGCCCTTCTGGGTGAATTTTTCCCCCCTCTCAGCTTGTTACAGGCCTGCCCCCTCCTCTTCTCTGGTCCAGCTCCATTCTCCCTCCATTTTTCAAACGTGGGAACTCATTTGGCATCTTCTTTGCCCCCTCCTGCTCTAGGTCCACTATGTTTCTCCCTCTCCAGCACCTCCTGTAGTAGCTGCTCATTCTCTCTCTACTATTCCTAGCTATAGCACTCCTACAGCAGCAACTGCTCATCCCCCTCTACTCTTTCTTCCTCCATTCCTAGCTACAGTACCTCCTATAGTGGCTGCTCATCCCCCTCTGCTCTTTCTCCCTCCATTCCTAGCTACAACACCTCCTGGATAGCTGCTCATCCCCCTCTACTCTTTCTCCCTCCATTCCTAGCTATAGCACCTCTTGGAGCTTCTCTCAACCTTCAGTTGCACCCTCTATACCTTCTCCCTCTCTCTCCCTCTATCAGAGCTGTTCTCTCCCTCCAAGCTGCACTTTCTAGTCCACTATTGCTGTTGTGACCTCTATACAAGCATGGTGAGGAAACCATACATGTACTCTATGTCCACAGGAGCAAAAATGCACTAGGTGAATGGGTGCCTTGCACCTACAGCTTGAATGATTGGATAGTCATGAGAGGATCTGCCAAGGGTCCACATAAGCTTCCCAAGAGCAAAAGAGCTGATCTTTTGCATGAATGGAAGGGCCACATCATGAACTTCAAGCTTGGGAAGAAAGGATTGCTTGCAAAGGTGCAACACATCTACATGGGGAAGGACATGCGCCTTCCTCTGTCAAGCAATCAATCGACAATACCATCACATTGTAAGTCTACATTTTGTGTAATATTTTGAAGTATAATGAGTCAGCTTGAAATTGTATTTTGAAATAGAACTAGTGTAATGAGTCACTTTGAAATTGTATTTTGAAATAGCACTTGTGCATAGCAGATGTATTTCCTTTAGACTTTGAGGAGTGGGAACCAGTCGAGTGCTTCTTAGGTAAGTTTACTGCCATTCATGAGGATTTAGGAAGGCAATCGCATGCTAGAGAGAGGTCCTCTACTTTGAAACAGAGAAATATCTATCGGTATAATGCCAAGTACATTACTCCAAGGATGGCATCAGGCTATGGCCATCTTCAATGCATTGCAACACCACAACCTGAAGACATGGATTGCAGCATAGTGGACACAAGAACAATGCAATCATACAAGGAAAAGATTGCAAAGGATGTGGGCATGGCCAAGAAGTTTACATTTGGCTCTAAATGGGTAAGGTTGTCTTGGTTTATGCCTCTACACATTTTTGCTTCTTGTTTTCATAATATCCAGATGCACAAAACAAAAACCATGTGGTCATGCAAGTGCCTACATGAGAATGCCCTTGAGGAATTGCTTGGGGTGAATTGGGGAAGCAGGTCAGGTGAACAAAAGGGTGATCTGTTTCAATGCCATGTATGTAAGGACAATGTGGTTGTCAAGTACCACATCTCCTGCCAAATGTTATATTTTGCTTTCCAATATAGGTGCTGGAAGAAAACAGGTGGCAATTGGCTCCCCCTTGACTCTAACGATGATGATAATATAGGGGTAAGTTTATGTATAGGTTCTCATTTAGGAGATGTCAAGAATGTGACTCTCACATCACAATGGACTCTCAGGGACGTGCGGGAACACCTATTGGTCATGGAGGATGGCATGTCTGAGTCCTTTCACTTTACCTTAAATGGTAAAAAGGTAGGAAAGTGTGCAGAGAAGCTTGTGCATAGTGCCACTTTTATCCCTCCTACAATATTGAAGATTGTCTAGAAAATGTGGGGTGGAACAATTGTGGATTTTAACATTTTCCAATTAATAGTGGTGCAATTAATTTTGACGTTTTGAATGGTTTTGTTTCATGTCAATGTTAAGTTTTTCCCCAATTTTTCATAATTCTTTTTATTTTTTATATTTAGAACATTTGGGTATATATAGGTTATGAAGTTACTTTAGTTTCAAAGTTTCACTATCATAGCCATAGTTCTCCCAGCTATAAAACTACCATGGATTCTGCTAGGTCTGCCTTTCACGATTTCATCTCCCATACTCCATTAATTGATAGAGAGGAGGAGTTATTTCCAGTCTTTGATAAGAGCATAGATGTCCTAGGCACCTACTTGGGAGCCCAAGACGATTTTGAAGACCTCATCAAGTACATGCAAGACTACATCGCGAGTTTTGCATATCAACTTGATGAGTCTACAAAAAGATGGGTCCCAATTGATTATTTGCAATACTTGTTCAATCAAGAACCCAGGATCATGAAGCGTTTAGATTGCTTTCGACCCAGCTCACATCCCTAGGGTTTAGGGAGGTGGACACTAATGACCTCCTAGCATGTGAGTCATCAGAAACACAGGAAATAGGTTCCTATCCTAGGAAATGACCTTTATTTTCCTTCTCTAGGAGGGACAAATGGAAGAGGAGGCCTTGACCTCAAGCCCTGACCCTACCCCTGCCCTTTTCGATCCTCTTATTTCTGTAGATGAGCCCAACATCTACAATGAAGAGCCCATAGATGAAGAAGCTGAGGAGCGGGAAGCTGCATTGGCCCTAGAAGTGCTCCAGCGACCTCCTAAACCCCATTCTACTTCTCAAATTCCATCCACCTCATGCACCACCTCTGTTGACCCCGCAACAATGATATGGTTTCTTGCTCCCCTTCTTGTCAATGGAGAACAATACCTCTTTCTCCATGACATAGAGGTTATGTTTGGTCTCCGGGAGGATGAAGCTCTTGGTATCCTGTGTGGATACGAGGTGGACACGACTATGCAAGAACCTGGGTTTTTGGGAGCAGATGATTCAATAGAAGAGGTTCTTACTTTAACACTGGCCCAAATCAAAGATGCAGAGACATCAATCTACTCTGATCTACCTGATGTTCCAGAAGAAGCCTCCACATCTCACTCCAAACAGCAGGAGGCCTCTGGATCCATCCTCATTGACAAAGAGGAAGGGATTGAGCATGATGACTCCATAGTGGTAAGAAACTATGAGCTTTGAATTTCTTCTCTCTTGATATACTTTTGCTTTAATGGAATTCTAATGTAATGTTACACTGTTGCAAGAGGCATTTGAGGTCGACCTATTCTCATCTCGACAACGCCTTGTTCGCAGTAGCTTCGGCCGAGATCACTCACTAGCACATTACCTTGGCCAAGCAAAAGGGCGCTTTGTGGTTATCCACAAAAAGTTTTATCCACATGGCACTGATGACCTCCTGAAGTGCAAGGCCTTGTCAAGAGTGATTGGTCATGCTGACATCAATCGCAATGCTGACAAGGTCATTTTAGTGAACCGCACAGCTGCCCTCAATGCCTTTGGAACCAATTTTCAAGGTATGGCATTGACAGCAGCAGCCATATTCCTGGCCAGCAACGACAACAGCGTTGACTCTCTATCGACTAGGTTTAGAGCTAGGAGTGTATTTGGGAATTCAAAGCCCGATGTTCTCAGTGTTTTAGAGAAGAGAGAAAGGCTCTGAAGCCTTATTGTATAGAAAATTTATTTTATATGAATACAACTATACTTTTTATACAGTGCCCCATTTTGTGTTCTTTTACAAAATTTATTTTATAGTGTCATTGTATTTTGTAACTTTAATTGTTGTTGGCATTGATATTTTCATTTACTATTCTATTCAAAAGCATGCAATCAGATAAATATTTGCGCTATAATGGTCATTTCTTAGCAATCTAGTAAGAATCTCATCGCACGGCAGAAGGCAAATGTGTTCGGCATCGCACAAGGAGCCCATAGCGGGTTTTACCATTTTTGGGCTCCCTCCGTGATGCCGAACACATTTGCCTTCTGTCGCACGATGAAAAAACATCATTTGACCACTCAAATTCACATTGAACTTGCATAAACTGATGGAAAGCATCACGTAACATGTATAATAACATGGGAACAGTAATAGACATAAAGATATCTTTTATTCATTGGCCTCAAAGGGCAGAGATTTACAAAATGATTCAGGTTACACCAAATGAACCTAAACAACATCTAGGGCCTAAGGGAGGGATCGGAGCGGATGCGCTTGGCGAGAGTGCAAGGTCCTTGTCCATCACTATTACTCTTTTGGCATAAATAGCATATAAGTTCACGTCTTCAAAAAGACCTACTGTCATTTGCTCTGTTGCCTCCTGAATTGCTCCCATAGTGCCTGAAGTGAAACACACATCACTTTTGTAATGATGTGCTATTTCACGTGCAACACGCTGGAAGGGTGCACGGGGAATGAGATTGTCCATAGTGGTTTGGAACTTGCGGATCTCCTGAAGTGCCTTCACGCCTAAATGGAGCAGTGAGAGGGAGAGAGTAGCAAGGAAGATGGAGGAGGAGAAGCAGATGAGGGCAAGAGGAAGAGGAGGAGAAGAGTAGGGCGACAGGTGTAGAAGGGAGGGAAGGAGTTGTTGTAGAAGGGAGGAGGAGGGGAGAGATGCTACAGGAGGGAGGAGGAGGGGAGAGATTTTGCAGGAGGGAGGAGCAGAGGAGAGGGATCCTGGGCGGCTGGAGAAGGAGGGGAGAGGAAGGAGGGAGGAGGAGCCAGAAGGAGGAGGAGGAGGGGAGAGGGAGGAGGGAGGAGGAGGAGCAAGACGGAGGAGGGGAGAGGAGGAGGGAGGGGGAGGGAGGGAGAGGGAGAGGGAGGAGGAGGAGGGAGGGAGGGAGGGAGGTAGGGAGGGAGAGAGAGGGAGGGAGATAGGGAGAGAGAGAGAGAGGGAGGGAGGGAGATTCGAAATTTGAAATCCAAATTTCAAAAAGTGGCCCCCTCCCCTCATTGATGGGGGAGAGGTGGGCTCAAATGTGGGCTTAACCCACCTAGGTTGGGCTAGTTAGGCCTCTCTGGGACCCTCCAAGCCCCTGCAAGCATTACTTATAGATGTATATCTAGCACATCTTCATATTGACTTTGGGTGTGGGTACAGCGTGGAATGGGACTGAGGCCAACCAAAATTTTAACCTCATTGAGAGGATTCTAGAAAGATGTGTCTTTTCTTAATATCATGGCTCAAATGTGCTATAGTCAAAGTTAAATATGGCTAGCACTTTGAATAACTAGAAATGAAGGGATTAGCTATCTATATAGAATGGGGGGACATAGTCACTCAACTTTATGCTATTCCTATTTGGTTTGGACCATGGAGACTAATTAACTTATTTGGGTTTAGGGTGAATTAATTTATTTTGAACTATGTCTAAGAGGAGTGCACATTATTCAATGTGAAGATAGTGGGAGAGAGGGAAGGAGTCTCACATGCGGCTTTCTCACATGAACAATTGGGGGAATACACACAAAGGTGGAGGCTGAAAACAGTTTTCCTCTTCTTAGTTGTGAAAGCCAAAAAAACTCTAGTACAAAGAAAATAGAAGAACCCTATATGTGGGTCTCAAACCAAACTCAACTAACTAGGGTGGCATACTAACTGAGCCACAAACTAGAGTAGATAAGGATAG
This sequence comes from Dipteris shenzhenensis, assembly GCF_047967505.1. NCBI lineage: Eukaryota > Viridiplantae > Streptophyta > Polypodiopsida > Gleicheniales > Dipteridaceae > Dipteris > Dipteris shenzhenensis. The sequence continues at coordinate 38,489,771 of NC_141598.1, read as the reverse complement.
CTGTCATCTAGCTATTATTCGTGGGCGGTGTACCAACCGCATCTTTAGCTAACAAGTCGGTGACATAAATGCACAACAGTCACCCTGGCATATCGCGAGTGGAGCTCGATATCTCAACACTCCCCCTCGAGCTCAATCCCAATTCCTGCACACCAAGCAGGTCTTTGAACTTGCGCAGCTTCTCTGTGCCCAATGCTTTCGTGAATATGTTAGCTACCTGATCCTTTGTGCTGCCATAAACTAGATCAATAAGACCTAGTAAAACCTTCTCCCGCACATAGTGATAATGCACCTTAATGTGCTTTGTTCTGGCATGAAAGACTGGGTTCTTTGCCAAATGTATACTACTCATGTTGTCACAATAAATGACAACCGGCCCATCTGTAATGCATATCATAGAGTAGCTTATGCAACCAAGCTACCTCACATGCAGCCATTGCTGCACCTCTGTACTCAGCCTCTGTGCTCGACAAGGCAACTGTAGGCTGTTTCTTGCTGCTCCAAGTGACTGCAGCACTCCCAAAAGAGAACACATATCCACTGGTAGATCGCCTATCAGAAATACTACCAGCCCAATCAGCATCAGTGTATCCATGCAACTGTATCTAAACCCCAGCCTCATAAAATAGTCCATACTGCAATGTGGACTTCACATACCTGAGTATGCGTCTAGCCGCATCCAAATGCGGTTTCCTTGGAGCCTGCATAAACTGACTTACCAACCCAACAGCATAGCTCAAATCTAGCCTGGTAATAGTCATGTAAATCAAACTTCCTACTATGCGTCTGTACATAGTAGGGTCTTCCAGAAGCTCACCTGCATCTGCACTCAGCTTCACATTCTGCTCCAAAGGAACTGAAATAGGCTTACAGCCTGTCATCCCATATTTGGACAGCATGTCCAATCCATACTGCCTCTGCAAGAGCTGTATCCCACTTGGTGATCTAATCACCTCAATGCCCAAGAAATAACGCAGCTCTCCCAAATCCTTCATCTCAAACTTCTGTCTCAATAGCATTTTCACATGAAGGATATCTTCATCACTATCACCTGTGATGATTAAATCATCAACATAAATGACCAGCAGCATAATCCCTTTCTCTGTTTTTCTCACATAAAGTGAGAAATCTGCCTTGGAAATCTGAAAGCCAATAGTGACAAGATACTGTCCTATCTTGTCAGACCATGCTCTAGGTGCTTGCTTCAAGCCATACAAGGCTTTCTTCAACCTGCAAGCAAACTCAGGATGAATAGCATGAACATAACCTGCTGGCTACTCCATAAAGACCTCTTCCTGCAAATCACCATGCAAGAAGGCATTCTTTACATCCATCTGATGTAAAGACCATCCCTTTGATGCAGCCATAGCAATGGCTGCTCTTACGGTTGCCATCCTTGCAACTGGGCTGAAAGTTTCTTCATAATCAATGCCATATGTCTGTGCATACCCCTTGACAACTAATCTTGCCTTGTATCTATTCACAGAACCATCTGCATTGTGCTTGATCTTATAAACCCACTTACAGCCAATTGCATTCTTGTCTTTAGGCAAAGGCACCAATTCCCATGTAGCATTAGCATCCAAGGCATCCATTTCTTCATCCATGGCTTTCTCCCATTTTTCATTTCCCATGGCTTGCTCAAAAGAAGTGGGTTCTGGTTCCTGTATCACTTTGACCATATAGGCATAGTGAATGGCTGTAAATCCATCATATTTCAGCCTATCCACAGGATACCTAACCCTGGTAGACCTGCGCAAAATAGGCTCACTTCCAGGTGCTCTCAAAACATCCCTGGTTTTCCTTACTCCAGGTGTAACAACAGAAGGAATACCCAACTCATCATCAATGCTCTATTCTGAGCCACTGGATTCACCATCCACAGAAGAGTGACCTGCATTCACATCAAACATGGGCTGATCTACCTTCTCTTTTCCTTTTCGTGATACCTGCATACCACTCTCTGCATTGCTTTGAGGAGATTCTCCTGATCTCAATCTGCCTGTCCATGGCGAAGTATGTGAACCACTGCTAGAGGACACTCCAGGTCCACTAATATTTTGTGATTGCTGCTGTGAAATCTGTGCAGCATTACCATTTTGTGCATCTACATCAATCATCACATTCACTGGTTTATACCAGCTGCTCATCTCATAAAAAACAACATCTCTGCTCACTGTGAACTTACGTGTAGAAGAGTTATAGCATCTATACCCTTTCTGCTACAGAGAATAACCAATAAAGATGCACTTCTCAGCTTTTGGATCCAACTTGGACCTCAACTCATCTAGCACATGGACATAGGCAATGCAACAAAAAATTTTCAAATGAGAAATATCTGGTTTCCTACCAGTATACATCTCCTCTGGCGTCATGCCATGTATTGCTGCAGTGGGAGTCCTGTTCATTATATAAACTGCTGTAGCAACTGCTTCAGCCCAATAATAGTCTGGTAGATCTTTTTCATTTAGCATAGCTCATGATACCTCTCCAATATGCCTGTTTTTCCTTTCTGCAATTCCATTTTGCTGTGGGGTATGACTGCATGAATATTGCTGCTTTATACCATGCTTCTGTAAGAACCTTGCAAACTCATTTGAGAGGTACTCTCCCCCTCCATCTGACCTTAGGCATTTTATTTGCAGGCCTGTTTCTTTTTCAACCATAGCTTTGAAAGCTTTGAAGTGCCCAAACACTTCACTTTTCTTTTTCAAAAAACACACCCAAAGTTTTCTGCTGAAGTCATCAATAAATGTGACAAAATAGTGACAGCCACCAATAGATGCAGCTTTAGTAGTCCACACATCAGAGTGGATTAATTCCAATGGCTTTTTACTCTCTTGAACATGCCTAGGAAAAGGTTTCCTTGCCTGTTTCCCAAATTGACAGGCTTCACAAACCTTGTGCATTTCTGCAACCTTGAACTTAGGCAATCCTGCAACAATATTTTGGGCTTGCATTGATTTAAGTCGCTGTATATTAACATGACCAATGCGTTTGTGCCAGATATCAATATCTGCAACTACACTGGTCCCATGTGTAAACATTGCTGCACTCAATTCAGGCATGTCCGCATCCAACGTAAACATCTTGCCCTTCTTCTTTCCTTTTGCTATCAAGCGACCATTATTTTTCATATCCTCAACAAAGCATCCATGAGGATTAAATCTGACCTGCAAGCCCTGCTCAACCATCTGACCAACAGAAACCAGGTTCTTGGTGATGTTTGGGACATGAAATACATCAGACAAGTATTTCTTTTTCCCATCCTGCATAGACAAAGGAATTTTGCCAATCTGCACAATAGGATGTGCAGTATCGTCACCAATCTCCACAAATCTTGGTTTTTCCATTTTCTTTGCATCTTGCATCCATTCTGCATGACCTGTCATGTGGTTTGACGCACCTGAGTCAACATACCACACATCATTTCGTTCTTCTACACTTGTCACAGAATTGGTCATATGCTGCACCATAGATAGATGCTCATTTCTGTCATCACCCTGCCTACTAGAAGATGCATAATTGCCTTGCTGCAATTTTCCAGTCATAATGTCATTTTGCTTTTTATAGCAGTCCTTAGCCATATGACCCATTTTGCCACAATAGTAGCATTCAACATTGCTGTTTGCATTTTGGCCTCTTTGCCATCCACCACGGCCTCTTTGGCTCCCCCTGCCTCTAGAGTTACCACGTCCTCCTGCATAGGACTGGTTTTCTTGCGTTTGCTGCATATTCTGATTTCTACCACAGCCTGCAGATCGGCCTCCTCTACCTCTGCCTCTACCTCTGCCAGCATTTGAGTAGAAGACAGTTTCTTTTGAAGTTCCTGCTGAAGAAGATGCACCCCCATTTCTCTGCTCTTTAGAAATTAGAAGAGCAATCAACTCCTCAAAATCTGGAAATTTTTCACGGATGGCAATGGATGTCTGGAATTGTGCATAATCCTTTCCTAGACCATTCAAGGTCACAGAAACCAAATCGTCATCATCCACTGGCGACCCAATGGAAGCAAGTGCATCCGTAATTTTCTTCACCTTCATGTGGTAGTCATTGATGCTCATGTTTTCTCTCTGCACATTGTGCAGCTCCTGCTTGAGCTGCATTTTCCTGGCTTGCGTATTTGTGTTGTACATTTTTGCCAAAGTATCCCATGCCTCCTTTGGTGTACTTGCATCCTGAATATGCACAATCATGGAGTCTGAAATACTGATAGACAGCCAGTACATAACTTTCCTGGCTCTCTCATGCCATCCTTTGAATGCCTGCATTTCCTATTGACTGGGAACATTATTAGGAAGAACAGGTTCTTCTTCATTTCCTGTAATGAACTCCCAATAGCCTTTTCCCATCAAGAAATTCGTCATTCTAAACTTCCATGCCTGGAAGTTGTTCTTGTCAAGCTTTTCAGTGACAATCTGCGAAAGAGAATCAGATGCCATTACAGAACACTGCAAAATATTCTGTCACTGCAAAAAAACACAGCTTTTGCCTCACACGGGCAGAACTGCAAAACTGACGAAAGTGGTATTTCACCACACAGTCACTTCCTAGTGACGATTTCGCATCAACAGGCAACAAGCATGAATCTGCAACTCCCAATATCTCTGCACAAAGGCATACGATGCAATTTCTGCGGCAACTTTTCACCGACCCGCAGAACAGTGGTCGCACAACAAAAACAGGGCCTTTTTCTGAGTGCCTGCGGAGAACTTCCGTCTCCAAAACGGGCCCCGAAATGACCTCGAATCAGAAAAATAACGTCACTAAGGGCTTTGCCCTATCCCGCAGCATATACTGCGCTCTCGCCACACCGCGAGGGACATCTCAATCTAAGACAGTGCACTCTTGCACTTCTGGCTGTGCTACCTGCAGAGATTTGCTCCCAAACTCGAAATAGGAAAGCAACACTGGTCCTCTTACCAGGACACCACGAACTTGGCTTGCTTTCTTGAGCTCCTTACCACGAACAAGGCTCTGATACCATGTGAAGATAGTGGGAGAGAGGGAAGGAGTCTCACATGCGGCTTTCTCACATGAACAATTGGGGAAATACACACAAAGGTGGAGGCTGAAAACAGTTTTCCTCTTCTTAGTTGTGAAAGCCAAAAAAACTCTAGTACAAAGAAAATAGAAGAACCCTATATGTGGGTCTCAAACCAAACTCAACTAACTAAGGTGGCATACTAACTGAGCCACAAACTAGAGTAGATAAGGATAGCTGTCATCCAGCTATTATTCGTGGGCGGTGTACCAATCGCATCTCCAACTAACAAGTCGGTGACATAAATGCACAACAGTCACCCTGGCATATCGCGAGTGGAGCTCGATATCTCAACATTCAAGAGGGTAGGATTCGAATCGACAATGTTGTCTTTCCTACATGCGAGCCCTACCACTAAGCTATAGAGTGAAAGAGCATACCTAGTGCTAACTAAAATATTATAAACGGTCCCTCTTCCCCTCCCCTTTTAATAAATGCCTTCTTCTTTAAAGCCCCCCTCAAATGGTCCCTATTCCCCCTCCCCCTTTAACACATGCCTTCTTATTTAATGCCCCCTTCTTAAGTAGTCCCTCTTAATTGAAACTCCTCCCTCCCCCCTTTATCCCTTTATCCCTTGGTTTAATCATGCCCTCCCCCTCTTCCTTTTCACCCCTCTTCTCTTCTCCACAACTAATTAATGGGAATTTCCCATTTTTCAATGTATGGAAGGACATACTGGAAGCGAATTCTCACAATTGTTCACTCCTTCAACCAAAGCATCATTATTCTGGCTATTGAAAGCCTGTTTTAGATCCTTATTTAGGTTTGAATCTTCGAAGAATTGGTCATGGCAAGAATTCCAAATTTTCTACCGAATTTTCATAGGCTTCTCATGAGCGTAGAGACACGCACGAGAGGGCCAGCACTCCCGAACTGAAGATGAGGTCAATTTGGTTGGTGGGTACAAATTTAATGGCAACAAGGTGACAAAATCACTACATACTAGCATTCCCACATAACTTTTAGGTTTGTGGGTAAGGAATCGAGAACTTTCGAACTCGTAACATTTTCCAATACATTTTCAACTTCGGGGCTAAAATATAAGTAGGACATAAAATTTCTTGCAAGGTTTGAGAATTGCAAGAATGAAACTCGCACATAAATTTGCATTGAATATGGTTCACCGGTTTTTAGGTACACACTGCATAATCCTCCTTAGGCTATAAGGTCTTCAGTAAAATAAGAGGACAGGACTATTATTGTCAAACGTCATAAAAGGCACTTCTCAAATAGAAAAGCCTAGTCTACCTTTTCAGCCATTTCCAATGCTTGCAGTCACCCTCTTCAACAAACACATAGGTCAAGAGAAAAGGAAAAGGCAAGTGGCCACTTAGGTTGCTTTGTTTCCCATGTATTGCCACCAAACAAATGAGGATGCATTTTCTGCACACTGCCTTGCACACCCTCATATGCGAAAAGCAAAGCCACAATTCTTTAAAATAGTACTGTCATAGGAAGGCTGTAAAATTACCGTCTCGTCTCTCAAATGAGAAATTTAAGACCCTCCATACACATAGATTTCCTCATTATCTGTAAATAAAGCATGAACCTAGAGCATGCACCCGATTATACCACAATACACAAAGTTCTTGAGGAATGAACTTCGTGTCCCACATCTCTGAATCTTCTATGTCTTTTCATTTGAATGTTGTTGATTGTAGCTCCAGCTGAAGAACCTCATCTCCATGTCCCAGTAACAATCCAACCTTTGCATTATCATGATCTTCTTGTTCATCAATAATGGATGCAGTAAGCTCCTGCTCTGGTATAGAACATGTATGCTCACTGTTTCCATAAAAGGTCAGCCACCCCTTTTTTTTTATATACTCCAACCCTGGATACAAGAAGAAGCCCATCATGAGGGCGCATATACTAACAAGTACTGTTCTTAAGGATGCGAGGAACATGACAAGGATAAGCAAGGCGGAGGGTGGGATACACATGATAGTGGCAGAGACTGTGTTTAGGGGAATCTTAAATGGCCTATGAAGCTCTGGCTGCTTTATTCTGAGCCGAATGAAGGCTGCAAACTCAAGGAGCATGCCAAAGCAGTAGAGAAAATTTACGAACTCTACAACCTCTTGAAACTTCATCCATGAAAGTGCAATCACCCCCGTGGCAGAACATAAAATGCTGAAAATAGGAGTCCCGTACCTTGACCTGCAATTAAGAAGCCAGAACTAAATAAATAATGTATGTCAAATACTGAGATTGATTTCTTTAACGGGTACTGTTGTGGATCTCACCTGTACGCAAAAACCTTTGGGAGCATGCCCCTCTCACTCATTCCAAGCAGCTGAAAAGAATCACTGGTCATTTCAGCCTCAAAAAGACCCATATTGGAGAGTGCAGCGGCAGCCTGTATCCACCATTTCAACCAAACCCCACCTATCACCATGGCAACTTCAGCGAAGTAACCGTCTTCCCAATTACTCTGTTCAAGAGCAAAGGCACCTGTGCCTGCAAGAAGAGGAATCAAATAGGAGAGGGTAACCAAAATAACTGCTGCAAGGAGAGCTTTTGGAAACGTCTCTCTTGGCTTATCCACTTCTCCTGCCAAAGTGCTAGCTTTATCCCAGAAGTTCAAATTCCAAAAGAGGCTATTTGAGAAAACCCTCCAATCTGTACGCTTGAGATCAATGGCCAACCACTGCTTAGGCCTTATTCGTGGGATTGCAAAGAGGCCTAGAACCAAAAATGGGAGAAGGGAGAAAAAAGCAAGCCCAAGTGCTGTATAACCAACAATATTTAGACCCCTGTAGTTCAAATAGGTAAGGCAAAACGTCATCACAAAAAGGGCTGACATCCTTGCTGCCCCTGTACCAAACAGTGGAACAGAATGCTTCAGATAATCTAGGAAAAGTAAAGGGTATAAAGCATTGTCCATGACTCCACTGAACCACTTCCAGAAACCTTCCTGAAAACCCCAGAAGGGACCAAAAGCAGCAGATATCCACAAAACGTACCCTCCATTCTCTGGAAATGCTGTTGCCAGTTCTGCCGTCACTAGAGCCTCTGGGATGCTCCACAAGAAAGGAAAAACTGTGAAACCGATAAGCGCTAAAAGAGGCCCTCCTGCTTTTACAGAATCTTCCACACCAAAAGGTCCTCCTGAAACCTCATAGAAAATAAGAGCGACGAGAGGAAGCATAGAAAGTTTTGGCATATGGTTGGGACCATCTGCTTTTCTATCATTGTTCTTCGTTTGAAGAGAGTTTGAACTCTGGCCCATCGTAGATTTTTCACCGGATAATTCAATGTTCGTCACGATTGCCTTCCTCTGCATCTTTTCAGTTACGAATCAGAACATTTGAAACAGGAGGCCCCCATCAGATATTATTATATCCTGAACATTGGGCTTCCATTGATTGTGCTTATAATAAGCACTTCAAAGTTAAGTTCGGAATTTCGAACATACTTTAAGAAATCAGCATGACGAGTAATCCACCAAAGCGATCAGAGGTGATTTGAAGCTTCCCTGGCTTCATTTAACCTGCAGGAAACGCTTTGACTCTTTGACATTGCTTTTGGCGCAGTTTGATCCGCATGTAAGCCGTTGAAAATTCCGATATAATGTAGTTTCACGCTGCCACTCTTAAAGAAAGACGAATACCAGCTATGGGTCTTGGCGGTATCGAGACCGGATGAGGAACACGAAGCCTTGATCAAGTAGTGGTTGTGCTGCACATCTGTAGGAGATCTAAATTGTTTTGCCACTCGAAACGAGCGGACGATGGCACCATCCAATTCTGTGTGTGTGTAGATGCGAGTGGCGAAATGATGAGGCAGTTGAGAAACTAGCAGAGGTGTGCACGTAAGTTGTACGTGGTGTGTACGGCATTTTGACTTGTGGTTCAATTTGACAGTTCTTCCCCTTGAATCTGAAAGCACTTTCATACCAGAACTTCAAAGCCTTCACGTCCACGTGGATACCGCGCGTGCAGAGCAGTGCAAATGCCACCTAGCAATCAGGCCATACACACACCGACTTTTGAGCACCCGCGGAGAGACGTGATTTGATATAGACACTCGTGTTCATCTTCTTCACGTACAGCACATCCATCCAATCGTGGAAAGACGTGATTGGCCTGAATGCCTCCAGCACCAGATGGCCAAACGAGTCTCACGAAATCTGTTAGACTCATTGCCGCACCCAGATGCGCTAAAAGGCCACTGAGTCCCCATCCATCATAATCCATGTGAACCAATTGAAGGCTTACAACCCCACCCAGGTGCACACTTCTAGGTTGCATGGAATAAATGAGGTGCTCAGCGTCGCTACTAGAGACTAGTAGAGACCACACATGACTGCACCAACGGACAATCGACAACACTCTATCTCTGGCTTCATGCTACCACTCCCCCACCGTCCTTGAGGAGGGAGGGGGGAGGGGGGAGGGGGGGTTGTAGCTCTAATACTGGACCGGATTTCACTTTGTATTCTGATCATATGTGGTAGTAGTTGTTGGAGGCAAACTTTAGTGGGTTCTAGATTAGGGTGTCTTGGTTAGGATCAGGGGGGTTTAGTATGCATTTGGATGTGTCCAGTATGCATGCTTTGCATGGAAGGATCTCGATGAAGAATATATCCAGGCGCAATTCGAGGAGTGACTTCCTTTAATCACGCATGATATGTGCCCCTAATGGTCCTTTCATCCACACCGACCTTGTTGATCTTCTTTACTTCATGGCTAGATGTTGAGAGTTGTGGGATCATCCGAGATCTCTTTGAGATGTAGTGTCTTAGAGACCAACTGGAATATATCGCTTTTGATCTTGTTATTTTATGTAGTGTTCATAAGTTTGCTATTCTAGTATATTGTATCTGTAGTTTCTTCAGTTGGTATTAGAACAGGAGAGATGGAGTCGAAGGTAGAATCCGTGAAGTGAGTGGCCTTTACACCAGCTCTAATTTCCCTGCATGATGGCAACTTGGGATCCAACTATACTTGTTGGAGAAAGGATTATGGCCGATCGTGTCTGGAGCAAAAGAAGAGCCTGAGAATCCGACAAGCAGAAGACAACACAATGGGAAAGCTATAAAACAAGAAGGCCCTTGGGATCATTGGTAGAGCACTCGAAGCTAAAAACAACCATTATCTCGATCTAACGACAAGTGTAGCGAAAAATTGGTTGGCAATTGATAGGTTGTTCGGATCTTGATTGAAGAGCTTGAAGGTGATTTTGAAACAAGCTTTCTCTGGTTTAAAGACCTTGGAAGAGCATCTCAATAAAATTAGAGCTATACTAAATCAACTCCTAGACCTAAAGATGAAAGTCAAAGATGAAGATATCAAGGCGATCCTTCTCACCAGCCTCCCATCGACCTATGCTGGGATTGTGAAAGTCTTAGGAGTCAATGCAGATGTTTCTCTCCTGAGATGATCGCAATCCTTCTGGACAATGAACGATGACAGAAGCTCGATGAAGGCTGCCTGAAGGTAAAAGCAAGATGCTGAAGAAGAATAATTGTTCTTATGGTTACTGTGGAAAACCTAGGCACCAAGAAAATTTCTTTTATAGGAAACGCGAAGACACAGAAAAGAAGAACACAGAGGTCACCAGAGCAAAGGAATCAGCACATGCAGCAAAGATTCAAGAACATTTCGCACGGATGTGTGAGGTGGAGGACACCACCTATTAAGCGTATGCTTTCTAGGGATGTACAAAGTTCTTGGAAGATGAATAAAGCACTGTAATAAGGCTAAAAACACCCTGTAGGGTTGAGGCCATTGTCTTTCTAAGTCAAGTCGGTCTTGTCTATCCAATCAAATGATAATGTTGGTGCCTGTAACTTTCTCAGGATGGCTTACCTTTAGAGACTCACACTTGGTTTTGTGGAGAGTTGTTTGGTAGGTGTTTGAGTTTCTATCGACTTGCAAGGTGAATCCTTTGTTTTGGATTTGCAAAATTTGTTGACAGGTTATAGAGTTCATTTAGAAGCTACCCACTCTCAGTTTGAAGGGGGTGTTGGAGGAAAACTTTAGGTTAGGGTGTCTTGGCTAGGATCAAGGGGGGTTTAGTATGCATTTGGATGTGTAGCAATAATAATATGCACCATGATGGTTGTTTCATCCACATCGACCATTTTGAGCTTCTTTACTTCATGGCCAAATGTAAAGAGTTGTGGGATCAACAGAGATGTAGTCTCTTTCAGACCAACTGAAGTATATTACTTTCTCTTGTTCATCTCAGTTCATTTGACTTTGTTATTTTATGCAGTCTTCATAAGTTTGTAGTAGCATTTAGCATTTATTATGACTATGTAGCATTTAGCATTTATTATGGGTGTTAGTATCTGGTTTTGTATCTGGTTTCTGATAGTCTCATAGACCCATCAGTCTTTCGAAGACTTTAATTTTTCTTTCTTTCTTTCTTTCTTTCTCTTTGCAAATCTATGAGGAAACCTCTTATTTACTATCTATTTTTTCTTATTGTGTCTCTCATTCTACTCTCTTCACATGGTAGTGCTCAATCCATTGTGCTTCCACTGGAGCTATCTCAAGGTCCTAACACATCACTTCTCTTGGTTTTTAAGCACTCACATAGTTTGACGAGCCTCCATCCTTAGTGGCTCCAAGTCCTCCAACTATCAACCATAGTGCACTTTCTATCCACTAGGAGAGTTATAATCCAATTTCATTCAAAGAACCATGGCTTAAAAAACTAATCTTTGGTAGAGAGTAATGTTTGGAATTGTAGATAGGGACAAATTGAGATAGAGGTGTAGTCACCTCCGTTTTTTTCATCTCAGGATTTGTGAGGTGGAAGCTTCCTCTTGTTTCACCTTCAATGTATTATGCAAGGCAAGCCAATCCCCGGACCCCCTCATTTTCCTTGTTTTTCATGAACCAAAAGCATTGCTTTCTTTTTAAAGCTCATAAAGTCTTTATGTTACTCGCATGCTATAAAGCATACATGTTAACCTCAACACAAAGAGTGCTAAAAAGGCATAAGGGTTACAAACCCTAACCCTTATGCATAATTCATTGTTCTCAAATTATATAGTGTAAAGTTAATGCGCTCTCTATTAGTTCTTTCTCTCTTCATCTCCACTCTTCTCCTCTCTCCCTTCATATTTTTCATGATATCAGAGCTTCCTTGCCTTCTATTGAGGCATTGTGATCCTTGTCAGAGTGTAAGAGAGATTGAGATGGAGTGGTGATACTTTCATTCCATTGTGAAATATTTCCATCCATTCCTATGAGAATTTTTTGTTCATTTTCACTAATAGTTCCTATGAGATTGAGATGGAATGGCGATTCTTTCATTCCATTGTGAAATATTTCCATCCATTCGTATGAGAATTTTTTGTTCATTTTCACTGACAATTCCTATACTTCTCTTAGAGAGAGAGAGAGAGAGAGAGAGAGAGAGAGAGAGAGAGAGAGAGAGAGAGAGAGAGAGAGAGAGAGAGAGTATTTCTATTCTAGTCTTCTCTAGCCCTCTGAGATTCTTTGAGAAAATATTCTAGCTTATCTAAATATTAGTGTTACTTGGTGAGGAACTCTAGAAGTAACCCATTCAAGCACGAAAGGCCCAAGAGAATGAGCAAGCACTTGCAACATCAAACAAAGATAGAGATAGAGATAGAGATTGATCATCTCAAAGAAGTGCACATCAATATCAAAATCAGAAGAGCAACAATAATAACCAAGAGGAAATCATTCCAATAGAGGTAAATTTCAAGGAAGAGGAAATGCATCCACCAATATGTCAAATATATACTATAACTGCCATCATAAAATTGGACATTATGAAAGAGGTTGCAATAAGAAGCAATCCAACAATGATAGAGGAGATTTCCATAAAATGGGAAATCATTGAGGTGGGCATCAAAGTCATAATCATTATGCCAATGAGCTTGACACAATGCATCTTATGGTTGAACGTATGCAGAAGATTGATAGCAAATTTAAGGCAAAATATAATTATCATGTTGCCCATGCAAATTAGAATCCATGGTACATTGATAGTGGTGCATCATCTTATATAATAGGACATCAAGAATGGTTTACAAAAATCAAACCATTATGAGGATCCAACTCACCAAGCATGTCATCTTCACTACAGATAACATACCAAATCCATTCCAATGGAAAGTAATAATCCCTATGAATAATTTTAATGGACAAGAGGATCGGTGCAAGATGGACTTTATGTTCCTAAACTCAGTAAGAATCTTTTGTTAGCTGGACAAATGATGGGAAATAACTATAGACTCAACTTTCATGAAGATAAAATGTACAATCAGTGATAAAATGAAAAGAAGTTGGAGAAGCATTCAAAGAAGGATGCTTATTCAAAATGCTAGCATGAATATGACAATTCATAAATTTTAAATTCTAGGAAAAAGTGAAGCGTGTTGCTTTGTAAACAATCAAGAGGAAACTTTAGAAGAAGCACCTCTCAAGCAAGAGGTACTCTTGATTTGATACATATAGATGCCTGCAGCAGGCGTGCACAAACTAGTAGCATTAATGGGTCAATGTACTACTTGACTTTCATCGACGATTATAATAGATATTGTTGGGTCTATTTTCTCGAGGAGAAATCTAATCTCTTTTCCAAATTTCAAGAGTTATCATGGTAGACAACCAGACAAGCAGAAATATCAAAGGCATCACATTAAATAGAGGAGGTGAATAGATGTCTTACATATTCAAGAACTTTTGCAAGAGTAATGGTATCCAAAGACAATTCACATGTGCGAATATTGATAGTATGAAGTAGCTAAAAGGAAAAATAGGATTTTATAGATAATGCTAGAGCAATTCTTGGTAGAAGCATCTAACAAATCTCATTCAGTATTAGGTAGAATCAATTCTCACTGCAAGATACCTACTTAGTCGGCTTTTGATTGAACCGATTCAAGGTATGAAACCTTATGAGGCATTCTCTAGATATAAGCCATGCATTTGGCATCATCACATATATTTGAATGGATAGCATATCCCCATGATTAGCATCAAAAGTTGGATGTAATTTCACGTAAGTGCATGATGGTTAGCTATAGTCATGAGGGAAAGCATACAAGTTCTATGATCCCATCATAAGAAATCATAACATCCATAGAGATATAGTGTTTGATGAATAATTAGAATGGAAGTCATCAAATACATAAGAAATATTCACACCAACTACTTAGACGCATATAGAGAATGTTGATAAAGAAGAGCACACACCAGCACGCATTGCCAAAAGATCCCTAGACGACGGACAACTCAAATAGTCTATAAGAGAAAGAAGATCAATGATAGTAATCCCCACTTTCATTCCATACTCTCAAAGCATGTAATGAATTCACAAGTAGGACAAAAAGCTATGCCAAAGCTCAAGATGAATCGACAAAAGAGTCTGCAGCCTCAGTAACGAGACCCCCGCCAAACATCATAGTTGTTTCCTAAATGCACAAATATCACACTTGCATACAAATTGATCAACAAGCTCAATGCTACAGGTGCAATTGCATCCAACATGTATGCAAGATAGCAAGAAATGCCAGCCTCAGCAACAAGACCCTCACCAAACCTCTTCTCGAGAAGATTCGATGATAGAGTCCGCAGCCTCAGCAATGAGATCCCCTCCAAAATTCACAGCCATCTACCTCTCCTCAAAAGATCAGCTTCCTGACCACAGAATACAAATTGTATGGTGCAAAAGCATTAGAGCAGGAGCGATTAGCATGCCACAAGCTCAACAGCCACTAGGTTACACGCATGGCATCCCAACTCCGAACTCAAAATAAGTCATATCTCGAGGACGGGTAATAAAATGCATTTAAGAATTTGTTGCCTCTGTGCCAACATGGACTTAGGTAGCACAGAGTGTGTGTGTGTAGAGTATGGGAAAAGCTTCGCTTGTACTTGCATAAGGCTAGGAATAATCCCTCTTAGGAATCCAGCTTGCATGTTCTACATGCAAGTTCTACATACGATTCCTACATGCAACATGCAACTCCTACATGTATGTTCTACATGCAACTCCTACATGCCACATGCGAGTTCTAAATGTAACTCCTACATGCAACATGCGAGTTCTACATGCAACATGCGACTTCTACATGCAACATGCAACTCCTACATGCAACTTCTCTATGCAAGTTCTACATGTAGAGAGAGAATGTCTTATAATTCCTACATGTAGAGAGAGAGGCTCTCTAACTTGTATAAATACCCCATAATGGAATTGAAGCCCACACTCTTTGGGGCATTGTGTTGAGTTCTACTTTGGTATTCCAAGCAATTGTCTCAAGTATCCATGCTTCCTTGCACTCCACGTCCAAAAGCATGTCCTAACCTTCCCAACTCCTCCTCCCCTCTCCTCCAACCTTGCAACCCATCCTCTCCCTCTCCTCCTCCCCCCTCCTCCTCCTCCTCCTCCTCCTCCTCCCCCTCCTCCCTCCTTCTCCTCCTCCTCCTCCCTCCTCCTCCCTTCTCCTCTCTCTTCTTTCCCCCCATGCTCTTACACCTTCTTTCTCTCCCACTCCTATGCTCCCCCTAAACCTTTAGTTCCTCAACCCTTGACCTCCATGATCTACGAGGGAGATGAGTTCTCCACCATGTACTCTACCTTAGACCTTGGTTCTCCTTCTAATCCTTGAACCTCTTCTAAACTTTGCAACCTCTCTCTGAACCTTGGAACCTCTTTCTAAACCCTAAACCTCCCTCTAACCCTTAAACTGCTCCTAACCCCTTCAACCCCTAATGAAGGCAAAAGCCTTCATTACTCCAACCATGATGATGCACGTTCCTTTCACACATGCATGCACTATGTTTACTTACCACACTTAAGCCTATGTCTCTCACCGGAATATGACCCAAGATCCTAAGCTACACTTATACTACAAACGACAACACCGACATATATGTAGGTGACAAAAAGCCTTGGAACCTTGCATACTGAGAATAACCCTACTCTTCCTGTGGAAGCCGTGGGAAAGAGGCAACACTTATCCCTCACCAACCTTGGTTAGACTAGTTAGGTTATGTTAGGTTACTATAGTTAGTTCAACTAACTATAGTTAGTTAGGCCCATGGTTAGGTTAGAGTAACCAAATTTCAATTGAGTTAACTAAACTAACTAGTTAGGTTCGTATTCAACTGATAGTTACACTAACTTGCATAGTTTAGTCAAGTCAATTGGGTTGGATCAGTTAGTCTTCCTTAGCTAGACTTTAAGTCCATTCACACCTAGTTAGGACTCAGGACCCCCCCAAAAAGTCCTACAATTGACTCAAATTTAAAGATTCATAACAGAACCCCGGATTAAAACCATGGCTTCACACACAAAAACACCATGCTAGGGGGAATCCTTCCAACCCATTACAGGCATCCAGAACACTCGTCAATTGGCACCCCTATGTGGGGCCTTTTTTGCACTATTTTGCTCATAAGTTTCCACCGTGACCTTCGATTGACAATCCATCTACACGGGCACGTTCCCCCACTCATGTGGGACAACGATCCTAGGCACATTATTTACACAACGGCCCCTACTACACTAATGCATCTCTAACCCCCCTAACATTTTTACCCCTTCTTCAGGGGCCCATATCTTGGCCGTTTGAAGGCCAAATCACGCCCAATCTAAATCAAAGATTCATGCATGCAAACTCCACTATCAAACAATAATTTTCAAGTCTTTTTACTATCATTCTCAATCTTGGTAGTTGCCATTACCTAGTCAATGATTTTGACCCGCCGATTGCATATTTTTTGCCATTTTCAGGCTATGAAGGTCGAAATCAATTGAGGATTTCAAAACTCACAATATTCAAAACATTAAACATACATAAAGTAGCAATAAGAAATGTCTAAAAGACACCAAGAACAAACACAAAACACCTTATTAATGCAATCCAAGAAATGCTCTCATTGATAGCTCTAGGAATGGAGGAAGAGCCAAAACCCAGCCAAGGTGAGAGTGAGGGTATTCTAAAAACAATTGGTCCAAGTGCTATAGGATTACAAGGATGTGTTTGCATGGGAATACATGGGCATGAAGCGAGTAGATCTAGCCCTCTATGCTCAATGCATCAACCTAAAGAAAGACGTCAAGCCAGTAATGTAATAGTGTTAGTGGATGAACCCAAATTTCATAAAGTAGGTGAAAAAGGAAATTGATAAGCTGTTGAGGGTGGGATTCATTTATATGACAGATTAGGTAACTTGGTTATCTTGAATCATAATTGTTCCAAAGAAGAACTTGAAATTTTGTATCTGTGTGGATAGCGATGATCATCACAGATCCATTTCCTTTGCCTTTCTGTGATATGCTGATAGAAGAAATTGCGAGTCATGAAATGTAAAGTTTTTTAGATGGCTTCAGCGGGTACAATCTGATTCAGATGGTCTAAGAAGACAAGGATAAAATGACATTTATTATAGAATGGAGAGTTTATGCCAGTAATGCTAATACAATCAGATTTAGATGGTCTAAGAAGACAAGGTTAAAATGACATTTGTTACAGAATGGAGAGTTTATGCTAGTAATGTCATGACCTTTGGGCTCAAGAATGCACCAACATTCCAGTCATGCAAACAAAAGGTCTTTGAATAGTACCTAAACACCTTCATACCGGTGTTCTTGGATGACTATAGTGTTTTTGGAAGATAGGCTGAGCATCTAGACCAATTGCGATTGTTCTTTGAGATATGCCAAGTGTTCTTCGATAATTGTAGTGTTTTTGGAAGAAAAGCTAAGCATCTAGACCATTGCAATTGTTATTTGAGAAATGCCAAAGTGCCAGGTTGAGCTTGAATCTAGCAAAGTGTGCTTTTGTAGTGAAGAGAGGAGTGCTACTAGGTAGCATCATTTTGCAGAAGGGAATGACAATTGATACCCAAAAGGTGGAAGGCATTCAGAATGCCAAGGTCCCTCAGAATATCAAGGAGTTAAAGAAGTTTGTGGGCCAAGTGAAATGGCACAACCGGTTTCTACATTTTCTATCATATGTTTCCCAACCCTCAGGTTGACAAAGGGACACTCCGTTCAGTTGGGGGCAGGAACAAGAAAAATTGTTACAATTGTTAAAGAAGATCTTAGTAGTTGCCCTAGTATTATAGTCCCACTGGTTTGGAGTTTAGACTTCCATGTGTTTGTACATGCATTAGATATTACAATCAGCATAGTGTTGATGTAAAAACAATGAAAAGGTCAATATCCGCCAGTGTATTATGCAAGTCACAGATGCTCATGAGTGCAAAAAGAAATTATTCATCCATGAAAATAGAAGGCCTAGGAATGATTTAATCCTTGGGGAAATTCTGTCATTACTTATTAGGAGACAAGATCATATTCCATGTAGATCATCAAGCACTGATGTACTTGGTAAATAAGGTACAAACAATGGGTAGACTAGCTTAATGGATCCTTCTCTTGCAACCGTTTGATTGTATAGTAGGGAATATGGCACCAGGAAGTGAGCATTTGGTGGCAGATTACTTGAGTGGGTTGAACTTAGAAGAAGTACCTTTGGAGTATATTTCAAATGATTTACCAGATGCAGATCTGTTTGAAGTGGAACCTCTTTGGGGCATGCATTGGTATGATAACGTGATACAGCTTCTGTCTCTTTATTTCTAATAAAGTGTGATCTCCGCCTCATCTGGTTTAGGATCCGGTATGGTGGGGCTGGGCATCCTCTGGTTCAAATACCTCATTGGGCACTGGATCTTCCATTGTTACTATATGCACTTCTGTAATGGGCTCTTTTTCCTTAATTCTCTCCTGGAAGACTTCTTCCACATCTATCTCAAATAGTGGGACCATTGATAGATTCACATCTATAGCTTCTGCTCCTCATTGTCATGCAGTTGTGTTCCCATATTCACCCCTTGGGCCATGACAGGTCACTATTTCTTTTGTTGGGTTGTACTCGAAATCATTTCCATTTTTAGTTTCTTCTTACCATTTCATATGGTGATCATGGAAAATCCCCAATCCGATTTCACCCTAGCTGCCTTAAACTAAGGCCTATCCAGCAACATGGGATAACACATGTCTTCTTCCTCCATCTATAGGATTACAACATTTATACACCATACCTTGCATGCATATCAATTAATTCCGGATTATTCCTATTGGCTGAATTCTTCTTTGACTCACCATGCGAGCCTAAAATGGGGTAGGCTCTAATCCAAAAATTCCCAGTCGCTTGAACATGTATTGTGGTAAAATGTTGACTCTCGATCCTCCAGTGAGCTAAACTCTCGTCAAATTCAAACCCTGATATTGAACTTTTATTGTCCGCATCATGTAATCCACATCCTTGGATTCTTCTTGGCATATGATTGGTACATCCTTATCCAAACAACTTGGAAACATGGCAACTTAAAATGCTAGCGAGTGTGGCACCTTCAAGTTGGCAATGGGGAACATTATGTTGTGGATCTTGTTGCTGGAACAGAGGCTAGATTACAATGTCAATACTTGGTGGGGTCAAGTCAGTGATTGGATTTTGTGCTTGCTTCTCAGCCTCGAATTGAGCTTGTCCTTTTTCCACCTGTTGCTAAAAAGCTTGAAATCAAGCCTTCTCCACTTCTACATAAGGCAATGGAATCACTTTTATTTTAGAATCTGGAGCTGATGTTGATCTGATTGGCTACTCATTGTTGCTTGGCGGAGGTGTAGGCACTTGTGCTTTCTTTTGGAGAGGTCTTCTGGATTGAATTAGAATAGTGGGCCCCCTAGGTGCTACTTTTTGCTGGTGTGTAATTACATTCACAAGTTGTGATATTAAGCTTATGGGCCCTAGACTTTGATGGTCTACCCCAATAGTGCCGATTGGGACATCAAGCTTAGTCTTGTTTTGTTGTGGGGCCTTAATTTTCAGGGGACAATCCATATAAGAATGGCCAATGCCACAATCTTTGTAGAGTGGTTGGAAAGTAGTGAGGCTACCACGATGAGGGCATTCTGCGATCCAGTGATCTCTCCACAATTGTAGCACTTGATTGGCGCTCGATATGTGTTGGGATGAACTTGATTTCTACTCCTTCCACATAGTACAATGGGTACTTAGCTTCATAATTGAATTGTGAATCCACTTCTGCGACTCTTGAATTTGTTGTGTTGGAACTGCCAGAGGAGCTAAATTTGACCCTCTTGGATATTGTCATGGATTTGGATTTCTAAGTAATTGTGGGACTTGGATTTGGATGGGAACGTGATTCAACCTCAGAGCTGGTGGTGGTTGTGCAAGTGCTGGTTTCCTATACACTGGGATGGGTGTCGGTTGGTATTGTTGAGGTCGGGGCGAGTTGTTGCGCATGTTGAAGATGCATTTATTTTCATCATGCCCACTGACTACGTAGATGTGGCACCACAACCTTGGTGGTGGATTGGCTTGTGCATTGATCCTACCTCTTAGGATGGGACATTCATTTGTTGTATGATTGGCCATGCAATGTGGACACCATACATTTTCTCACCTTGGATAAGTCAGAGGTGACGTGAAGCTTTTGTTCCATGGAGTGCATCATTTCTTCCCTTAGCTTCTCGTGGTCATGGCCTCTAGGCGATCTTCATTAGATGTTTATGCAATGGACTTGGCTTTGCCCTTTTGAGAGTAATTATCTTGCACACTTGCTCTTCTATCATCACTGTTGGTGTCAGAGTCTATCATTCTATCCTCTATGTGAATTGTTGCTGCATGAGTAGCACTGAATGTTTCATAATTGCTAATCTTTTTCATGTCTTGGCGGATCTTGTTCCTTAGGCCTGCAATGAACCAAGCTATCAAGTAGTTATCATCAGGGCATGGGCCACATTTGGCAATTAGGCGTTTCATTTTGCCTAGGTACATGCATACATCCTCCCTTCAACCTTGTTTGAGCTTGCTCAGTTGGAGAGTGGATCATCTTGAAGTCTTTCCATTTGGAACTGCCTCTTGAATTTGGTTTGTTGCTAGCAGGTCCCATGTGGCTCGTTCTTCCATTAGGAGGTCAAGATACATTCAAAGGCTTCGTCAATTTAGGCCATGGGGAACATGCGACCTTGGTTTCATTTGATTGATCCCCTCCAGCTCGACATGCAGCATCAAAATGTTGGAGGAATCTTGCTAGATCGCCCCGGCCATTGTATTTTGGAAGTTCTAGTTTGCTTAGGGGTCACCTGCCTTGATTTTTATTGTTGCAGCCAAAATTGTTGCGAGGGTTAAAAAATTATACCCATCCGCTTTTGGTTCAATGTCACCATCATTGTGGCGGTGATTTGCCATGTTGTGACTTGCCCCAAGTATCATCGTTAGACAATTAGTATGACTGCCAATTAGTCCAACTAACCTAACCTAACTTTCCCACAGTTAACCTAACTAACTCAAACTAACCTAACCTCATTTTATTATAACCTAACCTAAGTCTAATTTAATCTAACCTAGTTAATCTAACTAGGATTAGTGGTGGGGTTAGATTAGGATTAGGGTTTTTTTTTTAAACAAGGGGGGGGGGGCGGCCGGGGGGAGGGGCTAAGGGTGGAGGGTGAGGTCTGAGGGTGGAGGTTAGAAAGGAGGAGGTGGAGGGGGGTGGGAGGTGAGAGGATGAGGCACTCGAGGTGGAGGGCATGGACAAAGATGGGGTGGAGTAGACGGAGTAGGGGTTGGCACGTGCGGCAGAGCGCCTATGGGAGGGCAGGTGCTGCCGTCAATTAGAGAGATGTGCCATCATTGGCAGCTCTGCCCCACCACCGGTGGGTGGGTTTGCAGGCCTTGAGAGGGGGTTGTGAGGGGGGGGGCAAGGAGGGGTGGGGTGGGGTAGAGTTTGAGGGGGGGGTAGAGGGGATGGTGGAGGAAGGGGGGTGGAGGTGGTGGTGGAGCGGGGGGGAGGGGGGGTGGGGTGGGGTGGAGGGGAAAGGGGAAGAGGGTTGGGGGGATTTGGGGGGGGGGGGGTTGGTGCAAACTTGACAGATGGAAAAGTTGATGGAAATTGAGAGGGAGGAGGAGATGATCACCTACAACGCTCTCCCAATTCTTTCTCGATGTAACGGGATTGTTGAAGGCAAATGGACGGTGTGTGGATGGCTAGGTGATCGCTGCGAGGAGGGCTTGAAGCAACTCAACAATGAGGATGGGAGTAGGGTGGTGGTAGAAGGATAGGGAGGAGGGTCTTGCATAGGGCTTAGAATGGGGAAAAGGATGGAGGCTAGATGTGGAAGAAGAAGAATAAGGGGGTGGAGTGGGTTTTAATAGGAATGGAGGTGGGGGGGTTTAGGGTTAAGGTTAAACCCTAAAATCTTCCCGTGCCATGACTTTTCATGGTTAGCTTAGATCTCTCTTGTTTAGAAAGGTGAAATGTTCAAAATTTTGAGCTCTATACATTGGTGTTCATTAGATAGCCTAATTTGTTCTTTAAGTGGCTTCTTTTTAAGAAATAAAAAAATTTCTCAAGGTAGTAACCCAAGGTTGATGCTTGGGGTGATATTTTTTGCTAGAGTCGAGGGAAAAATTTTACTCTCCTTGCCCTTGAGTGCTATGTTCGTGATAGTTTATGGTGGTTTGTTCTTCACACATACTTGCATATGTCTACTTGCTACTTGAGATGCTAGTCTCCCTAGCAACGGTGCCAAATGTTGGCTCTTTCCCATGGCTTCCAAAGGAAGAGTAGGGTGATCCAAGTATGAAAGGCTCCAAAGTTTTTTGTCACCTATACATATATCGGTGTCATCATTTGTAGTATAAGTGTAGCTTAGGACCTCGGGTCATGTTTCAGTTGAGGACATAGGCTTAAGTGTGGGAAGTAAACATCATGCATGCTTGTATGAAAGGAATGTGCATCATCATGGTTGGGGTAATGAAGGCTTTCTTCTCCATTGTAGAATGAAAGGTTTAGAAAGTGTTTACTGGTTAGAGGGAGGTTCAGGGTTTAGAAGAGGTCCAGGGCTCAGAAGGAGTTCAAGGGTTAGAAGGAGGATCCAAGGTTCAGAGTAGAGTACATGGTGAAAACCTCATCTCCCTCGCAGATCATGAAGGACAAGGGTTGAGGGACTAATCTAAGGGAGAAGGGTTTAGAGGGAGCATATGAGTGGGAGAGGAAGAAGGTGTAAGAGCATGGGGGAGGAGGAGTGGGAGGAGAAGGGAGGAGGAAGGGAGGAGAAGTAGGAGGCAAGGTTAGGACATCCTTTTGGACATGGAGTGCAAGGGAGCATAGACACTTGGAGACAATTTCTTGGAATACCAAAATAGAACTCAACAAAAAGCCCCAAAGAGTGTGGGCTTCATTCCATTATGGGGCATTTATACAAGTTGGAGAACTTCTCTCTCTGAATGTAGGAATTGTAAGACATTCTCTCTCTACATGTAGAACTTGCATCTAGGATGCGCATATAGAAGTTCCATGTAGGAGTTGCATGTAGAAACTACATGTATGAACTTGCATGTAGAACATGCATGTAGGACTTGCATATTGAACATGCATGTTGACGATTCCTAAGAGAGATTATTCCTAGCCTTATGCAAGTACAAGTGGAGCTTTGCTACTACTCTACACACACATTCTGTGCTACTTAAGTCCATGTTGGCATAAAGACAGCATCTAGCTTGTAAACATTCTATCTGTAGAGTGTGGCTAGTGATATCAAAATCTTATAGAGTCCAACTTTGCTATTGAATCATAAGCCTCATCATAATCTTGCCCATATAGCTGTGCAAAACAATTTGCAACTCATTTGGCTTTGTATCTTCAAATGCTACCATTTGGATTGTTGTCCTTGACTTTGTATCTTTAAATGCAACTCATTTTTGTACAACAAGTCTATATATTCATTTATAGCAGTTTGCCATTTTGTCTTGTCAGTCACATCTTCAAAGTACACTAGCTCTTCTATAACCATGATGGTAGTAGTCATACGAGCAAAAATGGTGCTTTTAACTTGAATTATTTTGCCTTTCTAAGCATATGTCAACCTAAGCAAAGTGGTTGGAAGTAGCGGGGCTACCACGATGAGGGCACTCTATGATCCAATGATTTTCTCCACAACCGTAGCACTTGATTGGCACTCAATATGTATTGGGTAGAATTTGATTTGCATAGACTAGTATTAGACCTTCTGCGCCTTCTACATACTACACTGGGTACTCGGCTTCATACTTGAATGGCAAGTGTACTTCCTCAGCTTGCAGTTGTTGTATTGGAACTGCCTGAGGAGCTAGATTTGGCGCTCTTGGATATGGTCATGGATTCGGATTCCTAAGTAATTGTGGGACTTGTGTCTGAATGGGAACACGATTCAGCCTCGGAGCTGGGGGTTCTTGTGCAAGTGCCAGTTGCGTGTACATTGACATGGGTGCTGGTTGGTATTGTTGAGGTCGAGGCGGGTTGTTGTGCATGTTGAAGATGCAACTATTTTCATCATGGCCAACAAGACTAATACACAGATATGGCACCACAGCCTTGGCGGTGGATTTGCTTGTGTAGTGATCGTGGCTCTTAGGACTGGGCATTCATTTGTTGTATGATTGGCCCTGCAGTGTGGACACCATACATTTTCTCACCTTGGATCCCGGGGGATTCACAAGAGGAAACTTATGATATCACGTGAGTGTACAATAGGGGGGTTTTTTTTAATGAGGCATAAGCTTATACATTAGGGGTGGGGGGCCTTTTATTTTTTCCCAATTTTGAATTTAAGTTAGAGGGCCCATGCCATATTTAAGAGGGGGGACATAGTATAGACTACCTTGGATAACTAGTCCAAACAAGTTTGGTTTTTTGTATGGTTTTAAATAGTCATAGGGAAAGTAATCTAAATTTTCTTACTGTGTGATCTAAATGCTTGAGAAAGAACGTAGATTTAAGGAAAGGGGGGACATAATAGAATTTTGGTGGTATCTTATAAGCTTAAATAGGGGTGTTTTATCATCCTACATGGATCTTAAATAGGGGGTTTTCTTGAAGTTCATGCACGCAGGTGATGTCCCCCTTTCATGAAGAGTGAATCCCCCGGGCCTTGGATAAGTCTGAGGTGGCAGTTGAGACATGTGAAGCTTTTGTTCCATGGCTTGCATCATTTTCCCTTTTAGCTTCATGGTCATGGCCTCTAGGCAATCTTCATTAGACGTTCTGGCAGTGGACTTGGATTTTCCCTTTTTAGAGCATTTATCTTGAGCACTGGATTTTCCATCATCATTGCTGATGTCAGAGTCGGTCATGCCATCCTCGATGTCAATGGTTGTCGCATGAGCAGCACTGAAGGTTTTGTAATTGCTAATCTTTTTCATGTCTTTGTAGATTTTATTCGTTATTCCTGCAATGAAACAGGCCGTGAGGTACTTTGCATCGGGGCATTGGTCACATTTCACAATTAATTATTTCATCTTACCCAGGTACGTGCATACATCTTCTCAGTGACCTTGTTCGAGCTTGCTTAGTTGGAGGGTGGGATCACCTTGTAGTCTCTCTGTTTGAAAACGCCTCTTGAGTTCTGTTTGCAGTAGGTCCCATGTGGCTCTCTCTTCCACTAGGAGGTCTAGGTACCATTTTGACGCTCCATCGATTAAGGCCATGGGGAACCAAGCAACCTTGGTTTCATTGGATTGATCTCCACCATGCAGCATCAAAATGCTGGAGGAATCATGCTGGATCGCCCCTACCATTATATTTGGGAAGTTTGAGTTTGCCCAGGGGGCGCCTGCCTTGATTGTTATTATTGTTACCAAAATTCTTGCAATTAAAGAAAGTGTTCCCCTCCGCATCGAGGTCAATATCCCCATCATGGCACCCAGCCATGTTGTGTCACGGAGGAGTCAAAGGGATTTCTTGAATGTCAAGGGGGGAATCGGGGTAGAGGATTGTCACAGGCATTGGTCGCAGTGGAGGTGTATGCGGATTTGGCGAGCGTTGGTGTCGAAGGCAATGGCCGGAGCGTAGCTGCATGCAGATTGGCGAGAGTTGCAAAGGGTGTCTTTGCCGCAAGTGCAGGTGTTGATGTAATTGTGTTATGAGGGTTAGATATGGGTTAGTGTTGTAGGGACTGTCATGTAATAATGTGCCTAGGATTGTCCCATGTGTGTAGGGAAATATGGCCGTGCAGATGGATCGTCAATCGGAGGTCACGACAAAAATATATGAGCGAATTAGTGCGAGAAGAGGCCCATTCGGGGGTGCAAATTAATGAGTACTAGGGATGCCGATATGGTGTGCAATGGGCTAAAAAAATGCCCCGTAGCATGGTGTTTCTATGTGTGAAACCATGGTTCAAACGGGGTCCAATTTGTGTCTCAAACGGGTGAGATACGAAGGGTTGAAGTAGGGGTAAAATGGGGTCTTTTTGGTTGGGGGGTCCTTGGTCAAAAGTTTGATGTGAATGGACTTAAAGTCGAATTGAGGGAGAGTAACTGACCTAGCTTAGTTGACCTAACTGTTTCAATCTAGTCGACCTAACCAAACAGCAACTAACCTAACCTACCTCTTATTCTAACTAAGTGTAGTTAGTATACTAACTGGGGTAAAGTTAATGAGAACCTAACCTAATGCTAACCTAACCTAGTATCTTAACCTAGCTTAAGTTAGTTTAACCTAACCTTAAGATTAGTTTAACCTAACCTTAACCTAAGTATAGTGAAATTAACCTAACCTAACCTTGGATTAGTACTTAACCTAGGGTTAGTGTAGGGCTAAATTAGGGTTTTTTTTTTTAGTTTTAAGGGGGGGGCCACCGCCATCGATTGGGCGTCTGAGAAGGGGGA
Source organism: Dipteris shenzhenensis (assembly GCF_047967505.1). Lineage (NCBI taxonomy): Eukaryota > Viridiplantae > Streptophyta > Polypodiopsida > Gleicheniales > Dipteridaceae > Dipteris > Dipteris shenzhenensis. The sequence continues at coordinate 38,463,045 of NC_141598.1, read as the reverse complement.
TGGAGGTGGGGCTATCGCGAAAATCGCTCTTCTACTAAAAGGTGAAATGATCGAAATTGAAAGATCTACACATTCATGTCCACTACCTAGCCTGATTAGTTTTTCAAGTGGCTTCCTTTTAAGAAATAAAGAAAATTTCTTAAGGTAGTACCCCAAGGTTGATGCTTGGGGTTGATATGTTTGGCTAAAGTTGGAAAAAAAAAAAACTCTCCTTACCCTAGAGTCTTATGTTTGTGAAAGTTTGTAATAGTTTGTTTTTTTACACATACTTGCGTATGTTTGCTCATTACTTGAGATGCTAGTCTCCCCTATGGTGGCGGCACCAAATGTTGGCTTTTTCCCACGGCTTCCATAGGAAGAGTAGGGTTATTCTCAGTATGCAGGGTTCGGAGGAATTTTGTCACCTACATATATATCGGTGTTTGTAGTATAAGTGTAGAGCTCAGGACCTCAGGTCATATTCCAATGAGAGACATTGGCTTAAGTGTGGTAAGCAAACATAGTGCATGCATGTGTGAAAGGAACGTGCATCATCATGGTTGGAGTAATGAAGGCTTTCGCCTTCATTAGGGGTTGAAGGGTTTAGGAGGAGTTTAAGGGTTAGAGGGAGGATCAAGGCTTAGAAGGAGGTTCCAAGGTTCAAAGAGAGGTTCCATAGTTTAGAAGAGGTTCAAGGGTTAGAAGGAGGATCCAAGGTCTAGGGTAGAGTACATGGTGGAGAACTCATCTCCCTCGTAGATCATGGAGATCAAGGGTTGAGGAACTAAGGATTTAGGGGGAGCATAGGAGTGGGAGAGGAAGAAGGTGTAAGAGCATGGGGGGAAAGAAGAGAGAGGAGAAGGAAGGAGAATGGTGGAGGAGGAGGGAGGAGGAGGAGGAGGAGGAGGAGGAGGGGGGAGGAGGAGTGGGAGAGGATGGGTTGCAAGGTTGGAGGAGAGGGGAGGAGGAGTTGGAAGGTTAGGTCATGCTTTTGGACGTGGAGTGCAAGGAAGCATGGACACTTGAGACAATTGCTTGGAATACCAAAGTAGAACTCAACACAATGACCCAAAGAGTGTGGGCTTCATTCCATTATTGGGTATTTATACAAGTTGGAGAGCTTCCCTCTCTGCATGTAGGAATTGTAAGACATTCTCTCTCTACGTGTAGAACTTGCATATAGAAGTTGCATGTAGGAGTTGCATGTAGAACATGCATGTAGGAATTGCATGTAGAACTCGCATGTTGCATGTAGAACTCGGATGTTGCATGTAGAACGTGCATGTAGGAGTTGCATGTTGCATGTAGGCATCGTATGTAGAACTCGCATATAGAACATGCAAGTTGGATTCCTAAGAGGGATTTTATTCCTAGCCTTATGCAAGTACAAGAGGAGCTTTGCGGCTACTCTACACAGACATTCTGTGCTACCATGTTGGCATAGAGGCAACAATAAGGTTACGGTAAGGGTTACCTTTTTTGCTCTCTTTTTTTTGGGAGCTTGGGGGGGCACGCGGTGCGAGATGGCAGTGGCAGGGAGGCGACACCCAAGGCTATGTGCATGCGACGGTGGTGAAATGGCACACCACTTGCATGTGTGTATGGCACAGTGATTGATGGTGGGATGGCACGATGCTCGATGACACCCGTGTGCATTTGCAACACGACATGGTGTGCGACACGACATGGTGCGCGCATGTTACACTCCCTAGTGGCAAAATGGAGCGGTGCTCAACAACAACTGTGCGCATATGCGATGTGGCACTTGTGGCAATTGTGTGTGCGACATGGTCCTCAGTGAGGCCATGTGCATGGTGTGGCACCCGATGCAGCGTAGTGACCTAAGGGCTGGTGCTAGTTAGGTGCTAGTCAGGCGCATACTAGTTAGCCCTAAGGGTCGGTGCTAGTCAGGTGTGTACTAGTTCCTACAAGTCTTCCTCAAGGAATTTCTCAACAAGTTCCTACAAGTCTTCCTCGACGAGTTTTGTGTACACTGAGGAAAAAAGGATCACTTGAAATGACTTGAAGAAGTACTAAAAAAATGCAGGGAGTATGGAATCTCTTTGAATCCTCTAAAATGCCAATTCTTGGTCACACATAGAGTAGTCTTGAGACACTTAGTCTCTCAACATGGAATTGCAACTGACATGGACAAAATAAAGATTAGTATGGAACTTCCTCCCCTATTAAATGCCAAGGGAGTCCAAGTCTTCATGGGCCATGCCGGATACTATAAAAGGTTCATATTGAGGTATGCCTGATTCCAAGACCCCTATATAGGCTCCTAGTCAACTTCATTTGGACAGACGAATGCAAACAAGCATTCAAAACCCTCAAGTGGAGATTGTTCACAACCCCTGTTCTAATGGCACCAAATTGGGACATAGAATTTCATGTACATATTGATGGTTCCAATTATGAAGTAGGGAGTGTGTTATGTCAACCTGGCAAACACAACAAAGACTAACCAGTATACTTTGCAAGCAGACAACTAAATGATGCAGAGGTGAAATACACCACAATAGAAAGAGAAACCTTGGCAATGATCTACAACGTGAAGAAATTTTGACATTATCTATTGGCTACTGACTTTATCTTCTAACAGATCATTAACCCTTATTATATCTTGTGAATCGGCCATGTACCATAGGCCGGATCACTCGAAGACTTCTACTGCTACAAGAATTCAATTTTAAAATCATGGTGAGAAAAGGAGCTCAACATTTCATTGCCGATCACATGTCACGATTAAGGATAGGAGAAGAGCCGAAAGGAATAGAAGATGACCTACTAGATGCCACATTATTTCAAATAGACATTGTGCCTAACTGGTGTGTAGACATCATTGGTATTTAATGGCAGGAAGACCCCCTCTTGAAATGACAGCAGTGAATGCCAAAAAACTAATTCTAAAAGTTGCACCCTATCAACTCATTGCAAGGCAACTATACAAGATGGGCAAGGACCAGGTTTTAAGGGGATGTGTAATGCCACATGAGATCATGCCAATCCTTAGTGAAGCCCATAAAGGCATTGTGAGTGGACATTTCCAAGGGGAGCAAAAATAGGAAAAGTCCTCATCAGATACTGGTGGACAACACTTTTGGTAGATGCCTATGAATATGTCAAAAACTGTGATGTATGCCAACAGACTACTAAACCACAACACGACTTCAATCCCCTAATGATAGTCATTGCACAACAACCATTTGAAAAATGGGGGATTGATTTTGTGGGTCCCATCCATCCAGTAGTAAAGGGAATATAGGCATGCTACATCATTGTGGCCATTGATTACTTTACCAAATGGGCTGAAGCTAAAGAAGCTAGAAAGGCAAATGCCAAAAGCACAGCAAGGTTCTTGTACAAGAATGTGATCACCCGATTTGGATGTCCCATTGAAATTGTGTCAGATAGAGGCACACATTTTGTCAGTGAGGTCATTCAAGAACTCTTGTTTGGACTGGATTGAGATGGCACTATCAGCCAGCACAATCCTTTCTTTTTGGCTCTTGAGCTTTTCATGCATTGCATGGTGTATCCTATATGGAGCTTGCTCTAACGGTTTTCTTTAATACTTAATAGAAGTCTCTTTTTGCAAAAAAAAAAGAACTCTTGTCTGGCTTTATGGTGATCCACAGAAAGAGCACACCTTACTACCCCCAAGGGAATGGACAAGCTGAATCTACCAACAAAATATTATGCATTGTCCTCATCAAGGTTGTAGAGTCTTCGGATATCTCAAAGGCACTAAGGATTTAGCCCTCTTCTATGGTGATCAGGGTTCACTTACCATGCATGCTGACACTGATAGTGACTAGGCAGGATGTTCCGACACCAGAGTGTCACATACTGGCAATTGTTTTTTTCTTGGCAAGCTCAGCAAGAAGCAACCAACAGTTGCCACATCTAGCTATGAGGCTGAGTACAGGGCAACTTTCATCGCTACAGTAGAGTGTGTTGGCTTCAACAGTTACTTACAGATCTTGGTATACGTCAGACATCCTCCACTATTGTCTACACTGACAGCCAGAATGCTTTGTAAGCATTCTGATTTGGCAGAGAAACTAAATGCAGCCTTATGGGCATACCGAACCATACTCAAGGTCAAGACAAGAAATACACTTTTTCAATTGGTGTATGGCCTTGAAGCTATAGTTCCACTGGAACTTGTAATACCAAACCTACGTATAGCAGTACAAGAACATATGGGAGATCATGCATCGTTGAAAGAAAGACTCTACCAATTGGAGAAGCATACAGAGACCAGATTATTTGCCTGCCATGCCATGATAACAGAAAACGAAGAAGGAATGCAAGGTTTGACAGAAACCTCAAAGAGAGAGACATCAAAGAAGGTGACCTGGTTTCGCTATACAATACCAAACTCCATAAGGGCAAGCTCAAAGTTCTAGGTCAAGGACCTTATAGAGTTAAAAAAATGAACCCCATCAAAGCTGTGCTGCTAGAAACAATGGATGGAATCCAATTCATAACAACAATAAACGGGAGCGGACTGAGGCACTACTACATCAACATGCAATCCATCCCCGATAATAATGAAGATTTGGGGGCCCCAAGTCTTCCATAGTTAGGACTAGATTGTATCACAAGCACTCACTAGCATATGTACAACTTCACACATATAGGTAGTTTCAATCAATTTCAACCTAGGGCTTAGAGGTGATAACTAAGTCCTAGTTGCCCTATGATCCCCTTAGCAAATTAAGCATAAAGCAAGAATTCCTGCCTCACTAGTATTGCATAGCACACCACATTTCAAGCACCATGAATAAATTGCACAAATAAAATCCCCAAGAGATGCTTGCTTTGATCCACACACACGGCACCACCCTCATCACAAAGAGAGTAAAATGCATTAGCCACTTACAAAAGAAACAGGCACTCTTAGCAAATGGCACTATATTGGTACTGTCAAACTGCAATCTGATTCATGTGTGAAATGCCAGGGTGAAGACATTCTAATAAGATGGGAAAAAGGCCTACAACTCCATCGACAAAGCAACACCATGCCAAACGGCCCAAACCTCAACCTCAATAGCCCTGCTCAAATCACCAACTTGAAGAAGGACAAGATCCAGAATCACCAACCCAGAGGTCAGCACCAAAAAGACCATGGCTAGTGGTTCTAGACAATGATACTAATGAGCAAATAAATGCAACATGCCAAGAAGATATGCCAGAGAAACTAAGGACCCTAGAGTCAGGAGAAAACAAGGTAGAGCAATTGACTATGCAGGATGCAGATGCATAACACCTTGATGACCAAACCAACAAAGAGCTAGCAACACATGAAACAATCCTGAAACAATACAGCTTGTATGGCCATGAGTCTCAACGTTTGCCATGTCACCTGATGCAAATAACTTCTTGCAGTCAAAGGGTCTAGGAAGTCTTTTTGAGAAGCTAAAATACTTCTTACCAACACCTACTATGATAGAATACATTTGTCAATTCATAACATCACATAAAAGCAGATAGTAACATATAAAGAAAAGCCCTTACAAATCTACGTCAGTAGATCCACTATGTAGGAAGCTTTCTCATTTCCAGAGGCACAAGAAGAATATCCAAAGAAACATTTAGATGTAAGATTCTCTGAGATTCATGATTTATTTCCACCTAATACAAAGTCACAGAGTGGGGGAATACGCCATGATATGATTCTGGATCCCATATGCAAAGAGGCAACTAAGTTTTTGGTTGACATATTCAATCATACAGGAGTGAGAAAAAATTATATGTCTATAAAAACCCTTACACTCCTTTATCGAGAAAAGCTACAAGACTGGGCTCAACACATATCCTTGATGCTAACCAATTATGTATCCACTACACATAATGGCAAAGGCTACATTGCCCATCTATTCGCCATAATAATTGAGTTTGCAATAGAGCAAGAGGAAGACTCTACACCTCTCTCAACACAAGATATAGAGGAGTTTGAAACATTGATATTATTGCCAGAATGGGAATTAGAGCCTCCACCTACTCTCAATGAGAATAACATGGATGGGCAACAATTCGATTAGATTCTAGAGAATGACAATGTGGAACTCTACCAAAGAATCATGCAACTTAGTTTAGTATTGCTACAGCAACAGATGGACTCGAGCGTGGAAATCCAAGAGGAGACCATGCCACATAAATGAGCCAAATAGCATGCCTCTTCATAATCACAAGTCACCAACGTTGAAGAATCCATGACTCTAGAGTCACAACCCCTAAATGTCTCTAGTGGCACCATGCAACACAATTGTATGTCCAATACAAGCAAGGCCATAGCACATTCTAGATCATACAGCATCACAATTAACAGTTACAACAATGGTCTCAATTATTTGCTACCATGGTGTCAGATGAGTAGGAAAAAGAAATGGAAAGGTAGATGCTCCCATCACTCCAAACTAAGTTGCAAAGTGTCGAGACTGAAATTCATAAGCTCAAGGAAAGCATGGCAGAACAAATGCAGCAACAACTCCTTGCACAAAATGCTCTAGCAGAAAGTAGAAAGGATACCCAACAAGCCACCGTTTCTCTCCAAGAAAAACACCTACAGTTGTTTGATTCCTTGAACAAAAAGCAAGAGGTCAAGTTATCCCTCTCCCAAATGCAAGTCACTTGTGATGATATCAAGAAGGAAATGGTGCACTTAAATGAAATATTACTACTCAAAGAGAATCAACTCCATGCCACATTAGACACAAACAATGAGTTGCAGAATAGCCTCAAAAAGGTAAACATCAAATTCAAGCACTAGAGAAGGAATGCATGGCGTCAAGGGAGAGACTTGTGAACACCAAAGCAGAACTGGATGCTCAAGAGCAAGAGACACTCCAACTCCATGTGCTTAATGATCTTCCTCCCTAGCAGCAGCAGCGCCAAAATGTTGTCACTGATTTTCCCAAGTGCAGGTTCTGAGGGTGTTGGTCACCTTGATTGGGTCTTTTCTAAAGAGGATTTTGGCTATCCTCATCCTTTAATATTCACCATACCATCTTTCAGACTCAGTATATTACTAGCGGAGCTTTGCCACTACTCCACACACAATGCTCTCATCGTTGTTGTCCTAGACTACACTTCTAGCCCTTGTTGCTACAGGGTTAACAGGGTCCTAAAATACATTGATGAGTTAGTAGAGCAAACACACAAATGATTTTATAGCCGCCGCTTCATATCTTGTACACATAAACTCAAAAGAAACAACACTCTGACAATACCTTGAATAACAATAAATCAAAACACCATGAACCAATAACTACCCACAATATGCAACAACCACTGAAAAAATACAATAGCCATAGACTCACAAGAGATCTCTACAAGATTAGGAGAGAACTTGCTACTGGATAGATCAATTGGATGCTAGGTAGCTCGGATGGGCCCTGGGCTTTGCATCAACTCCCCACTTGCCCTTGTGACTATCTTCATGATCTTTGCTAAGTCCCTAGCATTGATACTCCTCCTTAATCTATCTATACCCCAAAATTGATAGCCAAGACTTACCTAACATGTGGTGAAAGAACACTGCCCATACAAAACTCACATGGAGACGATCTCCCTCTACTATGACCACCTTCACCCTTGGCCGATTTCTTGATTGCTTATGCTTGTGTTGCTACAAGCTCATGATAGCTGCCTTCAAAACAAAGGAGATCCTTGCTGGCTACGATAACGGAATGTAGGAATCACAAATCTAGAGCCTCGAGGTGTTGGCACCAACTTGATTGTGACAGATCCACCCTTGACCATGACCTTGCAAGGAGCTGTATGTGGCTTCCTAATCTCATGACCCCAATACTTTTGCAATGGGGATGACAGGAAGCTTTGCTAGGATTTAGAACTATGGATAGTGGTAGCAACCTCCCCAATCCAACATGCTCAATGTTATCGTGTGCCTTCTGGAAATAAGAGAAACCCTTAGATCCTATGGGTACCTTGAATCACAAAGTGCTCTTTATATGTGGTGTTTCCTTCCAACTAGAACTATCTCACCAACTAGAGTGCAATCAAGCAAATGTATAAAAAGTCACGGCTGGATAGCTCTAAAGTTCCTAGCTATCATATCTTGTCCTTCATCCACCAGACCCCCTGATAGTTTTGAAATTCCATTCTCCCTTGTCGATAAGCAGTCACCATGAAATCCAACAAGAAGATAATTGTTCATATTCTAGGCAACCAAGATCTGTTTGCTTCATACAAACCCAGAATGAGTTGTCTACTCTGGCAAACCAGTTTTAGAATTACGCTGTCATTTTAGCACACCTTGGCCTCATTTTGGAAGTTCTCCATCATTCACGTCATTAGACCAATAGCTCCATGCAAGCCTTTAGCCACCTCCCCCTTTTCAATATTCCATACAATCCTTCTTTTTGTGACGAAAACGTAATCAACCCTTTGTTATATAACATGCAATCTACTTTGTAAAAGCACTTCACTTCCATTCTTTAACCAGGGCTTTATAGAACAACACCAGCCTCCTTTTGATTGTCTCATGACCACATCCTCTTGTGCCATTCCAAATATATAGGTGCCCACCTTTTGCTTCTTTTTCTCTTTAGGTGTCAGTCTACTTGTACTAGGTCTATTTGTTACCTTTATGTCAAAATCAAATAACTTGGCATTGGAAACATAGCTCCTTCTCTATGAAGTGTCTTGTCACAGTTAGGCTGAGTATGACCCCATTCTCCACAATCAAGGCACTGATATGGCTCATATCTCCTTGGGTTTACTCCTCTTAATGGGCATGCACCTAGACCTGAAATTTGCCCCTCGCCTTGTCTCTAAATAACATGCTCTTGATTCTGGTATGGTTATCTAATTCCTTGCCCTTGTCTCCTTCCTGCTCCTGCCAAGAAGTTACGACTAAGATTCTTGGTTATATCCACTACTTCATGCATCTCCTTTTAGAAACCATCATCCTCTACACTTCTTACCACCACTTGTGGGACTGGAGAACTAATAGTAGGCTACTCCTACTCCTTGGGTACCTGCTGCACCCCCATGCCCAACTGCTCCATTCGAGCCATCTTCCATCTTTACCTTTTGCCAACTCAACCACTTCCTTAAAGGTTGGCACGGGCTTCAATGCAAAGTGTGCCCTCTTAGTCTTGTAATAAACCTCTCCTTCTAAAGCATAGAAGGAGGCTGCTCATCTCCTAATGATGTACACCAACAGTCCCATAGTTGATTGAACTACTGCACATAAGAGTCAAGAGACCCCTTTTGTGTGAAATCTTGAATCTTGTGTCACAACAAATTGGGATCCTCCACATTCTTATAGTACTGCAAAACAACAGCTCTTGCTAGCTCAAAAGTCACCTGTATTGGCAGTTCACCGGTGCTTGAGAGAACTTGTAAGTTCAAAACCACTTCCTTGCTGCATCCTGTAGACAATAAGTAAGAATCTGCAACATGAAAGTGGGATCTTGCCGGTTCTTGATCAAACATGTGATCTCGATCTACCCCATAAACTTCTTAGCATCCTCTCTCAAAGTGCCATGAAATAGAGGGAAATCCTAGGCCATGGTGCTCATGAATTGCCACAATTGACACCAACAAAGCTCAATTTTGTAAACTGAAGGTCCAGAGTTTGATCCTATGTGGAGGCGCCAAAGAATTACGAGTTGGTAGAGCGAACACACAAGTGCCTTTGTAGCCACATGTTCATATCACGTTCACATAAACTCATAAGAAACAACACTTAGACAGCACCTTGAATAACCACAAATGAAAAAACTATGAACCATAATTGCCCACAACAAGCAACAAGCACTAAACAAAATACAATAACCATAGACTCACAAGAGAGCCCTTGAGGAGATTAGAAGAGAACTCAGATCATTTGGATGCCAGGAAGCTCGAATGGGCTCTTGGACTTTGCATCAACTCCCCACTTGCAATTGTGACTTTTTCCATGACTTTTGCTAAGTCCTTGCCAAATACCTCCTTAATTTGTCTATATCCCCGAATCGAATACCAGGGCCTTCCCTAACATATGGGAGAAAACATTGCCCAAACAAAACTCGAATGGAGATGCTATCCCTCTACTACAAACTCCTTCACCCTTGGCTGATTTCTTGATTGCTTATGCTTCACTTGACGCACAATCCAACATGCCCATTGTTATCGTGTGCCTCAACTAGCCAATTTGTTGATTGTTTGGAAATAAGAGATGCCTTGCTGTACCAATCACAAATTACTCTCTATAGGTGGTGTTTCTTTGTAGCCAATGAGTGAACTGTTTGCCAACTAGAGTGTAGTCAAGCGAATGTATAAAAAGCCACAGCTAATTAGCCTTTGTCCACTAGACCTTTCACTCCCAGACATGTCTAAAATGTCATTCTCCCTCGTCGAAAGCAGTCGCCATGAAATCCAACAAGAAGATAACTGTTCATCTCCTAGACGACCAAGATCTCTCGTGTTTTGTAAGTCCTCCATCATTCACGTCGTTGGACCATTGATAGCTCCATGCAAACCTTTTACCCTTTGATTGGCTTCTATGCTCACCAATCAAAGCCACTCCTTTCCTATCCACATTTGATTATCTTTAATCATCACCCTTCCTTTTTGCTCAATGAATCATACTCAACCCTCCCCCTTTGATGGCACAAATAACTAAGGGATGGTTTAGATGGGATAGTGGCCATCTATGCGAAAGGGGCATGGAATGATTTGTAGCAAGGTGATACGACACATGACATGTCCAACAATAGAGAAGCTTGGCCCCGCCCAAGCACTTGTCAACCAATCAAAAACATTCATGGACATGAAGTCGTCAGGCATTAAACGTGATTGATGCAAATGAATGAACAATCATCTTTATAATATTGCCCGATCTCAACAAGGCACGATGATGGCCATCCTACCAAAGGGGGCTTGGGTGTTGTCGTGGTCTGAAGGGGGTTCACACCAATCAACCCGTAAGTCGGCAGACAAGGTGGAAGCCAATGAAAATGCACACATTACTAGAAGTATCTTCACATGTGGCTACCTGCCTGCGACAAATTTGTGACTTGGAATCCGAGTCATGCCTGACGCTTCAAGAAAAAGTCGGTCGGCCTTCATGTGGTGCCCAAGAGAGTGGAAAATCCAATCGAGGGTCGTGCTAGGATTCGAGACCTTTACCAACTGGCGTAGCATCACTTGGCATATTTGGAGTATGGTATTTATTATCTAGCCATGACCGTCCACCCTAGCTTTGGCGGACGTGGCCTTTGACAGTCCACCAAGCCATATAAGCACTTCCCATGAGTGGCCCTTTAACAAAACCAGCTTGTGGATTGCGAGCTAGATAGGCTTCATTGCTTCCATTGCATTTGATATAGCACGGGACTAGTCTACAACTCGGTGAATTCTGTGCGGGCGCCACTCGAGCGTGGCTCTGCTATCCAATGTGCAGCCTCTCCCACGGAACAAGGTTTGGGTTACACCCCTAACTCAACCTTGAAATTGAGCACAGGTCAGATGGGATGCAGCTCCAGCGTGGCACCTATATAAGAGAAGAAAGAGTCCTTGGCGTTCACTCCAGCGAGAGCTTCAACATTATCGCGGCTACCACCTACAGCTTGCAACGCCACCACTCCATCCCCCATGGCTAAAGCCGCCATCGATTTGCCCCCTAAAGGTGGCTTCAGCTTCGATCTATGTCACCGCAATGCCTTGCTTGAGAATAAGGGCGTTCATCCCCCCAAGTTCCTGAAAACCGGCACTACTATCGTCGGTCTCGTCTACACGGTATTCAATTTTGCAATTTACCTCGACTTTGAGATTTGTGTCGAACGGAACATGGCTAGATATTGATATGCAAGATCACAGCGAGGTATTATCAGACAGTCCCAGAAAGATGGTTGGAATTTATACAATGTTGTGGCTTTGATATTGAATATAAAATGTGTAAACAGATATTGTAGCTGATTTAGTCAGGAACATTCTGAAACGTCTGTTTGTTTCCAAGAATTTCCGCTGTGTTGTCAACGTAGAATGTATCATGTTCCTCACACATCATTCAAGAAGTTGATTTGAGGAACGCAGAGTTTACATTTGGCTGGGCATATTGGGCTTAACAACACTTATGAAAAGGTGAAGAATTAGGCAAGGGTTATGGAATTATGTTTTGCAACATGTCAACGAATATGTACCCTGTCAAACGCGTTGCCTCCTACAAAGAAAAGATTGGATGATATCTTTGTGGACTAAAATAGCTCATTTGATCGCCACAAAGACCACTTATACGGCTTCCCCAGTTTCATCACAATTCATTGAATATATTTTCAATTTCATCAGGAAGTCGTTAGTAATAGGGATGCTAGTTCACGAGCAGTTTTTGGAAGAAACTTTTCTCTCAGATGGTTGTGCCTTGCTGAGTTTTGCTACACTTCCAGAAAGCATGCCTCTATTGGCATATCACCTTTTGAGGTATTGTATGGGTGTAAGGTTAAGCTGCCTTCACAATTTGGGATCAGCATATTGTCAACCAATGTGTTAGGGATTAACTGGAACTACGGCGGGCTAAAGGTTAAATGGTCCAAGGAATGAAGGAACATGCAGATGGAATGAGAAGGACAGTGGTATTTTAGGAATGGTTGGAGAATTTGCCTATTAGCTGTACTTACCTGCTCCAACAAAACTCCTCCCCTCTCCTTCAACCTTACAACCCACCTCTCCCTCTCCTCCTCCCTCCTCCTTCTTCCTCCTCCTCCTCCCTCCTCCTCCTCCTCCCTTTCATAACTTGTTCATATACGGATTGCAGGTGAAGGTATTTCATTTGTCATGGATCTGTGGAGCGCAGACCACACCTTCCTTCTTCGACTAAGAGTGTTTTTTAGTTTCGACCTCAGCATTTCCTTTGTTCGTTGTCCTTTGCTGTTAATTCCAGCAGTTCCTGATTATTGGGCAAAGGGCCCTGTAGTGTAGAGTTATGGGAAACGGGGAAATGGAAACGGGAAACGGAAACGTTTCGGGATTTTTGAGAGGGGGTGAAACGGGAAAACGCCACGTCATCCAGGGGGTTTACAAAAGGGGGTTTAGAGTAATGCATACACACATTTAGAGTGCTCTACCTTCAAAAAAAGTGCACAATAAGCTATAGCTCTACCTAGTACCATTAATATTGATTGTAACTTTGAACTTTGAAGATTCAAGCTTCATTGTTCAACCAATCACACAATGCAAATTTCAATTACGCAAGGTGGGGTAATTTATAAATCCTATAACAAGTTACAAAATGGAAAAATGATTCATGATTCATGATATTTAAGAAACCAATCATGATTCATAATGGTAATTCAGCTTTCAAAGCCCAAATGTCATAGTAACAAAAAGAAAGCTGAAATCCAAAAAAGGCTACATCGAGGATGATATCATATATGATCAAATAATAAGCTCATCCTCATCCTGAGACTCAACCTCTGCCTCCTCCTCCTCCTCATCATCATTCGTAGGGCTGGGACTTTGGACTCGGGAGAGAACCAGGCGGGCCAAGAAATCGTGGGGGAGAGCAGCATGCAAAAGAGCAGAAGGCCAAGAAATCGTGGGGGAGAGCAGCATGCAGAAGAGCAGAAAAACGCGATGAGGCGCGCGGCGTTTTTTATGTTTTGCCCTGTTTTTAGGTCATGCCCGAAATGGCACCAGAAACGGCACGTTGTGGGTCTGAAACGGCATTTCGGATCGCCGTTTCAGTCTGCGTTTCGCGTTTCGGGGCCATTTCACGTTTCGGGGGGTTTGGCACGGGGGAAACACCGTTTCAGGCCTTTGTTGCGCCGTTTTGGCGTTTCAGCGTAACTATGCTGTAGTGTAGGCTAAATTAGGGACTATGCTGTTCTAGTTGAGTCCTGTCTCAGTTAGAGCTGCCCTAGACTCAGTTCTGTTTCTTCTAATTGAATAATTGTGGAAGATCCATAATATTTGTGGCCAGCTTAGCAAGTGAATTGTTACTGGGTCTGAAACTTTGTGTTGCTATGGCACAGAAACATCCATCAAGTGCAGGAAATGTGATGAAATTCTTGCAGATTATTGTAATTCCAACAAGTTCTCATTATTTGTCTATGACTTGGGCACGTCTTTTGCCTTAGATTCTTACCTTCTTAGGATCAAGTCTATGTTGCTGTGTACCTGATTGTATACTACGATTTTCATAGTCTTCAGAATCTGATCTTGGATTTTCTTTCCAAATAAACTAATGCAGGGTCTTTTTTGTTGCATGCAAAGGATGGTGTTATTTTGGGAGCAGATACTCGAGCAACAGAAGGCAGCATTGTTGCTGATAAGAATTGTGAGAAAATACATAAATTAGCACCAAACATTTTTTGCTGTGGAGCAGGGACAGCAGCCGATACAGAGAATGTTACAGGTATACTGAAGGCATTTTTTGGGTGTCTCTCCTTGTTCAGTTGGGTCTGATGGTTTAGTTCTATTATGAGGGTTCAATCTTTTTGCCTTGTTGGGCAGATATGGTGAACTCTCAACTAGCGCTACATCGATATGCAACTGGACGGGACTCACGAGTTGTGACAGCCCTTAGTCTATTGAAATCTCACCTTTTCGGGTATTATAGAAGTTATTATTTGGAATTTGGAATTTTGTTTCCTATCGCTATAAGATTTATCAAGGTGTTTTTGATGAATGAGGTTGGAAAGGTAAAATTTCCCTAATGTACCTTAACTTAGCTCTTGAGAGTGGGACTGAGATGATTTCTCATTGGCATTCAGCTATCAAGGTCATGTCAGTGCTGCATTGGTTCTTGGTGGGTATGACATAACAGGGCCTCATTTGCATGCTGTAAGTTCAATGGACTTTCTGCACATGCTATTATGTTCTGCTTGGCCTTCTGTTTCTGCATTATGGGCTTATCCGTCTCCTATGGATCTTGATGGAAGGTATGCAGCCTGCTGCTAAAGCAGTTTGAAGACATTTGGGCCTTGTTGTATGTCTTTTGCTGCAGGTCTACCCTCATGGATCCACAGACACTTTACCTTTTGCAACTATGGGTTCTGGCTCTTTAGCGGCCATGGCGGTATTTGAATCAAGATACAAAGAGGACTTGACAGTAAGTCTACAATAGTTGATGGTGTTTGTAGGCTTGGATGAGTTTTACACTTGCCAGTAGGAGTTCCTAAAGAAATCTTGACAGGGTCAGGCTATGAGTAAATCATGCAAATATAGAGAATAGATGTTTGTGCACGTTTTACATTAAGCCCTTTTAGAAGCCCCATTGTTAGTCATGCGCGCATCTGTTCCTGTTTCTTCAGAACTTTCTTTTACCCTTTAGAGACCACCAGCATGGACTTGTTTCACTCCAACATAACTAGAATGTAAGTTAGGGGTGCGGGCAGAGATCTGAATCCTGGCTCCCTTCACCCAAAAAGGAAGCACACACGTCCCCTTTTCCTTGTTTTCTATGCGCATTTCAGCAAGTTGTTTGGTGTCCTATTCCACTGACGTCAGCTGCCTTAGGCTGACGTCATCCTTCCCATGCTCTGACGTGCTGATTGTGCTGGGGGCTGAACTCCTGCTGTGGGCTGCAGGGCTGTAGCACTCCATGTAAGGAAGTCATGCCATGGGCTGCAGATGCCCTTGGCATCCCTTGAAGACCCCTGTCCGAGAATTGCCATGATTTGGTTCAGTAGTCAGTTAAGTAATGAGCCCTATATTCATTGTCTCTTCATTATTTTTGTACATACAATAGTTTTTAGCAGGTTTTCATGAGGGCATGTCCCTATGCCCTATGTGGATAGTGCAATTTACACTATCTTTAACACCCCCTCTTAAATTGCATTGGGTAAGTAGAGGGTGCATATACAAGACTTGTTTGTGGATTTTGTTTGATGCATATGATAGCATCCAAAACTGAAAAGAAAACTGAAAAGAAATCAGAGTAGTATGTGCATATGTGAGCACAGTGACTACGTAGTAGAAGTATGTACAATGAGTACAACTTATGATCCTGTACATATCGTGGATTTCCCCCTCTTAAGTTGTGGGTCATCCTTCGCCTTTGGGAACGAAACCCAGAAAATAGGCCGAAGGGAAGAGGAAGGAAATATGCAGAAAGTCAAGTCCTCCTGGATCAAAGACTGTTCGATATAGATGACTGCGTGAAGGTCTGCATGTATGGCTGCGTGTTGAACATGTCAAAGCTGAACATGTCATGAGTCGTCGTGGACTGTGCAGCTGCTCTAAAGAAGAGGCATTCGGATGTGAAGCTAGTCGATGTAGCTGTGGAGAAACAATCTGGTAGGTTGTGACATATGAGGGTTGTGATATACTGATAGCAATGTGTGAGGTATGCTGCAGTAGAACTATAATCTCTGTCAAATGATGCGGAGTTGAAGAAGACCGCATAGTCGATGTGAACAGAGTGATCCAGGGGCTGAAAACCTGGGGCCGAAGGTGCATGTGTGATACGTTGCTCTGTTGAAGAAGAGGCCCGTAAAACTGACAAGGTATGGCAACCTGTCAAACTTGTATGCTCAACTGTCATGAGCCGAAGGTCATCTGATGTCAGCATGGGATGTAGCATCTGTCATAGGCTTGTCGAGAAGGAGCTGACAGTATAAAGGCCTAGAAGCTTGTAATATCACTAAAAATGTATATGATGTCCCTGAGGCATATGAGGTGCCGAATGCTGATGTAGGGACTGATCTGTAGTCGTGGATCCAACCACTGATGTGCATCAAGTATGGATTGTATACGATAACCATAAGTGCATATGATGTCCTTGAGACATACGAGGTGCCGAATGTTGATGTAGGGACTGATCTGTCGTCGTGGATCCAACCACTGATGTGCATCAAGTATGGATTGTATATGATAGCCATAAGTGCATGATGAAACACTGAGGTTCCCTAGGTTGCGCTATGCTTGTTGTATCTGTTGCTTGTCGGTTGGAGAAAGCAGCACCTTAATGGCTGTGGGATTCGAGGGTGCTGCCATAGAGCCCCTTTGGCCAGACCAAAGGTCACCAGCAAGATTTTCCTCCTTCGAACAAGCACAGATGCTCCCGCTGCAAAGGAAGAAGGAGGAGAACCGGAAGGAAGGAGGCGAGGAGGGGGGTGGGATGAGTCGGAGAGGAGGAGGAGATGAGGCCAGGGGGGGCGGAGAAGACGGGGAGGAGGAGGTGGAGAGAAGGGGAAGAGACGGGGGGAGGCGAGGGCGAAGATAGCAGCGGGGGCAGCGGAGTGGGCAGAGGGGGGGGCGGGAGGAGTAGCGATGGCCTAGGGGGCAGCAGAGGCGGAGATGGGGGCAGCGAAGGCGGCGGAGGAGGCGCAGATGGCGGATGGGGCAGCATAGGCGGAGGCGGGGGCAACGAAGGTGGCAGAGGAGGAGGCTCGGACGGAGGGGAGCAAAGGCGGAGCGAAGATGGGGGAGGAGAGGCGGAGGAGAGGGTGGGAGGAGATGGTAGGAGGGAGGCAGGGGGGGCTGCAAGGAGGAAGAAAAGGCTGAGGGGGGCAGCGGGCTCACACAATGATTATTGCCTAAGTGGCCAAATATCTAAAAGAGCTATAAGCTATTAGTTCTCAGGTTGGGTTGCTAGGGCAATGGACTAGTTAGGGTTCCTGCTATTTTTAGCAGCACTGGGCTCGAGCCTATATAGAGGAGCCCAGGGGTTCAGTTTCAGTCATGCAAGTCAGAGAAGGTCTAGCTCTCCCTTGCTGGTCTGGATCCTGGACAGTGTTGTGGATGCGTGCCTGCTTTCTACCCAGCGCTGAGGCCCTATGGGCACCTCCTGGTGGTATGGGATGCCAAGATGCTTGTGGACTGGTTGTTTTTTTTTTTTTTTGGCTTGCAGCCCAGCCTGTGGCTCGGGGGATGCTCGGATTCTACGGGTTTTGGACCCGTGACCATCACAGTTGGGCAGTGAGCTTGCCTGCATGCGCCTCTCTTTGTGGTTCTATGATCGGTTGTTTGTGCTTGTGTACAGATCTGGACTCCTAGGAGTGATCGTGGTCGTGTCAGCTATATACATGTATAGATACGGACTGATGGCAGTTTTTGTCTTTGTTTCTTATGTATCATGGGAGAAGCACGTAGGCGGCTCTTCCTTATGGGTTTCAACATGATGTAGCCTTTTTTTGTCTTACAGAATCGAACACTTTGGATTCTCTCTTTTTTCTATTCTCTGCCGAACCTCTAAGAGTAAGTAATGTGTTCTGAACTTAAGCGATACAAAAACTCACTTCGGTGGTTTGAAATCCCTCAACACCCAGATGGTACTTATTTTTGAGTACTTATGAGAACATAAGCATAGCTTTACTTTTTAAAGTTATTTGTCTCTTTTAGTTTTGGCTTTTTTTCATGCCTCGTCTAAAGTCCTTTCCGTGTTTCACTTTTTCTCTCTCCTCCACTTTTCTCTCTCATATTACTGTTTTCGTTTGCTTTTCAAGGAAAATAATAATTTCTAAGATTGGATCAAACAAGTACTGCTCTGCATAAATGTTAAGAGAAAGTTTGTCAGTCCAGAATGTTGGTTTATTTGAAGTTTGTTTAAGGGAGTCCTTTTTTCTTTATGATACAGAGAGAAGAAGGAATGGATCTGGTTGCAGCAGCCATCTGTTCTGGCATTTTCAATGATTTAGGCAGTGGAAGCAATGTGGATTTATGCATTATCACAAAAGTGAGTCTCAATGATTTTTGCTATTTGCTTTGTTTTGGAAAAAAAATATTGTTGTGGAGCGTGTGTTTGTACTATAGAGGACAAATCGGTTTTAATTCACCAAGCATTGGATGAATTTCAGTCAGCTAACAGCATCAATTTGCTTCTTTCGTCCCCTGATGGCAGGGAGGGCTGGAATTTCTGAGAAACTACAAGCAGCCCAATCCTCGCAGCTATGTCAGTAAGAAAGGTTACAAGTTTGCTAAGGGACACACAGGTGCATGCTGCCTCCTTGTTGAGCAGAGTTTGATAAGGAAGGACATAGGTCAAAGTTAAAAGGGAAACTCATCTGTTTGTATGTGATCAACTTAAATTTTCTGTGACCACGTTGCAAGATCTGCCAGATTATTTGCGACATATGGGGAGCACTGAAATAATAATTGGTTTTCAGTTTACTATTTCAGAAAATTAATTGACATAGGTTAGGTTGAAAACATAATCACATGTTAGTCATTGATGTATAACATCACAAGTTTAATGTGCTTAGGCCGAGGTACTGAATTGGCCTGGTTTTGTGTCCTTGCAGCTGTGCTTTCAACTAAGGTGATCCCACTACGAGAACAAGTAACAGTTTTGGAAGGGGAGGCAATGGAAGAGTAGAAACGAGGCTTGCAGTGATTTCAAGTGAGCCTATCTAAACTGTGAGAAGACTTCGGTTTCCTGGCTTGAGTGGCTGGAGGTACATAAATTATGAAACCATGTGATGCAGTCAATTGATTTTAAAGTTAGAGATCAGGATTTTGATCGTTACCATGGGTCAGCTGTGCTTGGTGATTTGGGCAAGCTATGGTGAAGGCATGCCATGTGCCTTCATTTTGAAGACTGTAGATGTGTCTCTGGCTTGACGCCAATTGAACTCTCCCACCCTTGTTAGAAATCATGTTGGGTTTAACAGGGGGCTTGTATGGCATGAAGATACCTTGACAGAACAATGGGGACATATTATAAGCCTTCAGATTCCAAGGTAAAGAATGCCTCTTTATTGTCACTCTGTCCTTCATGAGCTGGCTGGGCAGTGTTCAGTCCAATTTCCCTTTATGCCTCCCGCGTTGATTATTTTCCTTTACCCACGTTTGTTGGTATCTGGTTTCTTTTAAACAGGCTAGGTGCTTAATCCCCTATTTAGACTTGCTTTCATTCCCTTTTTTTGTTGCTTGAGGGCCTGCTAAACTTTTCTTCACCTTCTTTTGGGGCTAGTCCTGGCCCTCTCCACTCCCAGCTCTTATAGGATGGGAGTGCCCCATGGAGAAATCTCAATATAGAAGTTAAAATTCAAAAACTTTAATTCAAGGGGAAACACTTTTAATGGTTAATTGTTTTAATCTATGGCTAACTTACCAACACTTTCTAAATGACCCAAGATCAAACCTAAGTTCAAACATGCCTTTGTTGGCATTGCGGAGCCTTGAGTGTATGACCAAAACAACATGTTGGAAATGAAATTGGATAGTACCTCTCGGTCTTTATGGGTAAAGAGATCTCGATCTTTAGTTCAATCATGCGAGGAATGGAACTCTTCTATAGTATTACTTTCAGCAAGTATCTTCGTCGAATTTGTTTTTCTTTAACTAATAACAACTCTCTCTCTCTCTCTCTCTCTCTCTCTCTCTCTCTCTCTCTCTCTCTCTCTCCCCCGCGTCCCCCCTCTGAATCCCGTCCTTTATAGCTCTCAAAAAAATATTTTTTGGAAGCTTGGATTGTTTTGCCTTGCAAATATTTGTATTCAATACTTCTTAGATCAATAAAAACATTGATCTTCAAGGAGCAAAATGTAGCGCTTAAGATTTTCAAAATTTGTTTATATTTCATTTTTGTATATGTGAGTGTAAAAACCCAAGCACCTTTTCAAAATGTAATATTTGCACATCCATCAAATTGGAATAAGAATGCACGAAAAGTCGAGAGGAGCGTGCAAAATATCTGATGGAAAGCAGTGCATGCTACAAATGAGTTGTCGAAATGTTTACTATGGTTGGATATTATGTTTAGAGCTAAATCCAAAACAATATTTGTGCATCATTCATGATAAGATGGTTCAACAGAAGACATGCATTCCACTGCTGCAACCTATCCCAAAATCATTGGGTCCTGTAATGCAATTATGAGTGTCATTGACGGGAGCTATAATGCATGGTCATGGGCAGAATGCCTATGGCCACTTTGCTATTGAACTTTGGCTAGGAGACCCCAATTTCATAGTGGGATCCGTGGCAATGTGTATGGAATTTGGAGAGAAATGACAAACATGTTTTTGGAGACTTATAACAAAAAGGATCCACGGTGATGGGAGCATGTTGACACGATTATTTGGAGTTGGACAGCCAGCACAAAAAGAGGCAAAATTGCACCCTATAAGAATAGCTGCTAGGGTATGGGAGAAAGCACAAGAAAATCTCTTCTTGCAAGGGAATGTTGATGGTGACATTACAATGTAATATGATCCATTTTGGCCTCCCTTTATTGGTGTTTGGAAGATTCATTTATAGGCTATTTGGAAGATTTGTTTTTGTGCAAAACTTAACTTGTGGGATTTTATTCATTGATTTCCGGTTGCCTTGCATACAACCACAAAGTAACTTTATTTATATATTTTTGACGATTTAGAAAACAACAAATTGACTTTGTTTATATGTTCCTGATGGTTTAGAAAACAAATTAACTTTGTTTATATGTTCCTGACAATTTAGACTGAGGAAAATTTTTTTTGAACACATCATAAATTCATTTCCTTGCAATGTTACTGATTAATTATTCATCATGTTTTTTTCTTGATATTGGGCTTTTAATAATTGGGAATGACTACCAACCAGCCCTTTAAAAAAATTGGTTGGTTCGAAAAAAGAAAAATTGCAACCAGATTCAATCTTTAATATGAAATTTAATATTATATAGTAATATTAATTAATTCTAATCATGATATAATAATTAATTAATCCCAATTATGATGTGATAATTAATCAATTAATCAACATATTATTGAGTAGTTATTATAATAGAGATTTAATTAAATAACTGAGAAAAATGTTGTCCTTTTTTAAGGAGATAGAAACGAGATATAGGACTTTTTTTGGTGGTGTGGGTTCGAGTGAGAGCTGGGGATTTGTAGAGGGTGGACTTAAGTTTAAGCATGGGTATCACGAAAGGCGGTCTGGTGCTCTATGTTAGAGGCTTACCTGTGTACCAATGAGATTGTCTACCCATGAGAACACATGCAAGGATGGGGCGGAAGGGTGGATGAGAGGGGAAACAAGTGCAAAGAAGAGAGTGCGAGATAGGGTGGCAAAAGAGCAAAATAAGAAGAGAGAGAGGGTAGAGAGAGATGATCAAATTCATCCCAAAATTGCTAAAACGGTGTTCAAGACAAAAAATTTCCACGTAAGAAGGAGTGCAATTGAAGAAACAATGGTTTGAGTACTGCCAAATGTCACTTTTAAAAACATAAAGACTATTATAGAATGCTTGATAATAATTATTTTATAGCACACTTCTAGATGTGCTTGGTTTAAGAAAGCATAGTCTTTAGGGATAATTTCACCTATCAAAGGGGAACCCCAATGGTTAGGCCTTTTAAGCAACATTTAATGAAGTAGGAAGTATAAGTAAAGAAACCACGGTTTGAGTACCACAAAATGTTACTTTTAAGAACATAACAGCTATTATAGGATGCTTGACAATAATTATTTCATGGTACACCTCTATATGTGCTTGGTTTAAGAAAGCATAGCCTTTATGTGCATATGAGTTCAAATGTACGTTATCATCTATTCATAAAGGAGTGAAGGAGGTGTAAAGAAAATGAATAATTGTCTAAGAATTGTGAAACTTTAGTTGTAAGATTACCTTCAAGGAATCTTTCTCACTATTACATGGGCTTCTCTGGCCATGTTAGACAAGGAATTTGACATCGATTAAAAGCTTCTTTAAGTGCAATCAAATTCCATTATTAGAGATTGTTTGTAGGGTCCCCATTGTGCTTTTCGAGGAGATGGAGGTTAGGTGGCTGAGGATTTCTAGCAAAGCTGTCAAGTTGTGGCAAGAGGATAGTTGGAGCAACTGTGAGAAAGTCAAGTTGTCGAGGGTTTCGGGCAAGGCTGTCAAGGAGTGGCAAAGAGGATAGTTTGAGGGAGAGTAAGGGGATCAAGTTGGCGAGGGTTTGGTGCAAGGCTATCAAGCTATGGCAAGAGGATAGGTTGAGAGACTAGAAGGAGACCACACTTTTGACAAGGTCTGGATCTAGAGCAGCACACAACAACTGCACGGAAAGGACAATCGGGTCCTAGAGGATGTCAAAGGTTGATTATTTGCGTGAGAGACATGATAGGAAGGAAGACAAGTGAATGACATAGTGGTAGGGGAGCAAGGAACCGAACCTTGCTAGAAAATTTGATGAGAGATTTGTACATGGTGTGTAGGATGTGCGGGATCAGATCTTCTTGGGGAGGGCGACTAACATCCGAAGGGGTGGAGGGAGCTTGGAGCTGAAGTTGATGGTGGTGAGATGATGATGCAGAAGGAAGATTAGCCATGTTGTGTTATGGATGATTGATTGTAAATGAGCTTGACCATATATATATATATATATATATATATATATAGAGAGAGAGAGAGAGAGAGAATGGGAGAAAAAGATGGGGGTACAAATAGAAAGACATACACTTTATAGGGATACAAATAGCAAGTGAAACTTTAGCCCAATCATAAAAATGCAAATGAAAATAAAACAACTAGGAATTCTCACATTCACTAAACATGAGAACATAGCTTCCTCTCATCTCCTCCAAAAGCACAATGGGGCCCTATAAACAATCTCTAATAGTTGAATTCGATTGCACTCCTTTTAAAAAGCAATACTCCACAAACCTTCCCATAAATTTTTCGTGTTAATTTGTTTCTTGCGAATGAGCACATAGCTTTCTCTCATCTTCTCCAATAGCACAATGGGGGCACTATAAACAATCTCTAATAATTGAATTCGATTACACTCCTTTTGAAAGCAATACTGCACAATCCTTCCGATAACTTTGCCATGTTAATTTGTTTCTTGTGAATGAGCACATAGCTTTCTCTCTATCTCTAGACTCGAGCCCGTGTGCTCCACCTCGAGCGTCTGTATACTTTCTGTCTAGTGCGTTCTTCTCCAGCCATAGCTTGATAGCTTTGTCGAAAACCCTCAGTAACTTGACCTCCTTCTACTGATTTGACATATCTTATTGCAAGAGTTTGATTGCCTTGCCTAAAACCCTCAATTTCTTGAGGTCCATACACTCGCTCAATCTATCCTCTTGGTGATAGCTTGACATCCTTGCCCAAAACCCTCGGTAATTGGACCTCCTTGTAGTCACTCTACCTATTCTTGACTTCCTTATTATAACTCAATATAGCCTCTTGTCACAGCTTGACAACCTTGCCCAAATCCCTAGGCAACTTGACCTCGTTACAATCACTTAGCCTATCCTCTTGCCAAATCTTGATAGCCTTGTCCGAAACGAATGCTAATAACAATTCCAGACCTCATGTTAGCACTAGAAACAGATTTTGAATTCCTATTAGAAAATTTGGTGTGAATAGAGCCCATCATGGGTATTGCTTGAGGCATTGATGCCTATTGAGAGTGGGTTATGCATCGAATGCAAGTGGGACTGAATTTCCTCTGTGTATCTCTTTGGCAAGGTTTTCCAACAATAAAGAAATACGAAAGGGATGCCAAGGTTTGGGGCAAGTCTGCCATCGTAGTCTTGGGTAGGAGCATTCTAGCTCCCAATCTGTGTTTGAGTTATTTGCTGAATATTTTAATGTGTGAGCATTGGTTGGTTAGTTGCCTAATACCACCCTCATTGACTTCCCTATCGTCTCACTACATATAATCTCTTGTCACAAGTTGACACCTTTACCTGAAATCTTTAACAACTTGACCTAATTAGAAAAGCTTGACCTATCTGATTGTCATAGCTCAATAGCCTTACCTGAAACACTCAGCAACTTGACCTCCTTAAAGCTCCTCAACCTGTCCTTTTGCTAGAGCTTGATAGCCTTGCCCAAAACCCTCAGAAGCTTGACCTCCTTACAGTTCTTCTACCTATCCTCTTGCTATAGCTTAACCTTGGCAATATGACCTCCTTAGAGTCGCTCAACCTATCCTGTTGTCACAACTTGATAGCCTTGCTCAAAACCCTTGGCAACTTGATCTCCTTATAGAGGCTCAACATATCCCCTTGTCAAAGCTTGACTATATTGCCCGAAGGCATCACCAACTTGACCTCCTTAAAATTCTCAACGTATCATCTTGCCACAACTTGTTGACACCCTTGCTAGAAACCCTCGGCAACTCGACCTCCTTATGTTGCCTCTTTCTATCCTCTTGCCACAACTTGATAGCCTTGCCTAAAGCCTTCTACAATTTCACCTCCTCATGCATACTTGATATATCCTCTTGCCACAACTTGATAGCCTTGCAGTCCAAAACTCTTGGCAACTTGACCTCCCTAGAATGGCTCTACCTATCCTCTTGCCGTAGCTTGACATCCTTGCATGAAACCCTTGGCAACTTAGCCTCCTTATAATCCCTCAATCTATCTTCTTGTGAGAGCTTGACATCCTTGCCCAAAATCCTAGGCAACTTGGTCTTATTAAACTCACTCAATCTATCCTCTTGCCAAAGCTTGACAGCGTTACTTAAAACCCTTGGGAACTTGACTTCCTTAAACTCACTCAATCTATCCTCTTGTAAAATCTTGATAGCCTTGCTCGAAACCCTCGGTAGCTTGACCTCCTTACAGTGGCTCGACTATCCTCTTGCCCCACAGCTTGACAGCCTTGCCCGAAACCCTCAGTAACTTGACCTCCTTACAATATCTCAATATGGCCTCTTGCTGCAACTCAATAACCTTGCCCAAAATCCTCATCAACTTGTTGTCCTTACAATTGCTCCACCAATCACAGTCTGAAACCCAATCACCCTCATGAGATAACAATCTTTAATCTTGAATCCATATGCTACATCAGCAATTGCGAAGATGTGAGCTTGGTACACTTGCCTGTCAATGAGCTTGGTACAATTGTGTTGTATAAATTTCATACACTAAGGGAGGATTTCATGTATACAATAGGATCATCTTTTGTGTAGATCTAGGTGCATGGCAAAAACAAAATAAAAGGAGCGGCAACCAATTTCCAAATTAAGTAGCTGAAGAGACACAATAAACAATGTGGGGGGCATATACCCATAATGGTAAGTTTACTAAGAGGTGGAGGAAAGCCATGCACGAAGCCTCCTATGAAGAGGTGTGGAATCAAAGGAGCCCAAGAAGTTTTTGAGTTATGGCTAATGAAGAGAGATGTATATAGGGTCATTGAAGGGAGAAGGAGTATCTACACAAAAGTTTATCCTATTGCATACATGAAATCCTCCCTTAGCATATGAAATTTATCAACAAAGTGGTACCAAGATCATTGCCAAGTTTATGTACTACTTAGAGAAACCACGATAATAAAAGTTAACAAATTAAAAGCAAGAGGAGACCATAGGCACTAAGTTAGAGTTCCCACAGGAGCAAGGAGGCGAGCTAGTAGAGGAGTGAGTAGTAGAGAGAAAGTGATATATAAACAATTAGCTTCATAACAAGAGCTAGCTGCCAATAGAGATTGGACATCAAGCCTAGAGCAGTCATCCCAAATAATGCTTACACCCCCCCTTCTGCCCCGTCTTACCATGGCTATTGGCTGCTAGGGCTTCTTCCTCGAGTCTTATCACAATCGCCACCAAACAAAAGAGCTTTACAAGAAGCATTGCCCCTCCTTGCTAATGCATCACTTTTCACTCACTTGTGCGATTTTGCTGGATCACGCTTTCGCCCATTATCCAATATTCCCCATTGGTGCCTCCCCACAAAGTCTAGGCCGTGTTTGGAAGGTTCCCCCTGAACTCTTCAACACTTGCTGAGCCTACACTTGTTGGTTTGCTTTCCCAAATCGCAAAAACTTACACGCAAATTTCCAAGCCCCCTTTAGTATAGTCACACACCATCATAAATAAAAAAGGATGGGATCTTATTCTATGACTCAATGTTCATTGTGCCAGATGAAGAAGGCCAGTACAGTAGATTAGAATCTCTTCCCTTGCCTTCTTTTGACAGTCCAAAATGGACGTTTCCAAGCATGGAGCTAAGTGAATCGTATAGAAATAGAATGTTTAATGAAAAATTTTGCAAAGCATGGACTTTCTTTACTAGACGCCAGCTACTTTAGAATCCATTTAATAGATATTGATGTTGATGTCTCAAGAGAAAAAGAATGTTATGTCCTAGTTGGAATGTAATATGAACTTGGAAGGTCTCACTAGGCATGTCTTGCGGTGATGTGTTTACTGACGCTTTGAGTCTTCAACGAGGGACATTATAAGTCATATGCCTAAGAGCAAGAAATGACTAATGGATTTAATGTGAATTCCTAGAGGGCATGAAAAGTTAAGTTCTTATATGTATGACAAGTGGAAAGAGAACCATTTTTTGGGAAAGAGAACCATTTTTTGGGAATTTTGCAGTAACTTGGCTCTATCTATGAATACAATTATTATGCATGTTTATGCGATGTTAATTTTGTAGTGAAGGTGTGATCAACATTGCACAAGCTCGAAGTAAAAAAGTCTCAAATACTTGTGAATTTTGTATATAACAATACTTGCCCATGACCTCTGGTTCATCTAGAGATAGCAAGAATGATAAAGTCAATGGAGTATATAGAGTATGTTTCTAGCCTTGTATTTTTTATTGTTGCCGTCAAAAAAGACAAAATTTATATTTATTGAAAGCAAAAAGAGAAAATACAATAGAAAGCTGCCTTTTGAAAAGGAACGCTATCAACGAGATATAATCTTTGAGACACAGTAAACAGACTGATGTCTTTTAGATACTTAAGAACTCTTCCAATGCCTAGAACTATCTCCTCATATTGAAGAGTAGCACAAGAACATCCGTTGAAGACATTGCCTTCATGTGCTTCCATACATGACTTTAAAAAACTGCCCTTATCGATTGCCAAACATTGTAATAGGCATCATTTAGTCTCCCTTTGTCTCCTAGAATAGCGACCAGGCTAGAATAACCAAAGAGAATTCTTCAAGCAATTTGCGGACTTTCCACCACACGTTTTTAGAGAGCGTACATTCCCAAATAAATGCAGATGTATTTCCTTCTAGCCTTGTTCAAATTGATTTGACGAATTGAAACAGATCTGATCAAAATACAAATATCAACTCCCGTCAGGGTTCCTAGATGTCTGAAAACCAGTCCATGTTCAATCCTCAGGAAGACAAACTTTGATCTACCTAACTTTTGTTTGAATTTCAAGAAGAACCACCGCAGTGGGCTCCTAAATGCCTGAAGAATAGTCCAAGTGAAGCCATACTTGTTAGCCCATCCGGATTGCGGGCTCTAGACAATCAAATTGCAGTTGGAATACATGCTGAACCAAAGGCTGTATAGAAAGCCTTTATAATCATTATCACAAGGGAATCCAATCAAGGCTGTTGACAATGTGTTGGTATCATTTGCGAAAAGTTGCAGATTAAGAAACTCTCCATTCGTTTGCTGAAATGTTGAAGTGCACCGATTAGGACTCAATGACAAGTGCAACTGGAATCGATCTTTTTGCATTTTATGTCCTACAACCATTGCTTTTGCAAACAAACCCCTCCATGCATCACAAAAATCCTAAATGTTGCAACAGCTTTAAGATGCAGCCCTACACGATCCTGTCATAAGATCGATAGTGATCTGGATTTTGCAAACGATATTTGTTAAGCGACGTTAACTCCTATGGTATAATACACTTCGTTACAATATGTTTTTAGCTTATAATTCCATACTTTGGTTTTCATGAGCAATGTCAAAAGCCTTATTCAATGGGAAGAAACAACATTGAGGGTTCCATAGGGTATGGTTTAAAGAGTAAAGTATTTTTCTGTAGCATGAAGTTTGGAGATAAGTACGAATTGAATACATGACTAAAGAAAGAAGGAACGTTCAAGATGCTACACACTATCTCGAACTGGCAGCTTGTGAAAAACTGATCTAGTGCCTCTGAAAGTGAGCCGTATTTGGCATACACGTCCACTTGCCAATAAAAGGATCTCTTTCAAGACTAGATTTTATGTTTTTCTATACATCTTTAAGACACAAAATAAGCATGCTGGAGGGCTGCACCCGCAGTGATGCGCTTGGAGGGTTCATAACATAACATTTTGCAAAGAAGATCTACTCCATCCGGACAAAGGTTGGGCATTAGCTTGGACAAATTTTGCGAGTTGCAGACAGGAAAAATGTGCCAATCGATCACTTCATGCACTTCAGGCCAAACTTCTTTGGTGGGAGTCCCCAACAAACGAAATATGCAAGAAAGTTGATCAATCTCAGAATGCCCAGGGAACAACGGCTGCCCCCGAACGAGCTCAGCAAAAATGCATCCCACTGACCAAATATCAACTGCACTAGAATAATGGGTGGCCCCTAGAAGCAGCTCAGGTGCCCGATACCAGAGAGTGATGACCTCAGTAGTGTAGCAATGGGAGGGTTCGAGACTACAGGCTCTTCCAAGTCCAAAGTCTGCAACTTTTAAAACTCCGCTCTGCTCATCGATCAGGAGATTCTGTGGCTTCAAGTCTCGGTGCAGAACCCCATACTGGTGACAGTAAGCGACTCCTTTGAATAGTTGATACATGAGGCTCTTGACAGTGTGACAAGGGAAGGGAGCGTGAGATCGGAGGATGAACTGGTGAAGATCAGTATCGAGGAATTCCATGACGAGGCAGAGGAAGGATTTTCCTTTCTTGTGGAGGTACTCGACGGAGAGAAGGCGAACGACGTGAGGGCAACGAGAGAGGAGGTGGAGGAGCGAAATCTCACGTAGGGAGGTGGAGGGAAGGCCTTTGGGCGGCTGGAGATGGTCATCTAAGGGGACAATAGTTTCCTTGATGGCGACCAAGCGACCGGAGAGCTTGTCGCGAGCTTTGAAGACCTTGCCGTAGTTGCCCCGGCCGATCAGCTGGAGTTTCTCGTAGCAATCCATGGCTGCTGCAACAATGAAGAAAAGACTAACAAAGGTGGTGCGTGTACATGGACAAGACATTTCTTAAAAGCGTATCCGGATTTTGGTCTCAAACGCAGCCTCCCAAAAAGCTTTATTTAAGTTTTTTCACATTTTATGAAAAAAAAAGCTGGCATCTCCGCCGTGTTCATGATTTTGGAACTATTGGTTTTCCAATTAAAGCCTCTCTAATTGTACTCTGTTCACATCCAATTAATTATTTAACATAGTTAAACCTTATCAATGATTAACCTAAGTTGATTAGGTTAGTGGACCACCATAATTTAATTACATGATTGATTAACTTCATTAACAACAACACTCCACCCTTCACATTAATCCGATTTCCAACCGCGAAATTCCATATTCATTTCGGCATATTTTGGCGCCAAAGCATCCACAAAACTTGTGGATGCCGTTTCTCGATCAAGAGGAGAAATTCGAGAATACATGTGTGAGTACTGCTACTAGAGGATTGCGTCACTTCAGGGCCGCGAACAGGCTCTTTGCTAGGGCAATGTTTTTGCGAAGAACCCACATTTTCTCTCACTTTGCAGTCAATGGACTATTACTTGCAAGAAGGAATCTATCATCGGGCACGTCGATAGAGCCAGTAGCATTCTCATTCCGCGGAGATGGGGTGACTTGAATCTCAAAATACCTCGGGGCCTCAAAAAATTCCATTGACATGCTAGTGCGATCGTGGATACGTTGTTGACGAGTCGCAACAAAAGAAAATGACACTGATATCATTGGTGGTAGTCAAAGCATATGGTGTGATCATGACCTTCCACAGGCATTGGGCTCTTTGCGCGTCCATTCCTCTACCCTAGCAAGGAATCACCCAAGCTGCATAAGGGTAATATTGTCTCAACTACAGCATCTTGAGCAAGGATTTACTAAATGAGTAAACCGACGTGTCTGCGACAAGCTAGAGACCCGATTCGCTGGGTCTCAAAGTTGTGATCATAGATTACCTTTACTAAAATTTAAAATTTCATTAATCAAAACAGAGCTCCATTTCGAAACCTTCCCGTGTGGTGACCCAAAACAACCATCCACTTTCTCTTGTTCTCAGGCACCATTCTCTCTTCAACAAGCATTCCTTTACTTTCGCCAATGAGCCATTCCATTCTCTCTTTGACAAGCATTCCTCCTTGCATTACTATTGTTGTGATGCTCTTAAACTTTCAAGACAATAAGGCCCTTTTACCTTTCATTTGCTTGTTCTAAGTTTAATTCAGCTTTTTTAAAAAAAACATCGATTACTTTGGGTAAAATACTTTAGAGTGATAAAGTATAATGTTTGACTATTTTGTTGTGTGTTTCTTTGACTTTCTAGGTATTAGAGTGAGGATTTCAAATGGCAACCAAAAACTATGGTCATGCCACTAGGAAACGGTCTGTCGCTCTATTTGGCGAAGATGTGCATGTACAAAGTATCTCTTTGCCACGAAGACGTGCCTCACTGATCTCATGTGTAGAAGTTTCCAATACTGTGACCATGGATGGTGGCTGGAAAAGGATAGCAATGGTGGCGAAAGGAGCATGGGTGAGCTAATGCAACCCAACAAGAAGAGAAAGCAACAATCAACTAACACTTTTTTGGCTTCTTGGAAGGGCAGAGTAAAAGATTTCAGAGTAAAAAAGAAGGCACAAAATGTGTAAGAGAGGTTCAGATACAACATGTCAACATGCATCGAGAACTTGTATTGCGAGATTCTCCTACTTATCTTCCATACCATAGACCCAACCCAATTAAAAGTGTATTTGTATAATGAAATAGTTGAAACAAAAGAAGTTTTGCTTCCTATGACAGAGGATCTTTGTTTTGGTTCAGATATATATCCCTCATCAGATGAAGAGTGGTAACCAATGGAGTGCATATTGGGATTCTTTGATGCTTTACATGGTGCTATTGGGGAGCTATAGTACAAAGGTAGAAAATCAACAAAGCTGGCTGAATCAGGTATATTTTTTATGATCACTTTTATCAATTGATGTGGATAATGCTCACTCACATGGTTTATTAAAAAAGAAAGATCTCCTGGCGTGGAATACAATTGATTGGCCAGTCCCTGATGGCAGCATCACAAAATCATACAGAGCCAAACTAGTTTTCAGAAGTACAATATTTCCTGAAACCAAATATTGCTACCAGAATAGTTGAATCAACGTTTTCATGCCATTTATAGCTTTTGTAGTAGAACTTTTTCAAGATTATCCAGTTAATGTTTGTAAGTCAATGTTGACATTCAGAGCAAAAGGTATGATGAAATTCCAATTCCCAAATTCTTGGATAATAGTTGGGATAGAATGGTGGCCAACAATGTGTATTGTGAGGTTGCTCATAACTCCATCAACATTAAGTACATGATTGCCTTGCAAAACTTTATCTTCTCTTTTTAATTTAAATGTAGCAGGATGATAGGCACAAAACTTGTGGCAATGGACCAAGATGAGAGTTCTTTGGGTCCAATTATTGAAATAAATGTTATTGAGACTGACATCCTTCTAACATCCATCTCACTGGAACAATGCTGCACTCTGATCCTTGGTCCAAGTTGTAGTAGCTTCTGTTGAATTTGCAACTACCTCAATAATGTATGGGATTCCAAGGTAGGAATTGTTACTTTAACTTTCTCCCTCAGGGACTCTTCATATGCAACCTTGCCTCTGGTCTCATGTGAGTGAGTGACCTCGATTTTCTTTACTGCATTTGCTTTAGGTTTCTTGGCTAGAGGTATCAATAGTATATTTCTCATTTTAAGATCATCCCAATCCTCTTCATTAAGGATCCTGTCATATCTCCACCTTACCCTTACAAGTGTTTGGATATCTTTTCTCATTATAGTCAACTTGTGTGCATATGCTGCTATCAGCATTGTGTCTTGGAATAACTCTATAAGCCACTCTTTAACAACTTCTAGGAGAGCAAGCAATGCAGTCCTTTGCCACCTGAAGTCTAATTCCAGTTGATGGATATGCCTTCCTGAGCTCCATTAAGATAGATCTACCTTGGTTGACTCTTTTCTTCCTGTTTCTTGCTAGCCTATGCATAGGCTTGCCCTTCTTTGAGGATTTTGATCTTGATGTAGCTGTGGCAGCCCCTGCAATGTCAGGTCCCTTACCTTTCTTCCTGGCTGTTGCTTTTGTTCTTGCCATACTCTATTGTTGTCTTCTCCTAAACATAAATCCAAACATACCAAAGAAATAAGCTAGGCAAACATTTGCTTGAAAATGCAACTGGAGCAAAGATTTAAAGAAACCGATGAAATCATGTTTTAGAGCAAATTTGTCTACAACATACTCTAACAAATAAGGTTGATGTAGCATCCTCCTAATTTTGATGTAGAATACTCTAGAATGTAGATGAGTTGTGCTTAACAGAAACAAATCAAATAGTGTCTTTGAGAAAAAGCTCGAGAAAGACCATTTTACCTTAACAACAGGCAGAACACAATGACTCCCTTAGAGTTATGAAGGTAATATGAGCTTGATGGGTGCCAAATTTCTTACCTTGGCTTGTGTCTCCTAATGATAGATAGGTCCACATGATGGTTCAGGATGGAGTTGGAGCTGCAGTGGGTCTGTGTGATGGGAAACGGTGAGGTTGAATAGCACAAGATAGTACAGAGGCAACTAAAACTCAAGATAGAGATGAAAAGAGAAGGTTAACTCTACTTAGTGGCGGCTTGGTCTCAAAATATGTGATGATTAGATGCTTAAATTCACACGTACCTAGAAGACCATTTTTGGCACGTGTGGCTGACAGGACTGATGTGACTTGCATACATAGTTGTGCCATCTCCTCTTATCTTCAGTTTTCTCCATCCCTCCAATAGTTTTGATCTTCTTTCCTTTTCTCCAACCAACACCACATCCTTATCTGCATCTGGACAACATCATCCCTGCCATCATCCGCGCCTTTTTGCACCTGTGCAAGAGCCATAGACAAGTCACAAAGGCTAGCCATGGAGAGAAAATATCCAGGTATTTATATATACCACTTTGGAATTTGCTATATTTATGGGTAATATTGTTTTCTTGATCTGTGTTTGTCTAGACCTCAATTTTCCTTGGATCCTAGTCCTTGTTCCTTAGAGGCTAGGATTGTTTCTTTAAAACCCGATTTGAGAGTATCTTAGCAAAAAAAGACCACATAACACGTTTATGGGAAAAATGTGCTATGTCTACCTTGATTTGCTTGAGAACACGATTTGGAGCAACAGACTTGAAGATACTAGAAAAATCATGTTTTGGATCGAATTTTTGTGTAGTATTCTCTAGAATGCATAGAGCAAGACCATTATACCAAAAAGACTAACCTTATTGGTATGCTTGATGGGTAACAGACAGCTTGATGGGTGAGCTAGAGCTGTAGTGGGTCTTGGTGATGGAGCTAGAGTTGTAGTGGGTCAATGTGATGGAGTTGGTGAGGTTGGATAGCGTAAGCCAGTAGGGAGGAAGATGAAACTTGAGATGGAGATGACAAGGGGAGATTAATTCTACTTAGTGCCGGATTGGTCTCAAAATAGGTGCAAGAATTCACTAGTACCTAGAAGATCGTTTTTGGCATGTGTGGCTGACAAGTGTGAGTTGCATGGATATCTGTGCCATCTCCTCTTATCTTCACTTTTCTCCATCCCTTCAACAGTTTTGATCTTCATCACTTTTCTCCTACACCGTAGCCTTATCTTCTTCCTCATCTTCATCTGGACAACACTTTAGCCTTGGCTTTTCTCCCATCATCATCCTTGCCTACCTATTAGTGTGAAAAATCCATGCAGATAAAAAATCCAGGTATTTAAATATACCACAGTCTGGATATACCTTTCCATGTGTTTTCTTGATCTACCTTTCTATATGTTTGCTTAAGAACACAATTCCACTACACCAAATCTTAGGCATTTGCTTCATCTTTTGCACGATCTAAGACCATTTTCTTTTTAGATGTATATGAATTTGTTTGGACCTCATGTTTTATTTGGAGCTTGGATATTGTTACTTTGAGGCCAAGGTGTTTTCTTGAAAATGTGATTTGAGCGTATATTGTTAGGAAACATCCTATATCATGTTTATGGGCAATACCTATTACTGCTACACCTAGTCCAAGCATATGATTCATCCAACATTATGGTACATAGTATTATTTCCATAGAAAAGATTATTTTCTTGAAAACACGACTTTAAGGTATTTAATCTGAAAAACATTCATATTGCATTTATGTGCAAACATTCAAACAGGGGAACCTAACCTTTATGTGTGTTTGTGCAAGTGATGCAGTAAGACCATTTAGGAAGACCATTGACCTGCTGTCAGCTTATGCTGTAAGGGAGGAGGAATCTCCTTGTGAGAATTGCTTTTTGAGTGCTTCTATTTACTTTAGCTACATGTGCTAGGACTCAAATTTAATTTTGTATTATGCAGTCAAGAGAAGGGTTTAGACAAAGGTGGAGAGGCAGTTGTTGTTAAGGGAAAGGACGAGGAAAAGAAGTCACCTCAACTGCAACTTTTTGAATTTGTATAGAAGTTTGAATGTCAAATGCATTATCACAAATAACATGATATGTTCAATAAGGAGATGGATTTGCATTCTCTTTTGGCATAGCACAAGGATTTTCTTGGAGAGGTGTATGAGTCTTTCAACATGCTGACAATTGAAGGATCTAAAGTTGTCAACAATAAAACCTTTGTACATATTAAGGAAATTTTCAGAAATGACAAGATTAGGTATCAAATGCACAAACTATTTGATGGTTTTAAAGATTATAATAAGGGAATCTGCACTATACACAATGGCAATTGTAGGATACTGGAAGAGTCACTTGCATTTGCAATGTACATATACTATGTTGATGGGTCAATTGAGGAGGCAAAGGATAGTGATGAGGAAGAGGAAATAGAACAAAAGTCAGATATACAAGATGCGGAAGAGAATATCAACCCAAAAGAGGAGGAGCTTGCAGTTGCAGCATTGGATCTAGTGGCTCTAAAAAATGAGTCACTAAGAGATGTTGTTCTAGTGGATGACATTGAGGCTGAAAGCTCTAACCTCACTGTGCCCTTTCTTCCCTCTTTCAACATTGAGGGAAAAGAGTATACATGTCTTGTTGTATGACATATAGTGTCTATTCAATTTGAGAGAGGATAATGCAATTACCCTTATTGCTCAGTCTTGCAGGGTTGACAAGGAAGTCAAGATTGATGATGATCCTTTGTTAGAGCTAGAAGATGTTCAATCCTTTAAAAGAATTGTACATCTGTTTTGAGCAAGCCAAAATGTATGAAGATGTGGATGAGACAATCTTCCAAGAAATGCAAACATGAATGAGCCTCACAATAAGCTTGGATATAAGTCAGAGCTCCGAGGGGAAGGAGGAGATGGGTATCTCCTTGTTTAAGGATGATGTGCTCCAGAAAGATGATAATATTGAGGTAAAGCACCTACCTTTCTTGAATTTGGAGTTTAGATATGCAATTTAATGGACCGTTTTTAAATCTGAGTGTGTTTTGTGTATGGAAGTTGTTCGTTTTGACCTGAGGGCAGTTGGAAGTAAAATTCTTGGGCTTGATAAACTATCAAGCCTTTTGCATTATATTAAAGACCTGTCTACTGCAAAGATATTGATTTTTCACAAATTGCTTCGTAACAATGGAGCTGCTATTACATATTTTTTCAAAGTGTTTGTCGAAAGTTTTGGGTGGTCATCCTATATCATGGCAAATAGATAAGATCGTTCTGATAGAGAAGCAGTTTGCTTTAATTATTTTTGGGTGTTATGTTGGAAAGCAAGGCTCAAGATTTGGTTACTTTTTTACATATCTTCCTAGGCACTATCTTGTGATTACTTTTTGACATATACTTCCTAGGCACTATCTTGTGGTTACTTTTTGACATATACTTCCTAGGCACTATCTTGTGGTGTAAACAATCCCCTCGCCTTGGAGTTTATGGAAAGCATAAGCTCATATAGAATAAAGAGCCTTCTTTGGTGTTCCTTATCGACAAAACAGATGAAGATCATACTGCGATGACAACAACTTTTGCACAAGATGAGAAGAGTTTGGTTGCTCCTCAGCTCAAGAAAAAAAGGTTTCCAATCAAAGTTACAAGAAGTATTCCAAGAAAAGTTGGCAAACCTTTGGAGAAAGAGCCTATATGGCATTGTATATTTTACAAGATGGAAGTAGACTTGAATTGTGAGAACAGATCATTTAAGAATGTCTTAATTATGTTTATGTGTATTCGTCGTGACAAAAAAAATGTACATTTTGAAATAGAAATATATGTATTACATTTCAAATATTTCAATGGTTGCATACAATGACACAATAAGTGCTATCTTCTTATGCATGAAAGATCCAAGTCATTGTTCATTGCAAAAAAACATTTGTTACATTAAATGACAATTATTGAGGAAAAAGATTTAAAACTTAGCTTCCATCTACCCATTTGTGGTTTACAAATATCTTTGAGTGCCTCCACTGATCATGTCTCTGTGCTGCATTTGCGTTCTCTAAAATCTTCCGCCTTCTTTCCTTTTGAGCCAATTTGAAAGCTAGCTTAACTTATGATGTATTGATTTTCTTATTGGATTGAAGCCTTTGTGGTATTCCTCGATAGAACCATAGAAAGATTTCTTTTAAACTATTAGCTTTCTGTTTTTCTTGAAAATGTTGTGTATGTCTAAAGAATGCATTCTGTGCCATGTAATGTGATTTCTCCATTCCCTATGTGGACCAAATTATAGGGCATCCATAATTTTTTACAAAGAAAGGGAGGAGATTGTAGATTATATGTTGTTTTGATACATAGGCAGGTGGGCATTAGAAATACACAAAAATAATATTGTTTGCTAGTGAGTGATGTTACATGTTGTCCAAGCCTCTTTCATTGACTCTCCAAAACTCTTTACCGCTTCTTCAAATGCTTGTGGATCATTCTTGCTCTAGGTAGCTTGGTCACAAAAAACAAAAACCTTATCTAAGCATTTCCACCTACCTTAACATCTCTTGCCAATCCGTCTGCATGATGATCTTTGATTTATCCTTGATACATATGTTGTTTTACTGCCATTTATTTTTCTTTTCTTTGGATGAGAAAAAAATCTTCTAGCCTTTACTCCACCAATAGATGGCTTGATAGGGACATCTTTTCCATTTGTGGATTTTTAAAGATCCTTTGTGATATGTATATCTCCTCCATGGAGACCAATTTTTGATAGCACTGATTCTAATGATTGTAGTGCCTCTTTTCTTCTGCTCTCGGGTCGAAGTTTCCATGCAAATCCAATATATGGGAAAACTAGTTTCTCAATGATCCTACATAATGCATGCAATGTACAAATGTGAACATTGCATAATGGGATCTCAAGAATTGCTTTGAAATTTTTATCTAATTTATCTCTGTTGGGTGTTGTGTTCCACCATTTAGAATCTAAGACATGTGCTAGTTCATTGTAGTACAAGCAAGGAGAACATGAAGTTGACGTCTTTGGACTTGACTCTTTATAATCGATAGTATATCTATTTGATGAAATACCCACCAGTAAAGTATTGCATGGTCCTTAGTCTTCACCTATCATTCACCTATCATTTAAAACCATAGGTTTGCAAGACATATAACATTTATAACAGCTTGAGCAAAGACTAATTTGGAAGCTGATAGTTTACATACCTCAAATGAGCCCAACAACCATACATGCTTTTTTGATTGGACACTGAAGTACTTTGAGCTTGTGATCGATTGATCAAGTGCTCAATTTATTGAAGTGATAGAAAGTCTCTCTATCTTGTTTTCCTTGACAATTTCACACTCATCTAGCTTCACAACAAACTTCAAAACTTCTTTCCATTCTTCAAATGTGATATTGTAGAACTTAACCATTAGTCTCTGCAGTTGCTTAAGATCTACAAAATAATTATTCCAAGCATTATATGTAGTGCTTCCCTTTTCACTTTCATATACACTTTTGATATGAAAGTACTGTCTAATAAACCTCGTCCCTTTTCACTTTCATATACACTTTTGATATGAAAGTACTTGGTTGAGAAGACCTCGTCCCTTCCACACTTGTGTTGGTGTTGGTAACAACACACGTTTTATCCGTTGATCTTTTAATGTTGATGACACAACTTTAAAAATTGAAGAATATCCTTTTTTGCTCACTCCGCTCACATCAAGAGCCTCTTGAATTTTAGTGACATTAGCTCTACTTTTCAACACAAAGTCTTTAATAACTTCACGTTTTATCTTCTTAAACTT
Organism: Dipteris shenzhenensis; assembly: GCF_047967505.1. Taxonomy (NCBI): domain Eukaryota; kingdom Viridiplantae; phylum Streptophyta; class Polypodiopsida; order Gleicheniales; family Dipteridaceae; genus Dipteris; species Dipteris shenzhenensis. The sequence goes on along the minus strand of NC_141598.1, from coordinate 38,424,045 downwards.
TTTTTCCTCAATCATGTTCTTTGCAACAATAGTGGAGACTAAACTCTTCATTTATTTGACATGAATTAAATTAGGATCAATGTTTTCTTTTTGAGATCTCAAAATTTCCCTGCAACAAGTACACTTTGCAATATCACAGATTTACTTGCAAGAAAGACACACATATACAAATACAATGGCTAAATAAGACGTGCTCTTACCTTGCTTTCTCTACTCTACACTTACATCCTCTAGTGCCAGCTTTCAACTCCGTAATGTTTCGAATTCTCTTGCTTCGTTGTCTATCTCCAAGAATTGTTCTCTTCATTCTTGTTCTTCGTAGCTCATTCTTTGTCTTTGAATGCTCTTTAATTTCCCTCTGCAGCTTCTCTTTGAAGTCTAAATTTATCGACATTTCTTATGCCTTCTCCATTCTTTCTTGGACATACAATGTCTTGTACATTTCCTTAGTTGAATGATGAGTCAAAATGTATACAATACAATTTGTAGTTGAACATTGAGTCAAAATGTATACATTTCCGTAGTTGAATGTTGAGTCCAAATGTACATTTCCATAGTTGAATGTTGAGTCGAAATGTATCCATACAATCCATTGTTCCCGTCACCCACAAACCTCAATAGTGTTGTCGGATTAGAAAATGGAGGGCTCGAATTTCTCAATGGACATTTTGGGTAAATCTGTCCATCGCACCATAAGTCAATATGCTGGGAGCCTTCTCTTCTCATGTTCACTTAGCATTTACAAATGGACCCTTTCCTCTTTTCTATAGTGTGCATATTGTTCCTCCAAATCAATGTGCAAATGGTGTACTCTCTTCTTTTAAGGTTCTTCTTTAGCAGTATGGTTGCACACATCGATTTCTTGAGGTTTGCTTCTTCATCTCGTCTACTTTTTATAAAACTCATCGTTAATCTTTCATGGTAACCATTAAAATATTAGAAAGAATAGATTAGTTATGGGTTCTTTTTGAGAGGCAACCGTCGGGAACGCCTTTGAAAGAGATGTAGAATCTATATGGAGGGAGAATCTATATGGAGAGTTTAATGCATTGCATTCTCAATTATTTAAAAGGACTTCTTTATTCCTCTTAGGACTGAGTCACGTGGTCGTGAACTGACATATATCCACATTTTATTACTTTCTCCACATTTTAGAGGAGAGATAAAAGAGAGATAGTGAATTTCTTACAAGGCCCCAAAATGAGCTCTCTTTTTTCCTAATCTCTCTATCTATGTGTGTGTGTGTGTGTGCCCATGTATCTCTCTATATGCACTCTGCCAGGTGGTCATAGTCTACTCCCTCCCTCCCTCTCTCTCTCTCTCTCTCTCTCTCTCTCTCTCTCTCTCTCTCTCTCTCTCTCTCTCTCTCTCTCTCTCTCTCTCTCAGTGTCACGATGTGTCTCCCTATATGCACTCTGTCATGTGGTCACATTCTAAGCTCTTTTACCCCCCACACTCGGAGGCCTTCATCTGCCTTGATAACTAGGCACCCTTGAGAAGATCAGTAGCTTGTCATTGAAATAGGTGTTGCAGTTTCCATTGGCTACCGATAGACTTGGAGCTACAGGGGTATTCATCCAAAACACCTCTTTCAACAATCCAAAGGTCAAGCAAACATGCACATCTTAGATGACAATATGATTCTTGTCATCATAAGAATCAGGGATCTCCTCTGCTAGAGCTTCGTTCCACACTTGCTCCCAAGGTTGCTTGGCAAACTTCAAAATATTATTGCACCTAAGAACTGCTTTGATGACCTCATTTCCAAAATCTATAATAGGACGTAGAGAAGAGATGCACGAAGGTACCTTGCATTGTCTATGTCAATCATTGCACACCTTACATTCCTCCATGGTCACAACCACAGTGTAGGATGCAACGGATGGAAGTGGTGATGGAAGTGAGGGAAGAGCAACCTAGAATGAAGATGCTGAGGGCAAACAAATAGTGAGAGAGAGTAAAAGTAAGGATCAAGACAACGAGAAGCCAAAGTTAAGTGTAGATGATAATCTGCTAAAAATAGATGCCTTGTCGCTTCCATGGCTACATGATTTAGTGGAACACCCCCTCCTTGGATATGATCAACCAAAATTAATGCTCTCATAACCTTAAAAATGCCACATGGCTTCATGTAGTGCATCTCTTCTACTATCACTATACAGCTTATTGGCAAGCTATCTAACACACATGACACACCCAAGGCATTGTTAGCTGAGTGACCTATATTCAAGTCTTTTGCAACCAAGGAACCTATTGCTTGATAAGGCTTTACTTTACTCCCATTACACTTGGATAACACATTCCTATGAACATAGGGAAATGACCACCTAGATAAGGGGAAAAAGCATGTATGATGCAAAAGGGTATAATCATAAGGGTGTAACTTTTTGAGAGTGCTCTCAACGGAAGCAAGAACGGAAGAGGGAGAGAGAAAAACAAAGAGCCACACAAGTTTTGGTGGGTGCAGAACCACCCTAATCTTCTTTTTCATTCATTTATATATGTGTTTGAGTATTGTACATAACTGGGGTAACGGCACAGTGACCTTTAACCCCCATAACCTCCCACTTAAAGGAAAATGTGCCTTTAAGGAAGAACAACCAGTGAGCATACTATCCAATGCCCATCAATACACGACAATACTCAAACCGCTGACTAGGTAGACTCTTCATCAGCATATCTGGAGGGTTATCATCTGTATGAATCTTGACAAGCTCTATGTGCTTGTCCTCAAGTACCTCCCTGATGAAATGGTACCTGACCTCAATGTGTTTGGTCTTTGCATGAAAGACCAGATTCCGTGCTAGCTGAATAGCACTCATGGAATCACTATGCAATGTCGGTACACCTGTATGAATCCTCAAATCTCCCACTAGCCGATCAAGCCATATAGCCTCCTTGCAACCCTCTGTGGCTACAACATACTCAGCCTCTGTGGTAGACAAAGCAATGCACTTCTGTGCACAAGACATCCACAACACTGCACCACCTACAAAGGTGAACACATAACCAGAAGTGGATCTCCTACTATCCACATGCCCTGCATAGTCTGAATCTGTGTACCCAAGTACACGCATGTCTCCTCTACCAAAGCAGATGCACATCTCCTTGGTACCCTTTATGTACCTCATGATGCACTTAACTGCCTCCCAATGCCTCTTTCCTGGATTAGCCATATACTGGCTAACAACTCCCACTGCAAATGCAATGTCTGGTCTAGTAGCTATCATAGCATACATAAGACTCCCAACTACTGATGCATAAGGAACCTTGGCCATCATGGCCCTTTCCTCATCTGATTTGGGACTATCTATATGACTCAGTTTCAAATATGGAGGCAATGGAGTACTCACTACCTTCCCCCCCTCCATATTGAAACGCTGCAATACTTTTGTAACATACTCTTTTTGTGAAAGCCAAAGGAGTTTCCTACTCCGATCACACGTGATGTGCATACCAAGAATATGACCTGCAAGTCCCAAATCCTTCATATCAAATGCCTCATGCAACTTGGCCTTTAATGCATCTAGCTCATAAGTATTCTTGCTAGCCAATAGCATATCATCCACATATAGCGCCAAGATTATCAAGCTATTATCCTTAGCCCTTTTAGTGTAGAGGCAGTGAACAATTTCACTCCTTCTAAAACCCTGGGACCAAATGAAAGCATCAAACTTCTGATACCATTCTCTAGGTGCTTGCTTAAGACCATAGAGACTCTTCTTCAGCTTGTAAACTAAATGCTCTTTGCCCTTTTCTTCAAAGCCTTCTGGCTGCACCATGTAAATTTCCTCATGCAAATCCCCATGCAAGAAAGCTGTCTTAACATCCATCTGCATAAGCTCCATATCCTCTAATGCCACTAGTCCAAGCATGCATCTAAGTGTGGTTATCTTCACAACCAGAGAGAATATCTCATCAAAGTCCACACCCTTCTCTTGCTTGAACACTTTAGCGACCAAACAGGCCTTGTACCTAGGCACATCATCACTGTGACCTTCATTTTATAGACCCATTTACATAGCAATGCTTTCTTTCCATGTGGCAAAGAAACCAAGTCCCAAGTCTTATTCTTCATAAGTGAACTCATCTCTGATTGCATAGCATACTCCCACTTGCGTTGATCCTCATCCATCATAGCCTCTCTGTAGTAAGAAGGCTCCCCGCAATCAGTAAGCATCACATAGTCTACCCTTGGAACAAACCTATCAGGTGGTCTAGACACTCTAGATGATATTCTCAAGGGCATTTCAGCTTGCTGTCCCACCTGCATATCAGCCACATTTGGCTCATCATTTCCACCAATAGATGATCCATCATCTACCCTTGATTGTATACCTGTGGGAGTACTTGTTGGTACCATTTCTTGCACATTTGGTGCATGGACAACTTGCTGTCTATCAACATATGTAGGTGGATTTGCATCCTGGAAAGTGATTCTCCTCATTTCCACATCCCTCATGGGTGCCTTATGCATCTTCTTCTCATTGAAGACTACATCATGGCTGTATATGATCTTCTTTGCTTCTCGATCCCAGAGACGATAGCCCATCTCTCCACTTTCACCATAACCTAGAAAGATGCATTTCCTAGACTTAGGACCTAGCTTTTTTCAAAGCTCTTTTGGCACATGTGCATATGCCTCACACCCAAATATATGCAAATGAGAGTAAGAGGGCTTCTTGCCACTCCATGCCTCTTCAGGAATACCACCATCCAAACTCTTACTAGGTGATCTATTGATCACATGCACTGTAGTCTTCATTGCCTCAGCCCAAAAACCACCAAAAAGACTTGCATTGGAAAGCATGCATTGCAACCTTTCTTGAATGGTGCGGTTCATTTTTTTGCAACTGGATTTTGCTCTGGAGTATGAGGGAATGTGAGCTCCCTCTTAATCCCACGTGTATCACAGAAATGCTGAAAGTCATGAGAGAGATACTCTCCACCATTGTCAGTCCATAGGCATTTAAGTGTTCTACCTGACTGATTCTCAACCAAGGCCAGCCACTTCTAAAATACCTAGAACACATCACTCTTCCGAGCTATAGCATAAGCCCACACTTTCCTAGTTGCATCACCAATGAATGTCACATAGTATTCAGCCCCACCTAATGACCATGTAGGCATGGGACCACATACGTCTGAATGCACCAAATCAAGCTTTTCAAACTCTTTCTTTCCCCTTCTTTTATGGGCTGATTTAGTCTGCTTCCCATAGAGTCAATGCTCACAAAATTCAAAATTAGAGAAACTCAAATGCGGTACATAACCCAAACGGCATAAAGTTTCATTCCATTCTGGCTCATGTGCCCCAACCTGTAATGCCACAAAGAAGTGTTTGGCTGCTCGGTTATTGCAACAACATGATCAAATACCCCTGATACATGTAAGGGATACTAAGAGTCACACTTGGCACCCCTGGCCAAAAGCATGGAGCCCTTCTAAAGTTTCCAACTTCGAAAGCCAAAAGTGGTGTGAAAACCAGCATCATCTAGCTAACCCTCTGAAATAAGACTCTTGGTCAACTTAGGCACATGTCTCACATGTTTCAAAACAAATGCAGACCCATTTGCAAAAGAAAACTTTATGTCACCTACTCCCACTATGTCACATGCATAGTCATTTCCAAGATGCACACAACCTGTCTTTCCACTGTCATAAGTGGAGAACCATTCCCTATGGGGAGTAACATGGAATGAAGCACCAGAATCCAAAATCCAATCCTTGGAATATGCATCATCTGAAGTGATAAGCAACTCTGCAGATAAACTAGACATGAAGAGAATGTCATTGTCACTATCATTTGTGACTGCATTGATCTCCTCGATCTTCACTTTTCCTTTGTCCTCCCTTGAACCCTCTTCCTTCTGATTTGCACCCCAATTTACATTCTTTTTCTTATCCTTTTGCTCTCTTTTCAGCTTGTAGCAATCCTTTTTCATATGGCCCTTCTTGCCACAATGGTAACACTCAATGTTCTGTGCCCTGGATTTGCTACGAGACTTCCCTCTTTGCACATTTAAGGCTGCATCCTGCTTGTTGCCATCCATTGACTTCCATCTAATCTCCTCGACCAACAAGCTACCCACAACATCATCAAATTTCAGTACTCCACCAGGTGCAAAGTTACTGACATCTATACGGAAGGTATCCCATGAGGATGGCAATGAACATAAGAGAAATATTGCCTTAGTCTCCGCACCAAAATTCATCTTCGGAGGCTGAAGCTGGCTGAAAATAATATTGAATTCATTCAAGTGAGAAGCAATGGAGACCCCTTCCTTCATCTACAGCTCAAACAACCTCTTCATGAGGTAAACTTTATTAGAGGCAGTTTCCTTTTCATAAGTGGCACACAGTTTCTTCCACAAATCTTCTGTAGTCTGCTCATTTACTACTGTGAAATAAATTGACTCTGCAAGATGAAGTCTAATAGTAGATTTTGCTAATGCATCCAACTCATTCCAATCATCCTCAGACATATTTGCAGGCTTAGCTTCAATCCCTGCCAAGGGTTTAATCTGCTTATTTTGAATAAGCACATCCCTTATTTGTTCTTTCCACAAAGAAAAGTTTGTCCCATCAAACTTTTTAATGGTAAAAAACTCCTTTTCAGACATGGAAGAGGATGCCATGATGCAAATGAAGCAAAAATCCCAAATGCTAGTGCCTACAAGAGAGAATCACACCAAATACTAGGTGCACCCAAATGTGTATGCCACAATAGAGTGAAATATCACCAAAACTCATGTCTCAAAGCATCTGACTCATGTGCATATACTATGCATCCATATGAGCAAATATGGCCCAAAAGAAAATGCCAACTGCAATGGCGATCCAAAATGCCAATAAGTGCCAAATGACTCAAGCATAAACATTGTCCACTAGCATATGCATTAATAATATCTCATCCAAGAGAGCATAGCACTATCAGTGCATCACCTGCAATGTGTCAAAGCTATCCCTCAGCATAAAATAGCATCCATGTGAAAAGTGTCCATAAAAAAAGCATCCCACAAGGCAATTTGGGCCTATTAGCACATCTAATAAGGATCGCAATGCATCCAAATGGCCTATAAATCATCCATTGCAACCCAATGCACACCACGAATGAGCACACACTGCTCAAACTATAACCAGAGTGATCTGCATAAGGTATGCTCAAGAAATCATAGTCCCACGGTAATGACCGCTACTGAAAATAGAACCTGAGATGCCTCCAAACATGGGCACCATTGCATAATCGGACTCAGCTAGAAAATTTGCAAATATCTCTCTTCTGCTGGAACTCCAAAATCCCAACCGATGAGTGAGAAATGGGAATCAACACTTATCCACTGCCATGTCGCATAAATCTAAGGTTTCAAAACCTTAGAATGAAAAATGCATAACAGAGAGATGAAGTCAAATACACAGAGATCTATAACTCTGAAAATCCTCCACCGAATCGCATAAGAACTGACAGGTACGGGTTTTTGGACGTCCAAAATGCAATGGGACAGACGGTTTTGGAAACCGTGGTCTCAATCACTGGGTCCAACACACAGACTGAAAAACGTTTTTGGAAACAGAGCTATTTGTAGGTTAAGAACTTCACATTTGTGTTTGGATTGAACAGTTTGCAAGGCAAAGGGTTGATGTTTCCTCTTGAATCTCTTGCCACACTCGGAAGTATGCTCAATGTGTATTCTAAAAGGATCTCTCTCTCTCTCTCTCTCTCTCTCTCTCTCTCTCTCTCTCTCTCTCTCTCTCTCTCCTCTTGAATCTCTTGCCACACTCGGAAGTATGCTCAATGTGTATTCTAAAAGGATCTCTCTCTCTCTCTCTCTCTCTCTCTCTCTCTCTCTCTCTCTCTCTCTCTCTCTCATTTTGTATTAGAGATTTTAGGAAAATATGATTAGAGACATTTAGTATACAGATAGACATGGAAAACAGTAAATTAGATTCCATTTACTTTTCCAAAATGATGAAAAGAGAAAGAGGTAGCAAAGAAAACAAAAAAGTAGAAGGTAAAGAGAAGAAAGAGAAGTCAAAGTCGAAAAAGACCTTCAAATCGAAAGAAATAGCAAAACTATTGGAGCAAAAACTCAAGAACCTGGGAATGACAAGCAATCGACCATAGTTTCAGTGTGGCATTTGTATGAAGAAATAGCAAAACTATTGGAGCAAAAACTCAAGAACCTGGGAATGACAAGCAATCGACCATAGTTTCATTTAACAAAGGTGTGCTAGGATAATACCAATGCACAAATGCCAACAACAGGCGCGAACTCCAACCACGGGAGCTAATGCAATCTCTATTGGGGTGAATGCTATAGAAGCGGCACAATAGATGTGACAATCACTGCAACAAGGCAATTGGAATCAGCAAAGAAACTGTAACCAACAATGAAATTGGGCACCGAATTCCAAATAATGTGGATAATTTCATGTATTACAAGATCATAGACGGACCAAATTTTCCATTATGGGTGAAGCATCGATTGGAGAGGGGGTTGACAATCACAAGATACCCACCCCGGAACCAACAACAACCTCAACCACCACCACAAAAAAATGCTATAATAATTTAGGAAGTGCCAAAAGTTCTACTACATGGAGGGTTCTTGGCAAAGAATCGCCAATATGAGTGATATTAGTTATGCGACTGCTCCGGATGTATGCTCATTGAGAACATGCTTGAGAGTTCAGAAAAGGTTGATGTGCTGGTTGTGACATGATCCAAGGGAGTAGTGAGGGAAAAGCCACTGGAATACAAAGAAGGAAAGCCTAAGCAATTGCACTAGCAAGACCAAGAAGTAGCCCGAACATTGTAAAAATAGTATAAATTGCACTATCCATATAGGGCATAGGGATAAACCCTAACCCTACCCCTAAGGGGCTCACATGTATATCTTCATGTTCATTGTCAATACACTTAGTGTACAGTTAGCCTATCTTGTGCACTCCCCTCTCTTTCTCTCACTCTCATCTCCTTTTTATCATGGTATTAGAGCCGATGGTGCTCCCACTCCCTTCATGAGTGTCAAGCCCTCCTCCTGTGAGGCATCTTCCATTGAGAGAGATTTTTGTCAAAGAGAGTGAGCCCTTGCTTTCGTCAAGGCATGCAAGCCCTTACTCTATCAAGGCACAAGCCCTCTCATTGAGGCATCTTCATTCATCTTCAGATCCCATTGTAAAGCTCTTCTCCACCTTAATTTTTCTTCAAAAAGCTCCAAATTTGATATTTGGAGCTCAAGATATGGTGTTGAGAAGATTCGTGGGTTTCCTTGAGTGTTCAATGAGAAAGAGACTCTATTCCATGATTTTCTAAGAGATTCTTTGTGCATTCCTTAAGGTATTGGGAATTCTATAAGGTCTAAGAGCAACTCGGTCAAGAGCTCCAAGTAGTAGCAGTTCAATTACAATGACCTACCTATGCAGCTCCAAGCAAGCCTGCACTCTCATAGCCCACTACAGTTGACTTCTAAGCCTATCTCTAAGCTAGGTACTAAATTAGCTATGATGCAGCTCCTATCAGTAGCAACCTTGTATCAACTTACAACACCACCAAAATCTCATTGGCTTAGCCTTCCCCAGTGAGCATTAGCAAGCTCTCCATGCGACGGTTCACCTCCAACGACGAGCAAGCCTTACCTGCAACGGGCTCTACTACCACTGCCCCACTCAAGCTCAATTGCACATCTTCTCGGCTCCAACAGCCAAATTCCAACTAACTTCCATGAGCGCATGCTCCATTGTTTGACCTAGTCAAGACGAATGGCTCCAAACAGTGCTCATGCAGCTCATGAACAACTCTGCATCCTTGACTTTTGTATCTAATCTCTCCATGGTCAACTAAGCCTCAAAGGAGACAAAAAGTGACCTAGCAAAGCAGCTGCTAGATGGCTCCAACAAAACTCTCTTCACTCCAAGCTCTAGAGCATCTCCATCAAGTTGGCTAAACACAAAGGCACCTAAGGCTTCAAAGTCTACCCGAGCAATGAAGGGGAAGCAGATGACAAGTTTGGTTAGACTAAGTTACTTTGGGGTTGGTTATGTTAAGTTAACCTTAGTCGGTACCTTGACATGTGACAAGATGGGTTACTTCAACCCTAAGGTCAAAAGCTACAACATGGCACCTTATCTACCACCGTAGCATCCATGTGGCATTGCCACATCATCACGTGACTTCTAGGCACATTGTCTTCTCACAAGCACACTTTGCTCTTTGCATGTGACACACAGTGCCATGTCACCATGTGCCTTCCCAGCACAGTGCCACACATGCACACTGTATGACCTCCATAGCCACATCATGAATTTGGACCCCCTCCGTTGGATTAAAAATTGGAGCCATAATGTTTGATCCAGGGGGAATTTGGAGGTGATCCAAAAAGGAAAAATGATCATCAACTCATGCTCTACATGATGAGCACCTCAGATCTGCCATTTGACATTTCCACAAACAAGCATAATTAAATCCTGATCATCGGAACCACCGCTTGATCCTTTGCAGTGAACCAAGCACTTAAAATGAATTAAGATAAAATTCATTTGCTGCATTTTGCTATTTGATGTGTAGTCTAGCTATAGACTGGCACCGCCATAGAGGAGATCCAACTCCACAAAGCCAAGTTAGCAATTGCCACATCACCCGATTAGTTCCCACTGGCGTTAGTCTCTTCAGATTTATCATCGGATACATATTCACACACCAACACCAGTTCAGTTCTCTTGGCATTTGTAGCTCACCACACCAGTGTGACACTTAACAGAGTGATCTTCCTCATATTCAGGATTGTGCATTCTTATTACACGGACATATGCCACCCATGTACAGTCATTTCCATTGACTATTTTTTGGCATTGGTCCCTACACACATGCATCAGCCTTGTATAGCCTCTTGACTATGCCTGACATGTAGTTGTCATCATTCTACTATAGGCTTGATCCTTGGCACATAGTAGTTCTTTCACCATGACTTGGTTCTGAAAGTTTAGCATAAGCCCCCTAGTGGCAGTTCTTTTACAGTGTTCTCATGGGTAAACACGCTCACCCTGGTACACGAGTAAGCCTCTTGCATAGAGCACCAGACTGCCTCTAGCATGGAGTTATTCGCATCACACAGTTGATGATACTCTAGTCATGACTCTGGACGAGATTCATGAGTGGAAAGAGAACCTTCTTTGACCATTTATTGCCATAGGGTATGTTCGAGTGTATGATGCTGACTCGAGCCTCATTGGCCTTGACAGATCAGATGCAAACGCAGATGCTTTAGATGTTATCATGGATCAGCCAGTAGTTTTTGATCATGCACATTCCTCAGTAACCCCTCAGCAGGAGGCACACTTCTTATTGGTAAGCCCTCATCATGAGGCACATTTGGCAATAAGCCCTCATCATGAGGCATATTTGACAGTAAGTCCTCTGTATGAAGCAATCTCATCTACATCAGCACATACTGATCCTAGTGATGTATAGCAATCACTCTCATCCATGGATCTAACTCCATCTTTTGCCACAAATGCAAATACTCAGTAGGAGTTCAGTTATGATCATGCAGTTATTCAACAAGTAAGTCCTCAGTACAAGGCACTCATATCTCCAGCCACGTGTAGAGATTTATGCCACAGCGCATTCAGCTCTTTAGGTAATACCATTCTAGCATCCATCACTAATGCTTTCACCTTTGACATAGAGCATACCATGGGCTCAGTTCCCTTTAGCACTTCAGATTAGTGGATCAGTCAGGTGGTTTTTGCATCGGCTCAGTCATCCACATTGCACCCTTAGATCTAGCTATCACCACCTCTTTCAATCAGCAGATCATTCCTTAAGATAAGGACACTTATGCATTAGTGCGGTCCTGCCCTAGTGTAGTAGACATCATCAGGTTCAGCCATAGCGCAACCTGGGGAGACTCATTGTTTCATCATGCAACTATGGCTGTCGTATATAATCCATACTTGATACACATAAGTGGTTGGATCCAGGATTACGGACCAATCCCTACATCATCATTCGGCACCTCATTTGCCTCAGGGACAACTTATGCTCTTTCAGTTGTATTTCAGGCTTCTAAGCCTTTACATTGTGAGCTCTACCTCAAGCCTATGACAGATGCTACATCCCATGTCGATGGATATTTAGCTATGCATGCATCATACAACCTTCAGCTCATGATAGTTGAGCATACAAGTTGGACAGGTTCCTATACCTTGTCATTTGTACTAGCCTCTTCATCACAGTAGAGTAGCGTATCATATCTGCACCTTCGGCCCTAGTTTTCAACTGCTGGATCACTTTGTCCACACCGACCATGTGGTCTTCTTAGACCCCGCATCATTTGACAGAGATTATACTTCTACTGCAGCATACCTCGCACATTGTTGTCAGTTCTTTTGGGTTGGTGACACCCTCGTATGTCACAACCTACCGGATCACATCTACATAACTACATTGACTAGCCTCACATTTGGATGCCTCCTCCTCAGAGTAGCTGCACAGTCCATGGTGACTCATGACATGTTCAATCATGACCACGTAGCCATACACACAGTTGTTCATGCCATCATCATTCGATCGACCAATCTTTGATCCAGGTGGACTTTACCTTCTGCATATTTCCTTCCTCCTCCTTTCGACCTATCTTCTGGGTTTTATTCCTAAAGGTGAAGGATTACCCACAGCTAAAGAGGGGGAAATCCACATTATGTACAGGATCATAAGTTGTACTTATTGTACATGCGTCTACTACGTATTCTCTATGCTCACATATGCACATACTACTCTGATTTCTTTTCAGTTTTGGATGCTAGCATACACACCAAATGAAAATCACAAAAAGGTATTGTACATGCACCCTCTACTTACCCAGTGCAATTTAAGAGGGGGTGTTAACGATGGTGTAAATTGCACTATCCAGCTAGGGCATAGGGGTAAAACGTAACCTAACCGTAAGGGGTTCACAGTATATCTTAATGTTCATTGTCAATACACAGTGTACAATTAGCCTATCTTGTGCACTCCTCTCTATCTCTCTCACTCTCATCTCCATTTTATCAAACATTGGTGCTAAAAGAAATACAGAATATATTGGCTAAAGAGGCAAATTATCTGATCCATTAGGAAAAAAGGGAGCTCATTTTGGGGCCTTGAGAGAAATTCATTTTTCTTTCCTCTAAAACACTAAGATACGACATAACTCCACTGATGTATGGTGTAGAATTCGGTACTTCTGACATCACTAGCATGTCTAGAGTGGGCCAAAACCTCTGTAATGACATCTGAAACACTGAAAACGGGCACCCAAAGCCAACCTGTTGAATCGCTTTCTTTAGTACACTTATTGTGCGGTGCTTTTTGGCCTTTTTCGGGCATCCGAGTGCTTGTTTTCACTGTTTCAGATGTCGTTTCGAGGGTTCTAGCCTACTCCAGATGTGTCGATGATGTCAGAACTACCAAATTCTGCACCGTGTGTTAGATACAATAAAGTAGCTCAAGTATCCTCATTGAATGCAAACTTGACAATATTTCTTTTTTCTTCCTTTTCTGTATTTTCAACGTTACTTTGGCCCTGATTTGATTGGTTGATGGCTATTTTACTTCCAGGCTAAAAGGCCCCAAAATGAGTTTCCTTTTTTCGTAATGTGGCAGCCAAAGGAGAGATCGAGTAGGACAATGAATCCGACAGGTGTCGATATAGTTGATGAGGGCAACAAACTGGTATGATCAGATGTTACAATTCCTCACAAATGGGGTCTCTATCCAAAGACATTTACAAAGGATCAATGATGCTAATTGGCATCCAAGAGTAAACAATTTATGGTGATTGCAAGCATGTTGCATAGGCACAAAATCGATCAAGTTATCTGATGTTGTGTTCTAGAACATGAGTAGCATGCAGTGTTACAAGAAGCTCATCAGAGGGCCGCAGGCGGACACTTTGCCAACAAGATCACAGGAAAGAAAAAATTTTGGGCCGGGCTTTGGTGGCCAACGATGCTCAAAGATTCTCATGAATTTGCAGCCAAGTGCTATTAGTGTCAAAGAGATGGACAACCCACTGATGCGGACAGATTACCCCTAAATCCCATTTAGAAATGGGGATTAAATTTTGTATGTCTAATAAAGCCAGCGGCACAGATCACAAGGAATCAATACATTCTAGTGGCAGCAGCAGATTACCATACCAAATGGGTGGAGGCACAAGCACTTAGAGATAATTCCTTGGCCAGTATGGCAAAATTCCTATATCAAAAGATCATAACCCATTTTGGATGTCCGATTGAATTGGTATCAAATCAGGAAGGGTAGTAAAGAAGCTAATGACAATTCACATGATTGTACACAAAGTGGCATAAACATATCACCCATAGTGTAACTGACAGACATGAAGCACCAATAAAACAATTCAATGCATTTTGAAAATAACAATGTTAGAAAATAAGGACTGGGATACTAAACTTGATTTAGCTTTGTGGGCATTTCAGGCAATGTATAAAGTCACAACAAGGATTACTCCATTCCGATTGATCTATGGGTTGGAAGCCATCATTCCGATTGGCCGGTTGGAACTCTTTGTCTCATAGTAGAGCAATTGGGTCCAGAATAGTCAATGGAATTTTGCCAAGAGCAACTTGCATATCTTGAAGAAGATAAGTTAAAAAGCCGGTATACAACAAAAATAATTCAGTTGTTGTGAAGACACGCATGGGTTAATCAAAACATAAAATACATGTTATTGAAAGAAGGAGATTGGGTTATGATGTTTAACTCCAAGTTGAGAAAATTCCCGATTAAACTAAAGTTAAGGTATGATGGACCCTTTAAAATCATTGAGGATAAGGGTCAGGGAATGTCCTGGTTAAGGGATATGCATGGTTTTGTTCTACCCAAACCCTTGAATGGATTTTGACTCAAACCTTTTGTCAGCTTGTGACATAGATCCAATGGATCGAAAATAGCCGGATCAGTTCGACAAATTGAATTTTGTTAGAGTTGAGTCCAACGGTTTGGATCTAGTTGAAAATCAGAATCAGGCCGACATTTTAGATGTTACAGTCCGACATCTCGGGATTATAAAAGTGGCCATCAATTTTCACAAAGGTGATAGCAAGGGTTTGCATGTGTGGAGGTTACCTTTTACAAATTCATACTCCCATTGTGTGAATACTCACAATCTTTGTGACTCCATCCTTTAACGCAAGTTTGAATTCTAGATCTTTGTCAATCACATCAAAATCCACTTCAGCTCTATTAGCATGCAAGGACGTAATCTCCCCAAAGATGAAGATGATCAGTTTGAGGAGAAGGCCAAAAGCAATCCAACAAGTCTACAAGTAGTTGGTTCCGGCTTCTGGTACCGGCTTTGATCCAACCATGAAGAAACATAGAGTGACATGGGCGATGTGAAGGTCACTCAAAAGCCAGGCCCCAAAGAAGATGATTGATTAGGATTAAGAACAAACGGTGGAGTTCTCCTACAAGTGGTAAGAGACTATCTATGGATACTTTGATGCATTTTATGGATTTTAAATTTAGTTTGGATGATTGGGAAATAGACGTCCAATACGTTGACACACATCACACTGTATACATTTAGTTTCAACATACTTAAACAAAGTTTCTCACCATAACCCTGCCTGCAAGACCTTACAGGTGGTACTCTCCCCAAAAGTGTCCACAAATGGATCCGAGTAAGCTTCTTGCAAAACTGTAGTGTGCTCGTGGCAAAATCCATTGATGGAGAAAACCCTCTTCACACTGGTGGGGGTAAAGATGACCACCAACTAAAGTGAATTTCCAAGCCTTCAAGGATAATGGTTTGCACTTGTCTTGTGGAATACTATTAAGAAATGTAGCATTAGATAAATAATCCATCAAATTGGCATACTCATGCTCATAGTAATCAATTGCAAAGAGCTTGGCATTTGGAAGCTCAGTAATGACACCTGGAGTATCTTTTGGGGCAAGTAACCTAGACAAATAGTCAGGTCTTCCTAGGCTTATGAATAATCATAAAATTTAACTCTTGTAAAAGAAGCATCCAATGCACAAGGCATCCTTGAATGACAATTTTGTTGATTAAAGAAAGTCAGGCCTAGTGATCAACATATAAAATAAATGGGTTTTTGAGTAAATAATGCCTTAATTTTTGCATGCTAAATATCATGCCCAAAGCTTCTCACGTGGTAATACTGTAGTTAGACTTGGTGAGACTCAACAACCGACTGGCATAGTACACTGGATAATCCAACCAACCATCTGGTTGAGCCAATATAATGCCTAACGCATATCCAAAAGCATGAACATGTAGATGGGAAATGACATTCCATCTAGGTTTCCTCAAAATGGGTGTAGTTGCAGCTCAACTTTTCACGTAATAGATAAAGCCCATTGAAACTTGGCATCCTTTTTTAGTTAATTCAAATAATGGAGCTACAATATTGGCAAAATCCTTGATAAAATGGTTGTAAAAACCTGATAAAGCCCACAAAACAATGTAATTGAGACACTAGCATTTGCTGAATAGCATAAATTTTACCTAGCTTAGTGCATATACCATCTTGTAAAATGAAATGTCTGAGCAAGATATCAACTTGAATATAGAACAAACTTTTGGAGGGATTTGAGGAAACGCCTGCTTGTGTGCATCTCAAAAATACTTTTTTAAGAAAGCTACACCACTTGTTTGTAGTCACTTGAAGAAATATCTTGTAATAGCTCATGATACCCAACAACTACTTCAAGTCATCACTAGTCAACATGAACCTCTCAATGACCACTCAATTCTAGGCTTGCTAACTCAATCCTACCAATTTTTCTAACTAACATGATGTTAACTCTCAAAGTCCATTGACCCTTCCTTAGTAGGATCCCCAATTGTTGATGTTCTTGTTTGCTCACTCCCAATAGGTTAACTCACAGATGCTTCAACGCTCATGAATAGAGCCCAACTCTATGCAGTGCACGGGTGAAGATGCTCGCTCTTGCAATCTTTAAATGATGATTGTGCATGCTTGAGGGTGATGAAATATATGTCAACAATATTAGAGGTTGGGGTGGTTGTTGAAGGCAAAACCATGTGATGATGGGGGAGACTGAGTTCCTAATAGTTAGAAAGTATAGCACAAGAGTATGTATTCACAACATAGACAAATGAAAGGGAAACCATACTCATATATTAAATTAATGTTACAACCAAGACACCTTGGCTTGTAGTTTACACTTAGTAGTAGAAAACTTCCCAACCTCAAGCAAGAGCATACCTCTAACTCCCCAACAATGGTGCAAAAAATGTGGTCTCCAATGTGACTCACGTATCATGGGGTGCTTGCAAGATTGCCAATGGAGCCTTCCATTCTAGTCCTCGTGGAAGCAAAGAAAGCACGTATGGGCCATAAATGTCACACAAATGTCTTCTAGAGTTGTTGCAAGGTGAATCCTCATGAGAAGAAGGGGGAGAGGGGGGGAAGAAGACAGAGGGAGAGGGGGAAGGGATGGGGAGCAAGAAGGGCAAGAGAAGGGAAGGGGGATAGGCAAGAGAGGTAAGAGAAACACAAGACAAACTTGGAAAAGAAGGAAGATTCTATTTTTCAAAAGTTGCAAGTAACAACTGAAGACCAAAATTTGTCTTTTGGCCTTTTATACAATTCACCTTTTGAAGGGAGGTCCAACCTTATGCTTCCACTTCTCTTCCTACCCTTTCTAGTGTCTTATTCCTAGGGCCACTATCACTCTAAGGCAACTTCTAACAAAATTAATGAGTGCATTGTGCATATTTACAATAATTTGTGGGAAGGTGCAAAATGTGATTGTTAAAATCAAGGAAATTAACACATTTTTTCTCATGGGGTATTCTTTCCATGTTTTTAACCCTTAGGACTTTCTCACCCTTTCTTATATAAACTTGATTTGTGCACCAATCTTGCACAAGCTAGGAAGTTTGCATACATGGTCTTCCTAGAATCACATCATAGAATCGATTTGCATATTGACTACAAAGGTGAGTGAATAGCAGAGTTCTTAAGGAAACTAGAACTTCTTAATTTTGATGTCCTTGAAAATTCCTACTAGTCTTGCTATGGTCTTCTCTTTTAGTTTAGTGATTAGCAATGTGTTTTCTATGGGGGTATTTCCCCACTTTTCCCAAAATTACTTGGTCATGATACTCACATCCACACCACCATTGTTGTGTTTTGATCTTCATATGCTAGGTCAGCATGGCATTTGTCTCATCACTCTCAAAATAATGATGGACCTTGTTGATATGTACTTTAGAAGTCTTTCATTTTCTATATGTCAACCCAAGCTTTTCTTTTGATGCAGCTTTAAGGTCTACCTTTGAATTGCAATTAAAAAGATATCACTATAAGGTCAGGCTATGATGCAACAATGTGGCAATGGGCAATTTGATTTAAGTCGACAAGAACAAAATGAATTTCAATGTCCCTTAGTACATTGTGATTCATGTAGTCGCCTCTAGTTGCAATGAAAGCAATGAAATACTCCATGTTCCCTTGTCACCATACACTTGAAACAAGGAATATTCAATATCGTTTTCTAATGAGCCATATTTTGTTTTCCCTCAAGTTTAAAAAACCACAATCTACATCGTCACAAGCAAATGCACCCCTAGAAACTCACAACATCACATCTCCATTGAATCCAAATATACTTGTAGTCTTGTGCTCTCCCTCTCCCCCCCCCCCTCTCTCTCTCTCTCTCTCTCTCTCTCTTTCCCCCCTGCCTCTCTAGTCGCTCTCTCTCTTTAGTCCCCCTGCCTCTTTGCTCTCTCTCTCTCTCTCTCTCTCTCTCTCTCTCTCTCTCTCTCTCTCTCTCTCTCTCTCTCTCTCTCTCCCCCCTGCCCTCCACCTCCCCCTCCCCCCCTCTCTCTCTCCCTCTTTGGTCCCCCTCTAGCATAGCTTACCCCAGCGAGCTAGGTTTTAAAAGAATATTTTAACTATTTGTTTTTGGAACACCTCTAACATAACTCACTGGAAAGCTATGCCAAAGGGGGTTTAAAAACTATTTTAACTTTTTTCTTTTTAGATCCCTTTTGACATAGCTCATTGGCAAGCTATGCCGGAGGGATTCTTAGTTTTTTTTTTTGGGAGCCCTTTTGACATAGCTCACCAGGGAGATATGCCGATAGGGCTAAGAAATGTTTTGAGCTTTCAACCCACCCCCCACCCCCCCCGACTCTCTCTTTTTCTCTCTCTCTCCCCCCTGCCCTCCACCTCCCCCTCCCCCCCTCTCTCTCTCCCTCTTTGGTCCCCCTCTAGCATAGCTTACCCCAGCGAGCTAGGTTTTAAAATAATATTTTAACTATTTGTTTTTGGAACACCTCTAACATAACTCACTGGAAAGCTATGCCAAAGGGGGTTTAAAAACTATTTTAACTTTTTTCTTTTTAGATCCCTTTTGACATAGCTCATTGGCAAGCTATGCCGGAGGGATTCTTAGTTTTTTTTTTTGGGAGCCCTTTTGACATAGCTCACCAAGGAGATATGCCGATAGGGCTAAGAAATGTTTTGAGCTTTCAACCCACCCCCCACCCCCCCCGACTCTCTCTTTTTCTCTCTCTCTCCCCCCTCTCTCTCTGTCCCTGTGTGTGTGTGTGTGTGTTTAAAATTTTAAAAGAAAAAGTGTGTGTGTGTATAAAATAAAAAACATTTTAATAACACAACACACAAAGCTCAGATAAGGGTGGATAAAACAATATTTATTACATGTTCATTCATAAAAGCAAAAGTTGGTACAAAGTGTAAAAAATAGTAATGCCAATGTAGTCCTAACAAGCATCTTATTTACTGAAGAGGAGAATCTGCATATTTGTCACCATCCCACAAGAAAACATGATAAGAACTAGGTTAACTTAAGTTAGGAAGACAGGTGTCATAAACACTCCTTGCTTGTTATCGAGTTCACAATGACTAGAAGCTTTAGCCATAAACCTAACTAGCACGATGCAAAAAATCAAGTAAAATAATGGGTTTATTCAAGTGTGGATTGGGTAGAGTGTGTTAGGTGAGTGGTTAGGTGTCGAATTGTATAGGAAAAGAACAATTATTTTAAAATTAAAGACCACAAGAAAATGGAGGTTAAGAAAATTTACTTGGGGGTATCAATAATGGGGATATATAACAGGGGAAAATGTGGTGAACAAAGTTAAGAAGGTATCTACAAAAAAAGTTGGGGGAAGAGATTGGTAAAAACTTTGAAGAGAGTAGAGAAGTAGTGGGCAGGGGCTTTTTTGTTAAGGAAAGTAAGGGAAATAGCATAGGAGAAAATAGGTAGAGAGGTCTTTTTTTTTTAAGGAGAGGCAATTTGCAGCAAACTAAGGGTGAGGAGAGAAATCATTTCAAGAATATATTTAGCACTAGAGGGGGAATTCTTAGAAGTAGGTAGATATATAATGAATACAAAGAAATCAGAGGTGGAATTCGAAGCAAAATGAGGGGGGGAGGAGTTTTTTTTTTTTTTAAACAAACTATGAAGGAATTTGAAGAATAGAGTGAAGAGGGGGTCAAAAAGATTAGGGAGAAGAGTTTAAAAAGAACTATATGAGAAGTGAGAGGAGGGGGGGTGTCTTAAAGAGAAGTAGAAAGAAAAGAATTTAATTAGAGGGGGAGAGTGGGTGAGGAAAATATATTGGCCAAAAGTTCTATACAACAAGCTTAAACTAGAGTAAAGAGGGAGGGGGGGTGGAGGTTGTTTTATTTTAAATAATAGTAGTATATATAGAGAGGTAGGAGGGAATAAAGGGGGGGGGAACTTAAAGGGCTCTTAAGTAAATACATTTAAAAGAGACTAATAAAAAATGGAACCTAGTACTTTAAGAAGTCAACACTCGTGAGTGTCATTTCAAGGCGAAGCAAACGAGAACATGTGAGGAAATGCAGGCACAACAGATGAGCAACAGTCTGCCATCGAGCTTTAGGTGTGGGAGATTGGGATCTCAGAGTGAAGCCATGGCCCAAGCTGGCAGGCGCAGAGGGCCCTGAAAAAGCCATCCACTTTCTTGCCTATCCTGCTAGACTGTGTGAAACAAGGGATGCAAAATTTCGTCGATTGATTTTGCTGCACTGTAAGGGATAAAGGTGTGGCCATGAAGGATAGTGATAACTAGGCTATAAATCCCACAGATGGCGGGGAGTAGGTGGCGACAAGCAGCACATAGCAATGGGCTAGAGCACCGTTCAGTTGTGCGGAGGCAAAGAGCATCATAGCAGGGAGACTTTCAGTAATAGGGAGTGTGTGAGGGAGTTTAAATAGAAGGGGATAGGGGGAAGTCAGGAAGGTTAGTTAGAAGGAGTCAAGGCTCGAGATAAAGTAGGGGCAACTCGTACTGTGGGTTGTCAACAATGGCAACCTTCAAAGTGTAGCCATGTGCAGGAAATGAAAGGTACATCTGGATGCGGGCCCTTAGCAATGACTGTTAATGTGGGGGGGGCAGGGGGGTTACTAAGCTTATGGTTTGCATTTAATAAAGGAAACTTTTAGAGAATAAAATGTTTTAAGAGAGCTTTTTAAAAAATATTAAGGATCAAATTGAAAAAAGAAATTAGGCTAGAATAAAAAAGAAAAAGAAAATTTTTTTTTTAATAAAGTGTGAAGGAATTTGAAGAATAGAGTGAAGAGGGGGTCAAAAAGATTAGGGAGGGGAGTTTAAAAAGAACTATATGAGAAGCGAGAGGAGGGGGGGTGTCTTAAAGAGAAGTAGAAAGAAAAGAATTTAATTAGAGGGGGAGAGTGGGTGAGGAAAATATATTGGCCAAAAGTTCTATACAACAAGCTTAAACTAGAGTAAAGAGGGAGGGGGGGTGGAGGTTGTTTTATTTTAAATAATAGTAGTATATATAGAGAGGTAGGAGGGAATAAAGGGGGGGGGAACTTAAAGGGCTCTTAAGTAAATACGTTTAAAAGAGAGTAATGAAAAATGGAACCTAGTACTTTAAGAAGTCAACACTCGTGAGTGTCATTTCAAGGCGAAGCAAACGAGAACATGTGAGGAAATGCAAGCACAACAGATGAGCAACAGTCTGCCATCGAGCTTTAGGTGTGGGAGATTGGGATCTCAGAGTGAAGCCATGGCCCAAGCTGGCAGGTGCAGAGGGCCCTGAAAAAGCCATCCACTTTCTTGCCTATCTTGCTAGACTGTGTGAAACAAGGGATGCAAAATTTCGTCGATTGATTTTGCTGCACTATAAGGGATAACGGTGTGGCCATGAAGGATAGTAATAACTAGGCTATAAATCCCACAGATGGCAGGGAGTAGGTGGTGACAAGCAGCACATAGGAATGGGCTAGAGCGCCATTCAGTTGTGCGGAGGCAGAGAGCATCATAGCAGGGAGACTTTCAGTAATAGGGAGTGTGTGAGGGAGTTTAAATAGAAGGGGATAGGGGGAAGTCAGGAAGGTCAGTTAGAAGGAGTCAAGGCTCGAGATAAAGTAGGGGCAACTCGTACTATGGGTTGTCAACAATGGCGACCTTCAAAGTGTAGCCTTGTGCGGGAAATGAAAGGTACATCTAGATGCGGGCCCTTAGCAATGACTGTTAATGTGGGGGGGGCGGGGGGGTTACTTATGGTTGCATTTAATAAAGGGATTTTTTTAGAGAATAAAGTGTTTTAAGAGAGCTTTTTAAAAAACACTAAGGATCAAATTGAAAAAAGAAATTAGGCTAGAATAAAAAAGAAAAAGAAAATAATTTAGAAAAAAGCTAGGAATTTGGGAAAAACTTTTAGGAAAGATAAGAAAAATTAGGGACAATAAAAATTAGGGAAAATAAAAAATTAAGGACAATAAAAATTAGGGACAATAAAAAATTAGGGGAAAATGGGAAAAATGGAAAAGAGGGAGTGTAATAGTAAAATTTAAAAAATTGAAAAAAAAATGAACAGTAAAAAGAAGGAATAAGGGAAATTTTAATAAACAAGGAAAGTGAGGGGGGTTTCATGAAGGTCAAAATTAGAAAATACAAATTAAAAACTTCCATAAGCATAAAAAAATAAACATTAAAACATTATATAAAATTAAATAAAAATTAAACAATTTCCTTAAAAATACAAAAGTGAGGGGGGGTAATGTAGAAATATAAGGGAGCCAGCATTTTTAAATAAAGGGGGAAGGGGTATGAAGTAAGTGTGTGTGTGTGTGTGTGTGTGTGTGTGTGTGTGTGTGTGTGTGTGTGTGTGTGTGTGTGTGTGTGTGTGTGTGTGCAACCTATATTGCAACTACTCTTCTAATCATTCCTATAAACTTATCCTTTTTTACAATTCAGAATCCCTTATCTATTCATCTCTAAATGCCCTCAAATAATTTCATGCAAAGTTATTTCATCAGTTTTTATCCACCCATTATATATCCAGTAGTTACTCTTATAATTCTTGCCATTCCTTTCTGAGTTTCGTCTTCCATTATCCATAGTCATCCCAACAATGATCATTCTAGATGTATCTATCCCAATCATGGCAATCATATCACTGTGAAATTCAAAAAATTAGTAGAATAAGTATCCATATATCAGTTTATATTGGCATATATGCTGTCCCAATCTTGCAAGTTCTATCTCTCATATTCAAAATTTTCAAGTCACTAGTTCTTGGATTAGATAATTGGGTCAAAGGATAAACCTATCTTCTAACCATTCTGCTTAAAATCAACTGCATATACATCAACATTGAAATGAGTATGGAATATCCTCACATAATATTGTTTGATAATCAAACTTTCAATGCTATATCCAACAGTTATGTCAAAAAAAGGAAAACCACTAAGTTTCTAGTAGAGTCTAAAGATGGTCCTCCAACCTTCTAGTGGGAAATAGTGTGCCAGTGTGTTAATCAAAATCTTTAGCTACAAATCTGGTTGAGAAGCGTATCAGGTAACCTACATCCATCCATAAAAAGGGCAAGTTAGGACTAGGACCTTTTTACATGGGACTGCAAGCCTCAATGCTGACATGCAGTTGTTCTCCATGTCACCCAACTTAACTTGCATTAATTATCATCAAGGCACATAAACTCCAAGAAGAGTTTTCCACAATTCCTAACTGGTAGTGAAAATGTTTTGTAAATGATAGTAATAATTTTCTACAAATAACAATATATATTCTTGGTAAAGGTCATACTGCACTCTGTCTATCTTTATTATGATAATCAATAACTGGTATCCATCATCCTAATCAAGTGTTAAGAAATCTCTCTATTTACCAAACCAAAAGTGCATGTGGTGTATTATGCACCAACTCCAACAATCAGTGGTCAATTTTTGAACTAATATAAATCAAGCCTCTTTTAAAACTGTATATTTGAATGGAGGACATCTCTATTTTAGGTGCTCACAATCCATATACATGGTCGATCCACTTCTTCATGGTAGTTATGTTTCGTCTTCTTACTCTACATATGAACTAGAGAGGAAAATCTTCATAAAGCATTTGATTGTATTACGATAGGTCCACTCGACAGTTCCCTGTTGTAGCTGATGACAGAGGGGACTCGTATCCTAACACTGTTTCTTCCTTATTATATGGTTTCCCATATCTCGTCTCAAGTCAATCATCATGGGCTTAAAAGGATATCGGTTGTCAGTGTACTTCCTCAGTGACCTCTTTCTATTCATGTGAGTAGAACAGATGACCGAAACCACTATAGTAGTCTACATAAAATGTAGGGGGCATGGGGTCTACATCGGCTAGTTTATTCTAGTCTGGAGTTGAATACACTTTCGCTTCTAATTGGCATCTTCACTAACGCTCTCTAATAACCGTGAATACTTGGCTCCAGGTAATCTTTTCCACTCTAGGTCATCCTCAGGCTAGTGTCACCCTCAACCATCACTGAGTCTTCCACAAGTGAGCCAACTATAGTGTACTTTTGATCATGTCTAACATATACTTAAGGAACATGGGATACATACTATTCCGTCTCTCCTTGTTCTGTCAATTACATTATAATTGGTAGCTCTGTTGTTTCTCTCGGTTATCAATGAGAGTATCAAGTCTTAGCATTATCGGTCATTGCTGCCAACTGATCCATCTACCTGGTCTGAATCCCGTCTCAGAGTTCTCATGAACAATTGCTTTAGTGGTGATGTTCTAAACTTGTAATATGCCAACGTGCCATCGAGTGCTATTACTATGATACTAACATGAAAGTATAATATGGTCGGGCTTATCGTGTTCATCGACGAATATTGATCCACCATCGAGAACTCTTAGCATCGACAAAAAATAACATTGCTCTATTCATAGGAGCTAAGTTTGTCACTATTATAATAGTATATGCAATAGAGTCCCCTTATCGATATCTTATTATCGTTTGGGTCCTCTCTATATTCATGATCAAGGAACATCTCGCAAGTCTTTGGGATATTAGAGGGATAACGTGACTGTATGGCTCGTCCACTCACTTTTTGAGTCCTCCACAAATATGGTATTCCACCAATCACTCACAACTCCCTAATATGGTTAGTGCTATGCACATACGATCATGTGATGGTGCTATGCACACATGATCACATGATGTTGAGCATGAACTCTCAACACTATTCACCGTCTGGAGTACTTCGCTGCATTGTGCCTTGTTGTGTGAGTTCAATTGTGTCAGCTCTATTCATTGGGTTTGCGCGGGAGTTATTGTGTGCTTTTTCATGCTTCCTCTTTTCCTTTAAGGCCTTAAGTAGAGTGTCCACGTTTTTGGGTTCTCACTATAGTGAGACTCCTTTTGGATACCCCAGTCGTGGGACTTGAGGAGGTCTTGTACCTCCCAAACACGTGCTAGTCATTACCATCCAGTTAAAGAGAGCTGTTGCTCCACTGCTATGATCAATACATCTGCAGGTGTATTACGCTTAGTGGGTTCTTCCTTACCACTTAATACACCACCTCTATTCTTTACTATATCTTTCGGTGAGAATAGTGGAGCTTTCGATTCTTACTTTGCCTTCTCTTTTTGTTCCAAGGGACCTCCAAATAACCACGGATATACTTCTACACCTATGGTTATCCAACGGATAGTGTAGGGGCTTATTATATTTGATTTGTCTAAGTATGTAACAAAATTCCCATCTTAGTGCACTATCTCTCGTCCAATACTATCATCATCCTTAGCATTTAGAATTCTCCAGAGATTGAATTATGGGGAATATATCCTATCTATGATCCCTTTCTTAAAATATTAAGAATCTAAATGTTCACAATGTTCGCTTCCTTATCTAAATAGATATGGAGATGCTGTATTCTTTTTCATGTGGACTCATGTGATATGTTTTACTTATATAAGATACCACAATATTGCTTTTAATTGATTTTGTGATTCATACATTGTAGATTTCCATAAAATCATGCAATATCATTTATGGATCAAGAATTGAACTTTTTCTTCTCATCTATTATTCCTCTTACCAAAGGGTAGGAATGTGTGTGTGTGTGTGTGCGCGTGCGTGCGTGCGTGCGTGCATGCGTGCATGTGTGTGTGTGTGTGTGTGTGTGTGTGTGTGTGTGTGTGTGTGTGTGTGTGTGTGTGTGTGTGTGTGTGTGTGTGTGTGTGTGTGTGTGTGTGTGTGTGTTTAGATTTTATAATCACGTCAATAAATGAACCATACAATTAATTCAATCATTTGGATAATTATAACAAGCTGCATATGAATAATTTTATATAAGAAATGAATAATAAATTTTTATAAGAAAAATAAAATGCAATAACTTTTGACAGTATAGAAATACAAAATTTTATACCGAAAGTAAGAGGATTGGTAATATAATTTTTCTTTAAATTGAGTTTGCAAACTTAAGCAAAGAATTAATACAAAAGTGTCGAATCCGTCCGGTAGTCCAGGCTCCAAGGTCAGCGTCTACTTACCTGCCACCTTCCAAACCAACCATTTATTAGAACAATATAGTTGAATTTGGGTAGACAAGTAATGCATGTATTCCCTGGCTTATTATTGCTTTACATAAGAACTTGAACACAGTTTTAGGATTCTAAGAGAAAATTGAATCAACTTCAATGTCTGCTAGAAAATTTAAAAAGAGTTAAGACTAATAAAAGGGATTTTTTTTTAAAGAGAGGAGAATCGATTAGGGTGATTGTACAAAAAATTAATTGAATGGAACAAAAAAACAAAAAACAAGAAGGGTAGTCCACATCCTTAACCAATACAATTATTTTAAGAATTAAATAAATACAAAGGATTAGTCAACAAGAGGGGCATTCCACACCCTTACAAAAATTCCACAACCTTGGCAAATTTAAATGACAAGACAGACTAATCAAATGCACATAAATGTCATCAAGGAATTTTTACATCTATACAAAAGATAGAGTGAAATTTTTAGAATTTAAGTAAAGCTAAACAATCTCTTCAAATTCTAGAAGTTACAAGACTAGATCCCTACAAATTGTATGAAATAGTTACTAGCGAAAAGAACAATAAATATCTAAAACTACAAATATACATAGAAGTGTTAAGTAACTAAGCCAATAGCATTAATTTACATAAAGAATTTGAAAAAAGGCTCCACTTACAGCATTTGAAGAACGTACTTTTTGATAGGATTACAGGAAATAAGCTAAAGAAAGTTATAAAGGAAAATTAAAAAGGAACACATTAACTTGAGGACTTTAAAAGAACAAACTTTAAGAAAATAAATGCATGCATTTGTAGATCTCTAAGAAAGCAAAAAAAACTAACCAAGAAAAGAAATAAGTCATATATATCTCCAATGAATAATATATAAAGGACAAGTGCTAGATAAGGGGTGTTTGAACCAAAAAATCAACCAATGAATCAACTCCAAGAGCATAAAATACTTCTTAAAAATTGCCATAAAAATCAAGCAACCACCAAAGTGAGATAAGACAAAAAAGCAATTAAAATAAGCATGTACAAAAACAAATTTGGGAAAACTTCTAAAATTTTGTATATATCAATGTATAAATAATTATATATATAATTACATAAGAAAAGAAGAATATAGGGGAGTGAAGGGGCTAAGGCATCATGAAGGTCTAGGAAACTTAATGGCCTAAGAAAGTATATAAAAACCAAAATACTATGGATAAGATTTAAGCACTAAGGCTCGCAATAAACTATGTATATATATATATAAAACAGGAAAGAAAACTATGTCACAGGACCGAGGCAATGTGTAAGTGAATCGAGAAGTACGAACCTTGCAAGGGGAGGCTTAAGTGTCGAAGACCCAAACCGATGGTGGATTAGAGCATTAAGTCCATTTAAGGACCAAAAGAAGTGAAAGAGTAAATTAAGAGAAACCAAAGCCAATCATAAGCTCATTTTATGTTAAATAAGGAAGGAGTAAGAGCAACGAATGTGACACACCATGATTGCCATGCACTATATGATTGAACCATTCAAAATACGAGGGTTATTTCACCTCCCTCCAACCATATAGTTTCAAAAGCCTCCAAGGGTCATGTACCGTACAACCCCCCTTGTGAACTGAGGAGGATAAAGAACATTGAAAAGAAATCAAGCTGTAGATTCATTCACATGATGCTGAAGCTAATTGTGCCATAAAGTTATCATACCCACATAGCATATGCACAAAATAGAATTGTGCCACTCACATAGAGTAAGACTCACAAAAATAAAGTGTGACACCCACACAGGGCAAGGCTCACAAAAGGAACCACTATAACTAGACTTCAAAAAGCCTTCTATGTTTGAATTATCTCCTTTTGTCAATGCCCAAACCAACAAATTTTTCAGTTGTTGGTGTACTCTACAAAACTTTTCTTCGTGACCTTCTTTGCCATAATACATACATTTCAGTGCCTCCTTCCCTTTATTACTACTTCTCCTAGTCTGTCGTCTTCCTTGCTATTCACAATGTAAGATGCCTCATTGATAGGTGAAGATGCGCTCAATTGGTGATCCTCACTCATCAATAGTGCATCGATGAGCTTGAGGTCTTCTTAGCTGACAT
Source organism: Dipteris shenzhenensis (assembly GCF_047967505.1). Lineage (NCBI taxonomy): Eukaryota > Viridiplantae > Streptophyta > Polypodiopsida > Gleicheniales > Dipteridaceae > Dipteris > Dipteris shenzhenensis. Next base: position 38,395,096 of record NC_141598.1, on the reverse strand, counting down.
GAAATGTATGCACTGAATTTGGATATCATTGTGAATAGTAGACAACAGGATGGCCTTCACATCATCCTCATCAGCCTTAGAGCCTAAAGCACTCAACTTTTTTGTCAGTGATTGTAACCTATTCATGCATGGTCTTAGGGTTTTGGTTTCACCCATCTGAAAGCTATACCATTCATGCTTTAAAAAGGACTTTGAGTAGTTAACTTTAGCTCCAAAAAGACTCTCTAGGATGGTCCAATTGTTAGGTACGTACTTAAAAACATCCAAATGATGGAAATACTCTGGTCCAAGAGCTTTGCCAAGAATACTAATAGCCTTCTTGTTGCATTGCTTCCACAAAGTGACTTTGTTAGGCTTGTTGTCCTTTGGTTTCTTGTTTGAACCTGATACAACGCCCCACAACCCTTTCTACATGAGGTGTAATTGTGTAGCCAGCTGCCACTCAGTGGTCTCTACCATCAAATCTAATACAAGTATCCGACTTTTCTTTCTTCCAAGTTCCCATCAGAAGATGCAAACCCACGCATTCCACAAAGATCCACAGGTCAATGGATAGGTCTCTGCTCTAATACCAATTGTTGGAATTCAAAAGAATTTAATATGTAACTAGACACTCGGCCAATTCACCATGCAAAGATTTGTGCAAACAATAGAGACAATTTAAAGTAGGTGAAACACATCTTGTATTGACAAATAGGAGGGACAAACTCCTAACATAGACTTTCGACTGACCAAGCTCACTTTGATGGTTTTTTTTTCCTTTACATAGACAATTGAGTCCTCTAGTCTAAGCAACTAGTCTAAGCAGCTAGTATGGACGAGGCACTTACATGAAGGAACTAGCTAAAACCAACTCTCATCAAAGATTCTTCACAAGCACAAGGACTGAAAAAGGAAGAAGATCACAATCCTCATGGTTTTGAAGCTTGTCTAGAACCGCCTTGAAGAACCTCCAATTGAGTCTCACCACGCCATGAAAATCTTGTAATTGGTCCATGCCCATGCAGCTCCTTGATCACCATGCACTGCATGATTGAACCAATCAATCTACGAGGGTTATTTCAACCCCCCCCCCTCCAACCATATAGCCTCGAAAGCCTCCGAGGGTCATGTACCCCAATAAGGATTAGCAATACATGAACTGATGTTATATGTCATCTGGAATTCACATAAAGCAAAATCAAGCTTGAAATCCTAATATGTCTTGTTTTCCAACACACTCACTTTCAAAACTTGTTTAGTTGATTTATTTATACTTTGTGCCAAACCATTACATTGTGGATGATAAGTGGATGCTTTCTTGTGAACAATCCTATGTACTGTAGTCAATTTCTTAATGGCTCTACCTAGGAAACAACCACCATGATCCGATACCAACTTAATCAGTCAGACATCTAAAATGGCTGATGATATTTTGATACAAGAATTTTGTCATGCTATCTACAAAATTATCTCTAAGTGCATCTGCCTCTACCCACTTAGTACAATAATTTATGGCTACCAAAATGTATTTATTCCCGTATGCTGTGCGGTTGGCTTGAATGGACCTACGCAATCCAATCCCCATTTCTAAAGTGGTTCTACTAGGAGTATGGAACTCAGAGGCATACAACCAGCATCTCAAGGTTGTCCATCCCTTTCTCATGTTGTTATATCATTGAAAAAATTAACTCCTCATGCTCCTTGATTAGATTTCTATAACACGGCTTGTTGCTCATGATCTAGGACACAACATTTTGGATGATCTGATCAATTATGCACCTATACAATGCTCTTGCGGTTATCATGAATGGTTTACCTTAGAGTGCTAATCGACATGTTTGATCCTCTATAAGTGTTTCTGATCATACACCATCCGTGAAACTATAACATCTGATCATACTAGTATGTTGTGTGTATAGCCTGTGCTACAAATAGTAAAGCTGGCAAGTCATCCAAAACTCCTCCTTTCGAACTTTCTCCTGACTCTAGTCTGCTCAAATAATCCACCACAAGATGTTGCCTTTTGGGAGTGTGCATGAAAGTTGTATTGAAATTCTTGTAGCAATAATATCCAGTGAACCAATCTTCCTAATGGCTAGGGCTTGTTCATTAGGTACAGCAAGGCTTGATGACCCACGTGAAATATGACCTGATTACAAGCTAATTACCCAAAAGGTAAGACCAAAATTTATGTGGTGCATAAACCATTCCCAATCCTTCTCTTTTAGTTATTGTGTAATTCCTTTCTACCAGCGATAAAGTCTAGCTTGCAGCGCAATAGATTGGCTGGAACTATTTGAATTTGTGTGTCTACATTAGAACTACTGACAAGATACAAGATACACCCCTTAGGTAGAATGTATGGATATCACATGAGCCAACTTTGGATAGTTGCAACGTTTCATCTGTGCCTTTTTGGATCCTACAAACTTGAATCACACTAAATGATATCCTAAAATATACTTTATCCGAGAAGATATTAATAAGGGCAAAGGTGGAAGTTAAGAGCTTGGCCTCCAAGCTACCTTCCTTGAAAAGATCTATTAGGAAAGGTTGTAGTTTGTCATATCTTCTTTTTGTATTGGTGGATAACTCTCCAAATTGGTTAATTCAAGACAAAGCAGAAGTGGGGAGGTAAGATTTATTCAAGTGGATAATGAAAATCAAGTTTTACGTCAACAATGTGCTGATGATACCAACCTCACTCCTCACAATGATGAGAGGTATGTTGGGGACATAATGGAATTTAGTGTTTTTTGTAAAGTCTTAGGGTCTCAAATAAACTACAATGCAATAGGGGAGTTATGGCACTAAGGGCCCATTCTAGGGATGTTGGTGGAGCAAGGTTGTATGTTGGGGACATAATGAAATTTAGTGTTTTTTGTAAAGTCTTAGGGTCTCAAATAAACCACAATGCAATAGGGGAGTTATGGCACTAATGGCCCATTCTAGGGATGTTGGTGGAGCAAGGTTATAATGAGATTGTAAAAGGGATCCCCTTCAAGAATTTAGGTATCCCAATCAGGTTTCACCTACTCAATGAAGGACAAGTGGGAGTGGTTACTACAAAAAATCAAGAAGAAAATACAAATTTGGTGAGGGCTCCAACTTAGCAAGAAGGAAATTTGTTTTAAACCATTTCTATATACTTTTGTGATTTATTTTTATCTTATTGGTCACCATCCAAGGTAGGAACTAATAAGCTAAATTCAATGTTTGGAGTCTTTTTATGGGGGGTGATGAAGATCATAGGAATAGCTAAGGTGAGAGATGGGATTTTTTTACATTACCAAAATCTAAAGTCAGACTAGGGATCATCTGGAGTGGTTAGCTACCAAGTTTGTGGGTCAGTGGATCATCAAAGCAATTCAAAATAGCAATAGAGGTGTCTCCATCTTAAAATGTATGAGGCATATGAAATACACCCATCTAGTGAGGTGTATAATCTAGAGCGATCAATCGGAGTTTTTTGCCCTATTTGGGAAGGAATCTTGCACAACTAAAGGGTTGGGGTTGTGGAGATTCCTATGGAAGGGTTGAGAAATTTTGAGGCAATATATCTTCTAAAATGGGTTCATTAAGAAGGCTACGACTTTGACAGAGAAGGACTCCATCTAGGTTTTTAGTCATTATGCGAATGAGACTGATGTGGGTGGAAACTAATAGGGTGATATGGCAATGGCTTACTTGGCTTGGTGGATTTGAATCTCCTCTATGATACCATGATAAAGTGGGGAGAGAGAGAGAGAGAGAGAGAGAGAGGAGTGCACATGATATAGCTACCTGTACACTATGTTGTATTGAACATAAACATGAATATACACATGAGAATCCCTTAGGATTAGGGTTTGTCCTATGAACCCTATCTAGATCGTGCAATTAACACTATCCTCAACATGACTCTCAATCCACAACAAGAGATCTTACTTCAAGAATTGTAGAGGGTGTAGAAGATGGTACTTACATTCAATTTAGTGATTTCTTTATTATCACCATTTCAGCTAAGGACCATCAAACTTAGCTTAATCTAGGAACACGAAACCCTATCACCTTAATGAAGCCATGGAAGAGTTGGAGAGACAACTAGATGAGTTGCTTACAAAACGCTTTATCAGACTAAGTAATGTTTGATGGCAACGTCCATCCTTTATTTTAAAAACAAGGATATATTAGCTTGGTGTGGATTACCATGCACTGATCTAGGAAAAGGTTAACATTAGTTCACCAGAACCAAGATCGACAACATCTTAGAATGGATCAATGGAGCCAAGAGGTTAACTGAAATTGATGTAAAGAGTCCGATCTGGCTTCCAAATTTGATATCTGGTGCATAGAGAAAGCTAAGTATGAGTTTCTCAATGCACTAGCAATGCTCCCAATGGATATTCCAGATCCTCTTTGGCAAAACTATCTTTGTATCTATTGATATCTTGATCTTTTCCAAGGAAACAAATGAGTCTAGGTTTTTAGACGCATTGGTACAAAGTTGAATTGGAATATTGGCTTGGCAATTACTACATTCATGATGCTTGGATGTTCTACAAAGGATGCCTTTATGTGCTGTCTTAGTTTTGCCCACCCTTGCCACATGCTACTTGTGATTTTGAATGGTTGGTACGCACAAGGTTGCTCATGGCACCCTAGAAAAACTTGAAAGACTAAGTTTTTCGTGACATTTTTGCAATGATTTCAATGAGCATGTCACTCATTTTCAAAAGTGATAGAAAGCCAAGGTACCTCGTGGGATGTTGCTTGGCTTACTCCAACCCCATGAGATTCCAAACCAGCCCTTTGAGCAAATCAGTAGCACTTTGTGATAGCCCTTCCATTCGATTATAGTGGTTCTAGGAAGTCCATGTCTCTAACCATCATGGACAAGTGTAGCAAGCTTCTCATATTGATTCCATGCCCCTTCCATGTGAAGAAATGAGTATTGCACCAGACACAACTATGTTGCTTCTCCATTGGTGGCATCCTACATGTGGCATTCTTATTGACTTTTCCATTAATTTTCAAACTCAAATCCAAATGCCACCAACATTTACAATTAGTTGGCCTTTAATGTATTAAAATATCATGTTACAAATACATGGTCTTGCTAGAAGCAATACTTTCCATTGGTGTAGGAGATTCTCAATGACACCCATTCAACTATATGAATAGGACTATCTACGAAGATGTCTTAGACCCTTCTCACTTGGACCTCAAAGAAGGTGTATGAAGAAAATCGCATCATAGAGAATTATGAGTAGATCAAGGAGTCAGCCACAACAGCTACATTGCCAAAGGCCCTGAATCTTACCAAGCCATGCCAACAAGCAATGACGAGCTGTTAGATACAAGGGCAAGGGCAATGGGTGTATATTTGAACCACGGGAAGAACTATCTGAGACTTTAGCATCATGCTTTGGACCATACGAATTATTAATGATGTGTTCATGAAGTGGCGGCAATTACCCAAGATACTAACCATGCATCTAGATTCTTGGCTCAAGACACAAACCATGCATGTAGTGTCTTGGCTCAAGCCTTATGTGGGCCTGGCATTACCAAATGTGGAGTAGCCTTAATGCTCCACATCCTTAATGCCAGATGTGGAGCAGCCTGAGGTTGGGGTTCACATGGGGGGAAGAGGCCAAAACACATCTTGGAGGATGGTTGCCATTCTAGAGACGGCAACACAAAGCAACACAACGATAAAGCCGTCTATTGCCAAGATCATTTGACTGCCGTGTTATGGGCCATCTTGGGTTCCAATCTTGATCGCTGCAACACGTGATTAGTTTTGATTGGAGGGATGGATAACGGCCATTGGGCAGGGGAGTAGTGCCTGGCCAACCAATCATCATCCTTCCCCGTCGACCAACACCCCTTTTGCACTTTAACTTGGCCTAAGATCATCGATGGAACAGAGGTCATTGAGAAAAACTAGATTTTGCTTCATTGTTCAAGAAATCGATTTCGAGCATTGGGTCTCCCACAAAGATCTCTAGCAGACAAGGATAATTATCTTTAGCTCTTTACAGCATGCAAGGAGGCCTTCCATCTTTCTTGGCATCTATAAGACCTAAAAGAGCTAGCTCCCTTGCCTGTTACATTTCATACTACAGACTATTAAAGAGCATGCAAAAATGAGAATCATAATTGCAGAACATCTGCAACCAGAAATATGAAACAAATCTTTAAAATCGCTCCCAAGCATGGACTTGTACTGTGAAATCAACCCAGCAATTCCTGAGAGAGACTAAAAGATCTGTCCAACAAATCAGGCAGCTCAGGAGGAAAGCCAAGTATGACTCCCTCAAAACCCTTGAAACTAGAATGCTTGCTGGAGATCGAGAAGTCCTCTCTGACATCCTTCAAGCCAAGGCTAATCTCAAAAGGGAAGAGCTTATTGAGGGCAACCAAATTAAGAAGTACACTAGGAATTGGTGGGCTGGTAAAGCCGATAGACCCTCGAATGAAATGTTTCAGACCCTCAAACAAAAGTCTAGAAGAGACCTCCTTCTCCTTATGCAGAAAAAAGATGGTCTCTTCATCTCTTCCCAAGAGGAGAATAAAGAGTACATAAGAAGCTATTTCTCTGAAATTTTCAGTAGTGATACTTGTTACTCTCCTGAGAAGACCAGGGCCTAGGCTACTATAGCCCGATGTAGAAAAGCTGTTGTCCCAAAGGAGCTGAACAACATTCTCAACTGGGACCTCTCCAAAACTGAAATCAAGTACACCATTGACTTGCTAAAAAAGGGCAAAAGTCCAGGCCCTGATGGCCTTCCGAATGAATTCTTCCAAATCTTTCAGGACTGTATTACTTCTCCCCTTTTGATGGTGTGGAATGAGTCCCTCAAGTATGGCTCTCTCCCTCATTCTGTTAACAAGGTAGTCATCAAGCTTATTCATAAAAGAGAAGAAAAACACCTTCTTAATAACTGGAGACCAATTACTTGTCTTAACACTGCTTACAAGATATATGCCAAAGCCTTGGCTCCAAGACTCTCCAACCACTTAAACTCCTGGATCCGAAAGGAACAGAAGGGGCTTATCAAGGGAAGGTACATTCTTGATGCAATCATCAGCATGTGGGAGGGTATTGAGCATGCCCAGTCTACCAACCAAGACTTATGTTTTTTAAGATTGACTTTGACAAGGCTTATGATAGGTTGGACTGGGATTTTATCTTTCAATCCATTCATGACATGGGATTGGGAAGAAAATTTATTAAATTTGTCGTGGTTCTATTTGGCAATGCAAGATCTAGAGTTGCCATCAATGGTTCTTTGTCTAACCCCTTCCCTCTCAAGAGATCCATCAGGCAGGGCTGCCCTTTAGCCCCCCTCCTCTTTGCCATCTCTACTGATGCCCTTGGTTGGCTTGTCCAGGAAAAGATGGACCAAGGCGTCCTAAAAGGAATTGCCATTCCCGGTAGCCCCACTAACCTCTGCCTGCAACTTGTTGCTGATGATACCAATGCTCTCATCCATAATGATGACCAATCAATCGCCTCTTTCCGAGATTGTCTGGGCACTTTCTGCTTGGCCATTTCTGCTTGGCCAGTGGCAGCCAAGTTAACCATTCCAAGAGTGGAATCAAGACTATGAACAAACTCCCCCTTGACCGGCTCCTGCAACAAGGTTGCAAAATGATTAGGAATGGTGATATCTTCAGGCTCCTTGGTATCCCGATGGGATTTGGTGTCTCCATACACCAAAGATGGGAGTGGGTCCTTGACAAGCTGAAAGCCAAGCTCGACAAGTGGAAAGGGATGTAATTCAACATGGCCTCTAGAGTTCTGGTCCTCAAACACATAGTGATTCCTGCCACCATATATTTCCTCTCCTGTTGGAGGCCTTCTAATGCTGACCTAAAGTCCTTTGATAGATTGTGCAGGAACTTCTTGTGGAGTGGAGACGGGAGCATCTACAAACTACCCAAAGTGGCCTGGGAATTATGCACCACTCCCAAAGAGAAGGGAGGCCTTCGGATCCCTAACCTTTGTGAGCTATCTGACAGGATGGCTGCTAAATGGATCATCAGAAGTCTTCTCTCCCCTAATGACAGCTGGTCCCTTTTGCTCCATAGCCACAACATGGAATTTAGACTGAAGGACTACCCTACCTGGAAAAATTTGGACACTATCCCCCTCATCTGCAGCCCTCTCAAAATCACTCTGAAAGACTCCCAATTGGTGAAGGGGATTTGGAACTCTTGGGACAAGTTCAAAGGGCAACTTATCCTCAAAAGATACTCCAATCACATTTGCTCATGGGCCCACTTGGACTCTGTTTGGTTCAGCACTCAACTTGAGAACTTCTTCTCTAGAGATCTGAAACATGCTTATAAACTGCACAAGAAGGGCATTCGGCTCTGGGGACACATATGGGATTATGCCAATAGGAGATGGAAGGATAAAAGGAGTCTTAAAAGTCTATTTAAATTGTCTAACTCTGATTATCTTCTTGTGCAAGAAAAGATAGACCTTTGGGACTCCAGGGCAGCAAGGATCCACTTCAAAGGAGAATTCAAAATTCAGTCTTTTAAATGGCAATAAGGGGCATCTTTGTAAACAAATGATCAACCTGCAGCTCCTGCAAGCTCCCTCCCTCCCCGTCGCTCCCCGTCTACCTCCCCCTCACCGTCTGCGCGGCCCCTCCCCCTCCTTCCGCTGGCTGCTGCCGCGCAGCCAGCCACCCCCTCTCCTCCACACTCCCCCTTCTCTCCGCCACACTCTCCTCCCCCACTCCTCACAACCCCTCCGCTTGTCACTCCCCACCCTCTCCGCTCCACGCCCCCACCCTCCCGCTCACCCGCTTCGCTCCACGCTACCCACCCCCCTTTTCGCTCCACTCTTGCCTCCCACCCGCCTGCTCCACGCTCCCCACCCCCTTCCGCTCCTCGCTTCCCCACCCACCTGCCTCACCCGTCGTTCCTCGCCCCCACCCTCGCCGCTCAGCCCAACTCACTCCCTCTCCACTCACCTCACCCGACGTCCTTTCCACTCACCTCACCCTACCCTCGCCTCACCTCACCTCCCCTCACCTCACCTCACTTTTTTTTTTTTCCCACCTCACCTCCCTTTCCACTCACCTCACCCTACCCTCGCCTCACCTCACCTCCCCTCACCTCACCTCACCTCACCTCACCTTACCTACCCTCTCCGCTCGCGCATCGCTTCCCATTCCTCCCCCTTCATCTTCCTTTCCTTCCCCACCTTGGGAGTTCGCAGTTAGTCAAGCGATATGGCGGCTACGTGCCCGGAACTGGTGGCCCAGACGAACCCCCCCCTCCATCAGCCTATCGCATCACTTTGACAGAGCACCAGGTCTCCTTGGTGAAGCAGGCCGCCACGGACTTCTCCCAGACATCAGTTTATGGGAGGGTCATTGGCTACTCCCCTTCACGAGCAGACATCAGGGACTGGCTGCAGTCCACCCTCTACCTCGAGGATAGTCACATTGAGGAGGTTGTACTCATGGGACATGGCATTTTCTGGCTTAAGCTCTCCTCAGCACAGGCTACGAGCGACATGGTCAGACGATCCCCTACCTCGGTGGGTGGGAAGATCATTCTCATGGTCCCTTGGTACAAGGGCTTCAGTGTAGCGGACTTCGACGCCCGCTTTCGTATTCCTCGACAGCCAATTACCCTCGTCTTCCTAGGTCTCGCAACCGCCGATCATCAAGGACCTGGGGGCGCACTTTGGTTGGCCTATGCAGGACACCTACATTGATGCAGTGGTAGCCCAAGGGGTGCCACGTGTCAAAGTGGTAGTCCTTGATCCGTAGAGCATCCCCTCGGAGTTCGAGATAGAGACAGACACACGTGTGGTGACGCAGTGCATTCTGGTCACTAGTCGCCCAAACTAGTGTCTGAGATGCCACAGCTTCAAGCACCAGGCTCGCTCATGTCCTCGCTTCACGAGTACGGAACCTCAGAAGGCCCCGAGTCAGGCAATTCAGGATACTCCGCTCCAGTCAGCGGCATCCCCTCCCGAAGGGGAAGGCTGGACGGAAGTCAAACAAAAACGGAAGGGCAACATAGCAGGCTCCAAAAAACCTTCCCAGCCACAGCAAGAGCCCCCTCAGATGATCCCTACCCATCAGCAATCTGGTAAGGGGAAGGAGAAGGGTAAGGAGAAGGTCAGCCAGCCTCCCCCTCAGCCCTCATTCCGCCCTCGCCCCTCCTCAATTCTCCAACCCCCACCCCCTCCAGGTTCCCCTCCCGCACCAGTGGCTTCCGTGCCTCTCTCTTCCTCGAGCATGATACAGAAGGAATCCCCCCCCCCTCCTCCACCTGCACCACCTGTAGTCCCGAAGCTAGCACAGACATCATCCTCGTCGATCCCTCCGGGCCCGACGCCGGGGAGAGGCTCTTCCCCACAGGTGGCCAGCTCCCCTCCCTCCGGTTTAGACTCCTCATCTTCATCCCCAAGCCCAAGGGCTACTCCTAGAGCTCTTCCATTGGAGTTCTACCGAGCAGGTCCTTGGGACTACTTGGATGCAGCGGGTATTGGCTCCTTTCCCGCATGCCTAGACATCAACATCTTCTTCCTCCGCAAGGGGGCGGAGGGTAAGGTGTCCATTCTGGCTCCGCACGATGGTCCTAGCTATTCCTTCACTATTTCCAGTGAAGGGAGTGAGCATTGGACGAATGAAAATGTTTGGGAGACGATATGAGACCAGACCCAGGAGCAGGTGCAGGACTGGATTGGTAGCACAGCAGCGGAGCTTCTTCAGCAGCAGTGGCAGGAGGGTGATGCTCGTCTGCGCTGGCGCCACAGCGCCAAACGTTTTCGACTCCTGGTCATTATTAGGCCACCGTTGGAGTGGGCCTACGCGGATGGGCTTCGTCCTTGGAGGACTTCAGAGGTTGCGGGCTTCTATGGCATCTCCCTAGCAGAGGCATCGAGCTGGTTAGAGAGAGCTTACCACCACGGGATGAAGGGCCTTTCCCCTCTGCTGAAGGTTTTAGAGGATGGGTCCGATGATCCGACATCCCCTTCGAAACCTTCACAGAAGCGCCTCTGCCTCCACATAGGACATCCCCCGACCACTTCGACCTCGACCGCAAGCAGATAGCTGTTTGTGGCCCACCTTTCCTCCTCATGAGTTTACGCATTATCTCTTGGAACGTTAACGGGTTCCACTCATCAGACACCTGTGGCCCCAGGAAGATGGTGCTCAGACAGGAGCTCCAGCCAGCCTTGGTGGGAAAGGTAGATGTGCTCCTACTACAGGAACACAAGCTTTCGGCATCTTAGACCAGTATTTGTGGGAAGGTCCTCACAAGACACTCCCACACTTACTGGGAACCTTCGATTGGCGAGGATGGGAGAAGCGGGGGTGTCTGTACCTCCATCGACACTTCTCTAGTTCAACATGTGTTTGGTTTTGGCACTTTGATCCCAGGACGTGCGCTTTGGGTGGGCCTGCATATTGAGGGATCCCGCATCGGTATCCTCAATATCTACGCACCGACTAATCTCAGACGTAGATCCTTTTTTTTGAGATCCTTGATAGACCTGTTGCCAGAGATGGACTCTTGGATTGTAGGAGGGGACTTTAACAACCTTGAGACCTTAGAGGATCAGCAGGGAAGGGGCCCAGAGTTCCTCGGTATAGCTCAGGCAGAGCAGGCAGATTGGGGGCTACAGGAGGGAGGGAGGCAGACTCCTAGAGCGGCTGGACCGTTTTTATGTTAGTGATTGGGTGCTTGGTAGAGGAGGAGAGTCAGGAGCGGTTCCAGGGACGACACTTTCAGACCATGCCTCAGTCATCCTAGTCCTAGATTCAGCCTCTCAGTCCTCACCTCCACACTCATGCCGAATCCCAGATTCCATATACACCAGAGCAGCGGTTCACAACAGGATAGTGGACCTTTGGGAGCAGGAGTGGGACCCCACCAGGGATTTGGCAGCACAGGTAGCTCAGGCGCTTGCTAAGTCTAGCCGCATTTGCCAGTAGGAGGCGATTCGGTCAGACAGCGGTGTTGGGCACGGGAGAGGGGTCTCAAACGTGATCTCGCCTCGATTCAGAGGATGCAGCACTCCTCTCCTGGCTTTGAGGGGCTCAGACAGCAGGAGGTTCGGGCCCGAGCCATGCTAGAGGAGATTACCCAGCATCGATCAGAGTTTTCATTTCATGCTTCCAAGTCCTTCTGGGCTAGGAAAGGCGACACGATGTGTAACGAGTTCTTTAGGACTCATGGACACAGGTCAGCAGGGGAGCAGCTCCGTTCCCTTAGGACGCAGGATGGTAGTGTCAGGACAGATCAAGATGAGGTCCAGGACTTGGCGACAGACTTTTACAGATCATTATTCCAGCAGGAGCCCCCAGACCCTCGTGGTCGCATTTGCAGAGAGGAGGTGTGGAGGTCTATACCGAGACTCATGCAGCCCAGCATGAGCGACACCCTTCTCGCTCCTTTCACTGTTGCGGAGTTGCAGGATGCGGTGAGTGCTATTGATGGGCAGAAATGCCCAGGTGAGGATGGCCTCTCTAGAGCTTTCTTCACCACCTTTTGGGAGCAGATCCACCGACCCTTGCTCGCAGCCTTCCAGCACATCTTCTCTAGTGGGCAGATGCCAGAGAGCCTTGCGATAGGCCTGATTTGCCTCATCCCCAAAGGGGGGGACCACCAGGAGATCCGACAGTGGTGCCCAATCACCCTCCTTCCGACTGCCTACAAAATCCTCGCCAAGATGATCAACAGTCGCATCCACCCCTTGCTACACGACTTGATTCATGACACCCAGACTGGTTTTGTCCAAGATCGCAGCATCTTGGACAACATCTTCACTTTCTCAGAGGCGATGGAATGGGCCCAGCACAATGGCCAGCACCTTGCCATACTCCTTCTCGACTTTGAGAATGCGGCTGTCCATTAGCGCCTTACCTTTTCCTATTTTTTGCGGAGGCCATGACACACTTTCTTCGAGCTCGTACCACTGGTCTTCGCAGAATGCGTCTCCCTATTCAAGAGGATGCCGAGTTGTTGGACTTCGAGTATGCAGACGACACAGCTCTATATGTGCAGGATGATGTCGAGTCACTGGAGCGAGTGAGACTATCCCTAGAGATTTTTTGCCTTGCGGCTGGGGGAAAAATCAACTAGCATAATTCAGCCACTTTTCTTACAGATTTGGGAGCTAGCTCACAGTGGGGTATTTTCTTGGGGTTTCGCTGGATCCCTAGAGGACAGACGACACGTTACCTGGGATTCCAGGTAGGCCTGGACATCACACCGGCTCAGCAGTTCTTACCGGTCCTAGCCTCCATACGACGGAAGCTTGCTTTCTAGAGCACGGCTCGGCTTTCCTTGGCAGGCAGGGCCCTTGTGGTCAACCAGGTCCTTCTTGCCACTACCTCGTATGTGGCCTCTTGCTAGTGTTTTTCGAGGTCTTGTGTAGCCCAGCTGAGGAGATTGGTGCGGAACTTCCTATGGTCAGGTTCAGACGGTTCCGGCACCACCAGAGCTAGGGTCGCTTGGCAGACGGTCATTCTTCCCCAGGCAGAGGGCGGCCTTGGCATTATAGATCCAGAGCTGCAGAGTCAGGCACTTCTTGGCAAGCTAGTCATTCACGGTCTAACCCCAGGAGGACAGACGTGGAAGCTCTTGCTACAGCATGGTCTCAGTGGGTGTACTCCCCAGAGAGGGGGTGTTTGGCAGCCTTCCATTAGATGGATCTTCACTTCAGCTCCTTTGACTCAGCCCCATTCCCCTTTCCTCCGTAGCCTCATCTCGGTATGGAGGAAGCTGCGACACAGCCTTTCTCAGGTTCCCCCTAGCTGCCGAGAGGAGACAGACAGACAGCCCTTGATCTGGAGCAGCCAGGTGACAGATGATACAGGTCGTCAGCTTGGAGAGAGATCCCATATCCCTTGGGCACTCTGGGTGCATGGGCCCGCACGCTCGTTCTGGGTTTGGAGGGACGTCTACAGTAGGATGAGCCCAGGCGAGCTGGCAGCAACAGTAGGTATGGCACGTGGGATCTAGGCTCGGCGAGCGAAGATTGATGCTGCCATCCCTGCATGTTGGAGGATTCCCGTAGGCACCGGACAGCTTTTCCCGAGGATGAGAGGTGGCTAGGACAGTTCACTCCACGAGGCATTCCTTTGGTGGTGGCAGGCCTCTTCTCGAATTCTTCGGTACATTTCTTCTCCATCACTTATGACAGTCGCCTACAGAGCAGAGAGGCCGTGATCGACCCCCAGCTTCCCTGGCAGTGCCTTCGCATTGTAGGGCTGCAAGGGAAGACTTGGCATATAGACCCCCTGATTATGCAGGACCAGGATTGGAGACTCTGGATATGGGAGGGCCTTTCCTTGTCAGAGGTGGAGTGGGACCCAAGGGAGTGGCTTTGGCCACCATCGGAGACCTCAGAGAACCCTACCCCCTTCTTTTCTTACAGTACACGCACAGGCCGGCGTGCTCTTGGGGCTCTCCAGCATGGGCTACCCACACAGGCACATAGGTGGTATGCCCAGGGGATATCCTTGGTCTTTCTTCGCACCTTCTGGAAGACTCTTTGGGCCAGTTGGCATCCGAGGAAGATCTCCTACTTCCTTTGGATGGTGGCACACAAGGGGCTTCCAGTTGGTAGCTGGCTGAGAGAGATGGGGCAGGAGGGGCATTGTCAGATGTGTCTTCAGGAGGAGGAGTCCCTGAAGCATTGCCTTTGGAGCTGCTCCCACACGCAGACGGTTTGGAAGGGAATCATGGGGATCTTAGCTAGGGCTACACCCGAGCTAGGACCGATCACTTGGGGAGCCGTTTGTTGGTGCAGCACTGAGCCGGGACATCACTTGGCCTATGAGTTCTCTAGACACGATCCCGTCTTTTTCATCACGTAGGCCACTTGGGCATACATGGACAGCTTCCCGTGGCATTTGACAGAGACAGATGCAGGAGCGACACCTCAGCACCCAGTTTGGGAGATCATAGGGAGCATCACAGGTTGGCATATCTAGACTTCCAGATGCGCGCAGACTGTAGGAGCTCAGACTTCTTCTACCACCCAGACCCTCGCAAATATCTGGAGCATGATCATTCACACGCTCAAGGGTCAGTGGGATCAGATTCAGGGAGAATCTTGGGCAGGGAAGGAAAAGAGACGACGTTTCCTTCGCGACTGGGACCACCGGGAGCTATTCTTCCAACACTCCACTCAGAGTCTTCAGTGGCATTATGCCCCTCCACCGTGGCTATTTGTCCACTCTCCGATGATTATGCCCTAGGAGGCTTGTATTTAGCTTTTTGACTTCTCGGGCTGAATCTGTTTTGTGATTACAGCCCGCTGGCCTTCAGGCCTTCTTGTACTCTCACTTTCAAGTAATATAACTAGCACTACTTTTTGCGCAAAAAAAAAAATGGCAACAAGGGAGTCAGCTTCTCCCCCTCCCCCCTCTTCATAAATTGAATTCCAGTCTTCAATTTAAACTTAATAGACGATGGAAAATCAATTGGAATGTAAGACAATGAGAATTTAGGTTCAGCAACTGCTGGAAAAGGGACATCAGCCCCAAAAAGTCTTGCCTGCTTTGGTTAATCTTACATCATGCTGTGTGGACCTCCATGAGGGCTTTAAGGATAGGAAAGGCAGATGGTAAATGTTGCCGCTGCAAAACTAAAAATGAATCCCTCCAACATTTGTTTATGGGATGCAGCTTTAACATTCCCGCACTAAATTGGTTTGTTTAACAAACTCATGTCCTACATCCATCCTTCTTCTATTTCAGCTAAGGAACTCCTTCTAGGAGAAATCTATGGATTGCCAACAACTCTTTGGAATAGTATAAGAGCAGCCTACTTGTGGAATGTTTGGATTAGCCGTAACGAAATGCTCTTTCAAGATACTCATAAAGATATACTGCATCCTCTAATCCATGACATTTGTAAGCAGATTGAAGACTCTTTCAAAGAGGTAAGGAAGAAGATGCAGGCCCTGGAGCAGAAGATGAAATGCCACACGTACAAAGAACAAGATCCCAAGTTGGCTCATATGGAGGAGAACCGGGTCAAACAGGAAGAAATCCTCGTAGCCCTGTCACTACTCAAAAATCAGATCTTAAGCTTGCTGTAGACTGCTAGCAAAATCCTCTTTAGATGAGAGACAGTTGCACCTCCCTTTTGAATAGGACTTCCCTTTGGTAATCCCCCCAGCACGTTGGGGTTGTTGACTTTGCTTCAGGGCAGCGCTGTAATCTTTGTCTTTTCTTCCATTTTAATATAATTGCAGTTTTTCGAAAAAAAAAAAATCTTTGAAATCGTGAATCCTGACACCAGACATAAGCGCAAGCATTTCAGGTGCAATTCGCATCAGTTTACACTTCTGCATCTGCCGATTCATTGCATCCAATAAAAAGTTCAGTGATTGCAAATCCTGTCGATCAAATGTTTACAACTGTCAAGTACCATTGATAAAACTCTAAATGTAGCAGTCACATTATTGTTCCATATAGACATAAAAGCAGCAAAGAACATAACAACAAGTTTGAGAACAGCATAAAGCTCCAAGTGTACAGGCTGCATCCCCATTGATTAGCTGATGGGTTGCATTGTTCACTGGTTTGATCACAGCTTGATACTATCTTAAGGTTGCCCGTTAGCTGGACACCTCAATTCGAACATGGCTGCAGAAAAAGTGATGATCGGCAGACCTGTGGACTGGAGAGTAATAGGATGGATAGAAAGAGCGGTTGTAATATAGTGGGATGGATTCTTATCAGGGTAGCAAATACAGCTCCTTGCCTACTTGGAGCTTTCCTCGCTGGATTGCTCCTTGAGAACAATTGCCCATGACAGCTTGGGAGCAATCCCCTTCCTCTCGTCCACAATTACATAACCCATGTGACCAGAAAACATGAGGGTCTTATATTCCATTCCGTTGTCATCAACTAACACATCCACTGTAAGGTAACCAGGAGGTATGGCACCAGTGTCTATGACCGGAAAGTCCAGATTCTTGTTTCCAAGACTGAACTTGTCTGCCTGCCAGGTACCCTTCGTGTTGAACACACAGAAGACTGAAACCCAACCACTCAAGTATGCACTACCGGAGCCAAACCTACTGCAGTGGCAGATTTTGCTCCAAAAGTCGAAATCAATGTTTCCCTTGCTGGTTTGTACCAGCTGGGCTGTGATCGTCTTGAGCATGCCAGCCCACTTAGAGCAAACACTGCCATAATTCTCAAGTTTGTCTATGCGGCTATGGATATCTTCCCAATCCCGTGCACTGCCTGCAAGAGTGACTTGAGGGATCCCACACATGAGACGACACCTGTATTTGAAGTAATTCTTCATTGTCGCCATCAGGGCCACGCTGCCAACGATAGTGTCATCATCGGTGGTGGTGGAGAAATTGGGAAGAATCCAATCACAGATGCTACGGTCTTTTACGTTTTTCTTTAGCTCCTCGGTCATTTGCTGTGCCAACTTGCCATAATCAGCTGACAATAACGTTCCGATACCGTAAACTACGAGCTCTTTCTTCCCCTCCTGCTCCACAAACATGGACCTCATGGCCTCTGCGTTTCCGTTCACGTAAAGTCCGAATTGAGTCACTATGGCTAGCCATACGTCATCAGGGCGAATCAGGAGATTGTGGTGCCGATTGTAGGCATCCAGAATCCCGTGCACAAAGCCATTAGCTCTGGGGCAAAAGTGGCCGATCAGCGTCCGCTTGCTTTCCTGCAGGACTTTTCCGCATCTTTCGTGCCTGTATTCCTCAAGATTGGCCAAGTAGTGCGTGCCGGGGGCACCGTTGACAATTCTGACGATGGAAGCAAGATGATCTGCAACCTTGAAAGTGACACCAGCCATGGTGAAGGAGATGTGCGACGTACAGTAAGGGCTCAGGGAGACTATCCAACATTGCTTCGTCTTCTTTCTTTTGGGCAAAGAAATAGTTTATTATATTATAATCATATGATTTGTACAATGAAGAACTCTATTGCACGTAATCCCTTGCGTCAGCATTGCGTTAATGATTTGGGCTTCGTGCATTTTTCAATCTACAGTGTACAATTATCTCTCCATCCGAACTTTTCATTGCGACGCGTAAAGCAAAAGACACATGCCTTCTTCCATTCTACGTACGTATGGTTGTCCTCCCTTGATTATCTCACGATCGAGGACACTACTTGGAATCTTGTCTACTTCTTAGTCACCCCAAGAAATGTTGGAGTGGTTTCATGATGATGGCAACATAGAAGAGATGGAGGCCTTACTTCTTGTTCTTGACGACCTAATAATGGATCTGCACATTAATTCTATATCCTTCAAGATTGAATGGTTCTGTACATGGCACATGGCTACGCCTACATCGATGCAACTAATGGATAGCCACCAAGCCACTCAGGTGGCTACATAGCAACTGTTGAAACAACTTAGTGCTGAAAGTGAAATTTGATAAGAAAAATACCGAGAGGGATACATCAGAAGGTGATTGGCATCACCTAAATGAGGAAGCAACAAGGAAAGCGAGCACACAATATAGTAATGGAGATTTACATCACATCATTGTAGTTATTTAGAGAGGGAGAGATACAAAAGTACTCAACTAGACATTGAGGAAAATGAAGAAATGAGTAGATACTAAACCAACCTGGCATAAGGCACAACAAAGCATCTAGCCAAAGGCGAAATTCATAGAGCACAAGATACAAGCAAAGTTGCTATTGTGGAGAACCAGGATAGAGATGAAGCGTGTTATTGATCTTTTTAGCAGAGCATTGAAACATAGAGGGAAAACCAAGAGAAAGGATGATAGATTAAAATGTGCTCTAAGGAAAGGAAGAACCACATTGTAGGCATCGTTTGATTACTGTCCATCACAGGGTATCACAGCAATTATAACCAGCCAAAACATAAGCAGGATGAAGGGAGGAATTCAGGGCTGTGTTCACCAAGGAGGATGTGCAAGAAAAATTATGCGCTTTCAACATGAGAACAACGCTATCGATAGGCTTAATAAAGTTTGTACTGGAGATTTAAAAAATAGTCATGGCTTGACACTTGAAACAAAGCGGACCTTAGAATGATGGTTGAGGACTAGAGGGTCATAATTCTGTGTGGTTGTTCCCCCCTTTTTCTAGCAACAATTCCTTACATGTTACAGTTTGCCCTAGTTTTGAATTGTTTTTGGCTAATTGGGTTGATAACTCCTACAAGATAGATACATGTCAACTAGATATTTGACAAGCTTGCTTTGTAGTTTAAAAAATCTAGGAAATCAATCAACGTCAATAGCCTCGATGCTCCCTAAATACTCAGCTTACTACAACAACAAAATAATACTATCTCCACAACTCCTGCATCTCACAAGAGAGAAGAGTAATTGCTTTTTACATGCTATAGCAACGCGCAGGTTCAATACTAGTAGTTAAAAATGGTATTGTGCAGGCATCATATTTTCAAAAAAATTACAAATTTACTAACTTGTGTGAATTATTTATAGTGCTCGATGCTAATTATAACTAATTAGTATCAAGTGTTATAAATAATTTTATGGCAAGTAGTATGTTTAAATTTTTTTGGAAACTTATAAGTTGATACCTTTTTTTTTTGCAAAGAAAAGAGGGATATTTTTATTGATTAACTTATAAAGAAATAGCTACAAGAGCTCTCTACACTAGTTTTTGAGGTCTTAAAAAATAGCCATAACCATGGCATTTTACATCACCTAAGATCGAAACAAAAAGCATTCAAGGACAAAACAATATCTTCATTTTTCTTGTTGTTGTTGGAGGCCATCATGGATGCTAGCCAGTAGATTCCATGTCTTTTGTAACCATCAATGATGATGTGCTCACAGGCTAGCACAACGAGAGCACAACATCCTTCTTGAGATTCATAGTGATGCTTTCAATGTGTTTATATTACTCTTTCATGACTCCCAAGCCTAAAGAGATAAAGTTGTAGCCAATGCAAAGTCAAAAGAGCAACTTCTATCCCCTCTCATAATGGATCCCCCTGGCCACCCTCTCTCTCTTTCTATAAAATAAGTCCAATAGGAAGGTGACAAAACTTGTGAAGGAAAAGTCACATAAACCATACTATTATTTTGATGCAAAAAGATTGATTTTGTGGTTTGCAGTATGCACTTGTATGGTTGAGACTCATAGTCATTTGTAAGAGAGCAAACACTACCTAATTCACTGTTAAAGGTAGACAAGTTCAATGGCCAAGGCTTCCATACTCAAAAAATGAAATTTGTGCTTATGAAGGAGAATTTGTGGGATTTGGTCAAGCCAGGGAATCAGTCATCACAAGAAGGTGAATCCACCACAACCAAAGGTAGGAAAGTGACTCTACTTCAACTACACCAGCAGATGCTCAAAGACTAAAGATAGCTTATGCAATTATTGCATTAGGTTTGGGAGATGATTATGTGCATCATATTTCAGATTTGGAATCCCCTTTTGAGGCTTGGCATAAGCTAGATGTGTTATTTGATGCTAGCTCTCATATTTCTAAGTTGAATTTGAAAATTAAGTTCTTTGAACTTAAGATGGATGGAGACATTGTTGCACCTCATGTTAACACTATGAGGAGTCTTATGACACATTTGGCTTCAATCAACTCTCCAGTCACTAAAGATGATGCAACAGATGTGCTCTTGAAGAGTATGCCTCAAGATTTATGACTATGTTGTGACTACTTTGAAGAATCTTCCCCAACCAACACTAGAGGGCATCATCAGTGCTCTACAAGAAGAAGAGAGAAAGAAAACTTTAATGAAGGTTGAAGATCAAACTCAAGCTCTTACAGTGAAAGTTTTAAAAAAGAAACTACAAAGCATGCAAGCATTGTGGGAAGACCAATCATCTAGAAAAGATTGCGATAAGATCAATCCTTGCACTTATTATGGCAAAAACAATCACTCTGAGAAGTTTTGCAATGAAAAAAAGAAAGGCATGGCAAATTTGGTTGAATGAAGAACTCCATCAACAAATGAAGTAACAAACTTTGTGGTAGAAGAAAATAAAGATTTTATCTTTTAAGGTTCAATATCTTTGAACTTTTATCATCACTTGATCAAGTTGTGAATTTTGAGAATCTCTGCTTGGGTAGTACTCCAAAAAGAATGTTATGTGTTTTGTCCTTATAGTCTTTGTAAATCACCTCTAGTCACCATATGATGTAAGCCATGTGATATGTGTTTGCCTCCATGGTACCTCTTGCAGACATGAGAAACTAGGTCCACACAAAGGCCTAAGATTAATTCTTATACATGTAAGAGAGAGAACCATTTGGGGGGGGTCTATCCCATTTTGTAAACCTTGACCCTTGGGCATCTTTGCTAGCATGAGATCCTAGCCATAGATTTATGCTTAACCACCATGAGATGGCTTGTGAAACTATGTGACTAGATGTATCCTCGACATGGCTTGAGGTGAACCCTTGAGGGGGGGTATGTTGGGAATTGTGTGGGCTTGCTCTGATAGCAATATAATCATGTGTGTATGTGTGTGTGTGTGTGTGTGTGTGTGTGTGTGTGTGTGTGTGTGTGTGTGTGTGTGTGTGTGTGTGTGTGTGAGTGTGTGTGTGAAGCACACTTAGTGCTATGAGGTGTATGGACCATGACACAGGTGATGATGCAGTACAAGGTTTTCGATGTAGTACAAATTTGCCTCTTGAGGAGGTGCCACTGTTTTAGGAGTTATCTTTTTTTATGTAGGAGCGGTGTCTTTGATTATGCCACTCTCTCTCTCTTTCTATAAAATGAGAGGCTTCCCTTTCAAATCAACGGAATGCGCTCTTTGGTTCCCACTCCCTCTTTCCACGATGCACTTCTACTCTCCCACTCCCCAATATCCCCTTAGATCCCTCCGCCTAGCTTTCTCCTTAGCTCATCGTATCGAGCTTCTACCTCTAGCAAACCAAGTGACCTCCAATAGACCAAGCCATTTTTGCGACACCAATAGCAGCCCAACTCAACTTGTGGGAGTCGTGCAAGAAGTTCTCTGCTCTATTCAAGACGTCTTTTCAGTTCAAAGGCCAACATCCCCAAGTTTGGTGACATTATTTTTTTGATTCGAGGCCATTTCAGGGCCCATTTTGGTGGCAAAAGTTTTCCACAGGCACTCAAACAAGTGCCTTATTTTTTTGTGCGACCACTGTTCTGCAGGTCGGTGAAAAGTTGTCGCAAAAATTGCATCGTATGCCTGTGCACAGAGATATTGGGAGTGACAAAACCATTCTTATTGCCTGTTGATGTAAAATCATCACATATAGAAATAGATTCATAGCTAGAGTGTTCCAAGTTATAAGCACTTATCTGAAAATCAAGTCTCCTTTTTTCATGTCCCACCATGAAGCAAACAAGGCATGTGCCCTTATCTAGAACCAAGGCTCATGCCTTATTTTGCAAGCATCTCCTAGCAAAATAGCTTTCCAATTAATGGGTTCTCCACACTCTATCTGTATGAATTTCCAAACTCTTCTGGCATGAGGAAAAGCAACAAAAAGAAATTTGTTATACTTTCCATTTCCCTTCCCTATTCCGAGTCCTCTAGCGTTAGTCCAAACTGCTTTCTGAATTATAAGCCATGCAAAAGAATCTACATCTTCTCCGAGACTTGTTTAACCGAGCTTCCATCTAACATTAAGAGAAGATCCCTCACCTATTGTAGGAAGTGACTGTGTGGTTAAATACCACTTTCGTTAATTTTGTAGATTTGCCCTTGTGAGGCAGAAGTTGTATTTTTTACAATGACAATATTTTTGCAGTGTTCTGTAATGGCATCTGATGCTCTTTCACAGATAGTCAATGAAAAGCTTGACAAGAACAACTTCCAAGCATGGAAGTTTAGAATGACAAATTTCCTTAAGGGAAAAGGCTATTGGGAGTTCATTACTAGAGCTAAACAAGAACCAGTTATTCCTAATGTTCCCAATCAATAGGAGTTGTGGGCATTTAAAGGATGGCATGAGAGAGCTAGAAAAGTTATGTACTGACTGTCTATTAGTATTTCAGATGCTATGATTGTGCATATTCAAGATGCAAGCACGCCGAAGGAGGCGTGGGATACTTTGACAAAAATGTATAGCACAAATACACAAGCCAGAAAAATGCAGCTCAAGCAGGAATTGCATAATGTGCAGAGAGAATATATGAGCATCAATGACTACCACATGAAGGTGAAGAAGATTGCAGATGCACTTGCTTCCATTGGGTCGCCAGTGGAAGATGTTGATTTAGTTTCTGTGACCTTGAATGGTCTAGGAAAGGATTATGCACAATTCCAAACATCCATTGCCGTCCGTGAAAAATTTCTTGATTTTGAGGAGTTGAAGAGCAGAGAAATGGTGGTGCATCTTCTTCAGGAGGAACTTCAAAAGAAGTTGTCTTCTACTCAAATGCTGGAAGAGGTAGACGCAAAGCTAGAGCAAGCCGATTTGGAGGCCATGGTAGAAATTAGAATATGCAACAAATTCAAGAAAACCAATCCTATGGAGGAGGACGTGGTAACTTTAGAGGCAAGGGGAGCTAAAGAGGTTGTGGTGGATGGCAAAGAGGCCAAAATGCAAACAGCAATGTTGAATGCTACTATTGTGGTAAAATGGGTCAAATGGTTAAAGACTGCTATAAAAAGCAGAATGACATCATGACTGGAAAATTGCAGTAAGGCAATTATGCATCCTCTAGTAGACAAGTTGATGACAGAAATGAGCATTTGTTTATGGTGCAACACATGACCAATTCTGTGACAAGTGCAGAAGAAAGCAATGATGTGTGGTATGTTGACTCAGGTGCATCAAACCACATGATAGGTCATGCAGAATGGATGCAGGATGCAAGGAAAATGGAAAGACCAGGATTTGTGGAGATTGGTGATGATACTACACATCCTATTGTGCAGATTGGTAAAATTCCTTTGTCTATGCAAGATGGGAAAAAGAAATACCTGTCTGATGTATTTCATGTCCCAAATATCACCAAGAACCTGGTTTCTGTACGTCAAATGGTTGAGCAGGGCATGCAGGTCAGATTTAATCCTCATGGATGCTTTGTTGAGGATATAAAAAATAAAGGTCGTTTGATAGCAAAAGGGAAGAAGAAGGGCAGGATGTTTACATTGGATGTGGACATGCCTGAATTAAGTGTAGCAATGTTTGCACATGGGACCGATGTAGTTGCAGATATTGATATCTGGCATAAATGCATTGGTCATGTTAATGTACAGCGACTTAAATTAATGCATGCCCAAAATATTGTTACAGGATTGCCTAAGTTCAAGGTTGTAGAAATGCATAAGGTATGTGAAGCCTGACAATTTGGAAAACAGGCAAGGAAACCATTTCTTAGACATGTTCAAGAGAGTAAGAGGCCATTGGAATTAATCCACTCTGATGTGTGGACTACTAAAGCTGCATCTATTGGAGGCTGTCATTATTTTGTCACTTTTATTGATGACTATAGCAGAAAAGTTTGGGTGTATTTTATGAAAAAGAAAAGTGAAGCGTTTGGGAATTTCAAAGCTTTTCAGGCTATGGTTGAAAAAGAAACAGGCTTGCAAATAAAATGTCTAAGGTCAGATGGAGGGGGAGAGTACCTCTCAAATGAGTTTGCAAGGTCCTGCAGGAGCATGGCATAAGGCAGCAATATTCATGCACTCATACCCCACAGCAAAATGGACTTGCAGAAAGGAAAAACAAGCATATTGGAGAGGTATCTCGTGCCATGCTCAATCAAAAAGTCTTGCCAGATTATTATTGGGTTGAAGCAGTTGCTACAGCAGTCTACATAATGAACAGGACTCCCACTGCAGCAATACATGGCATGATGCCAGAGGAGAGGTATACTGGTAGGAAACCAGATATTTCTCATTTGAAAGATTTTGGCTACATTGCCTATGTTCATGTGCCACATGAGTTGAGATCCAAGTTGGATCCAAAAGCTGAGAAGTGCATCTTTATTGGTTATTCTCTGCAGCAGAAAGGGTATAGATGCTATATCCCTTCTACTCGTAACTTTATGGTGAGCAGAGATGTTGTTTTTTATGAGATGAGCAGCTGATATAAACCAATAAATGTGATTGATGTTGTAGATGCACAAAATGGTAATGTTGCACAGAATTCATAGCAGCAATCACAAAATATTAGTGGACCTGTAGTGTCCTCTAGCAGTGGTTCACATACTTTGCCATGGATAGGCAGATTGAGATCAGGAGGATCTCGTCAAAGCAATGCTAATAGTGGTATATGCAAGTATCACGAAAGGGAAAAGAGAAAGTAGATCAGCCCATGGTTGATGTGAATGCAAGTCACTCTTATGTGGATGGTGAATCTAGTGGCTCAGGATAGAGCCTTGATGATGAGTTGGGTATTCCTTCTATTGTTACACCTGGAGTAAGGAAGACAAGGGATGTTTTGAGAGCACTTGGTAGTGAGCCTATTTTATGCAGGTCTACCAAAGCTAGGTATCCTGTGGATAGGCTGAAATATGACGGATTTACAGCCATTCACTATGGCTATATGGTCAAAGTGATACATGAACCAGAACCCACTTCTTTTGAGCAAGCCATGGGAAAAGAAAAATCAGAGAAAGCCATGGATGAAGAAATGGATGCCTTGGAAGCAAATGCTACATGGGAATTGGTGCCTTTGCCTAAAGACAAGAATGCAATTGGCTGCAGTGGGTTTATAACGTGAAGCACAATGCAGATGGTTCTGTGACACAAAACCCTACCTTATACTGACAACCTAAACCAAAACCCCCCTTTTGCCAAGCCCCCTACCTAACAACCCCCCTTACCAAAACCCCTCCCTGTTACCAACCCCCCCTTTACCAAACCCCCCTTAACTACTCCCTCCTTAACACACACACACTTAAAACCCCCCTTACCCCAACCTTACCCCCCCCTTCCACTATCCACTGCTCTCCCTTACATGAATGGCAGCGGGTTGGCATGCTTCTATGACCATTTTCTTTCACCTCAAGCTCTATATATGCTTACCTGTTTACGCCCACTCTTACCCTCAAGACTTCTTGCTTTTGCCTCCTTCATGTCTTGACTCCTTTTACACTATTCGTGACATTATCACTCTACTCTTTTGATGACCTTTGTGCACTCACAACTCTCTTCCTTTCCCAAGCTTATTGGCAGCACTTCAAGTGCTCACCTCACTCTTCCCCTCATATACGCTCTAACCTTTGACTAGGTACCTTCATAGCTTCTCTCCCTTCTTGGTGCCTTCAAGCCCAGCCCGATCTTTTGCCTCTTCCTCTATTTAAAGGAACTTCCATGATCACTCGGCTCCTTTGCTAACCTACGAAGCTTGTGCGTGTTATAGCACTCAAGTTTTGGAATTTTCTTTGGCCTATAATGTTTTTTCATAGTACTAGTTCCGAGCCTTTGTAGCCACTGCTCTTCTTACCAACCAAACAACGCTCTCCTTGCATGAAGCTTGCCACCCATTAACTTTGGCTTTATGTATTCCAAGCTCGATTGGGTTCATGTCTCACCCTCCTACTCATTTTGCTGCTTGTTTCGTTGAGGCCTCTCCTCTTGCTTTGGATTGCCTGGGCTTCGTTGTCACCCTATTTAAGTTCATGCGGACTTTGGTCATCATGTGCTTGCTTCTTTACTATTTCTTTCTCCATGTTCACTCTATGGGTGCTTCTATTGACTACCATGTGAAGTTTGTTTTACATACTCTCTGTGTCGCTTTATTTCCCCCTTTGTTTCATTTTTCTTTAATTTGTTCTTAGGTCCTCACTAAGTTTTTGCCCCTTTATCTCTAAGCCCCCTCCTTTTCTTTTTAATTATTTCTTGATTTTGTTGTTAAGGTAGTTCCTTTGTTTTTTAATTCTTTCAATTGTCTCGGGAGAAAGGATGATTACCTTGAGTAGTGGAGATGGAGGATGGATGGAAAAAGTGGAGGTGGTGGGAGAGGGGGATGATGGGAGTGGAGGGGATAAATGACAGAAAAAGTGGAGGTGGTGGGAGAGGGGGATGATGGGAGGTGGAGATAGAGGTGGTGGAGATGGAAGGGGGCAGCTTGACAAAAAAAGTGGTGGTCGAGGGGGGAGGTTGATGAAAAAACTAGTGCTGGTGATGGTGGACTGAAGTTTGGGGGTGAAAAATGGAGGTAGACAGAAAATATGGAGGCTTGATGGAATTTGAAGGAGAGATGGGAGTGGCTTGGAAAAGTGAGGGGAAAGAAGTGGGGGGGGGGGGGGTTGCTTTTATAGGGTGTGGGGGGTTTAAGGGTTAAGTGGGGGTTATAAGGGTTGAATGGGTGTTGCTTTTATAGGATGTGGGGGGTTTGAGGGTTAAGTTTTTGTGATTAGAGAATTAATATGCTTTTATAGGATGTGGGGGGTTTAAGGGTTAAGTTTTTGTGATTAGAGTATTAATGTGCTTATGTATGTCAACATTCTTGAGGATGTAAATCTCATCCTTTTGCACAAATTGGAAGCATTTTTTCACTCCTTTGCCATGAGGGATGTGTCTTGAATGGTTTGTCAAAGGGGGGTCTTTTTCACCCATGCAAACACGTGCTCCGCTTTTGCTTCAAGGACTAACCTCCCCGGAAGCGACACCAAAATGTTGTCATTGTCTCTCCCAAGTGCAGGTTCCAAGGTTGTTGCTCACCTACAGTCGTCGTTGCTCATTGTAGCATTGGTGTACACAAGTGTAGTGTAGGTCCTCGAGTCATATTCCGGTGAGATATGTAGGCTAAAGCGTGGAAAGCAGATCTCACATGCGTGTGGGTGAGAAAGAGTGCTTGATCACAATGATCAATGGAGGCTTTGGCCTCCACAGGAGTTTAAGGGTTTAGATGGAGGTTGCAGGGTTCAAACGAGGATATGGTTGAGAGAGCTATCTAGAAGTTCCAAGGTTCAGATAGGGTTGCAGGGTTTAGGAAGAGGTCAGGGTTGAGGAGTGGAGAGCTAGTCTCCTTCGTGACTTCGAGGGGTAAGGGACGAGGAGGAGGGACAACAGAGGAGGGAGGAGGAGGAGGAGGAGGAGGAGGAGGAGGAGGATGAGGACAAGGACAAGGATGAGGACGAGAACAAGGACGAGGGAGGGAGGAGGGAGGGGAGGAGGGATGAGAGAGGAGAAAGGGGGAGGAGGAGGAGGAGGAGGAGGGAGGAGGAAGGAGGAGGAGGAGGAGGAGGGACGAGGGACGAGGAGAAGGGAGTACAAGGGTAGGGAGTGCAAGGGTAAGGGCATGCTAGAACATGATAGTGCAAGAGAGCATGGAGCAATGGAGATCAATCACATGAACACTATAGTAAGCTTGAACACTTAACCCCAAAGAGTGAGAGCTTCATTCCATTGAGAGATATTTATACATGTTGGTCTCTACACAATCCATAGGTACCTCCATTGGTAGGACCTCTTTTGCAAGAGATCTTTTGGACAAGAGTCCCTCCCCTTTTTGGAGGGACCTTTTGGGTATCTACACAAAGTGGGGGGACCTTTGAGACTCTACACAAAGTGGGGGGACCTTTTGGGTCTCTACACAAAGTGGGGGGACCTCAAAAAGTGTAGGCTTTTAGTCTTTCTCTCTGTAGATTTAGTCTCTCTCTCTCTAGATCTTGATTTTGCAAGTATGATGGTTCTTTTCTAGAGAGGATTTTGGCTATCCCCATCCATTAATATTCATCATACCATCTTTCAAGCTCAACACATTACAAGCGGAGCTTTGCCGCTACTCTACACACATAATGATCTCATCGTTGTTGCTCTAGACTGCACTTCTGGCCCTTGTTGCCACAGGGTTAGCAAAAGTTATGCAACTTTTATAGTCTCGTAAATCTCCAATGGAAACAGAATATGGCACGCAACTTTTTTAGAGGTTTATCAATCCCCAATGATGTCCTTGCCTTACCATCAACATGGGATGAAGTGATTCATATTCTATCCTTGTTTATCTTATTCAATCACAACCTTGACCTTTTCTCCTCTTTTTATCTTCCTATGGAGCCAAGAAGGTTTCATTAAGTGTCATAAATTGAGCCATGTGTACCAAAGGCATAAAATCAAGAGGTTTGGTTGCACAGCATGAGGATTTGTCAAAATCCACTAATACAACCTAAGGAACATCTTTAAAAAGTAGCATAATGTGATATCTGATGCGAAAGCAACCTAGTGGTTATCGCTACTAGCTTGTCCAACACCATTTAATGGCTCAAAGTAGCTTTTTGTTGTGTGTGTGTGTGTGTGTGTGTGTGTGTGTGTGTGTGTGTGTGTGAGAGAGAGAGAGAGAGAGAGAGAGCAGTTTTGTTAACATGCACTAATACACCCTAAGAAACACATTAAAAAGTAGCATGATGTTATATGTTATGTGAAAGCAACCTAGTGGTTATCAATATTGGCTTGTGCAACACTATTTAATAGCTCAAAGGAGTTTTTGGGCAAATAGTGTTTATGTAACCCTACTATGAGAGGAAATTGACAATTATATCATGTCCATCTAAAATTTGTCACGGCCACTCTCACATCCCCAATGAATGAGCAGGTTTGAATGGAAGCCACTAATGTTTGTGTCTACCTAGGTACCATCTCATTTTACAAATAAATTCCTCTTATATGATGGGATTTATGTAATCCATGTGATATGTGTGCTTCCCTCACATGATGATAGTATTTATGCTACAAGCATGCCTTTATTACATCTACATTCAAAGATCTCAAAAAGTAACTCTACTTCTCCTGCATAGCACCAATGCTTGGTAACCTCCATTCACCCTACTTGTGGGACTTAAGGCCTTCCTTTTAAAAACTATATGGATTTATCCAAGTAAATGTTTGATGAAGAACATTCAACATATATAGGATCTATATAATGTTTGATGAATAACATTCAACATATAGAATCTATATAATGCTTGTACTTCATGTCCAATAATTCATCAAGTTCTCATTCTAAAGTCAAAGGGAATGTAAGATGCATAGATTCAAAGAGGATGGGCAAGGGAAAATCACAAATCAATAATTGCTCCCAAATTTTGAATAGCAAAGCTAGTGGAGACAGCTATATGGAGGCAATGAAATACAATGTGACACAGGCTTGCTTGAGCAAATGGTGAGAGAGCAAGGTCGAGATAGATTTATGGTAGAGACAAGGAGGGGATGAATATGAGAGAGAGAGAGAGAGAGAGAGTTCTATTAACGTGTGTGTAGAAGACCTCATGGGTCTATGAGACAAAATACAACCCCAAAAAGTGACTAACTACATCTGGGTACCCAAAGAATTGGGGGAGTGCACCAAGCTGGCAAGCTCGGCTCCTCCCGATTTATTATAGAACATAACTACATTCTAATACTATCATAAGGTGGCCTTTATAACATCAGTTTAAGACTAAGAGTTTTTGGGTTTCAATTTGAAGTCCCTAATCATTGCTTGCCCATCTCAATAAACCACCCATTTGCCTCCTTTGTGTGCTTTCTTTACAGTGGCAAGTTCACTATTTCTTTGTTTGAGCTATGTATGATTGAGCTCCTCAGATATCCAAATCTTTGTGCCCCTCAGCTTATGTTTTTCTATCAGGATCTTAACTCTTGCTGCCCTCCCTCTAAAGTAGACTTGTATTTGTGTGCCATTATCATTCTCGTGCCATTCAACTTGTGGTATTTCTTTCTTAAGACATATGATTATATCAACTATATCTTTCTCCTCATCATCATGAAGGCACCCATCTTTCAAACCCCAATGTGTAAGATCATTCTATTATGCATTCTAGATTCTCGCTCTTTCATTTCCACATAAAGATCAACTTTATTCACTTTGCTAATTACATCAGCAATCATCTCTTGCTTCATTGATTTCACTTGAGTGGTAACCATTTCCTGCACTTTAGAAACCAGATGCAGTGTCAATGGAGATGCATTACATTTGTGTAGTCCCTCATGGATGACTTCTTGCTTCCATGGAGAGAGAGAGAGAGAGAGAGAGAGACCTTAAAAGGAGACTTGGGACTTTAGTAGGAACCACAAGAGGCTTGATCAACAAGCCAAGGTCTGAACATGGCAAAGCCATCATTGTGGTTCCTTCTAACAACTCCTCTAGGAAGGCAACTTCACATATGTTAGTATGAAAGCAAATACAAGAGATTCAAGGAAACTCAAGGGTTCGCATGCAAACCCGAAAGCAAAGGTAGCAAACTCACTCGAAAAGCTAGCTTGTACACGTGAGAAAGGCCTGACTCATTGTAAAGGCCTCATTATTAGAGTGTAGGCATAATCAAATGAATCTAAGTAAACTTTACATTGTAAGGCAAATGACCAATCTTCAAAAGAAGGTTTTAACACTTTATCATACTCCATGCAATATTATGAGAGACAGGAGATATAAGCAAAGAAGACTTCCATTAGAGGGCTGCCAATAAGAAAAGAGACTATGGTAGAAAGAACCTTTGACAAAAAAGGGCTATAAACATCAATTACATTTTAAAAAGATAGAATAAAATATACATCGATTTTCAACACTAATCGAACTAAGCAAGCCACCATTAGTGAGTTCAAGAAAAATCATAGCACAGATATTCAAAAAAAGTGGACTTGTATAAAGTCCAATTCCAAAATTGGACTAAATACAAGTTCAATTTTTTTGAATATCATAGTCCCATGGTTTTTTTTCCATATACTTTAAAACAAATATTGGTTGAAACTTTACACACCCACTTATATAGAGTAACCATTAGCAGTTTTTCTAGCAAACTTTGAAACACCAAATTTTGTCAAATTACCAAATACTAGATAAGCTTACAAAAATACCTTCTATGATTAACCAAATAATTACACTTTGGTCAATACCACATAGTTTTGAACCAAAGTCCTAAGAATATCAAGATGACTTGTTCTGTTGGAGAGATGGTGTACATATACACCTTCTTGGTGTAAAAATACACCGTTTAAGTGCATGCCTTTTTTAATTACAATTGGATGCCAACTTGTTTCAACCAACTTTATGATGAAGGGTGGGGCTTGCCCCCCTATATTGTCACTGGGGAATCCAAGTGGAAGCAAAAAGTGCATGTAGAGGAGAGAACTTTTTGTTTTATATATTTATTTATTTATTTATTTTTATATAAATATGTATATGTATATGTATATGTATGTGTATGTGTATGTGTATGTGTATGTGTATGTGTGTGTGTGTGTGTGTGTGTGTGTGTGTGTGTGTGTGTGTGTGTGTGTGATTTGATATCTTTTATAAAATTTTCCAAAAAACAACTCAAAAGATGCCCAAAAAAAAATTCAAATTTTTTTCAAGCATGTGGCTTTAGCCATATGTGCCCCCCCAGTCCCAAACATGTGGTGTGAGCCACATGTTCCCCCCCCCCCCCCAACATGTGGCATGAGCCACATGTGCCCACCCCATTCACATTTTGTACCTCAAAATGGAGGTTTTTTAGAACAATTGTTTTGTACCTCAAAATGGAGGTTTTTTAGAACAATTGTTCACATTTTGAATTTTTTTAAAAAATTAACAACATAAAATGAAAATTCCTCAAAAAAATGCTTGTAGATAAATTTTATGCAATTAAATTAGGGTTTAGGGTTTAGATCTTAAACAAAGAAACTTATTATATATTTTAGGATTTAAGATTTAACTTTTAAGATTTAGGGTTTAGCATTTAGGGTTTAGGGTTTAATGTTTAGGATCTTCGATTTAGGGTTTAGGTAAAAAAACAAGAAAATATGCATATCCAACCATGAAAATGATATCCAAAGGATATAATGATTTGCACAGGCCTTAACCTTACTTAGGTCTAAAATATTATGCTCATCAGAGATGGGTCCATAGGCTAGAAGTATACTTATGCATATTTTTTAACACTCATGCATGATTCATGATAAGAAACCAAGAAATATGCATGTCCAACCATGCAAAAAATATTGAATACTTTATAGAGCCTTGAATCTCACTTATATTAATGCTTGTGCAAAGTATCAAGCCCATTAGAGATACACATAAACTAGAAGCATAGTCATGCATATTTTGTTTTGTTTTCTATTTTGAGGGATGGTTACTTGTCAAGTAAATTATTTTATAAGCAATTAAATTCTACTTTCCATTTCCATTGCTAACCTTTGTTTCTTTGTTCACTCTACATCAGGGTTCAGGTGTGCATCAATGGGCTATTAAGTTTCCAATTGTGCATTAACGGGTTGCAACAAAGTAGACTAATGACTCTAGAAGAGATTTAGAGACATAAGAGAAAATATCTTATGCATCATTTTCAAAAAATCCTTACACCACCTCTATGTTGATAGCAACAACTCTTAGATTTTCATATACATGTTATCTAATTTATTTACTATTCAATTAATTAATAATAACAAATTAATTAGTAAATGATTATGAAATAATTTGATAAATAATTAAGGAGGTATTTAGCAATTAAAATTATATAACATCCGTTTTAACTCCCAAGAACCAAGGCATTTCATACGCAAAACTTCTTTACAAAGAACTCTTGACTTATGATTTGCTATATGATGAACTCTAATAGGTCCCCCCAATTGAAAAGAATTTAAAAATGTATTAATTGATGAAAAAGGAGGACGAGAAGGTTTTGTTGGAAACGGAAAGGGGGTGTAAAGAGAACTCTGATTAATGAGGACAAATCTTTGTTTATAAGGCAAGGGACTCCTCCCCTCTTATTTATGACAATAAATATTTACAACCCTTTTACAACAATCCTTTCACAATATCTTATGTAGCCTGACGGGTAGACCTTATGAGTGTGTAAAGGATGTCTTCAATTGAAATCCCCCTTTTACATAAAGTTTTAAAGTTATCCCGTTAACCTTAGCTTAATTGCGCTATCTACACCTTTTCACCTAAGAAATAAATTGAATTTTTCCATTGAAAAATAAAGGCCTTTCCATGAGATTAAGAGCCTTTGGGAAAGGTAGCCAAGAAGCATAGATCAACAAGCTGATCGAGGAATTAGGTGAGAGCCATTTGGGGAAGGGAAGGGAGAGGCGGGGGCGGGGGGGGGGGGCGGCAAGGGGGGCGGGGCTTGGTTGTGGTTGCAATGAGAAAAATATATGTCAAATACATATTACTTAAACTAAAGAAGGAATCAAAAAGTTGAAATGGCCTTTCATAAAAGAAGTGGATGGAAGTGCACGTATCCTTCGATAAAGGCCAATAATCCATAAAGAAGGATCAAATCTTACTTTGTTCATAAATATCTTGGTCAATGTCCCATTCCATCTGATGTAGTCTATTGTTTCTACATATGCTGAAATGCTCAATCTTAGAGAAGCATACTACCAAAGCAACAAGAAATGTCAAAGCCAATAGCAGATATACTAGTATGAAACTTTTAGATGCTACTTTATACTAAAAGGAAATCATCAGAATATGTGCCAAATGCATAAAATATACAAAGAGAAATAATTTCTTTACTGCTTTAAAATAGGTGCTCAGAGGCAAGGAAACATCTCAATTGGGACAGCTGCAGGAGAATAGGTTTGTCACGTTCACAAATCTATTTCTTTTTCTTACTTCCCTTCCTCTTGTCTGGATTCTTTTTCTTTTTCTTCTTCAGCTCCCTCCTCTTTTTGGCGATCTTTTTGAGCTCTTGACTATGCTGCAAGCGATCCTTATGACCACGCCATACTTTTTGTATTTTGACAGCTGCCTTTGACTGCGTCTCGAATTTTCCTAGCTCATCAATGTCGAGATTTTTCCATCTCTGAACCTCTGCCTCATACGCCTCTTTTTCTGCCATCTCTGCCTTGTACCTGAAAGATGCGTCTTCAAGATGCTAATCCTACATATTTGCTTTTAAAACATTGTAAATTCATGAGAACAAGAAAACTTACCTTGGTTCCAGCTCTGAGAGCAACTTCTCCTTTTGGACTTTTTGATCTCTCAGTTTATTCAACATCAAATCCATGTACTGAATGTCTGTGTCATGTGATGCTGCTAAACTGATGGCCTCTTCCATCAATGTCAGATTCTGCTGCTTCAAGAAATCCAGACAGACAGTATTCACCTGCTTTTCAACCTAGCAGGCAGAGGAATACTACATCAGGGGAGAAGCGAGGCTAACGTCCTAGACATCTAAACCACCTCTCTCTCTCTCTCTCTCTCTCTCTCTCTCTCTCTCTCTAGATCGAGGCAGCATTCCCGGCAGTGGATTCTCTACAGCTGATATTGGTGTTAAGTACTTCTATGGACGGACAAGCTCAGCCTCCACGACTTGCACTTGAGGGTTCCCAACAGTTGGCTTGCTGGTATTCACAAGCTATCACACAATTTGATGCCTTGGGCTTCTCCATAGACAAGATGCCACCATTCCAGCACAGTCTAAACTGGGTGCACGATGTGATAGCCCTGTTGGCTTAATTAATCTACTGCATGTAAGCAAACTATAAACAAAACGAATCCATTATCATGTAAAATGAGCACGAAGTAGAAGAAACATGATCGACGTTTTATTCCATCACTTTCTCCTCAGCTCTACCATGGTTGACACCTACGATCACGTTCGATGCAAATTGTTCGATATTAGTGCGGTACTAACGAACTAAAAAATCCTAGGCGTACGTCTGATGGTACATTCGATACCCCAAAAAAAAAAATAGATTTTAGAGTTTTGGAGTAGGTACTTGTACAAACATGTAATATAGGTGCTTGATGGAGATAAAGAGGGAGAGAGATGAAGATGCTTGATGCAGCTTGAGCCTCGTCACTTGTTGGAGATGGAGAGGGGAGAGTCGAGAGTCAGAGTCAGAGGTAGATGCTTAGTGTGAGATCATAGTGAGGACTCAAGAGAGAGGGGGTCTATATGGAACCTTGCCATTTTGGGAGGCCCAAAATCAGTTTGGCAGAACCACCACCAATAACAAAACCAGTCATCCAAAACAAACGAACGCAAAATTTTATTTTATTTTTTAAATTATTTTTTTTTAATGAACATAACATACCTGCAACAAGCTCTTGGATCAATTGCGATTTGCTCTAGCAGGCCCTGGATCAAGCCCTAGATCACCTAGAACTGGCCCCTGGGTAGAAACGAATTTTCCTGGCAGGCTCTGGATCACCTAGAACTGGCCCCTAGGTAAAAACAAATTTTCCTGGCACGCTCTGATCACCTAGAATATGGCCCCTGGGTAAAAACAAAATTTCCTGGCAGGCTCTGGATCACCTAAAATTGGCCCCTAGGTAAAAACGAATTTCCCTGGCAGGCCCTGGAACCTCCTGGTAAAAAGCGATTTGACTCTAGCAACACTTGGCAGGCTTTGGCAGCTCCAAACTAATGATCTGACTCCTCTGGAACTGATTTGGCCAATTGAATCTAAAAGAAGGGCTCCCCTCCCTTTTAAAGCCCTATGCTCCAAAA
Source organism: Dipteris shenzhenensis (assembly GCF_047967505.1). Classification (NCBI taxonomy): domain Eukaryota; kingdom Viridiplantae; phylum Streptophyta; class Polypodiopsida; order Gleicheniales; family Dipteridaceae; genus Dipteris; species Dipteris shenzhenensis. The sequence goes on along the minus strand of NC_141598.1, from coordinate 38,358,795 downwards.
AGCAATGTTTTTTTATTTAAAAAAATTGCACCACTCTTTTGGCCCCCCTGTTGCACACTTTGGCCCTAGGAATTAATTACCTAGTAACTCGGCGCACATTCACTATTTCCAAGGGCCCACTAGGAAATTTTAATTCCCCAAGTCCCGCCCCGCGCCCATGGCCGAACCCTCACGCCCCAGAGACTCAAGGCAGTCACGCACAAATTACGGGAGTCACAAATCAAAAGTCCCATAATTTCACATCTGCGTGGCAGACCCCCCTCTTGAAAGAAGACAAACGTCCTCGATTGCCTACAAATAAAAACCAAGTGGAGACACTACAATGTTTGTTAGGCAAAAGACAAGCAAACATTCCACATACATGCATACATGCCATGCATACATGCATATATGCACTCACAAACAATATGCTCCTCACAATGTTCGATCCACCTCACGTATGGCCATCCCTAAGGACCCACTGCCAGTGGTACATCATGAGCATATGTAAACACTTAATGCATGCACATGGATACTCAGATTGTACTTCCCAGGGATAGTTCATGCATGTTTACCCACCTATGGTCATCTCTTCAGACCCACACTAGTGGTACATCATGAACATCCGAAGTACCCAAGATATCAAATCCAAATCTAAGTGGACAGCCAACCATGCCGCCAACAAATCACCAACAGTGCATATACGATTTGTAGAGCTGCAGATAACAAATACGTATAGCATTGCAAACCAAGTGACTAGTACACCCACTGTGACTAGTACACCACATACATCGCAGCCAACAACCGGCCAACAACGCACGACGTAGACCACTTCCAAGAATTGCACATCCGGAAACAAGGTCTAGGGGAATCCATTCTCTTTTTGTCGAAACCACATGACAAAAAAGAGCATTCCCATCTTGTTGAATCCTCATGACAAGAATAACATGCATATTCTACCGAAACCTCATGGCAAAAATAGAATTCTTATTTTTGTTGAAACCTCATGACAAAAATAGCAATCTCATTTTGTCAAAACCTCATGACAAAAGAGCATCCAAAAGGAGCAGGGAAAACACCATCATGCAAACCGTATACATCATCCAGAATCGGATGCCAAAAAGAGTGGCAGACTCTACCATACAAAATCCTTTTTACAAGTACCTGTATACCGCGCTATACAAAACTAGCCGTAAACAACCCACTATGGAATTAGGAACTCTTGCCCTTTGGAACATTCCGTGCATCCATGTGACTAGCCGGCTCCTTCCTCTTACGGTTGGGACAATCTCTGGACCGATGTCCCTCCTCTTTGCAAATAAAACATTTGCCAGCTTCATATAAAACGCGTCGTTCCTCTGGAAACAAGCAATTACGTTCATCCTTTTGACGATTATCTTTTCTATCAGACTTATCCCCACGAGATCCATTCTTAGATTTCTGCTTCTGTCCACCTTTGAACCCAGAAGTCCTCCCTTGCATCAAAGCATATGCCGTGCTAGCATTCTCGATAAGCTGAGACATATTGGGGACTTTAGTCTTCGTGCAGTAGTCTCTCAACTCCTTAGGCAGCCTGCAACAATATTTCTCAACCTGCTCAGTGAAGGAACAATCCGGTAGAAGCTAACAGGCAACAAAGCCGCCCAAAACTTGCTGTTATACCCCTCCAAATTACGACAATTATTGGAATCCAGCTCGTGCCAAGCAATCATGATATCTACTTCAAAAGTCGTGGTAAGCCACGCGGATGAAAACACCTTCTTGAAACCTACCCACGTGTTTGGTGCGGTGTTTTGCATAAGCATAGTGGTCCACCACTGAAGTGCATTCCCCTTTAGGAAACTTGCAGCCCGGCGTACTTTGGATGACTATGTAAAATTCCCTCTTGTGTAGGCTGCATCGAACTGCTGTAAAAAGGTCAAAGCCTTAAGTTTGTCCTGCACCCCACTAAATGTCTCAAATTTCATGGCTGCACCTGCCTCTTTAAAGTCCTTCAACTTCCCTTAAGTGCCAAATTGTCATAAACAGGTGCCTGGGCAAACGGGACAGCAGCAGTCACTCTATCCCCCACACTACCAGCATTAGGAAAAGCTGTACTATTCAGACCAGCACCCGAATTTTGCATATTTCCCAAAGCAAGGTTACCTGTTGCTGCATTAGGCATACATGTTTGCATCCCTGGGGCTGCTCCAACATTGGCATACATCATGTTCTGTCCCATGGGCTGTAAACTAGGCTGAAACCCAACTGTTTGACTAGCAGGCATACCCGAAAATTGGGCTTGTGGGCTGATGAAACACTAAACCACCACCAAAATAACCTGGCTGAACCGGGTGTGCCAAAACTCCTTGCTGTCCGGAAACCATGGAATGAAAGTTATTACCTTGAGTCGGCCCCGAAATCCTATTAGACTGTCGCTGACCATAGGGAATTTGAGAGGGCTGATCCTGAAAATTGACATGTGGTCGCTTGTTAGCTTCAACATCCCTATCCCCGTCATCAGGCTTCCTTTTCTTCGGCTGCACATCTGAGTTCATCATCTTCTGGAAGCGAGGATCCTGTGTGAACTACGTGAAAGCACTCATGAAACTCTGCATCTGTGCCTTGAAAAGTTCCACATCCTCCTCATCCGTCCGATCATCCTAAGCTCTGCAACATGCCAAGTCTCCTCTCCTGCACCCTGGTCACCACCAAGACACTGAGACATCTGCTCTTCCTCCTCAGTAAGGCTCACGGATCTCTCCGTGTGTGACATATTTACTGAATGGTATGTTGTTTTCTTCACCTAGTCTGTTGGACTTGCACCAAGCCAACCACAGGGTCCCCTCTTGAAGAAGTTAGGTGGATCTCGGCAATGGAACCACTAAAACCAGCCTCAACAATGTAGACAGTGGTAGGATCCACTTAATTACAGCATACACATTAAATAGACAAGTAAATATGCACCACAAAACAAATCACACGGGAGCTAGAATGCTCCTACTCAGAAACAAGGACACCGATTGGCCCCAAACGTTGGCGCCCCTTGCGGTATTCGTTTAACATTCATTTGAAGCCAAGCGGCTGATTACAAAGGTCTCTAGGAAGCTGCACCACAGGCAAGCCAACGCCCGCAGACTCCCTGTCCAGCCCACCCTGTAATTCCATGCTCAACTTCAAACGATGAATGGCATCCAATCACTAGACAATCCTGTATCCTCAGCCAACCAAAGCATGCAACAGAGACCCCAATAGCATCCACTGTCTGAACCACTCCTGCAATCGCACATCCAAGCGCCCAACCAGCCAAACACGGCTGAACACCTGCAAGACAAAGCCCTCAACAGCTGAACTCTAGTGCAATCAAACAACCAAACACTTCCCAACGAGTTGCTTCAATCTATAGCCTCCCTGGCCACTGCCCAACAGCGTAAATCAACCCTTCTTCGTGAGGAAAGAAACCCAAACGTAATAACTAGCCAACAACCAATCAGGGAATGGCAAAAACAAGAAAAAACAAGCCTTCTTCTACTCGGAATCCACAGAAGAAAGGTCACCCTGGCTGGAAAACCCTAGATCCTGCGGAGATAAGCTGATTCCGCCCTAGCACAGCCCAGAAGCAGCCTAGAATAGAACACCCACGCCTGGAAAGATACCAAAACCAGCCACAACACCTAGAAAGCTCCAGAAATCAGGTCAAAATCTCTTGCAGAGCCCGAAATCCTGAAAAAGCAAGTCGCATTTCACCCGGAGCAGCCTGGTCAAGTCAAGAACTCCTGGAACAGCCCTAACCTACCTGAATCTGATACCATGTGAGAGTTGTGAGTGCGAAAGCATACAGCAAAGAGAGAGAGAGAGAGAAGTAGTAGAATAATTTATTAGCGTCCTCGGAGGGCCAAAAATGACCCATGGGACCCGTCTCGATACAATGTAAAAAGAGTCTCCTCAAGGAGAGGGGTCAGGAGTCTATGAGTTCCTGACGACCGGTAAAAAGACGAGTGACAAAAGATCCCAATGCTGCCGGAGAGGCAGTGAAGAGAACTGATGTCAACTGAGCGGAGTCCCCCAGTATCTGCTGGTAGTCCTCCCTAATATGTGCATATCAGGGGCACTGTAGAGCTACATGTGCCTCCGTCTCAACTGTCTGCATGTCACAAAGGGTACAGACTCTAGCATGTCTAGGCTGGTGTATCCAAGCTCCCTGCTCAATGGCAAATGTATGAGATCTAGTACGGAACCTGGCGATGTTTCTGCGATATAGAAGGGGGATAGGTGTGCTAATATAAGACTGAGCATGAGTTTCTATGGACATGTATGTAGACCAACATGTGGGATTTATGTTGTCTTGGTAATATTCCAACTTTACCCTCTTTTCACTTGTCAACCAGTGATTCTGCAAAGTGCTCAGTAAAGACAGTTGAAACTCTTGCATGTTGACCTTTTCAGGCGGCATGGTCAAATATGCTTCCACTTTCCATCTGCTGAACCATTTTCTTATGTCGGTTGCCCATCCTGTGCAGATGACCTTACTTTTGTAGTTCCTTTGAAGCTTTGTGCTGGCATTCCATGCTTTATGAGGCAACCTGTCAGGTTGCATTTGCTGCACCTCTATTAGATATTGCATAACTCTGATCAATGCATGAAATTCAATCGGTCTCCTTCCCGTTTCCAACAGAAGTATTGAGTATGGAGTAGTGGGTTTGACACCAAGGTGTCTCCTTAAGAAAGCTTTTTGCATTTTCTCAATATTATTCCATGTAGAGGCTGAAATGCTGCCTCCCCATACTTCCACTCCACAGAGAGAGAGAGAGAGAGAAAGAGAGAGAGAGAGAGAGAGAGAGAGAATCAACACAAAGTCAGGCAATGCTAGCTGTATATACAGCAAGGGAAAACCCTAAAAACAGGAATAGAACAAGATCCGGAAGATGCCCTTCAATGAGGGAAGGCATGGCCATTTATAGGCCTGGCAAAGGCCGACCTAGGGACTGCCAAATGGCCAACCCCAGGGTCAATCAACCAACCCAGGCTGGATCCGTTGACACAACCTACTGGTCATTCAACCCGACCTGCTGGTTGGTTGACCCAACCTACTAGTCAATTGACCTGACCAGGGTCAAGCCCCAAAATGGGCTGGCCCTCCTTCCCTACAAACTAGGCCATAGTGCCCTGCCAAACAGCCCATAAATAGGCATAAACACTCAGTCAAACCTATCTTGAATAGGACGGGCACACCCACATAGAAGCCCTCACTCACTATGAGATGCACACAACTTTAACATAGTCATCTATCTCAAGAAGACACCTTTATACATCTGAGAACATAGCCAGGTTTTCTAAAGAGCATGCAATTATCTTGGTAGGAGACTTCAATGCAAGAAAGGTTCAAACAAATGACAAGATAGATGCTCAAACTGCAAATCACCTATTTCAAAGTCATATAACTTGAAGGGCGATATGTCTGTCTATTTGAAGAAATGGTTGACATTGGCTTTTTGGATACTAAACAAAATCTCTATAGAGCTCGAACACTAGAAGGCAACAATCCACAACAAGCTCGACAACTCAGACACCACCAACATCCATCTCAACAACAACGACAGCTAGGCAAAGAAAACAACAGAACAACTCCAAATGCATAATCAAGCATAATACAAGGGCATGTAACTAAATCGGTCCAGAGGAGTTGACAACAAGGATCAAAAGCACAATCAAGGGCAGTCCACTTGAAATTGGAAATGAGAGAAAAAGTGACAACCCTTATCCCAAATCCTTAGGAGCCTTTCTCTCCTCGTCGACTTTTGATCATCCTTGATGACTCCCGACAAAACCCCATATCTTTTGAAAGTCATCTATACCCTTATAAATTCAGCTAATGTATTGGGAGAATTTAGCAATTCTAAAGTATTTGAACAAGCTTTAGGAAAGCTTGTTCAAACTCTACCCATGTCCTAGGAGTTTGTTCATTTTCTATAAGGCTCATCCTTCCGAGAGAAAGGCTAGCCTCAAGGACTTGGTTATTTAGTGGAACAATTTTTAACCTATGTAGGTCTGAATAAATGTGTTAATGGCATTTTTTCTTCCATTCCCACTCTTCACCATTAAACACTAGTGGTTTCATGTCTTTCATAACATTGGAGGTTTCCTCAAACGAGACATATCCTCTGCATGCTAGATAAAGGTGTTAGGAGTGGTAACTTGAAGCACACTCCTTCATTCACTTTTTAGTTGCTCACCTTCACTTCTGCATTAGTCCTTGCTTCAATCTTTAGACGCAACTCTTGTAGATCCCTCATGAAGAGGTTGAAGAGATTTATTGCAATGGGAGCAAGGACAGTTCAAATAGTTAAAAAGAAAAATGATATGTGACTTTATAAAGGTCTGAAGACCTCAGCAAATGATGTGACTAAATTCATTGTGATCACCATGCAAAAAGGTCATCGAGGACGAATGCTCCGTGTGACGAAGATCTCTCTCCTGCCAATTTCTCAAATCAACTCACACACAGATGTGCATCCCTCAACCTCCAACACCAGCACTGACTTTTCAGTCATGGATTTAGAAGGTATTTGGCATTTGCACCATACCTCACTAGTTTCATGCAGGTGTTCTTGATGATTTTAGTGTGTTAGGAAAGAAGAGTGAGCATCTGGATCAGTTATGGTTGTATTTTGATAAGTGTCGATAAGCCCGGCTAAGCTTGAATCCGGCCAAGTGTGCATTTGTGGTGAAACAAGGGGTATTATAGGGTAACATCGTTTCAAAAGAAGGAATGGCATTGATCCCCCGAAAGTGGAGTTGTGCAAAATGCCATGGTTACTTGGAATATCAAGGAGTTGCAATGTTTTGCAGGTCAAGTTAAATGGCACAACCGCTTTTTACGGTATCTGTCATACACCACTTACCCGGTTGACGAGGTACGATGTTCTGTTTTTCCTGGGGGGTGCGAAGCAAGAAAGAGCATTCCGGCTACTTAAAAAGATACTTGTGGTGTCTTGGATGCTACAACCATGTTAATAGCCATTGAGCATGTTGACAAATCTGGCCCGTCCAAACCCTACGGGTTTTGAGCCACAAATTACTCAGGATCAAAATATTCGCCGGGTCGCCCAAATTGGCAAGGATAACACGAGCCATTTGGATCCCGTATATGGATAACACAAGAGCCATTTGAAGACAGAGGAAAGGTTGTGAGAATCAGCATATGCCTTGGCGCCATATGGGCCCAATTGGTTGTAACAAGAGAGAGAGAGAGAGAGAGAGAGAGAGAGAGAGAGTGGTACAAGGAATAGGGTTGGCTCTCCCTTCAAAAGGTGACTAGTATAAAAGGCCAAGGAGTTGACTTTGGTCTTCATTGTTGTATGCAACCTTTGCGAAATGCAAGCTCTCTTCTTGGTCATGTGTTGAGATTGAGGTTTGATTACTCTCCTTGTTTGCCTTTGGTGTTTGCCACGATTCCCCTTCACCTTCGTCTCCTTCTCCATCCCCTTCCCTTCTTCCCTCCCCCTCCTCTCTTTCTTTCTCACCTCCTCCTTCTCGGTGGGAACCCCATTGCAACGATCCGGTAGGCACTCGAGTGACACGAGTGAAGGCTTCACTACAAGGCTCCCACAAGGAGTAGCACAGGAGTGAGGAGCTCCGTCGGCACACTCTCAGTATCCCCACGACACGTGCGTCTCCGTCAGACCACACATCTTTGGCGCTGTTGTTGCACGTGAGAACGAGGTATGCTTTTGCGTTTGTTTAGCTTCCTCCCGTAAACAACCCACTGCACATGACCTTAGGCTTTGTTAGTGGAGATTAGGAGTGGATTTGAAGTGGAAAAGAATGAAGAAAGAGTGATTTTAGAGTAGAAAAGCTTACTTGTCGACTTTCTGCCCATAAAACCATTCTCATGCATTTGAGCTTGTTTTTTATTGTTTCTTGATGTTTGTTTGTAGTATCAAATCCAACTAAAAACACTTGAAAATGAAGATTGGAGTAGAATTTCGAAGTGGTTTTGTGTGCTTAAAAGTCCAACTTGTAGAAATCACTCGCTTGTGTGCCAAAAGTTATTGTTTTGTAATGTTTTTTGTTTGTGGTAGGTAGTTTAGGTCCTTAGAAACCCCCCTATGCTCACGAACTTGGAAAAGAACTTGAAAAACCACCAAGAATCATCAAAAGAGAGTCGGCGAAACTGTGTGTTCCAAGACAACAGTTCCTATCCCGCCGACCCGTTGCCTTAGTCTCTATCCCATCGATTGACACATGTCAATCACCTAACCCGCCACCCTAATTATGATTTTTTATAGGGGTTGCTATCCAACCGGCTTACCAGCCGGCACTATCACCACGATTCCTTCGACCGACGCCATTTTGATATCCCTTCGAGGCAAGCTATCCCGCCGGTAGTTAACCCTACGACCGGTGCCATCCGTCCGACCCACCGACCTGAATTATCCCGTTGTCCGGTGCTTTAACGTTAACCCACTGACCCGACGGCATACCAACCCAACCCAACCCGCCGACATGTCATCTGCTATCCCGTCGACCGGCGCCATAAGGCTAACCCTACGAGCCAGCTGCATACAGCTAACCCTCTGACCGGAGGGATAGCTCTAGGAACAAATTCTCTAATAGAAAATAAAGAACTAAATTTGAGGCAGGGTGTGCCTTCACAAGGATCTCATACATACACTTGAGGTCTGGGAGTATTTTGTCCAAGGAGCCTGAGCCCAAGGACAGCATTTCGAACTACAAGCAGCCCACCTTTCGCCCCAATCTTGGTTCAGCTCCATCCCAACTCCTGACGTAGTGATCCCTCTAGTTCAGACGAGACCGAGAGCTTGAACGAGGAAATGCAAGAACCAACTGACTCACGGGCCTCCGAAGCCCCCTACACAAGCATAGCTCTACCTCATTCTTATGCTCCTTCCGTAGCCTCTAGATTAAGGGGAACCATATCCAACATGTTCTGATGGTTAGGACGAACAGATTCAACAAAAATGCAAAACCCTTTTGCCAGTATGGCTATGGAAAGGGGAGGCCAGCAACGACAACCAGTCCTTGCGTCACAAGCAGGCACTGAGGCCGTTTTTGTGAACTCAGGACCCACAGTCTTCACTGGACACCCTGACCCAAAGTGCATGGAAGACAAGGACCCGTGGATAAGAGGCTTCGCTAGGTAAAATTCCAAGCTTGGAAACTCACGGGACTTCCAAGAGGGAACCTCTTATATCAAAAACACTATCTCTTCCTCTCGAATCTCTATTTCTACATTGACACAGATCACGGGCGATGGCATTCAATTGTTCCACCCAGCCTAACTCTCGCGGATCACAGATATTCAAATTAATTTGTTCCGTTGTTTTTTCATGCTTATCCACGAGACCCTCATTTCCCTAGATAGTTCTCCTTGCCAAATGTCATCATTTTAGCCTCTCCACTTGGTGCACCTTTTTTTACCCCTCTCTTGGGCACATTAAAAACCACTTGCCCCTTGGCATTATTGCACATTTAGGTGCACCTAGGCCTTAGCACTCAGAACTACCTAGTCAATGCCATTTCACCCTCACCTAGGACCTTGGCAGTTACTTCTCTTGACCAATTCAATTACGCACATTAACTATTACAAAAGTTGGTCATCTAAGAGAAAATGCCCACCGATCTTTCCGAGGTCATGCTATCTCGGCTAGAGCATAACATTCCTTCCCTCTTCAAGCATCAGCGTCCTCGATGATGAAATCTGGGAACACTCTCCGTAACTGGTATACGGATTCCCAGGTAGCTTCCGATAGAGGCTGACCATGCCATGCAACCAACACCGTGGGTATCTTCCGATTTCGTATTTGCATTGTTCCTCGGTCCAGGATTCTTGTTGGCTTGCGCCTTGCAATATCCTCTATCTCCTGAAACAAAATCACACCTTCGATTAGTGAGTCACCTGTATGCAAAAATTTCTTTAAGCGCGAAACATGAAAAACCGGGTGCACCTTACACCCCTGTGGCAATTCTAATTTATAGGCTACACTGCCTATTCTCTTTAGAATTAACCACGGCCCACAGTATCGAGGTGATAACTTAGCACACTCTCCTGAAGTCAACAACTTCGAGTGCAAAGAAACTCTGAGAAAAACTTTTTCTCCTTCCTTAAATACTCTTATAGACCGGTTTTCATCCGCATACACCTTGGCTCTATCCATAGCCTGGCGGATATTAGCTCTCGCAACTGCTAGCATCTCCCGCATCTGAACTACAAAGTTCGCGGCACTAGGCACTTTCTGAGGTACTCCAACTATAGTTGGATTTGCTGGTCTATAACCATAGTTCAGTTCAAACGGACTGAACGTGGTAGAGGAATGTTTCCTATCATTGTAGGCAAACTCCAACAATGGCAACCACTTGTCCCACGTATGTTGCCTCAATGACACATATGCCCTCAGCATATCCTCTAAAGTTTGGTTGACTCTCTCCGTCTAACCATCCGTCTCAGGATGATCCCTACTACTCATTCCCAACTCAATCCTTAGTGTCTCAAATACCGCTAGCCAAAAATGACCGGTAAATCTGACATCTCTGTCTGACACTATGGATCTAGGCAATCCATGCAGACGAAATATATGTCTAATGAACAAATCCGCCACTTGCGGGGCACTAACAGACTCTCTAGTAGGAATGAAGTGAGCCATCTTGGTTAGACGATCAACCACCACAAGGATAGAATCATACCCTTAATGCGTCGTAGGCAGTCCTACAATAAAGTCCATGGAAATGCTCTCCCACTTACTTAGTGGTATTTCCAAGGGCTGTAAAAGTCCGGGTGGCTTCACCCGCTCGGCCTTACTTACCTGACACGAGAAACACCGTGTCACATATTCATGAATATGCTTTTTCATCTTTAGCCAAAAGAAATCTCGCTTCACGAGATCATATGTCTTCTCGACTCCTGGATGTCCCGCACACGGGCTATCATGGCACTGTCGAATGACTCTCTGCCTGAGATCATTCTGACTAGGTACTACAACCTTGCCATTTCTAACTAGCATACCATTCCTTATGGTATATCTTGCATAAGTTTGGCCTTTTCTGGATGCCAGGTCATCCTTTTCATTTTCCCCGGGTTTTAACACATGAGCTTTAGGCCATAAGCTCTGGACAAACTCGTCCACCTTTTGAGTTTCTCTGATCTCGGTCATTAGAGCACTCTCTAATACCGTGAAACTCAGGTTGTGCATAATGCGAGACAACGCATCAGCAACCTTATTGTCTTTTCCTCTTCGGTACCGAATCGTTAGATTAAACTCCTGCATGAGCTCTGCCCACCTAGCTTGGCGGCCCCTCAAGTCAGGCTGTTTACAAAAATGTTTCAGAGTATCATGATCTACATCCACATAAAACTCTGAGCCATACAAATAATGCCTCCATGTTTTCAAAGCATGGATAACAGCATACAACTCCATGAGTTGGCCAATTCCTTTGAGAGGGAGAAAGCTTCTTGCTTTCAAAGGCTACTGGCCTTCCCTCTTGAAGGAGAACTGCTCCTACCGCAATGCCACTTACATCGGTTTCTAGGAACAACGGTTTCTGGGGATCAACTATTTTTAACACCGGTCCTGAGACCACAGCTTGTTTTATGGTGTTAAAACTTTCTTGTTGATTCTGTTAGTACCGCAGCCACTTTCTTCGGATCCATTTCTACCCTGTGGAGTAATTATGAACCCTAAATATTCAAGCCTAACCATACATAGTATAGTTTTCTTCTTATATTCACATAAAGACTGGCTTTCCTCAAAGTACTGAACACTATTCTTAAGTGTTCACGATGCTCAGTAACACTTTTACTGAATATCACGATATCATCAATAAAATGTACTACGAACTTTTCGATATACGGACGTAGTAAATCGTTCATAAGCATGACGAAGGTCGCTGGAGCATTGGTAAGTCCAAAGGGCATTACCAAAAACTCATAATGACCAAACCTGCTCCTGAAAGGGGTTTTATGCACATCCTCGGCTCTAATCCGGATTTGATGGTAGCCGCACTTAAGATCTATCTTGCTGAAAATCACGGCTCCATGTAATGTATCTAGCAAATCATCAATCCGAGCCATCGGATAGCTGTGCTTAACAGTGATATTATTCAATGCTCTGTAATCTATACAGAGGCGAAACGTATCATCCTTTTTCTTCTTTAATATCACTGGCGAAGCAAAAGGTGAGAAACTTGGTTGAATCTGCCCCAACTTGAGGTATTCTTCCAGTTGTCTATGCACCTCCGCTTCTTCAGCAAAACTCATTCTATAGGGAGGTCTATTTACAGGTTCTGTCCCCCGGATCAGTTCAATCTTATGTTGAACTTTCCGCTCTGGAGGTAACCCATAAGGTAGTTCATCCCTAAAACATTCAGAGAACTCCTCTGTTATAAGATTAGCCAGCTTGGCCATCTCACCACTTTGCGTAACATCAGTGCTAACCGAAGAATCATCCACCGGCTCTACCGATGCTGTGCAAAGGAATAAAAACTCTACTTGAGCTTTTCTGATTTCCATCACGGAAACCAACGGTCCCTGAGGTATATCTTTCTCACCTCGCAAGACATAAAGCACATCATTCATCTTGAATTGATATACGTGCTTTTTCCAATCAATGGCTGGATTCTTCCTAGAATGCCACGCCATACCCAGGGCTATATCTGCATGAGCAAGCTTGGTCATTTCAAAATCAAGCTTCCCAGCATAGTCCTGAATCCGAAGCTCCAACTGGGTAACCCTTTGGTCCCATACTTCAGTTGAACTTCCATCTGCCATCCTGACTGTATACGCATAGTCAGATGGGCTTGTTTTTAATTTCAGCCTCTTCACGAGCTTGGAGTTAATCACATTGTGAGTTGACGCCGAGTCAAACAACACAATGACATCATGACTGGCTACTTGCCCTTTCATTTTAATTAACTCCGTATCGTTAAAGGCCGTATACTCCGTTGCTGCGGGCTTAGATAGGATGTTGTCAGCTGCACTCGCCACTAACTTAGCAACAGACACACATAACAAACAAGGTACTAACCTCTGAGAAGGTCCCGCTAGTTGCATCTGCATATGTTCCGCATTGGGACTCTCCTGCATTTCCACATCGCATTCAGATATTATCATATTAGCCGTGCGACAATCTTTATTCAGTGGACAACCCTTCCACTGATGTCGCTGAAGGCAGCCGAAGCACAATCCTTCTTTTCTAGCTTTTTCTTTTTGTTCAGGGGTCAACGAGAACTTTGACCAAGCCCGGGCTGCCATTGGAGTTATTTTCCTTTTTACCCCAACGATGGTACTTGTTTTTACTGGTCCCTCAACCGGCTTCACCTGCTTGGTTTGGCCACTTGGCTGCGAGACACTTGTCTTTGAAATCCATTTCCTCTGAACTCCCCCTTTTTTCGGGTACTCATACTGAGTCCCTGCCTGCACAAATCCACCAGATCTACCCCTGGCATCCTCATAGTTCAGGGCTACTGCAATAGATTCATCTAATGTAGTCACATATTTAGCCCGAACTTCCATTTTGATTTTGTCGTTCAGTCCATAGATATAGTCTTTTAATTGAATCGACATAGGCAGAGGGTCTGTTATTTTCATGACACATTCCCTGAATTTGTCGGTGTACTCTGCCACCGACAGACTCCTCTGACGAAGATTTCTATAAGCATCCCAAGCTCGGGACTCTTCATCGGGTGGGAGAAAGTGTTTCTTAAATTCAGCTTTAAACCCTTCCCAGATGGTAGGAGCAACTTGATCCTTATGTTGCTTTATCCACCATCTATCCACTGCCTCAATAAACAGGTGTGTGGCCTCACGGATTTTCTTTAGATCAGATCTAATTTCACAAATGGCGAAGGCTTCTTCCCACTTGTGTAACCAAACCTCGATCACATCAGAGCTGCGCTCGGTCATCCGACCAGCGTACTTCTCCGATCTATAATTAGCGATATTAGGCACTTTGACCCTTGCGCGCTCTAATGAATGGATACTGGGCTCTGGCTCTGCTGGAGCTTTGCCCTTATCAATTCTAGACGGTCTAGCCGACAAGGCTTGTACCATCTCCCTAATCTCATTTTGACCAGCATTCACTTGAAGCTGCTGGTTCATAATCTACTGTAAAGCATCTTCTAATATCGAAATCCTACCGATCAAAGTAGGTGCTGCATGATGTGACATCTGTTGTGTAGACTGTACTCTAGACTCACTAGGATTCACCCTCGAATTCTGCCCTTCTGCCTCCATAGGTTCACAATGGAAAATAATTTATTTTTTTTTTCAATCTTTTCTAGAACCCAAATAAAAGATATATATATACACTTCTTTTCTGTTCTGCTTTCCTGATTTATTTTCTTCTTTCTCCTGCACACTAAACTCCCAAAATATACAATACTTTGAACGTTCCTTATCACAGTGCAGGAATAACAGAACTATATATAAAACTGTATCGAAAGAGGTGCTCCCTGATTTCTCCTTGAAACGTCGATTGATCTCCCTTGTTAAAGATACCAAGCGCCCAATGTAGCTCCGACGTTATATCCAAACAAAGCCCCACCAATGGCTGAAAAGAAATAGCGATAAAATTGCGGAAGTCCACTCAATGACTCAGCATCGTCGCTACCACCGATGGACAGCCTGTCGTCACTCGCCTGTGACTTTCTGGAACTATAACGTCAATTAGACACGAAGACTTGGCAGACAATGGCGACGGCGACTCTTCCTACGTTGCCCCTTGTTGCACCGTCAATCGACCAGAATATCTAGTCTATTCTTCGTTGACGGTAATTGAACGTAAGGTTCCCGTCAACACCACGCCACCTCGTCACGTACAGGTAATTCAATTAACCACCTCTGCGCTCAATTTGCAATTGTGTTCCGCATAATTTGTGAAGACCACGATGATCATCATAGAGCCCGTCGACCCCAGGCGCTGATATCTCCGCCGCCTGCTGTCCGTCATAACCTCGTTTCGTCACGTAAGGTTAACTTCCCCACTGTTGTCGCTGCCTTACGGGACCCCCAACTCCAGCCACGAACAGTCAACACTTCGTTGCGGAGCCTCGCTGCGATCAGTGCGTCGCCTACGCCCGTTGTCGTAGCAGAACACCAAACAAAAAAGCCCGTCCACCTGGTCCCTTCACGCACAGCCTCCGTCACTTGTCCCTTGCTCTCTCAACAAGGCTCTGATACCAACTATCAAAAACACTATCTCTTCCTCTCGAATCTCTATTTCTACGTTGACACAGATCATGGGCGATGGCATTCAATTGTTCCACCCAGCCTAACTCTCGTGGATCACAGATATTCAAATTAATTCGTTCCTTTGTTTTTTCATGCTTATCCACGAGACCCTCATTTCCCTAGATAGTTCTCCTTGCCAAATGTCATCATTTTAGCCTCTCCACTTGGTGCACCTTTTTTTACCCCTCTCTTGGGCACATTAAAAACCACTTGCTCCTTGGCATTATTGCACATTTAGGTGCACCTAGTCCTTAGCACTCAGAACTACCTAGTCAATGCCATTTCACCCTCACCTAGGACCTTGGCAGTTACTTCTCTTGACCAATTCAATTACGCACATTAACTATTACAAAAGTTGGTCATCTAAGAGAAAATGCCCACTGATCTTTCCGAGGTCATGCTATCTCGGCTAGAGCATAACATCTTATGAGCCCCCAACCTTCAAGGTGCCCCCAACATTCGCCGTTAGGCTACAAGCCACCGGCTATGTGCCCTTCAAGTTCCACCCTAATGACCAATGCAAGGACTGTCCATGCAGATGCCTGGTAACCCGCTTCCTCACGGAGTCCGACAGTTTACCCCCACAGTTACAACCTCGATGTTCGGGGGAGTAGGCTTCACAGCCCTAACGTTGGCACCGGTAAACCAATGGACCCCGCTACCAGGACAGGCCCTGAGGCCCAGTTGTATCTGTATTTCCAGCAGGGAACACCAATCCCTCTAAGAGTTGACCCATAGCCATCTCCAAGCTGATAACTAAATTTCTCGAGAAAAGAGATCCGGTCTCCCACGTGGAGCGATTTAAGCAAATATGCGAAGCACTTGGTGCTCCTGGAGATCTAGAAATGGTTAACACCTTCAGCCTCACCCTGGATGGCAAGGCAGGCCAATGGTATAGGGCCCTCAGCCCTGAGGAGAAAGTCAACTGGGAGGCGTTGCGAAAAGCTTTCATCGTAGGGTTCGCTCCCAGTAGTCACAAGTGGAGCCCAATTAATTAGTTGTATGAGGTGAAATAAAATGAGAATGAGTCCCTTCGAGACTACATTGCTAGGATCAAACACCTCAAGTCCTGCTGCAAACCACATGAGAGGATTAGCGACGAGCGATTGTTGCCACGCTTCCTCATCGGATTGGCGGACCCGAAGCTGCATGACCATTTAATGGTTCTGAACCCAACTTCTTCGAACTTTGCAACAAAATAGCCATCTGTATAAGTGACAACATGATGGATAAGGACACCAAGGACAAAGCTGCTACAACTCCGTCCGAGGTATCACAAACGGTAAGGTCTTCCAGTACGGAGCCTTCCATGAAGGAGGATAAAGAGTCTAAGGGTTTAGATATGGGTGAGTTGGCCTCTAATCTACTGAATAAGCTAGGCCAACAGTGGAAGATAGGAACCTCCAAGGAAGCACCGAGTAACCCCCACTTATTCCAGAGAATAGACAATGTTTGGTGCGGGGTATGCAACAGCAATCACCCCTCGAATGAGTGCCCCCGCCTCAGAGCAAGGCAAGCACTCTATTGTGCACACTGCTATAGATGGGAGAACCACGACACCTCTCAATGCCGATTTCCAAAGATCCTTCCCTAACCGATCTACCAACCAAGGCCCCAACTGGCCTTGACGGCCCCACACAACCCGATGAATACACAAGGAGCCCCTCTAGCCAATCCAAGGCAATATGAGGCACAACACGCTCCATTACCTCCACCCATACTAGGTCCGCAACCACCCCCACCTCGTATAACTCCAATCAACCAAGTATTCGTGGAGGAATTGCCTAGTGATTGGAAAGAGCGTGAGCAGGATCACGGCCATCCCGACTATCATTCTTACTTGAAAGAAAGTGGCATCATAAGTCACTACCTTTTACATGAGGATCAGCATGTCCCGGTATATCAGACAATGCTTGTGGTCTCGAGACATGAGTTCCTTGGCAGGAAGGCCCCCAATCCAATGCTATACATGTCAAAGTCCACATAGGACAAGTGAATGCCCATATAAGAGCACAGCGAACCCTACCGTATCGTGCTTTAAATGCCAAGGGGCGCACTTTTTGAAGGATTGTCCTTATAGGGATCTCACCCCAGTGGTCCCACGTCCACAATAGGTCCCATGCCCTTGTGTGGAGCCTTTATTTAAGGATTGTCCCCTAAGGAGGCCAGCGACTCCGACCACCCCGCTCAAGAGCACTAGCATCAATTTGCTAAGCATCGAACAAGGTCAAGTAGCAGCGGTGCTCTTGAAGGTCATCACGAGGATGCATGCAAAGGACCTAGGCAAGGAGATGAAGAACCAAGCAAGGAAGGGCAGGACTTCCACGTCTCAAATTCCCGAGGCACACCAGTCCCCGCAGACCAAGCCCAAGAAGGTCACCAAGCAAAGAAACAAATCAAGTGCTCATCCAAGACGGTTTAGATGAGGAGACAGCCACCCTTGCCACGTCCTTTACATCCGAACGAGCCCCTCCCTGTATGATCCTAGTATGCCCCCATATTCGGAGGTAAACAAACCAGTGCGGGCCCAAGGCTTCACATCTCCACCTGCTCATAAGAGAGCTTATCCAAACCCGCGGTCTTAGAGAAACAACGCTTAATAGACGCTCAGAACTTGGTACGGGAATGCCAAGAGAAATTCGAGCATAGACTCAAGGTCAACAAAGGGTCGGATACCATCCACCCTGACCACCTACAACTCATAGGGGAGCGAAGGTACTTAGGGTACCAAAGAGAGTGGAAGAAGAGAAACCACCCAACTCCGATAACTCAGAGGTCCCGGACCTCTGATGCAATGGATGTTTCAAGAGGACCCAGTGTTGCAAAACCTAAGAGAGGAGGAAGACCTCTATGGCTTTGAGGAGCCACTATCGGTGGGAAGGGAGACCTCCCAAGAACCACGTGATATTGCCGCATTAGCGGCCTTCCTCTCCACAGAGGTCAAGATGCCGATTGCATCCTTGCCGCGGGGGAATCCTAGCCTCTAGCAAGACCTCTCAAGCTGGATGAGCGGGCAAATCTTGGCACAAGAGCCTACCAACCCCGAAGAAAACCAATCACAAGAGGAGGGCCAGAACCTACCTAAAGTTCCCATCAATAAATTAGGCCAATACTTCAAAGGTGATGACACCAATGCAACTATATACCTAGATGAATCCTAAAAACACACATATATTTAGTAGATAATCAGAATTTATACTTTAGTGAGTATTCAGATACAAAGAGACACCACCTGTCGGGTGCATCTCTTCACACCTCAATCCGTATTGCAGTTGGATTATGTTTGGGTATTACGGTTCAGGAAGAAAGAGATGTAAGCGTCTTAATCATGTTGACCAGAGATATATTTGTTGGATGATGAATGTATCTGAAATATATTAGGAATACAATGCATCTTTCCCCCTCTCTGTTTTTTGTTCTGTTCATTGTAATGAATACGTAGACTGTTATTCTTCCTATTAGGCTTTGTTGTTAGCTTCTGCATTAACTCTGTAAAGATCATGAGAGTTGTGAGATTTCTATCTTTCTACTGCATACGTATTAGTTTCGGGAGTCTGTATGAACCCGTAAACATAAAGGTGTCAGATGCAAAACCTATGACTAATTACTGCTGGAGCACCAGAGCTACAACAGCTTTTGGAGATGGCTAAGGTGCCTGTTTGTGCTTCCTTTTCCCACATGTGATGCCTCGTGCCTTGGCCTGAGTCTCTCACATTAGCAGACGTAGGATAGGGTCTAAGAGCTCTATGCTGTTGTTATGCAATTAAACTAGGCTCAAACTCTATGTGGGCCTGCCTGTTTTGCTACATTTATGTTTGGTTTCATTGATGTGTGGCTTTTCTTCAAGTGCACAATCACAACCCCTGCCGCATGGACAGCTTTATGATGAGTTGTCTTATCTTTCATGCCTAGCTCTCCAACCTTGTCTCTTCTTCTTGGTCTCCATCCACGAGACCTCATTCTGAGTTGAGATCTCTCTCTCGAACCCTCCCTCATTCCCAAAATGCTTGCTACTTGGCGTGCTTCTTTGGTGCCATGTGTCCTAAAGCCCTCACATGGGCTTTCCTTTGCACCTATTCAATAATGTGAAAGCCTAGGAATAACCCCAGCCCTCTAAGCCCCACTAATGCAAGCATTGTTAAGCCTTCATGGTTTCCAACCTATACCGTGGTTTCTATTCATGACCGTGGTATTATACTTGGCATAACAATGGATTACTTGGTCACTCAAATGTACCATGGCCGGCTTAGTTACCTCGGATGTGACAGATGTGCTAAGGCCACCTTAGTCCCCTCAAATGTCATGGCTTCCACAACAATTTCAAACTCTGGCAAGTTGTGGCACAAGTTGCATGAACATATCACATGAACGCTTCATGTGAGATGCAGAAACATGGTATAGTGGAAGGCATATTTACCATCCATTAGATCATCAGACATATGTGCTTATTGCATGACAGGCAAGCAAGCAAGACAACCATTTCCCAAGATATACAACTTTAAGAAAAACGGTGTCCTGCAATTTGTTCCCTCAAATATCTATTGCAACATGAATATCCGCCACCATTGATGACTTCAATAGGAAGATGTGGGTACACTTCTTGAAGAAGCAGCTGGAAGCACTTGATGAACTCAAGGAATATCTAGTCTATAATGGTGGTCTACCAAGCTGTTGGACTTCATTCTCATTGCTACGGACCTCCGCACTACGCTCTGATGACTTCTATGACAAGGTTATTCTCAAGGGCGAAGACCTTTCCAATCACTTTTGGGTTGAACCAGTGCACACTACAGTTAACTTGCTCAATCAGAATTTGATGAAAGTGTGAAAGTAAAGACAACAGATGATGCCTACTCAGGTAAAAGGGTCTTTTGTTAAACATTTCAAGGTTTTGGTTCCAAGTGCTATACGCATGTTCCAAGATCCAAATGAGCACAAGACAGCTTGCTGCAAAAAGTCAAGAATGCATCTTCATCCTATCCAACATTGAGTGATATGTTGGTTTTACAACCCAACCATGTGAAAATTCTGGTCAACAGAGACCATGTTCTAGAAGCACAACATCCAAAAGGCATTTAAGCCTAGGGAGAGTTTCCAACCCTCATAAAAGCGGACCACAAAGATGATGAAGTAGAAGGAGGAAAGCTGAGGTCACTGGGACCTCAAGAGCAGCCACAATGGGCACATCCAACAACAAAGGAGCGCATGGCGCCCCCGCCCCTTTTTGCGCGCATGTTGCGTACCCCCCCATGCCCCCCCTTTGCATGCATGGCACGCGCGCCCCCCCCTCCCCCCCCTTCCCCCGCAACACTCCCCCCCCTCCCCCTTTTGCGCGCATGCCCCATGCCCCCCCCCCCCCCCCCCTTCCTTTGTAGGCATGTCGTGTACCCCCCCCCACACATGCACGCAAAGGGGGGGGGTGTTGGGGAGGGAGAGAAAGGGGGGGGGGGGGGGGGGGGGGGGGGGGGGGGGCATGGGGTGTGGGAGCGGGGTGCACGGGGTGTTGGAGGGGGGGGGGGTACACGACAACCTTATTCTCACCTATGATGTTGACTCTCTAGTCTCACTTAGACTCTGTACACCTTGCATCTCTCCAGGCAGCGTACTTGAAAACCTTAAGATTTCGAACACCTTGCATCTCTCCAGGCAGCGTACTTGCTTAGCGCGCATGTAAAGAGCATTCGAGAAGCCTATACAAGTGGTCTCGCATGTTCATTGGTATCTTCTTCAACTGATTGTAGCACTTCCTGAAGCTTGGCATAAACTTGCGGAATCTGTCGAGATCTAGAAGTTGTTACGAGGGAATTAGTGTTTTTGTCTCGTGGTTGCAGCACAAGAACAACGATAGGTTCTTGTGGATCTGTCACCTTTTTAGTGACAGGTTCATGTGGGTCTACCATGTTTGGTGGTGGTGTTGAAGCAGAAGGCAAGGATGAAATTGGGGGGGAGTTGTAAGCGGGGAAGGGCAAATCACACATGAGAATATGCAACCACCTATCAGAAAATAATCTTTTAACAGGATTAAGATGAACCTTTGACTCGTACTTTAAGAATGTATCACTAAAATTCTCGTCTGGCGTCTCATTTATATGGTTATTAAGCTTTGATGTCACCTCTATTTGACTTGCAAGTTGGTCGATTTCATCTCTTAATGATTTCAGTCTCTCTTCCCTTACTCTCCGTTTACAGTCTGCTTCAGCTAATGCCTTATCTGCCCTACAAGCCCACTATTAATGCCCATTCAGCATCTTGAAAATTAAAAGTGATCTCACATAATTAATTTCATATGCACTCGTATCCTTATTTAGAATGCTTCTGTCAGACAGCTAGGAAGTATGTTGAGTCATGGGACTTTACCTGTACTTTGCAACTAGTTTATTCTGCTTTTTAAGATCCTTGATTCCCTGTGAAACATCATGGAGAAGCTTAGTTGTTCAGGGGAGGGGGGGGGATTTGTAATTGCTATATTTTAAAGTTTTGCTGTGCAGATCTGGTACCTGTTTCAATTGTGTTAAGGATTTGCTCCAATCTCCAACAGCTTCCTTATGAGCCAGAGCTTCTGCTTGTATTTGCTGTCTCAGCAAATGCATGTCTGCATTCAAACTCTTGGCATGTTCAATGCTTTCAGGTAGCCTTCTCTCCACAGCCTCAAACTCGGAAACCACATTTGCTAAGAATGAAAAGCTCCCAGATTCCTCTATCTGCAGTGGCGCATAGAGGCTTCACAACATCATGTCATGAGAGTGGAAAGCCTTTAAATACAGTGTGCACAAGTCATATCCCTGGAGTGATGCCAGAGACAATGAAAAGGTGAAGAGCTGCATCTGCTTCAGAAAGGCAATGCTGTACACATAGCCAATGCTGAAACCTAGGTTTACTCCCAACTTACCATAGACGAGGGAAAATTGTGCTGCCATGAGATGATTCAAAACATAAACACTGTGATGCATAGCATTGACCAACTAATACGGCATTCCTCATATTATCAGCACCCAAAGTACATGCATGTCGCATCCATAGATATGTATATCATATATTTTCCATGCATCTCTACACATATCAACATGATTTGTTTTTATGATTCTCTGGAGAAGAAGGCTAGCAGTATGAATTAATCCAGTCAAACATGTAATGTAATCCACCACTGTAAATGCATGTCGCATCCATAGATATGTGTATCATATATTTTCCATGCATTTCTACACATATCAACAAGCTTTGTTTTTATGATTCTCTGGAGAAGAAGGCTAGCACTATGAATAAATCCAGTCAAACAAATTTCCTGTAATATAGTCCACCATTGTCATTGCAGAGAGACAATTATGTTAGCCCATTGACCAAAATTTGAAACCACAGCTCTCTTGTTGGGGTGGGGAAACAAGAAAGACTATACATCGAGCGAAAAAGTTAAAGCCCATAATATATTGGCTCCCACTTGTAAATTTTTTCTTATAAGAGAGCAAGATCTTTGTACCTGGTTTGCTTGATGGAGGAAAAAAATAAATGATCAATAGATATATAGCGAGTTTTAATCATTGTGGGGTACAAAGAAAAGATTGAACTCCCCTACTTTGAATTACTTCAGAACCAAGTGGCTCATTGTCTTTTCCTCCCAAAAAACTATTTGTGATAAACTTTCATGTCTGATTGTTTATAGGAGCACAAATACCTGATGAATGTATTGTGAAGGCTTGAACAATGCCTTTTCTAAACTTGCCATGTATAATTCATGCACTTTCTAACCACCTACTTTCCCAAACTTGCAAATAAAATTAGTAGACGTTCATATGTGTGGTGTATCATTTTGGTCCCAAGGAGCTTATTCTCCATCAAGAGTTACTTTGAAGGCAACAGTGAGAGCACATCAGTTTCACATGCAGCTAACATCAGCAAACTATCTGTGACCGACGATAAGAAAATGAAGATGTTGGATCCAAGAGGTCAACAACAATCAAGCAAACAAGGTCGAGAAACATATTCAACTTTAACAAAGAGGATCAGGTTACATTAACAACATTCTTGTGACCATACCATTCAATTATTGTTAGAAAGAAGAATGATAATATACCTAGATATCAAAAAATTGATATCTAGGGGTGGTATTGTATAGAGACTTTATTTCTTCATATCATGGTGCTGACCTTGAAGAAAGGTCTTGGAGATGACAATCTCAACATCGATTTGTGTGAATAGAATGCCCACACTAGGAAGAAAGAAAGAAAGAGTTTATTAAAGTCTTCGGGAGACCGTGAAGGTCTATGAGACTAAAGATAACTGATACAATGAGCATAATGGTGGCGGTCTCAAAACGGGCCAGCCAACCGTTTCTACAAAAAAGAGGTTATGAAGGACAGTGTGTCTAGTCCTGATACAAAAAATATGTGTCAACCTCCAGATGATACAAAAAAGAAGAAGGGGGGGGGCACCAAAAATGGGGCAGAGGGGGGAGATTCAATATATATGTGCAGGTGGTGATCGTCAGAGACCAATCATAGAGGGGCCGTCAAATGGGAGGCCGGAAAAAACCCTGCGATAGATGATTGGCCTCTGACATCACGCGGCCTAGTCGAGCTCGGTCGTCGGGGGCGGCGGGTGGCCCTGTGGATGAGGGCAACGGTAACCCCAGTGGGGCGAGCAGAGAGCAGAGACAAGATGTCATGGACCCGGATGTGTGGGTCTGTCTGCTGGCGCAGCTGTCGTGGCTTTGGCTCTCACTCACGTCCGCGTCGTCGGCTAGATTGAGGAGAGGTATCCTGTGACTGGAAGAAATCAGTGATGGGCCGCTGGGTGTCCTCACGTTGTGTGCTGCGCGTGTCGCCGTGCTCGGAGAGAGGTATCTCGGTGGCGAGTCATCTCATGTAAGAAAGCGGCTAGGCATCGCTGATCCGGGAACTGCAGCATGTGTGGGAGGGGGCCGAATCCGTCGCGGAAGAGGCAGTGGTACCGGCCTCGAATGGCATAATAGATAGGACATCTGAAAGCAAAATGCTCCTCCGACTCGATCTCCTGCAAGTCGCAAAGTGGGCAAAGGCGGCCCTCTCGTGGGATACCCTCTACGCGTCCGCTCTCAATCCGTAATCGGTGTGACGAAACCCTAAACTGACCGAGGGAGATCCAGAGCGCATGTGGTAGATGAAGTTGTGTGTAACCCGGAGGTGTGATGAAGCCCTCCTGTGAGATCTGGAGGCAGTGTCGGCAGTAGAAGTCGAGCTTCACAGGAAGCTCGAAGTGAAGAAACCATGTCCGCCAGGTGTGGAGCTAGAGCAGATCCGCTCGAATGAGCCGGTTGACCTCCTGGTCAGTGGGGGAGAGGGGAGATGGTGGAGCGTCGAGGCTGTACTGAAGGTCTAAATCGAGGCCTAGTCGAGTGAACCAACTGGAAAGACGACTATACCAGCATCGCTGGTCCCCATCAACGGATAAGGCCATAGAGGAGGATAGGGCTAGCCAAGGTAGGCGGAGGCAACCGTCGACGGAGGAGCTGAAATCCCTGACTCTGTGGAGATAAGTGATAGCCTGGAAAGCCGCATCAAGCTGTAGGGGTGAGGCACCGAACTCTACTAGAATGATCTGGTGTGGTACCGATGGTTTGCTGCGGATCATCCGAGCAAACATCAGTATCTGTAGGCGCTCGACTCGAGCCCACTATGTGTCTGAAAGGTCGACTCCCTACCACGGGCTACCGTACATGCCTGCTGGGCGGACCAAAGAATCAAAAAGGAGAGACTTGGTCCGCGGGTCCTGGAAGTGGGAGTGGTAGCACTGTCGCTCCAGCCTGGCAAGAGCAGCGTAGCCCCGACTGATCCTGGCCTACATGGCCGGGCGCATTGTGAAGATCGGGCCTGAGAAGACAACGCCCAAGTATGTGTAAGAGTCAACTATCTCAACAGGGTCGCCGGCGAAGAGGAACTGCTCTCGGTGCATAGCGGGTCTGGAAGTGTTGAAGATCATCACCTTGGTTTTCCCAAGGTTGACCTTCAAGTCATGTGTATCACACAAGACCTGAAGTCCATCCAGGTGTCGCTGAAGACCAGTAGCAGAAGAGGATAGTAATACTACATCGTCTGCATATAGGAGAATCTGGATGACAGTCTCCGCAAGAGAGCAGCCTGCACCTCCGAGTGTCTTGATGGTGGTCTTGAGCTCGTCGATGTAGAGGCCAAATAGAGTCGGTGACAAGGGACATCCTTGTTTGACTCCGATAGTGCTCGTGATCTCTGGGGTCCAGCTGGTGCCAATTCTGACCTGGCCCGTCACCCGCTCATAGAGAGCTACTACTGCCCAGATAACCTACGAGTCGTAGCCTAACTCCTGCGGGCGTCTGACGAGTCGGGCGCGGGGAACAGTGTCGAATGCCTTGCGGAAATCCACAAAGCAACAATATACTCTCTGTCTCCTGTGTCTGGCCTCCTCAATGATCCCTCTAAGTGAAAATGTGATCGTAAGTCGAGTCATCTTCTAACATGGTATCAGAGCCCAAGTAGGAGGCTCACAGGTGTGGGAGCCTGAAGGCAAGGACCTTGCTGAAGGACGACCCTGATTCAGAAGCTCTTGGGAATCGACTTCCACGACTGGAGGATTGTGCCCTTGCGAGAAGGAGGGTGACTCAAGTTAGTCCTGGGCATTTAAAGTTCGCAGTCCACGTGATCTGGAGATGTACTTTTGTTGCAGACCTTGCCAAAAGGACGGGTTGAAACAGACCCTCAGAGCATGGTGCTTGGAAGACTCCAGGTTGTTCACTCATTATGAGGGGGACAGCTGGAAGATCGTGACGGCTGGATTGCTCGAATTCGAAGGCAGGAATGTGACTGAAGGAGGTGGTGCCAGGAGGTGCTACCAAAGATGGACCTGTGTACCAGGATGGTGTGCGGAAGCGGGACCGGACCTGGTGGAGCAGGAGCCACTGGATGAAAAGCCAGGAAAAGATTTCGACATCGAAAAGTTCCAAAGTACTATGACTAGGGAGTTACTAGAGCATCTTCATCGACGTGTTGGCATTGGGCCTGGATGTGTCGGTGAGAGGGTGTGTTGGAAAGGTCACCTCCCCATCTGTGAGCCCCCATATGAGGAGAGCATGAGGGAGGGAGACCTAGGGCAGGATGTGCCCCAAAAGAAGAGAGGCGGGTACTTGGCTGATCTACAGGAGCATAAGGCGGAGCACAGGATAGCAATAGGGACCCAAGAGAAGAGACCACAGATGACGTCAGCAACAGTACGAAAAGTCTACAAACGCTCGAGGTGGAGCACGCGGACTCGAGTCTAGAGATAGCCGGCAGATAGGAGAAGGACCTTGTGGTTAGATCAGAGGACCACACCATTGGTGGGACTCTGGATCTATCTCTTTTGTATTGTGTCCATAGTTTTGGACGGAAATATATATTTTGGTGGTTTCTCTATCTGGCCGGTTCATTGTCTATTGATGAGTCTGCACATCTATTGAATGCACATAAGTAAAGAAGTTTGTGATTCCACACCCACACCGCACACTGTGTGAGATCCTGGGCATTACTATAAGTCTTCCGCTGTGCGTACCCTCTGTTGGGTCATCTTCTAACAAACCCTAAGGGGTTCACATGTTTATAAGAATAGAATGCACATGCTAGAGGGTGAGACACATGAAAAGCTAACCCTAACCCTAAAGGATTCACAAGTTTATAAGACCATTTCGTTTCATTTTTCAGTAGAGTTGTACATTGTGAACTTATGTGGTATACTCTCTACATTTTCAATGATTCAAATGAGTAGTGGAATCAATCGGTTTCTACTAACTTCGAAACTTCAGAGAATAGATATGAATTTCTTACTTTTTCTTCTCTTACTTCTCTTACCACATGATTTCTCTTCAATTTATCTATATGTGGTAGATACTACCCACCTCTCACATTGATGCTGAGTACCAAGATCTCACCTCATGCCAGCTTTGGGGCATTGACTACATCCAAGGCATAGCGGATCTCACGCCGTTTTGCATGCCATAAGAGGTTGGTTGAGGTGATTCACTCATTCCAAGGAGTTGACTCTTGGGGGCTTCTCTCAGAGGGGGAGCCACCTATCCCCAACACTGACCCGGCTTTCTGGCACACATATGCCACATTGGGTCTATGATGTATGGGAGCCCATGCGCCACTTGATATGTCCTCCCAGCTCAAGCCCACTACATCCTATTTGATTACCACATGAAATGTTCGGGTTGCATTGCGTCGACACCATAACAGGAGAGCCCAAGACCGGGAGGGGCTATGGATCGAGCACTTTGCGAATCTGGAGGGTGTTTGAAGTGTGGAACTATTTGAAGATCGTTTGGGGCTGATGGAGCGTATTACTGGAAGGAGTGGACAGATTGGAGCCCTTGAAGAAGGCAAGACCAGTTCGAGGCAAAAGGTGTTAAGAGTTGAGCATAACCTGATGTATCATGTGTACAGTAGGAGTGAGGGCTTTTGTTGTGGGTGTGCCTGCCCCATGTGAGGATAGTCTATGTTATGCTCTAGCCGAGATAGCATGACCTCGGAAAGGTCGGTGGGCATTTTCTCTTAGATGACTGACTTTTGTAATATTTTATGTGCGTAAATAAAATGGTCAAGGGAAGTAACTGCCAAGGTCCTAGGTGAGGGTGTATTGGCATCGACTAGGTGGTTCTGAGTGCTCAGGCCTAGGTGCACCTAAATGTGTGAGAATGCCAAGGGGCAAATGTTTTAATTGTGCCCCAAGAGAGGGGTAAATGGTGTACCAAGCTAAAGGTCTAAAATGATGACATGTGGCAGGAGGGAACCATCTAGGGAATTGTGGGCTTGTGGATAGGCATGAAGGAATGTAATTACGTATCTTTGTGTGGAGGCATGCAATCCATGAGAGTGGCTACGATGCCATCGCCTGTGATTTTGCCTTGTCCGTGAATCGACGAATCCAAGAGAGTAGTAAATAGAGTGTTTCATTTGCTAATTTGGCCCAGTTTTTCTTCGCACGTCAGTTTCTTCGGTAAAGCTTAATCCATAGGGAGGTCTATTTACAAGTTCTGCCCCCGGGATAAGCTCAATTTTATGCTGAACATTCCGCTCTGGAGGCAACCCATAAGGTAACTCATCCCTAAAACAATCAGAGAACTTCTCTGATATTTCTTTAGCTAACTCGGCCATTTCCCCATCTTGGGTAGCCTCGGTGCTAGCCGATCCATCATCAATCGACTCTACCGATGCTATACACAGACACAGAAACTCTTTCGGAGTCTTCCGAATTTCCATGGCTGAAATCAATGGTCCTCGAGGTAAATCCTTTTCACCTCACAAAACATATTCTACCCCGTTCATCTTGAACTAGTAAATATGCTTTTTCCAATCAATGGCTGGATTTTTCCGAAAATGCCAAGCCATGACTAGGGCTATATCTGTGTGGAGGCAAGAGAGGGGTAGTCGACGTCTTTCCTTGGTGAAGGACTGAAATAGGCGACATTCATCGCTTGCTCAAGGCTTTGTTAGCAAACGGGAGTCGAACGTGCATTAAATTGCCTTTGTGCATAATTCACCTGTGATGAACAAGGGACAACTCTGCCACGCGTGACGCCAAAACGGAGAAAAAGAGTCAAGGTGTATGCTTGGTACAGGAAGAAGGTCGCCATTTCCTACAAATTCTGCACATGGAAGTTGACGCCGCGCCTCACGTGCAAGAGAAGAGGGATTAGGAATAGAGCGTTTTCGTCGAGGCAGCAACATCTACATTGAGGAGCAGACGATTACTTCGTGGAGTTGAGGCGTTGCGATGGGCGACGCACGGGCAGCGTCATCGCTGCGTGGCTGATTAGCTCAACAAAGGGTCACCTTTGGAACTCCAAACTTCAGAATCATAGCTCTGCCCCGCATGGAAGCGAGCAGAGCGTTCTAGGCCAGCGTCGATCAGACCTTTAAAGCAGAGTCTTCCGAAGAGGATCGCTAAATAGCTGTTCCGAAGGTCACCCGGTTCTTCATCAAAGGAAGTTGGACTATATCTACGTTACGTGGAGCTTCCAGGGAGCATTTTTTTCCCCCTTCTATACAAATTTCCAGTTTGCAGTCTATTTACTCCTGTACAGCAAAAGGAAATTTGAAGTGTGATACTTTTGGAGTTTTGGCGTGCGGAAAGAAGTGAAAATAATAATAATAATAATAATAATAATCTATTTTTCCTTTTGAAAGAATGGAGGCAGAGGGGCAAGATTCCAGGGTAAATCCTAGTGAATCTAGAGCGCGATCTACGCAAGAAGTGTCCCATCACACAACGCCTACTCTGGTGGGTAGGATTTCTGTATTGAAAGATGCTTTACAACAGATCATGAACCAGCAGCTTCAAGTGAACGCTGGTCAAAATGAAATTAGAGAAATGGTGCAAGCCTTGTCGGCTAGACCATCTAGAAATGAAAAGGGCAAAGCTCCAGCAGAGCCAGAGCCCAGTATACACTGGTCGGAACGTGCGAAGGTCAAGGTATCTAATATTGCTATAATGTCAAGGTACCTAATATTGCTAATTATAGACCAGAAAAGTACGCTGGTCGGATGACCGAGCGCAGTTCTGATGTGATCGAGGTTTGGTTACACAAGTGGAAAGAAGCCTTCGCCATTTGTGAAATGAGATCCAATCTAAAGAAAATCCGCGAGACCACTCACCTGTTTATTGAGGCAGCGGATAGGTGGTGGATAAAACAACAGAAAGATCAAGTTGCCCCTACCACCTGGGAAGGGTTTAAGGCTGGATTTAAGAAACACTTTCTTCCACCTGACGAAGAGTCTCGAGCTTGGGATGCTTACAGAAACCTTCGCCAGAGGAATTTGTCGGTGGCAGAGTACACTGACAAGTTCAGGGAATGTGTTATGAAAATAACAGACCCTCCCCCTATGTCGGTTCATTTGAAAGACTATATCTATGGACTGAACGACAAGATTAAAATGGAAGTTTGGGCTAAATATGTGACTACATTAGATGAATCTATTGCAGTAGCCCTGAACTATGAGGATGCCAGAGGCAGACCTAGTGGGTTTGTGCAGGCAGGGACTCAGCATGAGTACCCGAGAAAAGGGGGATTTCAGAGGAAATGGACTTCAAAGACAAGTGTCTCGCAGCCAAGTGGCCAAACCAAGCAGGTGAAGCCGGTTGAGGGACAAGCAAAGACAAGTACCACCGTTGGGGTGAAAAGAAAAGTAACTCCAATGGCAGTCCGGGCTTGGTCAAAGTACTCATTGACCCCTGAGCAAAAAGAAAAAGCTAGAAAAGAAGGATTGTGCTTCGGCTGCCTTCAGCGACATCAATGGAAAGATTGCCCACTAAACAAAGACCGTCGCACGGCCAATATGATAATATCTGAATGCGACGCGGAAATGCAAGAGAGTCCCAATGCGGAACATATGCAGATGCAATTGGCGGGACCTTCTCAGAGGTTAGTACCTGTGTTGTTAAGTGTGTCTGTTACTAAGTTAGTAAGCGGTGCACCTGATAACATCCTTTCAAAGCCCGCAGCAACGGGGTATACCGTTTTCGATGAGCCCGAGTTGATTAAAATGAAAGGACAAGTAGCCAATCATGATGTGATTGTGTTGTTTGACTCAGCGTCAACGCACAATGTAATTAACTCGAAGCTTATTAAGAGGCTCAAGTTGAAAACTAGTCCGTCTGACTATGCTTATACGGTCAGGATGGTGGACGGAAGTTCAACTGAAGTATGGGACCAGAGAATTGTCGAATTCAGGACTATGTTAAGAAGCTGGACTTTGAGTTGACCAGGCTTGCTCACGCATATATAGCCCTAGGCATGGCTTGGCATTTTCGGAAAAATCCAGCCATTTATTGGAAAAAGCATATTTACCAGTTCAAGATGAACGGGGTAGAATATGTTTTGCGAGGTGAAAAGGATTTACCTCGAGGACCATTGATTTCAGCCATGGAAATTCGAAAGACTCCGAAAGAGTTTCTGTGTCTGTGTATAGCATTGATAGAGTCGATTGATGATGCATCGGCTAGCACTGAGGCTACCCAAGATGGGGAAATGGCCGAGTTAGCTAAAGAAATATCAGAGAAGTTCTTTGATTGTTTTGGGATGAGTTACCTTATGGGTTACCTCCAGAGCGGAATGTTCAGCATAAAATTGAGCTTATCCCGAGGGCAGAACCTGTAAATAGACCTCCCTATAGATTAAGCTTTACCGAAGAAACTGAGGTGCGAAGACAACTGGAAGAATACCTCAAGCTGGGGCAGATTCAACCCAGTTTTTCACCTTTTGCTTCGCCAGTGATATTAAAGAAGAACAAAGATGATACTTTTCGTCTCTGTATAGATTACAGAGCATTGAATAATATCACTATTAAGCACAGGTATCCGATGGCTCGGATCGATGATTTGCTAGATGCATTACATGGGGCCGTAATTTTCAGTAACATAGATCTTAAGTGTGGCTACCATCAGATCCGTATTAGAGCCGAGGATGTGCATAAAACCGCTTTTAGAAGCATGTTTGGTCATTATGAGTTTTTGGTAATGCCCTTTGGACTTACCAATGCTCCAGCTACATTCGTCATGCTTATGAACGATTTACTACGTCCGTATATCGGAAAGTTTGTAGTACATTTTATTGATGATATTCTAGTATTTAGTAAAAGTATTACTGAGCATCATGAACACTTAAGAATAGTGTTCAGTACTTTGAGGAAAGCCAGTCTTTATGTAAATAAAACGAAAACTATACTGTGTATGGTAAGACTTGAATATTTAGGATTCATAATTACTCCAGAGGGAGTAGAAATGGATCCAAAGAAAGTGGCTGCGATACTGACTTGGCCAATCCCTCAGAGTTTGACCGCTTTGCAATCATTCTTGGGATTTGTCCAATTTTATCGAAGGCATATCAAAGGATATTCCGAAATAGTATCGCCATTGATTGATCTGACCTCAGATAAAGTACCTTTTATATGGGGACAGAATCAACAAGAAAGTTTTAACACCATAAAACAAGCTGTGGTCACAGGACCGGTGTTAAAAATAGTTGATCCCCAGAAACCGTTGTTCCTTGAAACCGATGCAAGTGGCATTGCGGTAGGAGCAGTTCTCCTCCAAGAGGGAAGGCCAGTAGCCTTTGAAAGCAAGAAGCTTTCTCCCTCTCAACAAAATTGGCCAACTCATGAATTAGAGTTGTATGCTGTTGTCCATGCTTTGAAAACATGGAGACATTATTTGTATGGATCAAAGTTTTATGTGGATGTTGATCATGATACTTTGAAACATTTTTGTAAACAACCTGACTTGAGAGGCCGCCAAGCTAGGTGGGCAGAACTCATGCAGGAGTTTAACTTGACGATTCGGTACCGAAGAGGGAAGGATAATAAAGTTGCTGATGTGTTGTCACGCATTATGCATAACATGAGTTTCACGGTGTTAGAGAGTGCTCTAATGACCGAGATAAGAGAAACTCAAAAGGTGGACGAGTTCGTCCAGAGCCTATGGCCTAAGGCTCATGTGTTCAAACCCAAGGAAAAGGATGACCTAGCATCTAGAAAAGGCCAAACTTATGCAAGATATGCCATAAGGGATGGTATGCTGAAAAGAAATGGCAAGGTAGTAGTACCTAATCAGAATGATCTCAAGCAAAGAGTCATTCGACAATGCCATGATAGCCCATGTGCAAGACATCCAGGAGTCGAGAAGACATATGATCTCGTGAAGCGAGATTTCTTTTGGCCAAAGATGAAAAAGCATATTCATGAATATGTGACACGTTGTTTTTCGTGTCAGGTAAGTAAGGCAGAGCAGGTGAAGCCACCCGGACTTTTACAACCCTTGGAGATACCACTAAGTAAGTGGGAGAGCATTTCCATGGACTTTATTGTAAGGCTGCCTATGACACAAGGTGGATATGATTCTATCCTTGTGGTGGTTGATCGTCTTACCAACATGGCTCACTTCATTCCAACTAGAGAGTCTATTAGTGCCCCGCAAGTGGCGGATTTGTTTATTAGACATATATTTCGTCTGCATGGATTACCCAAATCCATAGTGTCAGACAGAGATGTCAAATTTACCGATCATTTTTGGACTGTGGTATTTGAAACACTAAGGACTGAGTTGAGAATGAGTAGTGGGGATCATCCAGAAACGGATGGTCAAACAGAAAGAATCAACCAAATTTTAGAGGATATGCTTAGAGCATATGTGTCATTGAGGCAACATACATGGGACAAGTGGTCGCCATTGTTAGAGTTTGCCTACAATGATAGAAAACATTCCTCTACAGGGTTCAGTCCGTTTGAACTGAACTATGGTTATAGGCCAGCGAACCCAAGTATAGTTGGAATACCTCAAAAAGTGCCTAGTGCCGCGAACTTTGTGGTTCAAATGCGGGAGATGCTAGAACTTGCGAGAGCTAACATCCGCCAAGCTATGGATAGAGCTAAGGCGTATGTGGATGAAAACCGATCCGCTAGAGAATTTAAGGAAGGAGAAAAAGTTTTTCTCAGAGTTCCTTCGCACTCTAAGTCTTTGACTGCAGGAGAGTGTGCTAAGTTATCACCTCGATATTGTAAGCCATGGTTAATTCTAAAAAGAATAGGCAAGGTAGCCTATAAATTAGAATTACCGCAGGGGTGTAAGGTGCACCCAGTGTTTCATGTTTCTCATTTGAAGAAATTTTTGCATACAGGTGACTCACTAATCGAAGGTGTTGTTTTGTTTCAGGAGATAGAGGATAATGGAAGACGCAAACCAACAGGAATCCTAGACCGAGGAACAATGCAAGTGCACAATCGGAAGATACCCACGGTGTTGGTTGCATGGCATGGTCTACCTCTATCAGAAGCTACCTGGGAATCCGTATACCGGAGAGTATTCCCAGATTTCATTATCGAGGGCGCTGATGCTTGAAGAGGGAAGGAATGTTATGCTCTAGCCGAGATAGCATGACCTCGGAAAGGTCGGTGGGCATTTTCTCTTAGATGACCGACTTTTGTAATATTTTATGTGCATAAATAAAATGGTCAAGGGAAGTAACTGCCAAGGTCCTAGGTGAGGGTGTATTGGCATCGACTAGGTGGTTCTGAGTGCTTAGGCCTAGGTGCACCTAAATGTGTGAGAATGCCAAGGGGCAAATGTTTTAATTGCATGAAGGAATGTAATTACGTATCTTTGTGTGGAGGCATGCAATCCATGAGAGTGGCTGGGAGGAAAATTACGATGCCATCGCCTGTGATTTTGCCTTGTCCATGAATCGACGAATCCAAGAGAGTAGTAAATAGAGTGTTTCAGTCTAGGAGGGGTGTTGGCTGTGTATCCGGGCATGCACCTTTGTCAAGGACTCCTCGTGATTCCAGCCTGTTCCAAGCATGCAGAGGCTGTCCCAGGGAGCTGTCACCCTGCAGAGGGTGCTACGGATCTGTACGGTCCGTATCAGGGCTGATTCGGCGCTGTTCCAAACCCTTTGTTGCCTGTTTGCATGCCGTGATAACAGCCCTTGGAGGCATCTAGGCTGGGTCAGGATAGGGGGCCATTCAGGCCACCGTTTGGGCAGGAGACCCGATCTGCCTGGTTGGGTTACCAAGCCCCAGCAACCAGCTGGTAGGGAGGGGTGGACCGACCTGCTGGTCGGCCACCTTTGGCAGCTTGGTTTGCCCCCTTGGGGCAGACAGGTCGGCCTATTCAGCAAACCGTGGCTGGAAGGGGGTGAGGCTATATATGGGCCCCTCCTTCAATTGTGTACTTATCTCATGTATGGAGATTTTGCCCAGCAGTTGAGGGCTTTTCCCTGAGATCCGTTGCAGTCTCTTTCTCTCTCCTTTGCAGTTCAATTCTTGTGGTGTGTGTTTTCTCCCTTTTTGTTCAGTTTCTGCTGCACTCTCAAATGGTACCAGAGCCAAAAGGTTGGCTGAAGACCTAAGACATGGAGGGCACGTGGAGCCAGCAAACTGCGTGGAGTTTTAGGGCTGCTGTTCGGAGGTGTTCAAAGAGGAGTGTGCAGAGGTGTGGACTGTTTGGGTGTCAAGCAAGAGGTAAGTGTTTGAAGGGTGTTTTCAGATTAGAGAGGAGGTGTTTCAAGGGACAGGACAGAGGAGTGTGCAGAGGTGTGGACTGTTTGGGTGTCAAGCAAGAGGTAAGTGTTTGAAGGGTGTTTTCAGATTAGAGAGGAGGCGTTTCAAGGGACAGGACAGCGAAGGCGTGAAGGTACCTTAGGCTTCAAGCCTCTTCTTCTCCAGCCTGTTCCTCTCTTCCACCTTCAACCCCCTTTCTCTACTTTCTTTCCCGTCCACCCTCTCTTCTCAGTTCTACTCTCTCTTCGCTCCAACATGGCTACCCTGGCTGAGATGGCGGAGAACAAGGTGAAAATTCCAGTATTACCCGCCTTCCCCGTGGACCGTCAATTGGATGGGCCCAATCACAGTGTATGGCAGGTCATCATGGAGTCCATTTTGCAGCCATATGATTCTAGCAGACTTCATTTTGGTGGGGGTTGTCAGGTCTGATCCCCTTGCAGCAAACCTAGGGATCATGGAGTAAAAGGAGACTGAGACCATGTCTCAGCTCTGGGACCGGGTCAATGGGGGGGTACGTTTGTTCATTTTTTAAAACTGTACTCCTCAAGTTATTAATCCTGTAAAGCACATGACGGTAGCCAAAAGTATCTGGGAGCACTTGGCATCCTTGTACAACAGAACCTCTCCCATGAAGAGGATGTCTCTAGAAGTTTAGATGAGAGTGGTGGATGTCTTCATAGATGTGCGAGCACATAACAAGCTCCAGGAGCTAAACAAGAGTTTCTTCAGGCAGGGAAGGAGATATCATTTGAATCACATTGTTGTCCCACGTGTCTGCTCAGTACTTCACATCTTATTCGTCCTCGATTACCAGTGGAAAAATAAATACGTTGACGTGGGAGGAGTTGGTACCCATGGTGCTTGATCAGGAGGAGATATTTCAAAGTCCTTCCCAGGGCAACAGCTCAGAGGCTTGGCAGCTGAGCAGAAGGGAAGGAACAAGAAGACAGGATGCAAAAAAAGCACTCAAGGCCTCACGTATGTGGGATTATTGTGGCCAAAAAGGTCACTTGCCTTCAAGGCAGGATGTGCTGCCTGCAGGCATTTTGGTTCCAGATGAAGGATTGCTTGCTTGTGTGTGGCAGCAGTACCTACCGGACAGTGCAATGGTGAAGTTGTTTTTGTTCGAGGCAAGCTTCCAGGCAGGAGTTGTTCCCACTGATTCAGGTGGCTCTATGTATACCAATATGTATTTGTTTGGATGTTATGACCTAGCAGACCTAGAGGGGGTTTCATGTTATTCTGCTGCAGCTGTTGTACGAATCAGGATGAGCTGCTGGAAATCCGCATGGGTCAGATGATTGCCAGTTCGGAATCCCAGACACCCCAATTTTTTATCCTAGTGCATAGTTAGATGCCCATTGTTTCTGGAGCACAGTGGTTCATTGATCTGGTGTCAGTCTACCACTGAGAGGGGGCTGTATAGCTCAGTGATATACAGTGCACGGAGAAAAACAGATCTTGCACCTATGGCATATCAGTTGGATTGTTGTATAAGTATGGTACCAAGTTTGCCTTGGAAAGTATGGTACCAAGTTTGCCTTGGACTTTTAGCCTGGGGGCAGCAGTACAGGGTTGCAGTGATCTTGCTGAGACAGTTCGTGCCAAGAGGGGGCTTCTTCCGACAATACATGTTGCGGTCTTCAGCGACAGTGGTTCACGCAATGGATTCCTTCATATGCTCCAGCGGCACACCCAGCTTCCTGGAGATGATGCTACCAGGAGCTGAGAGGGGATGTCAGAGTGGAGCATGTTCTGATGTATCACGTGTACAGTAGGAATAAGGGCCTTTGTTGTGGGTGGCCCACCCCATATCCTTGCATGCACCTCTGTCAAAGACTCCTGGTGATTCCAGCACACAAAATTTGTCCTAGGGAGATGTCACCTTGCAGAGGGTGCTGCGGATCTGTACGGCCCATATTGAGGCTGATTCAACGCTATTCAGGGCCCTTTGTGGCCTGTTTGTGTGCCACGATGGCAGCCCTTGGAGGTGCCTAGGCTGGGCAGGATAGGGGGGCATTCAATAGTGAGTGAGGGCTCCTATGTGGATGTGCCCACCCAGAGAGAGGGGTAGGATATTCATCCTTTCTCATTGCATATTCACAGGTTAGGAGGGAGATGAGCCAGGACAAGTACGCCAGGGTTCCATGTTGGAGATCAAGCCTCACCTGGCTGCTGGTAATTTGTAAAGGCCACAACTGCCTCACCAGCCGGTGTTGGGGGCCATGTTTGGCCACCCAACCAGGTCGAGTAGCCCCAACCAGCATGGTTGGGTAAAGCCAACAACACTCGACGGCGGTCGAGTTAAAACGACCAGCAGGTCAGTCAGTCGGTCTGCATTAGCAGGCCGACCAGCAGGGGCCCCTTGCCCTGGATGCATTTCTCATAAGTTATCTCCCTGATTCTTCCATCTATCTCCACTCAAGTTTTCTTGCTAATCCAGTTCATTGTTCTGCTCTCAGTTTTTGCACACATCACTTTCACAGTTCCCATATCTTCGAGACACTCCATTTTTCAGCAGAATGGAAACACTCCAAAAGATAACGTCGCTTCTTCTTAATTTAGATTTGTTCAGAAAATCTCCACGTCATCTTTTGTCTGCATCAAATTTCAAGTGACCGAGACTTTTGTTATCTTTTGTCTCATTCCTTCTTCCTCCCTTCTTAAGTGGCAAGAATGTCTTTTGGGTTGATGAATTTGAAAAGATTCGCAGAACAGGAGGGCTTTTGAATACAGAAACTAGGAATTTTTATTCAATTACGCACTGCTAAAAAGGTGGACTTGTAAGTCCGCGTGAAAAGCACTTCTGATCTTTGTGACAGATTCCTACCTCCTTCAAGGTTGTCTGTAATATGTCTCGAAGCCACAACGCGTCGATAGCAGCCTTGGACATTTTAGGACTGTGGGTGGAAGGCACATTCGAATTTTCAAACAACGGTGCCATTGGAACGCGATCATTGCTTTCGGCGTCTGAAACCTGTGGACAGAACCGATAGACTCCTAAAGACCGATCATGTACTTTACTTCCAATATGAGCACGCATACACAATTTCATCTTCCCGAGGGAGCCTTGATCAAAAAATATACATCACCAGCACCAGGCATGGAAGCGAGCATTGCAAGGCGCTCCAAAAACGCTCTAAAAAACTCTGCCACCCACGTTTGCGAAGCGGGCGATGAAATTTTGTAATCCTCAAGCGGATGATCGTCGACGCCAGCTGAATCAGAAGCATCTTGGCCGTTATCGACTACACCAACGTCTACGAGAGCATTGGATGGGACTTGAGCTGGATCGTCCGCCATAGTCTGTATGGAATGGAAAGCTTTTGATGGGTGGATGATTTGAATCGGTAGTTGGAAGCGCCCAAGGTCGATTCGTAATAAGCACCCATTTCGTTAAGATTTCATCAAGTCCCAACTACCCTTCACATAGTTCACATAATTCACATAGTTCACCAGTTTGAAGTTTCCACTTGTTGCCTTTCTCTATTGCATCCATTCACGACCCCCCTACTACCACTACCTTACCCCCCTACGACCACTACTTGCATGTGTGTGTTTTTGTGTGGATGTATAGGGTAAAGGGGCCACTCTTGTGCACGGCTAACTTTTTGGCCCTCCAAGGGGCCTACCGAATGGGTGTGGTTTTGTGTAGATGATCATTTTCCTTTCAAAAAAGTCATGTTGACTTGTTTAGGTTGCTATTAAGTGTAATTATAGTGGTAATTGTAGTTAGTTGGAACTTTGGGGTTAGATTGTGGTATCCCATGTTATTCCCCAGCGTAACTTCTCTTTCCTATTGAAGGGCCTGAGTGGCAGTGCCTATGGTTTTTTGGGGTGTTTTCAAAATGTAAATACATCGCACAAATAACATGGAGGGAGAATATAATTTCTTTTATAAAAAATGGAAAAAAAAATTAGGTTGGTGGAAAACCTCAAGACCCAATACCAAAGGCATTGGTGGGCCAGTACTATGTCACATGAGGACTAGCTCAACTTGTTATGGGAAGTTGACACCTACTCAAAATCATACATATTCATGCCTCTTTATTGGGTCTTCCCATGGAGAGAAAAGGGGGGTTGCTCACATTGTAAAGGCGCGTGCCTCTTTACCGGCCCCTTTACCCTAGAGTGTACACTTCTATGTGTATGGTAGTCCAAGAGCTTGTGGTACTTCATGAGTCCATAAAAGTCCAATAGTCCAAGGGTGGCGTCCAAGAGCCCGTGGTAGTTTAAGAGTCCAAGGATGATAATCCAAGAGCTTATGGTAGTTCAGGGTGATAGTCCAAGAGCCCGTGGTTGTCTAAGAGTTCAATGGTGGTAGTCCAAGAGCTTGTGGTAGTTTAAAGTCCAAGAGTCTAAGGATTGTAATCCAAGATGTAGTGATAAGCATCCAAGAGGTCTAAGCTCTTTCCTCCAAGTTGCCAAATGTCAAATTTTGTGTTTTTTTATCCCTGGGAGCCAACCAATTGAAACTACCTCCATAAGGATATCACTTCTCAAAAACAAGCTAGCAAAGCCACTATAATCCCTTATAGAATACCATTTCTTAGCTCTAGTAAAAAAGAAAACAAGGTGGCAAAACCACTATAATTTCCATTAGGGAATATGCTAAGTAGATTAAGTACAAAATAGAATAAAAACTAGTAAAGAGAAGTGACTCCATAGGAGGGACATGAGACTAAAGAAAAAATTCCATACTAGGGGAAGTGGAGCCCCTTGATATACTTAAAATACCCGTAGTCATAGACTTAAATGCGCATATAATAACAAAAATCTATGAAAATTTAACCTAAAAACATAGCAATATCCCTCAACAAGGATGATAAAATCCATTAATGACTAGTACAAGGACTTGAATGCACATGGGGGAGCGGGATGGAGAGACAATTAACGTGAAGGGCCCATTAACGAGGGAGGGGAAGTGGAGACATTGTCATGTACCTTTTTTTTTTGCTTGTCATACACTTAAATACCCTAAAATCTGTGAAAGTTTGACCCAAAAAGTGAGCCTCATCCCAATATCTCGTAATTTCTAAGCAAATGTCTTCTTGTGCTTTAGTCAAGGCCAAGCCTTACCAATTGGAGCTTTATAGACAATAGACGATATGGTCATTGTTGGAATGTCACTTGCAAATGCCTATAAGTATCTCTTGGGCAATTGTGGCTCAATTGAGACATCTAAGCATGAAACAAAACACATTAGCTATTTAAAGAATCACTACTATTTTAGAACTCAAGGAATAGGATACACTTGGCCAATTATTCTTGGATTCTAATAAAGCATTATTATTATCTAGCCAATCATAGCCAAGGATCGTAGAAAGGGTTTGATGGCATGAGAAAATAAAGAAATAGGAAAATCGCACCCTAATGAAGGTTTAAGAAAATATGTTCTAGAATCACCAAACTTACATGAAATAAAGTAAAATGGAAGGACAACTTGATCTATACATTTTTATGAACTATAGTCAAAGAGCTTCTTGAGTCTACTAACATAATAGCATTTGTCTAAGGAAATCTGAGTGCATGGAATGAAAGTTATGGGCAAACATGGGACAATGGCTATGTACTAAGAATGGTATTCCCTTTAAGATCACAACTCTTCTATAACAAGTCCCTAATAACTATAATAAAAATGTCTAGGATGACCTTGGGATCTTGATCTAGATTAAGATTTGGCTTATGTGTCTAAATGAAGGTTTTATAGACATCTAAGCATTATAGACA
This sequence comes from Dipteris shenzhenensis, assembly GCF_047967505.1. Lineage (NCBI taxonomy): Eukaryota > Viridiplantae > Streptophyta > Polypodiopsida > Gleicheniales > Dipteridaceae > Dipteris > Dipteris shenzhenensis. Next base: position 38,317,830 of record NC_141598.1, on the reverse strand, counting down.
TGATCACTAGCCATAGGTGTTGGACCAAAATTAGGAGTAGGGAGAACCGTTGAGGGTAGATAGATTGAATCCGATTCTGAGTTTGACTACTAAGGCTTCATTTGAGATTTGAGGTGCTTGATCTTGTGTCCTTTGAGAAATCCTAGGCCACAAGTTTGGCTAAAGGAATAAATTCTTTATGTCTATGTTGCTATCAACATGCATTCACAGTTAGATCGATTTGACTCCCCATTATGATACTGTTTTAATGGTGATTGCTTTCTCCTTATGTTGAAGTATCTTTAATAGTTTCAATGTTGTCAAACAATTGGAAAGACCCGAGTGTAAGTTTTCCATGATGACCTTATTTCTTAATCTAGTTGATGATCTAGTTGATGATACCATGCTCCTGCTAACCCTTGAAAAGAGATCTTGGTCTTGTTTACTTTCAGCCTATTTGTCCACCCATGGTATTCTAAGAGATTATCTTGAAAGAAGTGTAACCATCATTAAATATTTTCATCAAGCTAACCAGTAATGGTTTTGAATAAACCTTTGTGTCAAACCTAGTCCAGTGGAAAATAGAAATGAGTTCTTGGATAAAAGCTCCTACATTGATATTAAACTATACTAGCCCTAACAAAAGAGTTAGAAGAATCTATAAAGTCACTTGAACATGTGTCATTGTTCTTATTAATTTGAACCATGATGCTCCATGTCTATTTGGATCTATGCTCTGTTTGATAAGCAAAAAAGGCATGTATGTGCATGTTGTTTGGTCAAATTGAATGATGGGAATTTGGATCCCCTGTGGCCCAATGACTTTACAAGTGAGCCACATAGTATGACTCTTCAAGAATCACAAGTCAATAATGTTGACGACTCCACGGCTCAAAGAGTCACAACCCCAAATGTCTTTAGTGGCACCCTACAACAGACTGTTGTTCAGGAAAGAGATCAAAATTCCATATGGGCACATGGGAGTCAACTGTATGACTAATACAAGCAAGGCAATAGCACATTCCCTCCTCCTCCCTCCTCCCTCCTCCCTCCTCCTCCCTCCTCCCTCCTCCCTCCTCCCTTGTCCCTCCTCCTCACCCCTTACCCCTAGACGTCTCCACTCCTCAACTGTGGACTCCTCCTAAACCCTACAACCCTCTCTTAACTGTGGAACTTCTAGATAGCTCTCTCAATCATGTCCCCTTCCAAATCATGCAACCTCCTTCTAAACCTTTGAACTCCCATGGAGGCGAAAGCCTCCATCCATCACTGTGATCAAGCACTCTTTCTCACCCATGAGCGCATGAGATCTCGTTTTCATGCTTTATCATATGCCTCTCATCGGAGTATGACCCAAGGACCTATGCTACACTTGTACACCTATCCATCACTGTGATCAAGCACTCTTTCTCACCCATGCACGCATGAGATGTCATTTTCATGCTTTATCATATGCCTCTCATCAGAGTATGACCCGAGGACCTATACTACACCTGTACACCTATGCAAAAGTTGCATAACTTTTGCAAACCCTGTGGCGACAAGGGCAAGAAGTGCAGTCTAGAGCAACAATGATGAGATCATTATGTGTGTAGAGTAGCGGGCAAAGCTCCGCTTGTAATATCTTGAGCCTGAAAGATGGTATGATGAATATTAATGGATGGGGATAGCCAAAATCCTCTCTAGAAAAGAACCAATCATACTTGCAAAATCAGGATCTAGAGAGAGAGAGAGACTAAATCTACAAAGAGAAAGACTAAAAGCCTACACTGTTTGAGGTCCTCCCACTTTGTGTAGAGACCCAAAAGGTCCCCCCACTTTGTGTAGAGACTCAAAGGTCCCCCCAATTTTTGTAGATACCCAAAAAGGGGGGGGACTCTTGTCCAAAAGGTCTCTTGCAAAAGAGGTCCCACCTCGGAGGTACCTAGTCATGTTCCACAAGGCCATTGATGGAATGTGTATCCAAAATTACTTGGGCTACTAGAACCAATAGGGATTCCTCATATTAAAACAACTATTGATAGAAGGTAGCAATCATCTCAAGAATCTCTTGAGGGTTCAAGTAGATATATTCACTCTCATCATTCCATCACTTGACAATCCTTCCCTTTAGGACTATCAAGTTCTCTACCTCCACTTTCCACCAACATCCCTACTTCTACATTTTCAAATTCACTACTTGCTTCTGCCTCAAGTTTGTCCCCTATAACCTCTTCCTCTCCCCCAAGACCCCATATTCTGAAGATTTCACTTGAGTTTCCAATGGAAGGCACCATTAATGATTCCATCAATGAGCTTCACGAATTGGATAATCCAAGCACAATCACATAGGAGTTGCACCGAGATATAGACAAGATTCCCATGCCTGGTAATCCATCAGTGATTTTTGGAAGCAATACCCAGATATGCCGTCCTATGTGTGGAAGACTATGTAATAGTGTAATGATGATTGTGGATTTCTGTGACTATAGATTTCTACAATTTGGCTGAGGCTTGTGGGAAATAGTTTGCGTTCATGCGATGATGTGCCAAAGAGTTCCCATTGCATGAAGAAAGAGGTCTCCACTTCTGGCCATCTAGCACACTAATTCAATGTATGACCTACCTGAGCTACTACTCATGTCCTAAATGGATCATTGCTATTGTAGAACTGAACTTGCATTATAGTCAAACAAGCCCCGGAGGATTGTAAAACTAGAAGGAATAGATTAGCAATGTAGGGAGAGAGCATAGGTTTGGCCTCCCTTCAAAACATAGAATGTATAAAAGGCCAAAAAACTACTTTGGTTTTCAATTGTTGTATGCAAGTTGAAGGAATACAAGCTCTCTCTTGTTTCATGAGCTGTATCCTGTTTCCCTCTTTCCATTTCCTCTTGTGAATGCCGCGCACCCCTCCCTACCTCCTCTTGCTCATTGTATCCCCTTCCCCCTTCTTCCTTCTCATCTCCCCTTCCCCTTCCCTTCCCTCTCTTCTTGTGGATTGATGATTGCAACAACTCTGGGAGCCGCTAGCATGACACTTATGGACCGTTTGTGCTTGCATTGCTCTTACAAGGAGTAGCTTGGAGTAGAATACTTCATTAGATCCCCATGACTTGAGAGTCACCATTGGAGACTACACATGTTTGGCACCATTGTTTGGGAGTTCTAGGTATGCTTTTTCTTGCACGTGCTTCTCTCGTTACATTCCCATTGTCAACAGCTAGTAGCTTAGTGAGAAAAGTCATTGGTTTTGGTGTATAGGAAAGGTGTGCATGGAAAAGAGTGGAAAAGAGAGCATGAGAGTGATTTCAAGTTTTTTTTTTGTGCTTGTAGCTGTTAAATCATAGGATGGTAGTTTGGATGATTCCTAAGACTTGTATAATGTCAAATCCCAAGAAAAACTCTTCAAAATGTTGAGTGTGGGAGATTTTTAAGGTTGTGGGAATGACATGGCAACCCTTTTTTTGAAAAACACCCCATTTTTCTTGTAAAGATGTTTTTTTTAGTTGCAATACGTAGAATAGGTACTCCCCCAGCCTAGGAAATACTATAAAAAACTCATCAATATTGAAAATCTCAAAAAATCAGCGGACTAACTATGTGGAACATAGAACACAAGGTTAAATTTAATTCAAGATGTGCTGAAGGGTCCAATAAGTTGGATATGTGATCTCCACCTTTGGGGTAGATGGATCACAACAACTGCCAAGCCCTTTCCCAGCCGGCAATGCTGAAAAGCCAAGCTGATAAATGGTAGAGTCATCATGCATGACCACAAGTTGATCCCTTGCGGGCCCATCACTACAAACTTGTAGAAACATAAGGCCACCTAGAAGCACTGAGAGTGGGACTCCAAGGATCCCCTGAGGAGATGCAAATAGCCTGAGGGCTATTTCGCTATTTCACGACAAGGGGGAAGCCTCCAACAAAGGGCTACTCACCGACTTTGAGGAGCCCCTACTAGCGTGGGCTTATCAAGGGGGTGGGGTAGCAAACCAAGGGCCAAGGTGCCCTTGGCACCTAGCCCCCAACCGTGTGGGCTGAGTGAACAACATATGATCAATAGCATGGGCTAAGGCATAACCTAGGAGACAATTGCACAAAAGACCAAAGTTGAACTGAACATAATGCCCCCAAAGAGTGTGGGCTTCATTCCAGTATGAGATATCTATACAAGTTTGGAGATATTCTCTCTTTGCATGTATGTATTGTAGAAAACTTCCCTCTACATGTAGGAATTGCATGTAGAACTTGCATGTAGGACTCACATATAAGATGCACATGTAGGAAGCACATAGAGGAATTTGATGTAGGATGTGCATGTAGAAATTGCATGTAGGATTGGTAAGAGAGATTCTTGAGAGATTATTCCTAGGCAAATGTAAGTACAAGTGGGTGGACCTTTGCCACTACTTTACACACACAATTTATGCCGCCTACATCCTTGTTGACACAAGATTAACATTCCCCCATAGCAATTTCATTGGGTTATGGATTACATGATTGGAAACCATGCAGTTAACCTAGTAATTTTGTAACGCTTTTGCTACATAGAATTTTTGCTTAGTTTCCAAAACGTTTGTGTATATCATTTGTTCAAAGATACCTATGTGATGAGCTTTTGCGAAGATGATTCTTTGATAGAGTTTGATTATGGTTTGAGCATTGATCAAGCGAATGGGATTGATACTCAATGTAGGATGGTGGTAGTCAATGTTGAGGGGAAATCCAAGGTTTTGTAAAAGATAGCAATTTGTAATGGGATGCAGTCAAAGTTGCCTCACATATGTCGTTCATACTATTGAAGTGCACACATTAATGTGCCTTGGATATTTCATTCCACTCTAGAGTATGGCTCTATCAGTGGCTAGTTAATGGTACAATTCCAATGGTGATGACATGGCACTACTTAGAACTTGGGATGGGTTTTAAGGCATAAAGGTGCATGTAGCTATTCTTTTAAGAAGGCCTCATTAAAGAGTTGGGGTCGTCTCTAGTCTAGTTGGGGATCAAACTTGTAGATCTAAGCTTCAGTAATCTAATTTGGCAAATGTTGATTGGAAATTTTAGGATCCATCAATGTGAGTCTTGACATCTGGGTGTTTTCTAGAATTCCTTGATGGGATTACTTGGAATCTGCCATGAGTACGATTCATATCATCCGGGTCTTAATATTCAAAATCAGAGATCATGTCAATTACTGTTGATGCATCCCCATCTTGGTGGGAATCTGCCATGAGAGTACGATTCAGATCATCTGGGTCTTAATATTCAAAATCAAAGATCATGTTAGTTACTATTGATGGCATTTCAAGTGGTGTCAAAGGTGATGGTAGTACTTGGAGAGAAGTTGGGGCCATGGATAGAGAGAGGTTCCAGAGTTTAGAAGAGGTTCAGGAGGATCCAAGGTTCAGGGTAGAGTACATGGTGGAGAACTCTCCCTCGTAGTTCATGGAGGTTAAGGGTTTAGGGGGAGCATAGGAGTGGGAGAGGAAGAAGATGTAAGAGCATGGGGGGAAAGGAGAGAGAGAAGAGGGAGGAAGAGGAGGGAGGAGGAGGACGAGGAGGAGGAGAGGGAGAGGATGGGTTGCAAGGTTGGAGAAGAGGGGAGGAGGAGTTGCAAGGTTAGGACATGCTTTTGGACATGGAGTACAAGGAAGCATGGACACTTGAGACAATTGCTTGGAATACCAAAGTAGAACTCAACACAATGCCCCAAAGAGTGTGGGCTTCATTCCATTGTGGGGTATTTATACAAGTTGGAGAGCTTGTCTCTCTGCATGTAGGAATTGTAAGACATTCTCTCTACATGTAGAACTTGCATATAGAAGCTGCATGTATAGGAGTTGCAAGTTGCATGTTTATGCAAGTACAAGAGGAGCTTTGCCGCTACTCTACACACACATTCTGTACTACCTAAGTCCATGTTGGCACAGCGACAACATACTACCGGATCCATTTTATTACTCGTCCTCAAGTTATGGCTTATTGTGAGCATGTAGCTGGGTTGCCATGTGTATAATCTAGTGGCTGTGGAACTTGTGTCGTGCTAGTCGATCTTGCTGTAAAGCCTTGGCACCGTACAATTTTTGCTCATTTTCCAGGTAGCCTGTATCCACCATTTATTCGAACAGATATATGTGGCGCGCTTATAAGAAGATGACTCTTTGATAGAGTTGGCTTTCTGAGCATTGATCCGTTCATTGGGATTGAAAGTGCGTGGAGGAAAATGGCTATTGAGGTGACATGGGACCTCCATAATGTATTCCAATGTTTTGCAGAAGATAAGTGATCAATGTTGCTGTGCAATATTTGCTCATGCTGCTGAAGTGCTTGGATCATGGTGCCTTGGATATTCCATTCTACACCAGAGAAATAGTTCGATCATTGTCCAATTAATGGTGCGATCTTCACCCAAAGTGTGTATGTTGGCTTCCCATCTGTGACGTCATGAAACTGCATAGAACTTGGCATGGGTTCTAAGACATGGAGGTGCATGTAGGTATTCTTTCAAGAAGATTACATCAAAGAGCTTGGGACGGCGCCAATCAGGTTGTGGATCTAACTTGCTTATCCAATCTTTACTAATTTCACACCGACGAAGGTTGGTAGGGAAGTTGTCCAGGGTCCATCCACCTTGAGTTTTCATATCAGAATATTTGCTCCAAAATTCCTTGGTTACTGGGAAGTGGTATCTCATCAAAATCATACCCACCATTGGAATTTGGCATGGGAGTATGAATTGGATTATCCGGATCCTGATATTCAAAATCAAATACTGTGCCATTTTTTGCTGATAGCAGCGTAAGTAGTGTCGGAGGTGATGATGGGGCAGGGAGAGAATCTGGGGACATGGGGGAGAAATATGGAAGAGTGTTAGTTGTAAGGGGGAGCAGAGGGGAGGGGGGAAGAACTGGGCAAATGGTTTGCGCAGCTTGGTAATCCTCGAGGGTAGGATTAGCAAGGGAAGGGAAGAAGCTAGCTGTGAGGGGCTCGTAAGTTTATGACTGTTGGGTTAGTTGAAAATGGTGAGAGGCATGAGCAAAGAGACGATGAAGGGAATAGATGTTAGGATGGAGCTCGCTCAAGGAAGGCTAAGAGGGTGGTAGCAGAGCAAGGATAAGTGAGGTTATGAGTTTGGCAGAGAGAGTGGTTAGATATGGGAAGTTGGATGTTTTCCCTAGGCAGTCTATGAATACTACATTTTGTGGTTGCCATACTTGATTAGTTGCAGAGGATATATATACTATTGCCATTGTGGGCTGATCGAACACTACTTTTGTTTGCTGTTTTCAAGAAAACTACAGTTTTGGATTACTGCTATACATTAGGACTGCTTTCAATGTCGCAACCTTCAATACTTTCAGGCTGTGGAATGAAACTGAATTTCAGTATTTTAGAGTGATAGTGTGGTTACAAAATAGTTCTTGTGTCTGCTTCTACTACGTCGGTTTTTTTTGCTGAGTTCTTTCAAGTAGGAGGCAACACACATAAGTTTAAAATAAATATTCAAGACAAGGATGTCCTTGGATTTATATTTTAAATCTTAACACTGCCATTATCTATCTGGCTTTTGGTTTGGTTTGTAACGTTCCATACATTCACATTGTGGATTGAATTTTCCACATTATCAAATCATTTCATTTTGGTTGGTCCTTTTATGAAATTCATTTTAGTAGGGGCTCATCTTCTACTACAAGTTTTAACACAGTTGGAGGCTGATTATGTGTAGTTTCATGAGTCTGCTTTCATGTGGTTTAGGTTACCAAATTTTGGGAAAGTTTTTTGCTTTAACAATGTCACATACAAGCTGATTTGCTGTGGCATGCAATGATTCATACTCCATATGAGAACGTTTTATTAGCTCATCACATTTGTGGACCAGAAATTGCAGTTGTCGGGTTCATTTTGTAGTGCAAGTCTTAACACAGTTGTAGAGTAATTATGTGCAGTTTCATGAGTCTGCTTTGATGTGGTGTAACTTGCAAAATTTTGGAAAAGTTCTTTGCTTCAAAAATGGCATATACAAGCTGATTTGCTGTGGCATGCCATGATTCATACTCCATCTGAAAAAGTTTTATTATCTGTTCACATTTATGAACCACAAACTGCATTTCTCCACATGCGACAGTCATCGTCTTCTTGCATGACTACCAGATAACAAACCAATTCAACATAATTGTTTCTCCCTCACTAAAGTGTTTTTGGTTTCTGTTCACTGCCTTCATGGATGCAAGCACTGGACTAAGTCATTATAATCTCCAATTGAACATTGCTTTTGAGACACGACATCCAGGAAATACAGACCTTCTAAAGTGTTTGAAAGAGTTCTATCCAAACGAGGACTGTGATTCATTGTCTAATGCACCATACAATGACATTCCATGAATGTAGGGCTGATAGTGTGGCAGATGCTGTTCACCCCACACAAACACTTACAAAAGAAATACTCCACAAACATGAAATACATGCTCTGCTTAGAACTGCAGAAACCTCACGAGCAATACTTTTTCATTGTCTACAACAATTATCGAATATGTTTAAAGACTCTTTTCTAGTTTTATTGAAGTACGAAGAAAACATAAAACAAGTCTTCCAAGTCATACATGGAAATACAGAATCTAGTCACCACGCCCTAATCACAGACTTGTCAACTGCATCCACAATCCATCCTTTACTTCCAAAGAAAAGAAAATGACATTACCACATATGGTCACTGCAAGAACAACATACTTTGCAGACCTTGTTATCAACAATGCAAGGCCTTTCTGCAAAAAGGATCGCTGCAATTTACAATGACCAACATCCACATTCAAAACATAGCATCTAGGAAATTTGCAACAGAATATATAAACTATGAGCAAATGTTGATGATGAGGGTACAAATTGTACACTTCCTAACATGTCAGACATGGTAACAGAAACAGTACAACACGTAACATGTAGCAATCAGCCAATCTAGCTAGCACAAAGGAGGAGTGGCAGTGATAAGAGCCCAGAGAACGTATATTTGAAAGAAATAAAAGACACTCCGGCATTCCCCTGCTGCACGTGCGACACATTAACATTCAAAGCAAATACGAAAAGAGCAACAGATGCAATGACTGCTTCTTGGTAGATCATCATCTCGCAACAGCAGGGGGAGGCACGTAGTAGATTAACCCCGTCAGATTGGCACCCTCCAAAGGACACCCACTACTAAGTTTATTCAAGGACAAAAGTTGCGAGGAGCTGGCCTTCCCTACATTGTTCTTTGGCCATGAACGTTCATATGGAATCATAGGCAAGACAAGCTACCAAGAAATAGCGAATTGGGATTAAAAAAATAAAGACAGAAGATTTGCGCTCAATGTAGAGAACCTATTCTTCAAGACAATGAAGGTATTGGTGAAGCAGGTGAAGCAGTGCAGGACACAAATATTGATAGGCTACTTCAGTCCAACATAGGTTATCATGACTTCAACGCACTATGAACGTCAGCAGACTACAAGCACCATTTGAAAAGAAATCTGTTTGCAATGTTGAGGCAATTGGGGCCACCTACTTTCTTCATGACTTTTTCCGTAGCGGAAAGGCTTTGGGAGCCTCTAGTAAATTGCTTGCATGACTTAAACCTAAAGTTCCCTGCACCCACTACATCCTCTACAGAAAAGAACATGAGAGAACTCATTCGGTCCAATCCGGTGACAACGGCTCAGTATTACGTCTTCAGATTCCAAGCAATGAAAAAGTTACTCAAGCCAATCAGAGTTCAATGAAATAGAAGAATACATAGACAAGTACATAACTTGCGATAGTGCCAGACTACAGGAGAACCATTGTGAAATGCAGACGCACAAGCATCAGAAAACCTGCACTAAAAAAAGGAATGGTTGCAGATTTGGCTTTCCAAGACCGCCCATGAGAAAAACAACAATACTACACCCGCTCGCAACAAAAGAAGAATCAAGGGAGTACAGAACAACTTACAAATCTATCCAAAATTTATTGCTTGACCAGTCCACAATGCAACTCTCCATGGATGAATTATTCCTCATAACAGGTTTGCCTGAAGACATCTACTTAAACGCATTGAGGAGTAGGCTCGTAGTGCTAACAGTCTTCTTGCGACGCAAGCCAGAGGATATTTACACAAACAACTTCAATGAAAAAATAACAAGTCTCTGGGAGCAAATAATTCATACTCAACCCGCATGGGGCGGCTTCGTACTGCACATCGTACATCACAAAGATACATAAATCTCAACTATCATTCCAGGCTTTAATCGTAGTTCGTGTACACAAAGATAGATAAATCTCAACTATCATTCCAGGCTTTAATCGTAGTTCGGAGTGCAATCCTCCTGTGCATTTTGGATCTTCTGGTATGTTTATTGTCTTGCTGCACGTCTTGTGCATTACATCTTTTGATTTTAAAATGTGTGGTTGTGTTGTGATTGTACGGAATACGTAGTCGTTGTGCATGTCTTTTGCTACGTTTATGTAGAACAAGTGCGGCACCATGTGCTTGTTCTCTCATTGCCCCATGTATAGTTTATTTAAGTCTTCGAGGTTGTCCCCGCTTTGTTGGCCAACCCTTATTTTGTTTAGCAAATGCAGAAAATGCATGTTTTGCTGCCACATTGGTTCTTCAAGCTCGTAGTACCTAATGTTGTTCTCCCAAAAGGTAGATATTACTCCAGAGGATGAAGAGTGTTTGGTGAACACCCAAGTGTCTTTTGTTGGGCTTGCCTAGCACAGGTCCCCGCAAAACAGGATGTCCACCCCTCTGAAAGGTTTTACATGGTTATGCTTTATTTCACGCATTCTCATATCAGTTGCACCGAATGTGTTGAATCCTACAAGCAAAACCTCATCGATTACTATCAGTTGTACATTTTTGTACATTGTTGCCAGCTCCTACAGTGTCTCGGCTGACAGTGCTGTATATGCTTATGTTAGTAGTGGCAGATGCAGCGCTACATGTATTGTTGTCCCACCTATTTGTCGTGCCGCTTTCCCCATGTATGCTAGCATTAGTACCCTCAGGTTCTGTATGTTCTCTGCCTCTCAATGGAAGTATGAACGCAGTAGCGCCTGAACAACATGTATGCTAGCATTAGTACCCTCAGGTTCTGTATGTTCTCTGCCTCTCAATGGAAGTATGAACGCAGTAGCGCCTAAACAATCCACATTAGGGTGAAAGTTTTTCCAACTCCCTCATTCCTTGAAAGGAATAGATGAATTTGTTTTGATGGGTTGCATCGTTTTTGTAGCATAATATCGTCCACTATCAATCTTTGCTAAAAGTTCAGTTGTCTCATTTGCACATAGAAATTGTCGTTGTCTTTGATGCCTATTCTATAGCTTAAACGTCCAATGTTTTTTGTTTGCTTGCTGATAACGTTCGTGTCAACTGCTAGGTCGTACTTCTCTAGCCTGGTTCTCTCTTTCGAGGACATTGACGTTGTTGACAATGTTGAGCTATTAGCACGCTCGAAGCCTTTGTCTACGAAGATCTTGTTGAACTACGAATGGTTTTTCTTTATCACTTGTTCATTCATATGGTAAACGTCGTGCCATGTCTCATCGCATCCTTGTAAGCTGTGTTGATTGATGAATGGCAGGGATAGCAGATATTGCTCTCTGTAGTGGTTCTCTCAGGGAACTTGGACCTGGCAAATGGGATAGTTAATGGAGTAGATGGAATATTCAAAGGATCACACATGGTAAGAGAACCTAACTTCATGTGGGTGGAATTCAATGGGAACAAAACCGGTGTATGGACGAGATCAGAGAACAGGTACCTATACGACAAAGGAATACAATCTACTTGGACACCAATTTTCCACATCACGAGGGAATTCCAAATAGGAAAAAATCATCTCAACACAATATGCATGAAACAATTTCCAATACAACTGGCAGTAGCAAGGACAATACATAGAGCACAAGGACTGACAATGGAATCCCTCACATTTGACCCCTCAAAGATAAAGAGCCACAGACTAGTTTACACCGCACTATCAAGGGTACGGGACCTAGCGAATTTGTACTTGCTTTCAAAAATAGAGCAGAGACATATCAGAGTGGATGCAATGGTATTGCAAGAGATACAAAGGTTTTGAACAACAGGACGGTGGAAAATAAAACAACAACTATTCCAAACAATGGATCATCATTCTTTCATCATTCAGTCAATTAATACTAGGAATGCTAACGCACACAAGCAAGACTTAAGAAGATGTCCTAGCATGCAACAAGGATCAATAGTTACATGCATACAAGAAACACACAACCGATCCCAAGAAGAAATAAACATAATAAATAACAAAAGCATCAACAGTTACGTGGGAGTAGGAATAACAACATACTACAAAAAGGAAATCAAACTAAGAAAACACAAAGACATGTATCAAGAAGGATCACACCTACTGCTAACGTTGTTTGAATCATACAAAGGAAATGACATTGCCGTTATTAACACATACAAGCACCCTAAAGCAAGCACAACATCGCTAATTCAAATCATTGAGAGGTGCCTAAACAGTATAAAACAAAACACAACTTCTTACATCATTGGAGACTTCAACATTGAGTACAACAACGAAACACAAGCAAAAAAAAGACTACATCAATACATGTCAAACAAACATATGACACAAATCATCAAAGAACCAACAACAATTCATGGGTCAACAATTGATCAAATATGGACAAATTAACCTTCGAATGACTCTACAAAGGGCACAAACTACGCATATTGGTCCGATCACTCCATACTATATGTTGCAAGTAACCAATGAAACATTTCGAAGAGTGAAACACTTTCAATATTTCTTGCTTAAATTCATCGCCATACGTCTTTCACTTTCGGGGCAGGCCTAATAAATTGTATTCATCTTGTTTACAAAAGTGTAACCATAGCGCTGCTTGGAAGGCAGTGCTAAAAAGTTAACAAAACCGTAGAGAATAATCAACTCATCATCATTAAGAAGACGGCTCCCATTGGCCAAAATGGTGGCTTGCGGGTGACAACGACCTAGAGATGCGCAAGTGAGACACGTGACGAACGAAAATGGGAAGGTGGCTCCCAGCATCCCTTGATGGCCAGGAAGGGCCACGTGATGGCCGGGTCATTTGGGTTTTACCGCTCCAAACCGTCCACATGAGCACCACGTCAGATGGGACGCAGCTCCAGCGTGGCACCCGTCTCTATAAGATGGAGCTGATTCTTTCCTTGGCGATCACTCTATCTTCGCGGCTACAAGGTGCAGTGTGGACGACCTATAGCTTTGCAACGGCACCGCTTCATCCTCCATGGCTAAAGCCCCTCTCGATTTGCCTCCCAAAGGTGGTTTCAGCTTCGATCTCTGTCACCGCAATGCCTTGCTTGAGAACAAGGGCGTTCATCCCCCCAAGTTCCTGAAAACCGGCACCACTATCGTCGGCCTTGTCTACACGGTATTGAATTTTGCAATTCACGTTATCTTTGAGATTTGAGAACATGGCTAGATACTGATATCTGAGATCAGGGCGTGCTATCAGACACAGTTTACTCTTTCAGACAGACTAATTTATACAAGGTTGTAGATAACGCTTTATCTAAACAGAGATCTAGAAGGACTTCGTTCATGATAGTCAATAAGACTATTTGGAACATTCTGAAACGTCTGTTTTGTCCCAGCTTTTGCTTTAAGAATGGACTGCTGTCGTAGAATATATTAGGTTCCTCACTCATCATTCAAAAAGCTGATTTTTGAGGAAATGCACAGTTTACCTTTGGCAGGGCATTTGGTCTTAACAAAACTTATGAAAAGGAGAAGAAAATCATTTATTGGCAAGGGCTATGGAATGGACAAGGGAAATGCTAGGGTAGAATGCAAAATCACTAGTGGAAAAAGGAGGCGTGGACTGCCTACCCTAAGGCACCAGCCATAAGGCCAGCTACGAATCTTCTTTACTGAGAAGCAAAGTCATACTCCAACAAGACAAGGCTGCTCATGAAATGCTAAGTGAGCTGAATGCTATGGAATGAATGCAGCAGCCTGACACGCCCTTTCAAATAGAAGTTTGAGTAGTCATGTGAGTGCCAGCAATTCTTTTGGGATAACAAACCTGCCCACTTGACACATGGCAGTTCCTAATTAAATCCACAACAGCCCTACTAAAATGTAACTCAGTAAATTACTAGTGAGCCCTTTTTAAAATGCACTGGACCATAAATAAGTGCATTACTCTACTACTAACTTTACTACTGCTAGAATTCCCTTCTGCTTCAAAGATTTTCGTCCTCAAAATCGACAAAAGCAATATAAGCACTTAGAGTAGAAAGAATAAATAGCTGCTGCAAAATATACTCAGATACGAGTCATTGATGGACTCATCTCAGATACTAGATCTTGGTGGGAACTCTGTCATGACGAGAGAAATCACTAATCCGTGATTAGTAGACGTTAAAACCATTATTATGTATTATACGCTAATAGTGTAACATGTATTTGCATTTATGAACACGGATTGATTTGTTATGGCGGTGGATCATCTCAGTAGATAGAACTAGTTGAGCTGCGACATGTATTTTATTATTAAAGATGCGCACCAACGTGTCTAGGGGCAATAGGAAGGGAAGGGTGCATTAAGGTGCATTGAATGGTAGATGCATGGGTCATACGATAAGGGTAGGTGTAAATGGGAAGATGGAACTTGAGTGACGTCAAGGGAAATTAATGAAAGGGTATCACCCTTATTGTGAATTTCATGTAGCATTCTCTAATCACCTTGCATTCATCCATCTCTCCCATACCTTGCATGTAGGTTGAAAGAGAAACAAGTACCAATTCTACATCCATTGCACACATTCACATTCTCGAGAAGTCTGGTTCTTCACATTTAAGGGCGCGCCTTCCCCATTGGAGGGCCAATTGGCATTCAAATTCTGCACGCATTGCACACATTCGCATTCTCGAGAAGTCTGGTTCCCCTACTTAAAGTACTATTTATTTACAAGCCATTTAAATGCTGTCTATACTAAGAAATTACCAAGAAACTTTCACCTTTGTTACACCCATACCATTGGCAAAGATGTAGTGCTCATTCAGAGCTGTGTTAAGGACTAGGCTGTTCTAGCTCAGTCCCGTCTCAGTTGGAGCTGCCCTAGACTCTAATTCAGTTCTTTCTAATTGAATAGTTGGAAGTTCAATAATATTTGTGGCCGGCTTAGCGACTGCATTGTTACTGGGTCTCAAACTTTGTGTTGGTACGGCACAGAAACATGCATCTAGCTCATGAAAATGTGATGAAGTTCTGGCAGCTGATTGTAATTGAAAGAAGTCTCATTTTTGGTTGCCTGAGATTGTGAGCATTTTAGGATTTGTTCTTTGGCCAAGGCTGGGTATCTAATTTTATACTATGATTTCCATATTTTCCAGAATTTTATTTTGTACTCCCTGTCCAAATAAATTAATGCAGGGTCTTTTTTGTTGCATGTGGAAGGATGGTGTTATTTTGGGAGCAGATACTAGAGCAACAGAAGGCAGCATTGTTGCCGATAAGAATTGCGAGAAAATACACAAATTAGCACCAAACATTTTTTGCTGTGGAGCAGGGACAGCAGCGGATACAGAAAATGTTACAGGTACACTAGATCCGTTTTCCTCCTGGTGTAGTTGGGGCTGATGATTTCTGATGATTTGGTTCTATTCGAAGGTTTCTGAGGGTTCAATCCTTTTCCTTTTTGGGCAGATATGGTGAACTCCCAATTAGCGCTACATCGGTATGCAACTGGACGGGACTCACGAGTTGTGACAGCCCTTAGTCTATTGAAATCTCACCTGTTCGGGTATCATAGAAGTTAAACTCTTTTGAATTGGAATTTATTTTCCTAGAGATACAAGCTTTATCAAGGTATTTGTGGTGAATGGGGTTGAAAAGTATCTTATCTTTGCTCTTGAAAGGGGATCTGAGTTGGTTTCTTGTTGTGGTACAGTTATCAGGGCCATGTCAGTGCTGCATTGGTTCTTGGTGGGTATGACGTAACAGGGCCTCATTTGCATGCTGTAAGTAATTAGATGTGTGCACATGCTATTATGTTGTGCTTGGCCTTTTGGTAGAAGTTTGGGCTTATTTATCTTGCATGGATTCTGGATGGAAAGTGTGCTTCCTGCCACTAAAGCAGTTTGAAGTTGGGTCTCTTATTATTTGTCTTTTTGCTGCAGGTCTACCCACATGGGTCCACAGACACTTTACCTTTTGCCACCATGGGTTCTGGCTCTTTAGCGGCCATGGCGATGTTTGAATCAAGATACAAAGAGGACTTGACAGTAAGAATACAATAGTTGATGGTATTTGTGGCATTGGATGGGTTTCTTGTAATTGAGAGTAGTTCTTAAAGAAATCTTGATGAGGTTGGGCTATGACTAAACCATGTCCACCCGTGCAAATGTAGAGATTAAGCCTTTAGGAGCTCTATCGTTAGCCATGTGCACATCTGGCGATGACTTTTTATTTGGCTTTGTTTTAAAACTAGCAAATCAACAGCAATATATTTTATGAAGGAGTGGATATGTAGAGCTTTTTATTTTTAGAGACCATCAGCATTGACATGCTAATACTAATTGATTCTTGAATTTTCTATCAAAGCGGGGACATACTAAGAGGACATTCCTACGGTGACGAGATCAAGGTCTCAGTTTTTTCAGGATGCAGTTCTGAGAATAGTGGAAATTTTCTAGGGTAGAACCTTTCTGAGATTAACAACTTCATTTGCGGTTTCATTCGCTTGTGTCATTCGTTGTTGCAAGGTCCCGAAAGAGGAGGAGAAGCAAATCCTATGCTTATTTCTCCTCAAATTCACGATGTTAGCGGGAGTCCCTACAACTATGGTGCAAAAGCTGATTTTAGAAAATTGTAGATTTCGGAACGCTCCTTTCACCTTATAAGGGGGATTTCACAAACAGCCCAGAAGAGGCACCCGTCCATCAGCGTTTTCACACCACTCGAGTTCAATTGCTCAACATTTTTTTGGGCGGCATGATGAGGTGCTTGAGTTTTCTCTTCTAACCGTCTGTGACGTAGCAACACAACCAGACACATGTGAAAGCAAGGAATAGCCGGCACGCATTCTCATTGACACGGGTGAGTTTCACAGATCGGCATCTGCCCTAGTGCTTGGGTGTGAAACCCCCCTAAGGGTATTATGTCATGGATGGGAACAAAGAATGGCAAATAGAGGGGTCTAATTCGTCTTACCTTGGATTCCCTTAGTGTAATAATTATACTTGCTGACACAAATGCCTCCCTACTAGGCAAGAAGCACATATCGAAGGAAAATTTGGGGAATCTGTCTAAGATCTTGCATGCCAGTCAATTATTGGAGCCGACTTGGGAGAGGATTTTGCGGTTGTGTCAAAAGAAGATACCAAAGGTGCTGCATTTGTACTTTCGTTTTGCGGATTGCTGCATCTTTTGGGTTTCTTTTGCCCAAAATGTTGCTTGTGATAGGACTGCCACCTTTCCAGACTCCACTCATCCAGCCTCTGCTCGCACTTCTGATGCTACAGAAAATCATCCAACAACTAGCCTTTCTCATATTGCCTGTCAACCCTCCAACATTGTGGAGATATCTATGATGATTGTTGTACCTTAGACATTCAGCTTTTGAACATGGTGGAGATGCAAGCTGTGGGAATGTCATTCTTTGGAAATGTAGAAAACGGGGGTAGGGGCAGATTTAGAGGAAGGGGAATAGAATAGCAGAGGGGGAGGGAGAGAGAGGAAGAGAGGAACACAATTGCCTCCCTACTAGGCAAGAAGCACATATTGAAGGAAAATTTGCGGAATCTGTCTAAGATCTTGCATGCCGGTCAATTACTGGAGCTGACTTGGGAGAGGAGTTTGCGGTTGTGTCAAAAGAAGATACCAAAGGTGCTTCATTTGTACTTTCGTTTGGCGGATTGCTGCATCTTTTGGGTTTCTTTTGCCCAAAATGTTGCTTGTGATATGACTGCCACCTTTCCAGACTCCACTCATCCAGCCTCTGCTCGCACTTCTGATGCTACAGAAAATCATCCAACAACTAGCCTTTCTCATATTGCCTGTCAACCCTCCAACATTGTGGAGATATCTATGATGATTGTTGTACCTTAGACATTCAGCTTTTGAACATGGTGGAGATGCAAGATGTGGGAATGTCGTTCTTTGGAAATGTAGAACGGGGGTAGGGGCAGATTTAGAGGAAGGGGAATAGAATCGCAGAGGGGGAGGGAGAGAGAGAGGAAGAGGGGAACAGAAGGGGAGAGAGAGAGAGAGAGAGAGTGAGAGAGAGCGTAGGCAGCAGGTAGCAGGAAGGAGGAGGGGAACTAGATAGGATTAGATGTCACATCAAAAGTGTGCGTGTGAGTGGCGGTGCAGGAGGAGTGCCGAAAATCAATGACAAGAGATGAGCTGTGGCCGTCTGTGGCCTCAAATCGTTCCTTTGCCATACGAGGTCCTATTGCTCGCGGTGTTCTTGCAGAGCTTCGATGGCGGCTTGAGCAATCCCGTTGGTCAATTTGTGTAAAGGCTTGACGTGGCGATCTTTGCGTCCCGCTGTTCAATGGCTGCGTAAGCAATCCGTTGATTGCTTGCTGTTTGGCTCGCTTGAAACCTTTATACCTACTAGTGGTCGATGCTCGGTTCGGTATCTGGTCAGGGGTGGTCATCATTCACTTCCATGCACGTCTATCATGAGTAGAACGAGAATACCCAGAGGCCCTTCCGATATGTTTGCTGAAATACGTGGCTGTCATTTGCGCTGCTATCTGCTGGAATACGGAAATGAAGGTGAAAGGGAAACAGGGAGATTGCCAGATCCGAGGCTCTTTATCCTGCGTGCAGGTTGCTAGGTTGTCTTGCATATAATTGTTGTCTGCATGCTCTGGTCCTTTGCGCGAGATTGTGTTGGTGTTGGCTATGGTGATGCCATATAGTTGTGGAAGGGCCCAGGATGAAGGTGAAATGGGGTAGCTATGGTGCTAGGGTTGGAGCTCTGATACCAATGTAGAAAAGGGGGGTAGGGGAAGATTTAGAGGAAGGGGAATAGAATAGCAGAAGGGAGGGAGAGAGAGGAAGAAGGGAGCAGAAGGGGGGGGGGGAGAGAGAGAGAGAGAGACAGAGAGAGAGAGAGAGAAGGGAGCAGAAGGGGAGGAGAGGGAGAGAGAGAGAGAGAGAGAGAGAGAGAGATGTCTGCAAGAGGCCTCGCGGGCCTATGAGACAAAGTGCAAGAGGGAGTGAGCTTAGGTAGCAAGGAGGGGAAGTAGATAGGATTAGATGTCACATCAAAAGTGTCGAGGATGATACTTACATAGAACCTCCCTAGCCCAAACACCCCAAATACTAATTATCCTAACCCACACTAACTTGACCCACTTTTTTCCTTCATTATAGGAACGTGGAAACATGCATATGGTATACAAGAGACAGGAAAAGATTCAATACAAAGACTCGTATGATAGAGAAGACACTCTATTCGAATCTAATCAGTAGCTGCTTAGACTATGACAACATATAGATGAAGATTGACAAAGCCTCGCGGGCTAGGACAAAAGGACTGAACTCCACGTGATGCGCGGGCTAGGACAAAAGGACTGAACTCCTCGCCATCATGTGTTCTTGTAGACGCCATTTGCTGCTGCCTCATTTTCCACCACAAGCTCCTAGAAGCCACACCACCATGCGACCCAAGTCACTGCATGTGCGTGCTACACTCGGTAGCCATGTACTCGCCATCCACAATATGGACCAATACATTCAAACGAGCAGCAAGTCTCCAATATTGTTCAAAAACACCCTACCATAACTTAGTGTCCCCATGATGCATTCATGGTCGACCGAGGATTTACCACCCTACCATAGCTTAGTGTCCCCATGATGCATTCATCAACAGCTTAGAAGGCTCTTAGTGTGCCTTACCTCAGCTGAGTTTGCTGCAGGCACAAATTGGGATCTCCTTTTGTAGTGATTCTACATCTATTTATGAGATCTTTTGGGCTGTACATCTCTCTCTTCCAGATCTGCAAGTGTTTTTCTATCTTCTTGTGCGTAGTTGGTGATTGCAAGAACTATGTGCTGTATCAGCTGCGTTATGCTATAAACAAGTGTAGGTCTGTTTTCCAATAGTTCTTTCATCAGATACTAGACTGTTTGTCAATGTACTATGTAGTGACTAGTGTCTACAGTATAGGTACTAGAATATTGTCCCTCTACTCTCGTCTCCCCTCTCCTTCTTGTGGCTATTATTGTGTCTTTATTTCATCTGTATTATGGGAAAGTGCTAGGCTCTGCCTCATGGGTTTTAACATGATGTATTTTTATGTCTCATAGAGTAGACCACTTCAGTCTTTTGAAACCATTTACGAATCCTCTTCTTTTCCCCTTTCTCTTTCATTTCATTCTTTCCAACCCTTGAAGAGTAATTAATGTGTGTTTTCGACTAAAGCAATGAAAGAGCCTTGTGAATTATAAAGACTTTCAATTGGGCAATGGTCCTAGTAGTGTGGAATCTTTCAATATGCAGATGACAGCTAAGGCTTGGGTATAGATGAGAACATACACATTGCTTTGCTTTTATTTTATTCTTCTCTTTTAGTTTAGCTTTGTTTCTGGCCTCATGTAAACTCCTGTCTTCCCTTGTTTTTTTTCTCTCTCAAATCACTTTTTATTGTTAGTTTACATAAAAAAACAATTTTTAAAATTTAATCATACAAGTACCAGCCCGCATAAATGTGCAATTGGAGTTTCAGTCCTGTATATCTGGCTATATGAAGCCTGTTAAAGGGAGTCTTTTTTTGTTTATAATACAGAGAGAAGAAGGAATGGATCTGGTTGCAGCAGCCATCTGTTCTGGCATTTTCAATGATTTGGGCAGTGGAAGCAATGTGGATTTATGCATTATTACAAAAGTGAGTCTCAATCCTTTTCGCTTGCTGCTTTGTTTTTTGCAAAAATATACTGTTGTGGAGCGTGTTTTTTACTCCAGGACAACTTGACTTTGATTCAAACAAGCAATTCAGAATAAGTTAAGTCAGCTGACAGCCTCAATTTCCTTGTTTTGTCCTGAAATTAAATGTGCAGGGAGGGGTGGAATTTCTGAGAAATTACAAGCAGCCCAATCCTCGCAGCTATGTCAGTAAGAGAGGTTACCAGTTTGCTAAGGGACATACAGGTGCATGCTGCCTCTTTGTGAGGGGAGTTTAAGGAAGAACATAGGTCAAAGTTAAAAGGGAACTCATCTGTTGCGATTAATTGTGACATAGGTTAGGTTGAAAAAAGTAATCACACGATAATTTTGATGCTTCACATCATAATTTTAATACACTTTACCTTAGGGTGTGGAAAGCTCTACATTTCATCTTAAGAATGTGCTGAATTGGCCTGTTTTGTGTCCTTACAGCTGTGCTTTCAACTAAGGTGATCCCATTACGAGAACAGGTGACAGTTCTGGAAGGGGAGGCAATGGAAGAGTAGAAAGGAGACTCGCAGAAAATTGCAAGGGAGCCTATCTAAATTGTGAGAAGATTACAGCTTCCTGGCTGCATTGGCTGAAGGCTATGAAGCCATGTGATACAGTCAATTGATTTTAAAGGTAAGAAGAAGGATTTTGATTGTTACCGTGGGCTAGGTGTGCTTGGGGATTTGGGCAAGCTATGGTGAAGGCTTGTCCTTGTTCTGAAGACTGCACGTCTCTGCCTTGCAGCCAAGTAAACTTTCCCACCTTGTTAGAAATTATGTTGGCCTAAACAGGCATGGAAGATACCTTGACGGGAACAATGGGTACTATTATAAGCCTTAAAATTCAGAGGTAAACCCTCTTTAATGTCTGTTCATGCCCCCCCCTCCCTCTCCTATATTCTCCTCATGCATTTCTCTTTCATGAGCTGGCTGGCCAGTGTTCAGCCCTTTTCATCCTTCCCCTTTATGCCTATCTCAATGATTGCTTTCCTTTATCCACGTTTTGCTGGTATCTTGTTTCTTTTGAACAGGCTAAGCCACTGCCATGCCTGCTCCTTTTGCTTACCCCCCAATTCTTTCCTCTGGCCCCATTCCCATGTTTTGTTGTCCTGCTGAAGTTTTCTTCGTTTTCTGAAAATTTTGGGGGCTATTTGTTGCCCTTGCTCTCGACCTCTCACTCCTGGCTCTTGGAAGTGTACCATGGAAATGACTGTAATTGAAGTCAAAACTGAAATTTAGAGGTTAAAAGTTAAATTCAAGGGAGTTAGATGACCACTTTAATAGGAAAATTAACAGTTATATGCCAGCTGGTTCATGATTGTGAGTGACCTTGGATGAATTCTCTGCTCTCACAAATCTAGCATAGCCTTTTAGGCCTCTAATTGGAGACATCTTACCAACTTGTACTGTGGTGTCTTCAGCTTCCTCTTAGATCGGTGGGCCTATCACTAAAGTTGGCTAGCGATTTTTTTTTTGGGTGGGTGCTGAAGTTCCTCACTCATATTAAGGGCACATACTAGCTCATCTTTAACCCACATTTGTTTTGGCCCAGCAGCTAGCATTTCTAAAGCATCTTTAATCTTTTTAATCAAGAACTATTTATTTTGGTTGTGAAATTGATATTAATTTACTTTCATGGTTATATACTCATATTAATTTGTATGATTGGACATATTCTAGTCTTACAAAGGTATATTTTTCTATCAACTTAGCGGACATGCAAATTCTTTGAATTCTCGTCCAAGAGTGATCAGCTGTTCAACTACATTGATTTATCTTACGTGGGTGCAAACTAAAAATCTTTTGGTCTTTAGAACAACAAAAAGTCTAAATTTGTATGATTGGACATATTCTAGTCTTACAAAGGTATATTACATATTCATCCCTCCAAAGGGATCAAGCTTCCTAGGTAAGAGGGAGTTGAAAATCACCACCTTCACTCTCATATGGGCTAGCCTTAACATTGAACTATAGAGCATGCATTATGTCAATCACTCCCTCCTCTTCATTAATGCCCCTCCTTGAATCTGGGAATCACCTTTCTCTTTCGCACTCATTGTCTTTGTTGTTATTAGTTATCTGACTAGTCGACAATGAGTTCTTTATGTCTTATTAACATGACCATTAACATTCTTCTTTTGTTCTATCCTTAAGAGGACCTTGATAGTATGAAGAATATGTAATAGCATGTTCTTTTAGATTTACTTTTAATAATCTTTATCGATATTTTCAATGTTGTAAATTGACAAAAAACATCTCCTCATTGTGATTTTGTTGATTGTCATTATTATTAGTTTTGTCTTCTTAAATTTACATTGTTGTTCTTTCCATAACTTTATTTTCGTATCCTTGATTGCTTGACTTTGATCTCTTTGTTTGCTCATGCATTCTCGATCATAACGTGCAACTTTGGGTCAATGTGTGCCTTTGAAATATTAAATTGCATTGAAAGTGAATTTGCTCAAAAGTGTGATATACCTTTGAACTAAAATTGAATGAAGTTGAAAGTTCTACAATTCAATAGGCTAATTCAACGATGGATAACCTTACAAAATTTCATGAGTGGAGAGCATTGTGCACAAGCAAATTGAGAAGAAAGTTAACACTCCTTTGTGGCAAGAGGTAGAGATGTTTTAAAGGTTAAGGTAGATGAGTCCATGTGATAAACTTGTAACTTTTCGTTTGTAAGAATTGAATATTGACCTTCCAAGCTTGATGCCCTTTTCCTTCATCTTGTTTTAGCATTTTTATAACAAAGTCTAAAAGAACATCAAGTCTTCATTTAATTGGCTTAGAGGGAGAAGAGATTACTACTAATTTAATACACTACTTGTCTGTGCTTTTAAGAATTAGAGTTGCTTGTGCTATCTCACTTGAATTTCAAAACGTTGAGAAAGGAGAACCCACTTTTAGAAGCTAAACTTTGTTCGTAGCAACATTGCTAGCAAGAGGCTACCTCTGAGATGAATCTAAGCAAGGCACCATGCATAAGGTTATTGGGATTGCATATATCACCTTATCTTACATCCTAATTTAAAACACTCGAGTGTCTTATACTGCTTATCTAGATCTTACATTCATAGCATGAATTATTTGCTACAACAATGGTCATGTGGATTTTGTCAATGACTCTTTTTATTAGGATGATTTATGTTCCATGTAAGTCTCCCAAAGACTCATTTCATTTGGACAGACATGAAATTGCCTATAATGCTTGCATAAGCCACGAATGCATTCAATGCAGTGCCACTCATGGTCTTCCTTTGAACAAACCACTGGCTCCTACAAAGACCTTAGGCTACCAAACCTAGTCTCCCTTGCAACACATAATGAGGATCTAGGTGGGGGAGACATGGGCATAGATCCCCATGGAGCAACGATTAGATCTCAAGTCATTCATAGCTTGTCGGGCTAGGTCAAAGTCTATGTGTGTTTTGCAACAACAAACATTCTTGTCTTTGAGTGTCTTGATGTACTAGGGCTTACAATGCTCAAGCCTTCTTTGCCCAATTGAAATATCAGGATTCTAATCCATAAACTTGAGAAATGGCTCCGTTTGTTGACCCAACATGTGGGAACAACAATACACTGAGCTCCCTTTTTGTACTACTATGAGGAAAACGAAATAAAACACAATACGTCAAAAAACGCGTTCTATTTAAACTAATCAAACAAAACATTTTCAACCCTTGGGCTGGTTTAATACAAACATATGGTGAATCTAATAATCAAGCTAATAGCAAAATGAAATAATTTCAACCACCGCGCTGGTTTAGGACTGTTACAATTTTAACCATCGAGCTGGTTTATGACAGTCACAATTTCAACCATCGGGTTGGTTTAGGACACAGTCACAATTTCAATCACCTTGAACCAGCACCAGGCTGGTTTAATCACATTAAGTCCAAGACATTCCAGTCTAGAAATTAAATGGTATATGAATCGAATAGTAAAAAATTAAATTTAACTAATTTAAGTATTAAGAAATATAGTAATTCCAACCATCGGGCCGGTCAACAACTAATGTTTATTCAACCATGTTGGTTTAGGACAATCACATAAGTGGTGTTTGAGTTTTTCAATGCTGAATAACCTTATAAATCCCTGTTTGACATTATCTCTACAAGTAATGATGCCAGAATGTGGAAAAACTTGTAAACCAAGACTTATAGCATGCCATCCTTCTTGGGCTATGTGTAGCTAAAAGCTAGATAAATAAGAGAATCATTACAAAAAATGAATACATACATATATATATATATATATATATATATATATATATATACCCTACTACTTAGAGGAATGGAATGGGTGCTAAATCTGTTCCTAGAGTTCATCAACACATTTCTCTAATTTCCTAATCATCCTAGATGTCTGCGAAATCTATCTCTCACTTTCTTTTTTCATTTTGAGGCTGCACATGATCATGTATTACTTGCCTGTAAAGTATGTCTTAGCTACAAACATAAGGAAAATCCAAGGGGCCGGCTCTACAAGGATTTCTTGCAAGGAGGCGGTACATGAAGCAGGCATGCCAAGAGAAGATCAAGGTCGAGTTTATTTTTCCTTTCAACCCCCACTTGGGACTCATAGAGTGCTTGATACGATAACCAAATGGGGGTTCTAATTTATGCGACTCTAAGCACAAGAGCAATCACACACATAGGCGAACCTGTGTTTGTAGGCATGAAGCTTCGTATGGGTAATAAACAGGCTAGGATAGCTCAAGGGCATCTTGTAGAGAACCTTCATCCAAGATTTCACACCAAGGTAAGCGAAGCAACTTATGACGTTGCATTATGTTGATCCTCAACTTAGAGTATGACATGAGCTTTTGTTTGTCACTTCCTTGTGTTATATTGAGCACTCAACCTGCATGCACAAGTTGAAGTTGTGATTCCAGGGCGATGGGACATGCATCCCCCATTCAATGTCCTCTCAAACAATATCGTAAGTGCAATACACGAGGACAAGAGAAGAGAAATCAAGAAAGAAAGGGGGGTTGGATAACGGAGGCATCATTGCCCTCCCTACAACTCTTATCTTGTCTCCAATGGGCTCGAAAAACCTTTTTCTTCCACCAAGGACGAGCTATCAAAGATGAGTAGAAACAATAGTGTGTTCTGTGCGATGCCTCCTTGTGCTATACTGAGCACTCAGCCTCCATGCATGTTTGAGGCCGCATTTCAAAGGGAAGGGAGTGAAAAATCAAAATGCAGCCCCGAATTCACCTATGTCAACAGAAACTAGTGAGAAGGCATGACATCGTGCAAGAGGGTCCATATGCGAGGTATCCATTGCTCCCACCAGACCCTTATTCCATTTCAAGTAGGCATTAAACATGTCGAGAAATCCCACATCATGTGTGTTTTGTCGCATCCCCATGCTCTATTGAGCACTCAACATTCATGGAAACAACACACCAACTCATACCCGGCTACCATCTATGCATGCAGTGTTCAAAGAGGTGAATCCACACTACGTTGGCCCCGTGAAACCTCACAGGGAAGACAAATGAACTATTGAGAATAGGAAGAGGGTGTTGGGAAGGCTCCATCCTATTGAATGAATGATCATTGGCATGAATAACGAGGGCTATCTAGTGTAGTTTGTAGTTTGTTTCTCTATGGATTCATAGTGTTGTCACTTTGAGGTGCCTCAAGGCATGTTTCCACTTCATCGTGCACCCATCCGCGTGTAAATGGCAAGCAGAGTAGTGTCCAACTTGTGTACCAAGGGTTGCATTGGACACTGGTGGCCCGCCTATCATTTTCACACCTGGTGTGGGAATAGGTTCTCAAATCCGTGTGGCTAGGGTGCGAGGGTCGAAGACCAATATTGCATTTAGTCATCCAAGGTGGGAAGTGGGAGCATTAATTTCTCCCAGTGGACATGTGTATGCATGTAAAGTGTGCTCCATCTGGACACATGTCCATTCCCTCCTAATTAAATTCACCTTCACTCGTGCATTCCTCCTTCCCAATACCATCCACATCTCGTCGTGCTGGTGAGGGGCTCGATGATGTGGTCCATTATGTGGCCACATGTCCTCTTGTTAGATTTCGTGGAGATTCCTCCCCTCATTCAAGTCCAATCCTAAAATCAATGTGGTTCTAAAAGGATATTAATGCTCTTCGAAATTGATTCCTTAAAAAATATATTTTCATTTTCATTTCTAAAATGCCCCCTAGGGGTTATGGGCCCCTTTTTCCATATCATACGCCTTAGGCATACTGTAAGGGCAATTTGGGCTTCCTAGTTCATCATAATATCCTTACCCATGTATCCTTAGGCATCCCATAAGCCTTAAGTCCATCATAAGGTTAATTCCATGTTCCCACTTTATTTAAACTCAGCTATGTGATAAATCAATCCATGCCCCACCATTGACTCTCGAATGGAATCTTTATATAAGGTATATGATTGCATATGGGGTAAATCATCCATTCATTTTCTTAAATCCATAAGTATGCATATCGCTTCAAAATGGATGCATGTTAAATCCTGTACCAAGACCCTTATATAAGGTATAATATCAATTATTGGGAAAACTGTCCATTTGCAGTTAAATTCATAAGTACGCTTGTTGATCTGATAGGGAAGTGTGTGTGTGTGTGGGGATCACCCCCATCCCAAAGTCTAAGACCACATGGTGAGGGGGTAAGCCTGCCATGTGAAACTTACCCCCTACCAAAGAGATTAATAAGAGAATTACATCAAATTGTAATGTGAGGAATGTGTTCTTTTTCAAAAACTAAAGGATATTTTTGGTGATTGAATCAATTTTTATTCTCAACAAGCCAACTAGTCTAACCAAATCAATATAAGCCCATGAATAGTGTGAAGCATTATGAATAATAGGTAGTACTTGTGAAACAAAAGTTTAAGCAATATTTTTGGGACTATTACTTGCAGCATAGATGAAAGAGACATTAGGACAAGGTAGTTTATCTTTTTTCCAAAAGGTATGAGTCTCATAGTTTCCAACAAAAGGTTTCATAAAGGTAATGAAAAGTGTTTATTAAGTGGTAAAGTAAGTATTATCAAAATCCAAAATCTTTTTATGAAAGTCAAGGCCTCTGAAGCAAGAGAGAATACATTGCATACCTAAAGACAAGATCAAAGTTAAATATAAGAGTCAGGGAAAAAATTGAGACAACTAAACTGAAAATTTTGACAAAATTATAAAAAAATTGAAAGTTTTTCTTAATATAGAGTTTGCAAAAAATTTCAACACAATTGAGATTTTTTGCTAATATTGAGTTTAAAGAAAAACACAATCTTGGTTAAAAAGTGTCAAGTCCATCAGGTAGTGCAGGCTACCAAGGTAAATGTCCACTTACCTTCCTTCTAAAACTAAGTGTTAGAACATCATAGGTTCATTTGGCTAGATAGGTAATGAATATATTCATCGGTTTGTTATTTCTTTAACTAAGAACTAGGCATCCATCTAGATTCTAAAGTAAAAGGACATGGGTTCTTAAAAAAACTTTAGAGATATCATGTCACAAGCCATGAATATAGCTTGTCTTTGTGTTATGAATCCAAAAAGGACGGGGGTTAGTCCACAACCACTATGTGAGAAATCTTAAGGGGTAAAGTCCACACCCCTTAGTAAAAACCAACAATTGATACAACCACAGAATAAACTACCCTCTTATGTGAATAAAAACTCCAAGGGGGACCCTTAAGCTAGAAGTAAATATCATTTGTTTAAAGTTTTATGAAACTTTATCAAAGGGGGTATTCCACACCTTAAGTAAAGGACCAAATAAATTAAGGCAATCGACTATACAGAATAATGAAAGGAAATTAAGGGAAAATTAAGGGGGAGAATTAAGTAAGGAGTTAGGGAATTAATTAAAATTAAGGAAAATGAAGATGGGAAAAATGAAAGGAAAAATTAGATGGAGACACTTGAGAAAACTAAGGAAAAAATAAGGAAGGGGAAACAAAAGGTTAGCCAACAAACATTAACAAAGAATAACCACCTGATACACTTTTAAAGAATAAATGACTAAATCTAATGCACAAAAAAAGAAACAAGAGATGTGCTAATTAACAAGAGAAAAATAAGAAGCAAGGAATAGTAACAAAAGAAATATGTTACATTAATCTAGAAAGAGAGTGATTTTATACACAAATAATACTTTTATAGAGAGAAATTGTATACTAAAGGGAGTAATTTTATAAAGGGCCATTAAAGACCACCCCCCATCTCCCTCCACTCCACTATCTCTCTACCTCCCTCCATCCCCCTTTTTTCTCCCTCCACCCCCCTTTCACCCTCCAGTTTACCATCTCTCTACCTTCCTCCAACATCTCTCTACCTCTCTCTACACCCACTTCCTCTCTCCGCCCCACATCCCCTTCCCCCCTCCACCCCACCATCCCTTACCTCCTCATCTCTCTACCTCCCTCTACTCTCCCTTCCTCTCCCTACCCCCCACCTCTCTCTCCTCCCCGACCCCTAACCTCTCTCCACCCCCCCCCTCCACACCCACCCCCCATCCTCTCTGTCACCAACCCCCCTTCCCCCCCCTTTTCCACCACCACCCTCTCTACTACCCCACAACCCCCCCCCCCTTCCCTCCACCTCTACCCTCTCTCCTCTTCCCCCCTCCTCCACCCCCTTTCTCTCTTCACTACTTCGTAACCCCCCTCTAACCACCCCACCCCACACCCCACGCCACGCCAGGCCGCACACTTGGCAATGTGTCGCACCTCGGGTGTTGACTGCGCAAATAGCACCCTCGGGTGCCAGCCACACATGTCACACCTCCAGTGTTGATCGCGTGTCACCTCGAGTAGTGCGCCTACGATCGGGTCACACTTCCACATTGAAACGTGCACCGCAACCTCGCCTCTCCACCACAGCACTCCGACCACCGTGCCACCATCGGCTACTAGGTCACCACTGCCTACCACGCGTTGCTCTCGCCACGTGCCACATTGCCTTGAACTTCTCTCCCGTCGCAATTCGTAGTCCGTGCCACCTGTCGATAGAAGAGGAGAGAGAGTGAGGAGAGAGAAGAGAGAGAGTGAGGAGAGAGAAGAGAGAGGAGAGAAGAGAGAGAAAGGGAGCGAGATAGAGAGAGAGATTAGGGTAGGACTAACTAACCCTTAGTTAGTCAAATTAATCGTAGTACATTAGGTTAGGTTAAAGCATACCAAAAAAAAAGAAGAAAGAGAGGGATCTAACTCATAGGTAGTTTAGGGATGTTAGATTAGGTTGGGTTCACCAATCCTCTTCAAAAACAAAAACAAAGAAAGAGGAGAGGGCCTTTTTCAAAAAAATTACCTATTTTTGGTCCTTCTTCGAGGGCTCGTATCGTGGCCATTTGTAGGCCAAATCGCACTCGGTTTGAACCCAAATTTCATGTACGCAAAGATTTATATCAAAAGAAAAATTTCAAGTAATTTTACCATTGTTTTGGGTCTCAGTAGTCGTGACTACATAGGCACTGATTTTGACTCGTTGATTGCATATTTTTGGCCATTTTTGGGCTACAAAGGTCGAAATCAATTGTGAATTTCAAAGTTAGATGCACTCACTTGAAAGATACAATTAAGCATTATGTATGCACCTCAGATCGGTTGAAGACTAGTACCTACATACTTTCATGAACTTCCTTTTGCCCTTGACGCTCTCCAAGAATTCAACATCTCACCATCGACAAGCAATATGGAGGACCTAAGGATTGATGAAGAAATAGAAAACGATGATATGCATCCCGAAAGTTACTTCGATCAACGATGCAACCATAACAACAACAACAATGGCAGAAGACACTTTGGCAAATTGGAAATGCCAAAGTATAATGGATGAGGAGATCCTGTCAGATTCCTTCAACTCTCTTTGATGCAGCATGTTGTGTTGGAGGCAATCAATCAAATGAAACCAAAGCCGCTTGGTTTCTGATGGCCCTAACCAATGAAGCCTCGGAATGGTACCTTGACCTTCTCGTAGAAGAAAGAGCCACATGGGCACTACTATTTGATCAGTTCAGAAGAAGGTTCCAAACACAAAGGTTACAAGATAACCCCGCACTTCAACTGGGAAATATAGAAATGTGTAAGAAGGAAATGGTGAGAACATACTTACGAAGCATGAAAAGATTAATAGAAAAGCGTGTTTCTCGTCCAAACAACAAGTACCTCATAGCATGGTTGATCTCTGGACTGAAAGAATCCATTCGCGAGGACATCAAAAAAGTTAGCAGCTATGCGCATTTCAGCGACGCTCATGAAGCTGCAATTGACATTGAGGATGGCATGATTGATTCTGACAGGGATAGTGATGACTACAAATCAAGTCATCGCGACGAGAAATATTTGAAGAAGGGAAGCACTTCCAACAAGGATCGCACCACCGAGGACAGGCTACAAGCCATTGCCCTAAGAGTAAATGATGAAATGATGCAAGCCATAGAGCAAAAGTTGTGCGTCTCTTAGCCACCACAGTACCCATGGAGAGAGAATGTCTGGTGCCCACATTGTATGGCCAACCACACGGCCAATCCTAAGGAACAAACTCAACCCACTAGAAGTGGCTCAACCCCCAAGGTTATGGTGTGCCATTTGCAATGTTTGAGGCCACAAGGTAAACACATGCTTCTATAATATGAGGGTTGCACAACCTCGACCCAAGCAGTATGAACATGCGCCACAATCCCAATATATAGGCAGACAACACTAGCACCCAATGCACAAGTGCCATGGCTCAATCCCATGCTGGTGAGGGCACAAGTGCCTCAAATG
This sequence comes from Dipteris shenzhenensis, assembly GCF_047967505.1. Taxonomy (NCBI): domain Eukaryota; kingdom Viridiplantae; phylum Streptophyta; class Polypodiopsida; order Gleicheniales; family Dipteridaceae; genus Dipteris; species Dipteris shenzhenensis. The sequence continues at coordinate 38,286,141 of NC_141598.1, read as the reverse complement.
TTGAGAAATCCCAATCCTCCACATTATCCTCGAGCCACCAATCATGCTCCAGTAGTTGTAGTGCAACAACTCCAACTTGAAGAACTAAAACCACAATACGAGTATGAACATGACTACCTAGTGTACTACATGGAAGGTATAGAAGTACTCATTGCTATATAATACAAATCAAGTAAGGCCAACCAGATATCAAGCACCCATCAAGTGTTTCGGTAGTGGGGAAAACCATCACATTGCTAGGGGCTGCTATCCTCTCATTGATGATTCACCAAATTTGCCACACATTTGGTGTCGTCTAATCCTTTTTTTAACTAAATAAGGAGAATAACGGTAGGTGTGACTTCTAAGGTTTATTGCTACCATCCGAGAGATGTGCCAGCACATAAGGTGTTAGGTTTGCTTCTGCGGGGCCGAGGGTTCGAATCCCCCCCATTGGCGCCTATACAAGCGCTGGGATGGGCTTGGTTGGCGCCTCGAATGCCATCTCCTTGTGCGGGTGTGACTCAGTCTGCACCGCAGTGTGGGGGAAGGCAGGGGTGTGAAGGGACAAAGCGTGATTGGGCGAGGCGGCAAGGGGGTTGTGGGGCGGGCATGGTGAAATCCAAGGTAAGAGGTTGGATGAGATGTGTGTGAGAGAGCCAATGAGGAGGAAGGATGGAGGGGTCCAAATGGGGGAGAGGAGGGCTATAAGAAGGGATAATAGGAGGAAGGGTTGAAGCTATGTGTTGTTGAAGTGAAAGTGTGAAGGAAGGCCTTAGCAAAATGGCTCTCTGCTACTCCACCCTCCTTTGCTATCCCCACTCTTCCTCCTCTTGCTCTTCTCCTCCCACTCCCCCTCCTTGCCTTCCTACCTCCTTCCTTCCCTCAGGTACCCTTCCTCTTTCCTTTTCCTTTTTCTTCTCTTTGTTTCCCCTTCTCACCCCTCTCCCCGCTTCTCTCTCGCACACCATCGTATCTTGTTTTTCATTGTTTGCTTTTTCACTTGAACCCTTTTGCCCATTTCACCCTCGCTTGCTTTATCTATATTTGGGTTTGTTCGTACACCTTCCCTCTTTGAACACGGTGATGCTTTTCTTACAGTAGGATCTCGCGGTGTGCAATTAGAGGATGGTCTCGGGAACTGTGAATTCTCTTGGGTTTTTCGAATACAGCATTTCGGATTAGTACTAGTCGCCATCACCTCCAAGAAACTAGGTTCATGGCTTTTCGTTAAAGACAGATGTTGTCCCTAATATTGATTATAACGGAGAAGGTTATGCGCAGGTCTGCATTCCTCGGGCTCTAGTCCATTTCTCAGAGATGGAATTGTCCTTCTTGCCGGAAGGAGGTCGAAACTCGAACGGTCAAAACAGCCTGGCCGCTTGGCTGTACAGGCACTGTTTGGTCTCGGTGTTCCAGAGCTTGTCGTTATTGCCGGTGTAACTGCTTTAATTTTTGGCCCAAAGAAGCTTCCGGAGATCGGAAAAAGTCTTGGGAAGACTGTAAAAAGTTTTCAGCAGGTGAGAAATGCTTTGACGAGTTCCCGCGTGGAGAGGAAAACGCTATTACAAGTCGAATAAAGCAATGATTGATGCAATTTCTAGTCTTGATGCAATCTCTAGCTCTCTGTGTTTGTGCGCGCGCGCGTGTGAGAGAGAGAGAGAGAGAGAGAGAGAGAGAGAGAGAGAGCGCTCAACTGAAACGCCCCTTTTTTGTCCTTTAGAAAACCGAGATCACGTGTGCCTGTCCTCTATGAAAGGGATAGCGTGTTTCCAGTTTAGTGTTTGAGGTGCAGATAATTGTACTTGTCATTTATGCTTTCTTTCACGTACGAGCTTAAGTGCTTGAATGTACATCACAGCTTTAAACAACTGTAGAGTTGTCGGGCAGATGGAAGACTTGGTCAATTGATTAAGGAGGGAGCACAGAGCTGTGAAAAATAGCGTAGGCCTTCACGAGGATATTGCACAGCTAGAGAGTATGGAATCATTGCCTGATCTTAAGGGATTCTTTAGAAGGCTAAGTTTTGTGAAAACCTAATAATATGGGAGAGAGTATCAAATATTGGTAATTTGTAAGATTGGATAATATTAGTAATAAGGGAGAGTAGTGGTAATTTGTAAAATATTATAATTTGTAAGATTGGATATATTCTAGTCTTATGAAAGTATATATAGTAATTATCGGTTGTACCTCACTGTCGTAGGGACATGATTAGTCAAATGATAAGGCCAAACGTTTTTCTCATAAACGTCAAAATTTTGAATTTGTACGATTGGATATATTATAGTCTAATGATAAGGCCACACGATTGAATTTGTACGATTGGATATATTCTAGTCTAATGATAAGGCCACATGTTTTTCACATAAACGTTGTCTATCTTATGTCTCCTTTTTTCTTGGGGCATGTAAGAGTCAATTCACATTCGATGGAAGTTCGAAGATACAATCATATTGCGATTCAGATGGCCCAGATGTTAGTTGGGGTTTTACATGGAAGCCTTGGATCTTTATGGACCGATGCGTTCATGTTTCTAGGTCTTAGGGGACGGTGGGATATCATGTTGAGCAAAGCCAAAGTCTTGATAGTGTTTAAATGGGAGTAGACCACCCTTTCCCAAGGGCATGTCTCAACTTTTCAATGTGTAGATATTAGTGTGTATCCAAATGCTGTTTTATTGTGGTTTTGATATTGATTGGATTTTGTATAGAAACCCAATTTTTATGGGACCAAGTCGCTTATAGCATTCATAAATGATGTATCATTTGTCAATATCCATAGACAAATATGTGTTCATGTGTCTAGGTCTCCTAGTATGGTAAGATATTATATTGGGTGCATGGAAGGCCCAAGTCTTAGTAGGGTTAAGTGGGCGTAGACCACCCGTCCCCAAGGGCATGTCCTAGCAAGGAGTTGAACTGCTACATTGCTTTACATAAAGACCAAGAGAAACAAAAACACATCTATGGATGCTCTTGTCCCCCATCCCTCACCCCTTCTCTCATTGTTCTTTTCATTCTTACCTTTGTTTTTCAAAAAAATAATTTGTAAGATTGGATATATTTTAGTCTTATGGATGTATGTACACATCTATGGCTACATGAATTGTACTTGTGCATTTGCTAATACAAGTGACAAGGGATGGGGAGGGATTCCCATGCGTCCTCCAATGTCCATATTTGTGCTATGGTCTTTTGGACCTCCTTATAAAGCGCCTCTAGAATCCACATCCCTGTCGCTGTTGTGGGTGTTCCAAATGCAAAATAATATGGGAATGGTTTGATATCATCATACCTGCTGGTATACGTGTGGAGCCTCCCCTATGCATGGCTCAATGATCTATGTAAAACCTATCCAATCTCTCTAAGAGTCCATTGTAATGGGTAATAGACAAAGGAGTACAGGTCTCTCCCTTGCACCCTGTTAAAATTTTCCTTGTGTCATGGATGGCAACCATTGACGGAGAAAATGAATGACTTGCACATGTTTTGCTCAAAAGGAGGCATTACGGAGAAGGAACCCCCCCAAGCTTGTCTTGTGCAACCTCCAAATTGTCTTTTCTAACAATCTAGGAGTCCATAGTTGGTAAACACTACAGCTTGTCACCAAAATGGTGTTCTCAGTTGTCGGCATGCAGGGACATAAACATTTAGGATCCCAATCTTGGCATCCATCATTCCGTAAATACATCCATACTACCCGACCCACAATGAGCTCTCCTTGGTCAAAAACCTTTTGGCCAAGGGTCTGACCCATGGAGATGCATACTTCCCTGCTTTGTCCCAGTGTGTCGGACTATATCTTTGAGCACCTTCCTGGGATGAGTCAGAGACATTGGCATATGTCTGAGGCTGAGAACATATGCTCATGTAGCATTAGAACATCCAGTGATTGCCCAACTAGGGTTCTGTGCAACTCTTGCCATAAGATCAAAAGCTGTGGGCTGCTGATGTGCACGGTCATGAAACCGATGTCCGTTCCAATTCACTATTGTCAAGCTCATGGAGATGATGGGGCCTTCCAGTGACTTGAGGCCTACGTGAACTCAAAACGATTGATTTCAAATGTTTTTTTTGGGTGGGGGGGTTGTCCAGATCTGTGCTGTGACATGCTAGAGGCAGAATTGGATCCAAGCCCACTTGAGGATCCAATGCATCGTCACTTAGGCTGAGGTGACTCCCAACGTATTAGAACACTGATTCACAGGCCAATGAGTCTCACACCCTAGTCTATGTCTATCCTGAAAGGTAGCCTTATGGCCATGTGCTTGTGAGAATTGCAGTGGAACTGAATGGAAATGGAGAGAGAGAGAGAGAGAGAGAGAGAGAGAGAGAGAGAGAGTCAATCTCACACACACCAAACTGGAGAGGAGAGAGAGACATGAGAGAACTGCAAGTGATCTCAGGAAAAATCCACGTCCGGTGGGGAAAACCTGTGGCTATATATATGGCTGAACTGCTCCACACTGAGATGGCAAGCACTGAGGGAAGGGGGCCTATATACAGCCTTCCCGCTCCTCCCCAGTCGGCTGTAGTAGGCTGGCCGACCCACTGCTCTAGTGGCCGACTCCTGCCCCTAGGTGGGCCGACCTGATCTGCCCCATAAGGGGCTGCTCCAAGGCCCTATAAGAGGGCTGCACACCCTGCCCTCCAGTCTGACTAGCAGGGCTCTAGGGCCGACTGCCTCAGGCCCTATAAATGGGCTGCTGCACAGCCCTATATGAGAGCTATGTCCCCTACCTCCTGGCCCGACTGCCTCTCTACAAAGGCCAACCCCTGCTGCCCTATCATGGGCTGACTCAGCCTATAAAGGGCTGCTGGGGCCTGGCAAAACAGCCCTAAGGGGGGCCACACGGGGCCCCCTCCTGGCCTCTCCAGTGCGCAGCAAGATGTGCCTTCACGAGGGTTGCATGTGACGGCATATGGTCCAGCAAGGGGCCCAGGATGTCCACGCCACCCTATGGGCGGGCACACCCACAAGCAAAGGCCCTCTCTGTGGACCCTAACCTACTCTCTCTCTGGGCGGGCACACCCACGGGCCACAACAAAGGCCCTTCTCTCTACAGTGACATCAGGAGATGTTGACGTCCAACAGTGCTACCCACAGATCTCGCCCCTGCCGCATCAATCAATCCTCAAGCCTCTGCATTACCTGGGGCTTCATTAGAGGGTCAAATAAGATCAGGATTCAGTGCTCCTCCTCTGGCTACAAAATTGAAGCCCTAATAAGGACGGACATGGCGCCCTACAACCCCAATGGTGCCCCCCTTTCATGGGCTGCAAAATCATTTAGAAACCTCTAGAGAATGGGGTTATTCTTCAGGGGCCTCCATGCAGATCTAGGGTCCTAGGCGCCAAAACTCTCAAGGGAATGGCTGTCTTGGGTGGGGCTTGCACCATGAACGCTGAAAGAAAGGTTCTGAGCCCAATGAGGTAGATGAGTCCAGGTCAGAGCCTGGAGAGGGTGAATCTGGGAACTGGGGAGGTCCTGCAGGACCAATAGAGGGGTCAACAGAGGGAGATCCACTTGGGGGGTTGAACCTTGTGTTGAAAAAGTTAAGGGGATGGGTGGTCAGAGTGACAATTGATACTGGAGTGGGATCTGGAGGCAAAAGAACTGGTCGGGGAGAAGGGGCGTTTAGAAGGGAGGCCTAGGTTTAGGGGATCTAGAGGTGTGGGGAGGGATTAATGCTTCCTACAAAGGAGGTATGGTCAGCATTGATGCAAGAGGAGCTCGATCCAAAGAACATTCAACAGACCCCTGTGGAGGATCACAGAACTCCTCTTGATTTGGAGAGAATGATCTCTGAGGTCTGTCACTGGCTACTCACGTGCCTGCTGGCAGTCACATTCTCTCCACATAACATTGGTTTTCTCATTCTTGGGTTCCTATCCTGAGGAGAGGGGGGCAGAGGTTGGCAAGGATGTCGGTCCGGAAGAAAAAGGGGCGGGTTGACCAGCAAAACACATCCCCACGCTTCAACAACACCTCGAGAGAAGAGAATCTGGGTCGTCCACAATCAAGCAGAACTTTGGTACTCCATCATGTAAGAGTACCAAATCTGCATAGTCCCAAAACCGGAGAAGACTTGGAAAACAGAGAGTACTGGGAAACCTGGGCACATGGTGGGTTGAGTCCATGCCATCCACTGAAAACCATGATATTGAAGATGACCAAATGGAACCTAAATATATGAGGCTCTGTCAACAAGTGCATGCATGATCTCTGGCAAATCAAGCTGAAAGAGGAAGGCTCTGCCATAGATAGTAACCTCTTGGATGTGGTCATCCTCAGGTGGCTGTATCCAATTCAGAATTTGGTTGGCATGAAGTTCACAATGCATCCCAGTCCTGTAGCCCCTGTACTGCCTGCTGAACCTGCTGCTTGTCCTCTGGTGAGGGCTATCCTGATGGTGGTGGGCGTTGAGGATGCTACCACTAGAGATCCTCTGGTTAGACAATCTAAAGAGCCATTTCTGGAGTCATACACATTCTGACTATACCTGCCCTGTGGTTGGGAAAGGGAAAGAAGAAGGGAAAATAAGAAAGAGGGGAAAAGGTGGGGGAGAACAAGGAGAAGAAGGGGGTGGGGAAGGGGTTGAGAATCAGTAGTGGCTTGAAAGGGGGAAGGGGAAGTAAAAGGGAGCTGCCAAGAAGGTGACAGGAAACCCTCTGAGGCAGCCAATGAGCTGCCAAAGGGCTGACGAAAGGAGGGGAAAGGGAGGCCAGGTGGCTGGCAAAAAGAAAGGAAAGGGGGCATGGGCAAAAGAAAACAGGCAAGGGATATGGAGGCAGCCAAACGGCCCGTGCTGTTGGAAGGACAACAGAGAGGGGTGGAGGACAAAGGGAAGAGGAACGATGGCAGGGGCTGCCGAACAGACGCTACAGGCTGCGGCGAAGAGGGGGGGGGGGTGTGGCAGAGAGGGGGTCGTATGACAGGCCAGCATTCAAGAAGTGGGAGTTGATATGGGTCGTATGCAAACACAAGTAGCTGTTTTCTTCTTGACATTCTGCTCAGTTTTCTATGTTGCTAATTGTACCACATATGATGACCTTTAATTTGTGTGCGTATGTAATTTTAAAGTAATTCTGTGGAAGGTAAGGAAGTCTAGATGAAGCTTCCTTGCGACAAATGCTTTTATTTAAGTTGGTCTTTGAATTGGTTGAAAAGTTCTTTAGATACATGGTTGTGATCTGTTGGTGGTGCAGGCCGCCAAAGAATTTGAGAGTGAAGTAAAACAAGGAGGAGATGCTGTGAGCGTGGAGTCCTCCAAACCAGAGGCTACTGCCACCACCGCCACCACATCAATTGATACAGAGAAAGAAAATACACAAGTCTGAAGTTATTATTTATATTCCTTTGGTTGATCAAAGCTTTCCGAGATTTTGTCGCTTCGAATTTAAAGCTAGCAAAGAAGACGAGAATGAAAAGATAAATGGCAGTCTCAAGCATTCAGGTCTGCGCTCTGTAAACTTTGTGAGTTCAACGATTCTCGAGTGACACACAGCTGGAGAGTTGCCATTGAAGGGATTTTGCATGCTGTCATGGATGATGGGTTATGCAGCATCTGTCTGACCATTTGTTTATACTCTATAAGGAAAATTTGCATGAGCTTTGCCATCTATCTGCTATGGATCCACTGGGTTTATTTTTGAATGTTAATATTGTGCTGACTACTAATGATACAGCTCCATCCTTAGAAGTTAATTTTGTTGTGAATGATGTAGCACGACAGGATCCAGGATGCTTGAGCTTCAAAGCTTGGGTGGGTTTGAAGTGAGCATAAATATGAAGAGACTTGGATTACTATGGTTGATGAGTCATTTTCCTACGATCTGCTTTGCCAGCAGTTTCAAGCACCCAATATATTTGCATTTTAGGTATTCAAAACTAGGAAAAGCTGTACTTTCATTATAGTTTTGAAAGTTACTGATGATTTATGTCATCTATATCTCTGTTTGATGTCAGTTGTCACACAAGCATAACTAAAGTACATGCACTCTACTGCTGCACATCATTTGATTTGGCTGTTGTAAGACCCCAATTCCATCAAAGCTCCTCTGAAAAATGAAAGCTTATAAAAGGTACTCGTTTGTTAGATCACACGTTGACTGCTATGCAGTCCCCAACAGGAACATAATACTGGCCACCTGGATAGCTTTAACTCAAGAATGATCTATTGTGGTAGTTTTTGTCAAATAGGGTGGGAGTTTGGTTGAATATCTTGTACTAGGCCAGCAATCTTTTTGGTTGGAGTTCAAGTTTTACGTTTTTGGACCATCTAAGGAACATAAATAATATGTGAGACTACTCAGATTTGGTTTCAATTAAATTAAGTATTGCGTGTAGAAGGTTTGTAGCTTCCTTAGACACAAACCAGTCAACGATATTGTGGGAGTGTTTGGTGCCATATCACCTTCAACAAGCACCAAACAAGCACGAAGTAGACAAAAAATAACTACTAAATCTATAAGAAATAATTTGAAAATACATAAATTTTGTGCCTAGGCAAGGTAATGTCGAGCTTGGAAAAACTCTTTAACCTAGGAAATGGGAGAACATTTTTCTGATGCATGTTATCTTGGGGATGATAAGTTGGATATATTCTAGTCTTATGAAGGTATATGTATATATAGAGAGATATATATGTCAATGAGAGCCACCAATACAGGATCCTGATGACAAATTGCCATAGTAGCAAGAGCACTATGAGCTACACCAAATGTTGCTAAGCAAAGCTATGAGAAAAATGATTGAATTTCAGATTAAAATCTATTGTGCTTAACTAAGCTATGAGAAGAAGGATTTAATTTCGGGTTGACATCTACTTTATAAGGGTAGATTTTGTGCGCTTGAGATTTATAAGAGTAGAGTGTGGAAAAACTCTTTAACCTAGGCAATGGGAGATTTGAATGTATGTCATCGTTGGGCAATATTTAATTTGTAAGATTGGATATATTCTAGTCTTATGAAGGTATATGTTTATGTTTGTCAATGAAAGCCACCAATATAGGATCTTGAACATAAATTGTCATGGTAGCAAGAGCAATCCATGAGCTAAACCGAATGTTGCTCAACAAAGCTATGAGAAGAATGATTGAATGTCTGTCTGAAATCTACTTTGCAAGGCTAGAGTCTATGTCTTGAGGTTTATAGCAAAATGCAAGAAGCAAGGGTCTACAAACATCATGTTCAATGATAGCACAGTGTCTGATGACAAATGCACACTCTTTATACGCAAAATGGAATATGCAAGCCTTTACAAGAGACTCTGGCTTAGTGGAGTTTTACAAAGAAAAAATACGAAAATATAGTATCATGACACAATTTATGGATGCTTATAGCGACACTCTTTTTAAAATGACATTGTTACTCTCCATAGTTTTGACTATAGTCTATCGTATTAAATATTAGATGAATTGTAAAACTTGTATTTAGACTTGATAATATGTTTAAGAGGTTAGAAAACCTTCAAATATTTTGTCGTCCTAGTTATAATTTGTCCAGAAATCTTTAAAATTAAATGCAAACCTCTAAATTTGTGGAGTTAAGGTTTTTGCTTTTTTTTTTTTGGGAAAAAAGTTTTTTTTGGGAACTTTGGTCTATAGTTATTCCTAACTTATTGGCTTCTAGATGAAGCTCTTGAGAGTGAGGGTGTGTTTTTTTTACTCTCTTTTTTGTTCCACCTACTTTTAAAACTGGTTACGTCTTGTACTTTGAGAAAAGTCCCACTTAGAAATGTAGCTCGTTTTTAGCTTTCCCCATACATCATATGGTTATTTGGATATAAACCAATATATCTATGTTTAGTGCTCAATACACATATCAATTCAAATGAAAACAGGCATGAGTTTGTGAGCAAGGACAGGGACTATCCCCTCTGGGGGTGAAGGGTTCACCGTCCACCATCATCACCAACTCCTCTTCCATTTGGGGGTCTGCATCCTTCCTATTGTTGATTGCAAACAATACCTTGATGTCCAACTATTCTGGATTTTTACTTGAATTTTGAGTAGAAATGCTTCAACTCTCAAAGGGTCCCTTTTGAAGATGTGAATGTAGTTTGATGAAGTTTTTCCTAAAGAGGAAATGCATACTAAGAGTTGGGAATTGGACACCCATTACAATGCTCAATACTTCCTATAAGGTGATGGACAAAGCTCTCACCCTTAGAACCATGGATATCTACATGATGTTGGTTGATAGAGTATAGGATGGATTCTTAAAGGGCAGGAATATCTTCAAAAAGGTCTTGAATGTCTATGCTACACTTGATTATGCATGCTCCTCACGCCAAAAATGTATGAACTATTTGTCTTTGATTTGGATAAGATCTATGATCATACCAAATGGGACTACCTTGAAACAACATTGTCTATCCTGAGATGTTCAATTCATTGGATATCGTCTTGGCTAGACGCTGCTTAGTTTAGCAACCTAGATTTTGTCTATCCTCAGATGCCACTTCAGTGAATACCATCTTTACCAAGGGCCTACAACCTAAGATTTTGTCTATCTTTAAATGTTCACTTCAGCAAATAGCATCTTGGTCAGAGGAGATTTTGAATAGCATGAATAATTTGGAATAAGACATTTGCTGGTATTTTTTGCCTTTGTAGAACGTTGGCCTACACTTTGATACATCCTTGAACTTCGGATGTGAGCTCATTCTGAGTCCAATTTCCATTCAATATTCCAATAATGGAGACATGGTCTTCATACTACACTACTCAGTTGAGCAAGTTTAATAAAAAACGACACATTGTTCATGATGGACTCTGCATGGCCAGTAAGTCGAAACATCGAGTGACTATGTTTGAGCGAGCCCAGAGTTCGAGGGATGCTTGTGATGATTTTTTTCTAAACCTACAGTAGCAATAGTTTTTTCCTAGAAATGGTTGAATCCACATGACACTATTAGAGATTGTTTTTACTTATTTTTTGTATGATTCTTAGCAACATACAAAGATAAAACTTTGCCCCCAAAAAAAAAAAACATACAAAAATAAAACTTACTATTGGAGATACCTCACAAGTCCATGCAAGTCAGCAATGATTCAATGAATACCAAATGAAAAATTATTGGCAGCATACAAAGAGAAAACCTAATAATAAATCCATGCAAGTTAGAAATCATTCAATAGATACAAAAGGGGAAATGGTGCAATGTCTACACGTGGAGGTAGTCACTCAAAATTATGTAAGGTAGCACGTGAGTTGAACGGGTTTCTTTATTTTGTAGACTTACATACAAACAACAATAGTCCCGCCCATGATATAGAAGCTCCTCCTAGAAAAATCCTTTACAAAAAACTATTTGTAGCTCATTGATTTTTATGCTACCCATATGATTTGAGCCATTTTGTACACGAAATGCTCACATGAATAAAATGTTTAAACTATGGAACTAATAAATTATTCATTACCTTATGACCATGATGCTAACAAAATATGGATCACCTTCATATGTCCATGACCATGTATATACCTGTGGGATGGAGGGAGGGAACCAAATGAGAAAAATTTAAGAAAATATAGAGTTTGATAAGGTTTAGCTTTGATGAAAAAAGATAAGCACAAACTTTCTAAAGCTCTAGAATTTTGACACTCTAACATAATTAATGGATTCATTCATATCATTTCGATCGTTTTGACTACAAACATGACCATATTTGGAGTCTAATTGACCAAGCTATGGCCCAAATAAAATTGGCAGGAGGAGCCTCCCAGGAGGCTGCGATATACCTGTGGGATGGATGGAGGGAACCAAGGACCCAAACTCTATATGAGAAAAATTTAAGAAAATATAGAGTTTGATAAGGTTTAGCTTTGATGAAAAATGATAAGCACAAACTTTCTAAAGCTCTAGAATTTTGACACTCTAACATAATTAATGGATTCATTCATATCATTTCAATCGTTTTGACTACAAACATGACCATATTTGGAGTCTGATTGACCAAGCTATGGCCCAAATAAAATTGGCAGGAGGAGCCTCCCAGGAGGCTGCTATATACCTGTGGGATGGATGGAGGGAACCAAGGATCCAAACTCTATATGAGAAAAATTTAAGAAAATATAGAGTTTGATAAGGTTTAGCTTTGATGAAAAAAGATAAGCAGAAACTTTCTAAAGCTCTAGAATTTTGACACTCTAACATAATAAATGGATTCATTCTTATCATTTCGATCGTTTTGACTACAAACATGACCATATTTGGAGTCTGATTGACCAAGTTATGGCCCAAATAAAATTGGCAGGAGGAGCCTCCCAAGAGGCTGCGATATCATGGCCTCCTAGGAGGCTCCTCCTCCCATTATTTTTTGCCTTGAAAATAGAAATTTCACAAGAAAAACACATACTCTGACCCCTTTCTTCAACCCCTCCTTTTTCCTTGACCCTTGCAAAAATATTGCCAAACATTTTTAGAAATTGTTGTTTGTATGTAAGACAATTGATTCCTCACAATATCATGGGTCGGACAATTGCTATAAAAGTAAGCAATGCATGCTACTTTTTGAACATAAATTATCACACTAGAATGCCAATTTTATGAAAGTCCTCGCTCGAATTGTCACCTCGCTTGAACGCAGTCGCTCAAATTCTCGTAATCCTCCTGCACAGCTAATTCTAGCCGAACGTGGGCTTATGGTGGGGCATGCCCTATATGATAGCATTTCCATGTTTTCATCGTTTCTAAAGGACTCTATTGTCATATTACAAGGATTCCATTCCCACAAGGGAGCTTTGTAGATTGCCCTCACTGTCCAGAGGCATGAATTTATGGGAGCATCTGTTAAGCCTTGTAAATCTATCACCAAAACTGCAAGAATGTATGGGTAGTAGCCTCCTGGGTCCAACTACTAATACTAAGGTTGAAAGGTGAAGCCCATGTATGAATCAAGGATACGGGGGAAATAAACGATAGGATTAGGACTCCGACATAGTGATGTGAATATCTCACAGTTGTATGGAAAAGAGGGGAAAACATGCATGTACATGGATGCTCACACTCTCTACCGACGAAATTATTCTTGCATGTTCCCTAACCCTTCCACCCGACTTGTGTAGCCAAAAATTCCACACCTTGAATACCTACTCTCACCATATTCTCAATCCTAATCCTCAAGGTTTAGTAAGATTCTTGAAGTAATATTTCCTTATAGTATGTGCTGCAATGCCAACAACACATCCCTCAACACCTTTCTCTTCTTGCAGTGGTATAGCTTTACCCTGGAACTCCAATGCTTTAAGGTGGCACTTAATTAGGACATACCCTTCTTTGGCGATTTGCATCTACAACTGGTAGTAATAGTAGGTAGAGGTAACACTATTACCACTATTTCTAATAAAGGAGTTGCAAGTCCTCCTCTTGCAACCTTTTTGAGAGTTGCATTCAGTTACGCTAAGAGCACTGGCAAGATATAAAATTGGTGAAACCCATATGGGCGAACATCAAATTCACAAGATAACAAACAAAAAAGTGCTCTTGGTTTTTGGGTTCACACCAGTCTGTTAGTAGATCTGAAGACTTCTTTGCACTCTGTATAAGTATTTGTTACACCTTGTCCATACTTCTCCAAAGCTTCCTTAATTTAGAACATTTGGTGTAGATTGCCTTGCGAAGGTCTCAAACTTGACAAGCCTAAATTCTATGTGAATTCGTGATTGCATATTGTCTTTCTAGTGTGAATAGTAGCTTTACTCATGAGAAGAAAGATATCTGCTGTCAAATTCACTATTCCACTTGCTTTTTAAAAATACCTAGTACAAAAAGCACAGACAATGTAACCAAGAGATATTGCAAATAGAATCTTAGTCAATAAGATTATGTGAGTCCAATGTTGACCTGAACTATACTTTCGCATGCAGTCACGATGTACATCTAGCAGTATCTAAGGTTAATGAACTTGACATGCAATGACGTTGTACATCTAGCACGATCTAGGGCTTATGAACTTGTGGTATGGTAGGAGGGTAAGCAATCTTTATTTCAAAGTTGTGAGATACATTCAAGAGAGATGTATTCTTATTTATAGGAGGAAATGTCCAACAACATTGGGAGTCGGTGAAGTTGAACCTATTGGTATTTAACTATAACTCAAAGCAACAATGCAATTTGTACTTGGTGAAGAGGTACCTATGGTGAACCAACATTTTTTATATCCTAGAGTACAATGGTCATGTCAATCCAATAAGGTTAGATACTTGAGATGGCATCTCAAGGTGGTGGCAATAGCTCAAATGCATGCATCACAGATTAGTGTAGTCTTTGGTCATGGCCCATTTTTTGTGGTTGATTAACACAATCAACAAGAAGGTGATTAAACTTCTTAGCCTCCTATACCTTTTTAGGAGGCCTATGACATTGCACATCTCAGATTCCCCTTCAGGTCTATCATTGATTCAAACAAATTGCCATCCAAAGATTTATATTCAACCCTTGTAGATAGTTCACCATTTGTAAGCTTTGACATATGATTGGCTGTATAATTATGCTCATGTTTCCTCACAACAATCTAGCGCTAAGGTTAAACAATACCATCTAGAATCGAGATCTAAGGGATAAAAAAGATTCATAATACATTTAGTTACAAAAGGCTTTATATTGACATGAGGGCTTGGGCCATGAGCATATAGTACTTCGATTTTGAATCGTTCCATAGGTGTGATAGGTTGGTAAGCTAGTCCAAAGCCTTTTTAGTTGAGGTGCTTTTATTGTATGGACAAAGGTGTCTATTGAGCTAAGGTCACAAGCCATGTGCTTAGATGTGACCTCTATGGGCTGTAGAGTGAGCTTTTGAAGCTCAGTGGTTGCAAGGTGAGTCGGGTGGTGCTTTGTAGTTTGCAACTTGTCCTTCAGGAGCTTCTATCTGATGAACCCAAGGTGGAAGGGTCCTCCCTCAATCAATATTACACCTTCATAGGTGGAAGAATTGAGGGAGATTTGAAGAATAAGGTTCATAAGACTCCCAAGGAAGGGCTCAACATTCTTATAATGATCTCACAGTTCTTTAAAATTCTAAAGAAACCTTGAGTTAGCTTGCAAATATTTGATGTTCACCACTTGTATGTGTAGAGGGAAAGTAGTGGTAGTTCATGGATTTTTTTTTGTAGTTGATGAGAAAATTAGGGGCGTGGAAGAGACTTGAATAGGTTGCATCTTAAGTGGCATTGACATACTGAGGTTTCAAGAGAACACGAAGATCTCCTAACCTCAAAAGAGGGAGAGTATACGTTTGAGTTATTTAAAAACAGAGAAAGCATGATTGAAGCTTTCGAGGGACAAAGATGTTTCTTAATGATGACCAAATTATGATTGGAGTAGCAAATAGCAAGAGCTTTGTACTAGTTCATAACAGGTGTTGAAGTCCCAATATTTGCTCTGAAATGAAACTTCTTAGGATATTTGGGGCTGCAAACAATGAAGAGGTTGTGGCTTCTCACATCATATATTTCTCCATTCTGACTCCACCACTGGGAGCTGACCACACCTACTTATTCTTTATTTTATCCATCCCACTCTTGACACAGAGCACATCCTATCACACGTACATCACCTATCAAGAGATCCATTTTGACCACAAGCTAGCCCCTAACTTTGCCACCTATCCTACGAAAAGATAGAGATGCCCTAATCACACCCACTCGCTACATGATGTCACTCTCGAATATTTTTCCCCACCACGAAATCCATGTGGCCGTGTAACCCATTGGATTCCTTGCAATAGTTGGTATGATGATAAGTGTAAGGCCTTGTACCATCAACTTAGATTTGAGACCAAGCATCAAATTGACTGAGACAGAGACCAAAGGAGAACATCATAGTCAAGTCCGTTGGAAGAAGGACTTCCTAGAATGAGGAATTACTAAACATTTCACTAAACAGTAACCCCAAGGAATTCTGGGAAAGGTTTCTTAAGTTGAGGTCCCCATCCCTCTTATTGGCCCAACCATTTGGGATACATATGCATGCACCCTCTATAACATCCCTCACTAGACATCACCAAACCTTTGGCCACCATCCAACACAAAAGCTTAGCTACACAATGTCCGATCCAAAGATCAGGTGGGGACATGCACATAGTATCTTGCACATGGACTCAGTACCCTAGACCCAATCTTCACAAAGCTATTTAATGAAGCAATCTGCATGGTCTCGTTGACACTTGGACCCTTAACACCATCATCCATATCAATAATACAGGGGATCCCATGAGTTTGGAAAAATACAAGACATCCCCATGAGGCCGAAAAAATATAGGACCATTATAATTGGGCATGTCATGTCCAAGATTTATGTCTCAACACTTGACACTTAGGTTAGTTTATGGAGCACGAGTGATTTAGAGCTATTGGGCAAGCAAGCTTTGGAGAAGTTTTGAGCATACCACACAAGTGATAGACCACATTTTCACTTTGAGAGGTATCATTGAGGAGGCAAAGGCATGGAAGTAGAGGGTCTGTGCTTGCTTTGTAGATTTTAGAAAGGCATTTGACAGGTTCCATGAGCCCTACATGAGTTAGGGTACAGCAAGGACATCATTGGGTAGTCCGAAAACTCTATGAGTAGGTTGGAGATGATGACCAAGAGATCATCTGTAGGATTGGGATTAACTTGAGTTGTCCTTTATCATCGACCTTGTTTGGTCTATAGATCGAGTCATTTGTCACAACACTAGGTGAAGCAAGATCAACCTTAGTTGGATCTTTGGTCTCGATTCTATTGTATGCATTCCATGAGGCAATCAACTACACTTAAACCACAAGCAAGCACAAATATGAAAGTGCACTACCAATAGAAAAGCCAAAAAATAGCATAAATAGATGATATATTAAGTACAAAATGTATCCTCCAATTTAGCAACACACAGTAGCAAAGTGCACAAGATTAGGCACTGAAAGGAGGCTCCTTTGCTACTATTGCCTTGTCTTTGCTAAGCCTCTAAACATGTTTTTCTCTATTCTTTAGCATTCATCAAAACAAAATCAAGATTTCTTAGAAACATGATGCCATCTTCCAATTTGAAACAATAAGAAGAATACCTCTTGCTTTGTTGTTTCTCTTTTACTTTTTTTTGGTCCTTTTCCTTTCTTTGCTTTGCTCCTTTGTCTTGCTTTGTTTTCTCTTTTGCTTTGTGCCTTTACTTTCTCCTTTGCTTCTCACTAGTTCTTAATAAAAGTGGTGTGCTTTTTCCCCTTTTGTAGGCACCCATAGGAAATCCTATTCTCTCATTTTTTAGGGCCATCCAAGCTCTAGGTAAGAAACTCCTCTTTTCCTGCCCTTTTTGTTATGTTGTTTTTTATTGACCATTTGCAATGCCTTGAGAATGTCTTAGCAAATGACATGGGTGTAGGATTTCCCTCTCTTGTCCCTATCCTTTTCTCTCTTTTCCCCTCTTTTGTCCCCTTCATCCCCCTTTTTTTTCCCACTCTTTCACTCCAAGGAGATGCATACCAACATAAAATATGTCAGAATAATGTTTTTTCTAAACATGAAAAAGTCGGTAATAACTAAGTCAGTATGTGAGTTGGAATAAGCACGTTGGTATGTCCATCGGTATGCTCGGTATGTTGATCGGTATGCATGTCAGTATGTCCATCGGTTTGCATGTTGATATGCTCTAGGCCAGAAGGGCAGTCTAAGGCAACAATGATGAGAGCATTGTGTGTGTAGAGTAGTGGCAAAGCTCAGCTTGTAATATCTTGAGCCTGAAAGGTAGTAGGAAGAATATTAAAGGATGAAGATAGCCAAAATCCTCTCTATAAAAGATCCAAATCAGGATCTAGAGAGAGAAATACTAAATCTAGAGAGAGAAAGACTAAAAGCCTACACTTTTGGAGGTCCCCTCACTTTGTGTAGAGACCCAAAAGGTCCCCCCACTTTGTGTAGAGACTCAAAGGTCCCCACACTTTGAGAAGAGACCCAAAAGGCCCCCCCAAAACGTGGAGGGACTTTTGTTCAAAAGGTCTCCTACAAAAGAAGTCCCACCAAGGAGGTACCTCTACGGATTGTGTAGAGACAACCATGTATGAATATCTCTCAATGGAATGAATCTCCCACTCTTTGGGGTTCATTGTTCAAAATCACTATTGTGTTCATATGATTGATCTCCATTGCATTCATGCTCTCTTACACTATCGTGTTCTAGCATGCCCTTACCCTTGCACTTCCAACCCTTTACTCCCTCATCCTCCTCTCTCCTTCGTCCTCCCTCCTCGTATGTCATAGCATGGTTAATCTCAGGACTGAAAAAATCCATTTGCAAGGACATGAAAAAAGTCAGCAGCCAGCTATGCGCATTTTAGCGATGCTCATGAAGTTGCAATTGACATTGAGGAGGGCATGAACAGTTTTGACAGTGATAGTGATGACTACAAATCAAGTCATCGTGACACAAAATCTTTGAAGAAGGAAAGCGCTTCCAACAAGGATCACACCATAAGAGTGGAAGCCATGTCCCTAAGAGTAAAGATGAAATGATGCAGGCCATTGAGCAAAAGTCGCATCTCTCAGCCACCACAATACCCACAGAGAGAGAATGTCTAGTTTCCACAATGTATGGCCAACCACATGGCCAATGAGTGCCCAATCTTGAGGAACAGAATCAATCCACTAGAAGTGGCTCAACCCCCATGGTTATGGTGTGCCATTTGCAATGTGGCAGGCCATGATGTAAATACCTATTTCTATAATATGAGGGTAGCACAACCCCAGCCCCAACAATACCAACAATCGCTAATCCTAGTATATAGGCAACCATTACTAGCACCTAATGCACAAGTGACATGGCTCAATCCCCTCCCAGTGAGGACACAAGTGCCTTAATTATTGAGGAATCCCAATCCTCCGCAATATCCTCGAGCTCCCAATCTTGCTCCAGTAGTTCTAATACAACAACTCCAACTTGAAGAGGTATAACCTCACCTCAACCTCACTATGAGTATGAAAAATAATACCTCATGTACTACATGGATGGTGCCGAAGGACTCTTTTTGGTGTATTCTAATCAAGTAAGGCCCACCACATATCAAACACCCATCAAGTGTTTTGGTTGTGGGAAAAACCACAGCATAGCAGAATGCCTACACAAGGGTAACCCCATTACATTTCAACCTATGTGCGGAGAATGTGGAGTTGGGCATGCATGCATGGACTGCCCACTAAGAGCAAATCCTCAACCAACCAAGGCAATAAAACTTGATGTACCCCTAGGGATGATTAGTGTGGAAAATCAAAGTGTGGCAACACAAAGTGTGGTATCACAGCGAGTCTTGATCATAACAAGATAGCAAAAAGAAGCGGCATGGAATAAACTTCTTTCCACTCAAAAAGCAAAGAGCCCTCTAGAAAATCAAGACACGCCAATTACACAACTTAGTAAGGCCATGACCAGCACATCTATGGACAGTGCCACCCAAGAAACAAAGAAAGCATACCCCAACATTGAAACCGAGAAAGCTCATTATCAAGCCTTGAAGAAATGGGTACAAGAAGAGCAAGAGAAATTTGAGGCAGACAAGATAGCAACAACAAAGGACAGAGCACTCTCATCCCCCAGCGTGGACACAGTGATTGATCCTAACACCTTCCATAGGGTACTCGACCAACAGAAAATACATCCCCAATTGGATGGTACCGCACTAGCTAGCTTGATGAGTTGGAACCTTATTGAGAAATTGCCCTAAATGTGGGAGAGTTTCATAGAATCTTCCCAATTCTTCCCCCCACCTGAAGAAGAGAAAAAGGTTATTTCATTAAAATTTAGTGCTAGGGATGACATAAGAAATATAACCATCCTTGTAACGGGTAGAGATTAAATCCAAAAATCTACTTGTTAGTAGAAATATAGCATCATCGAGAATACAGTCAAAACTTTCAAAAGAGGATATATCAACTCAGAATTCATTATAACACAGATATCCGATCAAGTTAAGCAATTGCATATTCCTTGTATTAGAAATTTTTGTGTCACTACGACATATAGAAAATAGACATAGAACTGGACAAAACATAGTTCGATAAAAAGTAGCATATCCGCATTCGAAATCCTTCACCACACACATATGAGCCAAACATATATCTTGCTACATATGGCAGTTTCTTACTAACTTGCCTACTCTCCTCATCAGCGGTTGCACAACTACCTCCTATTAAGGTCTTTTATATATCCTATATTATTACTGAAGATAAAGAGTTTATAAGTGTGTTTGGGCTGTATCCGCCCACAGTGGCACACCCGGTGGAATAATCATTTTTGTCCCACATAAATTATTGAGACTTGAACTCAATTATTTATCTACTGTAGTAGATCCAGTACGATCATCTACTGAAACTAAACTAGTTGGAATCACTTCATGATTAGCATTATGATCTTCACGTTGAACTCTTATAAACTACTCTTCGAACTGGTCTTCGAACGTCGGAGAAAAGGTCTCATGGTAGTCTAATCCTTCAATTTGGCTGAAACCACGCGCTACTAGGCCAGCTTTGTAGCGTGCAATGGTTCCATTGGGGTGAAGCTTGCGACGAAGAATCCATTTGCAGCTTATGGTTTTTCTGTTTGAGGGTAAAGGGATGAGGGACCAAGTATGATTGGCTACGAGGGAATCAAGTTTCGATTGCATAGTAGCCCACCAGTGGGAGGACTCATGACCATCAAGAGCACGTGGAACCGAGACGGGATCCTTAGGAGCGGGTTGGAGAGATGGTGCAGTTATGGCGGGGAAAGCATACTCGTAGGAGACGTTTGCTTCAGCCAATAGTGCATCAAGGTTGGGATTTTGGCCTGGGTGATTACTAAGACATAGGATCGATTGGGATTTTGGCCTGAGCGATTCCGTGGTTGATTGTCACGGGATTTGTTCTGTGAGAAATTGCGAGTACGAGGATTAGCGTACATTGCAATTGTGGGTAGGCTTGACGAAGATGAGGCCATTGATGTATGCATCGTAGCCTCCTGCAGAATCGCAGGGATCAACAGTGGGACGGAAAGGTTTGCTTGTGATGTTTTAGTTGTGTAATAAAGACTTGCCAGGTTGTGGGGAGAGCGGCGAGAAGGCAGACAACCTGGACTTGAGGATCTAAGGTAAGACCAGATAGAGAGAGATCGTCTAGGGACGCTCTCCAGCATCGTAACTTTCATTAGTTTCTCTAGCTGAGATACCTGTGAAGAAACGTCTGTTTGTTTGTATGTCTATTTTAGTTGTAGCCAGATTTGATGGGCGGTGGTTAATGTTCTCACCGCTTGTTTCTGCGAGTCTTCCATGTGCAGGAAGAGTTTGAGTCTGGTGCTCAGGTCTTGCGAAAGCCAGTTAGCCACCACTGCCGCTACATTTGCTGGTACAGTATCGTCAGGTTTGGGAGTCATTCCATTGATGATTTTAAGCAAGTCTTGTTTCTGCAGCATTAGCTGCATGGTCATTTTCCATGGTTGGTAGTTCTTGTCTGATAGCTTGTCGACCTTGTAGGTTCTAGAAGCTATATTTGCTATTGATTTTGATGGCTGCTGCTCGTGGCAGGTTTGGGAGTTTGCGCTTGGCAATGGGTTTGCTCCTCGAATGGATTTGATACCATATAGAAACCAGAATATACAAAGGTGTACGTATAGAGAGTAAATCTCGAATACGTCATATTAGTGAATGAATGTGTTACATAGTTTGTTCACGAAGGATCATGTCCTTTGGACTATGTCACTTCGTATTTCTTTTACATTTGGATAATTATGAGTGTTTTAATATTATATTTCTATACTTGAAAGTAACATCAGACATGGTGTAGGCGATGTGCTCTTACAATAGAGGAGAAACCGCTCAATAGGAGAGAAGAAGTGGAATCAACATCCAAGGCTGATTCGAAAGCTTGGGTAAAGCATGCGACGAACATAGACCGCCATCGGCCCCAAACACACCATATTCTCGTGTACTTTGGGCACCTTGTGGACAAGACACTAGATTGCAATGATGATAGTGTGGAATTCGTAAGGCGGAGGAGGAAGAGTTTTCGATATTTTTGGCGATGGAAGGCAAGTGTGAATATATTATATTAATCCAATCAACTGCATCTAAAAAGCCTTTTCCCATGGAAAAGCGGTAGAACTAGAAAAGCAAGCGTTGAGCTCCGTGCAAACAGATTCAAACTTTTATTAATATCAAAAAACACAGCTAAACTAATGAGCTTTTCAATCTCCATTGATATTTGGATTTTCTTATTATGGCACACTGTCCTTGAGCACTTGTCACAATCGTGGAATCTAATTGGAAAGGCATAGCTAAGCTTTTCACTGTTCTCGTCAAAGATGGCAGCTAGCAGGTGCAAAAAATTTGGATGCTTTAGTGCTAATAGAACTTGAATCTCATTATTGATAGTTTATTCTTTTCACTGCAACCAACATGCCATTGTGGAGTTTCCCTATGTAAATTCTCTACAGTAGGCGGCCTAAATGGAAGTTTTATGTTCTTAAGTTCATCAAGCCATGTGTCACAATCATGAACTTTGATTTCATATTGATAGATCTACAGTGTGAATCATGTGGATTTTTCACTTTTATTTGTTGCATCAACTTAGCACTATATTAGTAGAAAGACAAAAATATCATAAACTAATATAGAGCTCTCTACAAACAAAAAGCAAGTATGAGATCAAACAACAAATTTTTGAACTTGCGCTTGGCAAGACCTTTGAGTTGTTTCTCTCACAAAAAGCAGCAGTGATGGCATGTATCCATTCCACCTACTCGCCTCAACACGCCTCCTGTCCTTCTATTAGGTACAATCTGTAATCAGCATTGCTTTCTTCTTAGCTAGATTCTTGTTTCCTCTACTGTAAGTATTGATTCTTTTTGCCTCATGTCCTTGCCTTCTGTACCAAGGTGCAACAAATTACCAAGATGTTGTGTAGGACACTCTTGAAAGGAAAACGAAATCCAACTAAACTATTGCTCAACATACCCTACCGCTTCACGACCAAGAATACAGGGAAACTCACCTTTTGGATCCTACCGCATTAAGGTACAGGACTAAGACTCCATACACCTACACCACCAACTAGTTTTGAAAATATTTCTCTATGTTGCCTTCATTTTGTACTTAAAGATAACCTTAAAGATACATAAGATGAAAATCTGAACGGTCTTCTAACCATCTGATGCGTAAGCATCAGTATGACATAGAGAGGTGTTATCCCCTTAGTTGAGGAGGTGTCACTTCTACATCTTTGATCGACAAAGCTTTCTTGGGCTCCTAGGTTATAGGTGCTGCAAGTATATCAAACAAAAATTCGAAAGCTATTGCATTTAACTGATCCTTAAACTGCAAATGACTTAAGTTCGTAGCTCTATAGCACAACCAAAAATCAACAAATGGAGATCTTTCAACACAATGGCTACAAGAGGTAAGGACCCAAAGAAACACACCTTTGTAGGTGATAGCTTTTCACATGCAAGAAGGTGTCAAATAATGCAGCATCCTTTATTCCTTTATTTGTACCTTAATATAACATAAGCGTTAAGACCTTTCTTGTGCCTTTACCTGCAAATCGAGGAGTGTGAATGGCATGGCATTCTGCCTAGGGACCCTTCTCTTCTCACCCCTGCTATATGTTGTTTTCATCTTTTCCATGATCCTTGCAATAACGGTTGAGATGAAATGACTGTAGACAGCAAAAAAGCATGGACTTGTGGGCAATACGTTGTCTTTACCAATGTTCATCTATTGATTGCTACCACATTATGTTCTAATAGTAGTTGGCAAACTTTTTGACACCATAGGTGTGTTTGAGTTTTTTTATGAATGGCATGAAGATGATTGAGATAGCTATCTATACTCTCAATTACGGGGTCGGCTGGTTTTTAAGTAGTTTGTGATCACAATTGTCCACAAACTCACCTCTTGGTTCATCAATAATCTCAATAGATCTCACGTAGACAGGTTGTACTGGCTACTCCTTAAGCATCAACTATCATCATCATGTGCCAAGCGTGTGGTTCCTAAGAAAAATACACAAGCTAGAATGTGAGGCCAGTGCACACCTGCCTACCAGGAGGCAAGAAGAACATAAAGTAAGATAAAGAGGAAAATTTTTTTATCTAAACATACTGATTACAGCTTTTGAACCGTGACCACAAAGGTTACTTATGCAACAACACAATTAAAAGAAGCTTCTCTCCATTTATAGAATCCATGTAGACATGCTACATAATTGGTGGACGAAACTAATTTATTCCTTGGAAAGTCTAGAAATTTTGGTGGATTGGGAAAACTAGAGGGACTAGTGCATGGTGGTCTTAAAACATTGATAATTGGTGATATTGGTATCTAGATTCAAGAATTTGAAAATGTTCAATTTGTGCATGTGCAAAGATCTTTTAATAAATCCAACACTATTTACAATTTTGTACTGGTTCTTTTTCCATGCACTTCCTTGCTATATGGCTCATAAGGGTGTTAAAGTTCATTCCATTTCATAATATGGAGCAACAAATCTGATAGTGTGCCCTTTGGCCTTTTCGTATTTTGAAGCAATTTGGGCCACATCACACTTGCTTGAGGGCAACCGGTATATCGAATTTTGTTGACATGTATCGCTAGAGGAGGGAAATCATGGAGGCTAAAAATTTTGCTATTCCCGTGCAATTTAAAAAATTTTCACCTCCCACCCTACAAATATGTGAACATTAACCTCCTGTCACGCTACAAAGTACATTTTGCTCGTACCACCATGCAACCTGCCCTGTGCAAGAACCACTCCCCATAATATAGTCGTTGGCAACCAGGCAGGGTGGCAACTCCACTCGGCATTATCTTCTTTACTTGGGTAAGTTTTCTTCTATTCTTTGCTTACCTCACAAGCTAGCTGATCTTTGTTCTGGTGCCGGTTCACTAATCGTCTCCATGGCATCAATAGCAGGATGTAGCTCATCATGGCTTGTAAGAGACCCAGACAGAGGCTACGGCATTGGAAAGTTAAAAAGCTTGGTCAAGGCACAAGGAACAGATTGCAGGGCGAGGAAAGAAATGGAACGGTATCAAAATGGCAACGAAAGACAGTTTTGCAATGTTTGCGAAGGGAGAAACAATGGGAAGAAAGAAGACTCCTTATAGAGTAGTAGCAGGAAGTAGTTGTAGATACATCAGAGCAAAGAACACGAGATGTGGTCTCACATTTGGTGGGAGAAGTTGAGGTAGCATCATCAATCCATTCAAGGGAATACTAGTCTCGAGTCTTCACAAGCTTTATCTTGTCCAGCATGGCGGCTTGCGGGTAGATGACAGGACAAACTGTGGATAGTCTGCACAAAGATGCACCATAGAGACTATGTTAAGGAGGGCAAAGCTGCTCATGTAGTGACATGTCTTGAGCTCTGCATTTTCCTACACCCAATCGTGCATTGACCCTATAATAATTGTGCTTGGAAATTGAATGCTAGCATCCTAATGTTGAGACTTTGCAACCATTTTTGAACCCCCACTACTATCTTCAAGCCCTAAATGTTTGGACCTAAAAATGGTTGTAGACGCCCCAATGAGTGCCCAAAAATGGTTGCAAACACCCAATATTGGTGCCCAATATTTTTTTCTTTCTAGATCTAATTTATATCAAGTCATCATGTTAGCCAATCGAGCTCGCAAGGCATCTTAGAAGATATCACAAGTGTAGGTCCCTCTATAAAAGAAAATTTACGGGTACACATGGGATTTTAATGACTATGGGCTAAGTGTGGTTCAAATTGATCCACGAGAGATAAAAGTAGGTTTAATATACATCATCCTTGCAGACTAGGAGGCTGCATTTGTGTGTCCCAAACTAGTCAACAATCCTGAGAAGGATACTTAAACCTAGTCAACACTCATTTCTAGTCGCCATACTTCACAACAAGTGGTCAAGGTTCCAAAATATTCAAAGCAACTATTTTTTAAAAGGATTAGCTTGATGATGTTGATGAATGCAGGAAGTGTAGATGAAATTCATGCTCTACAACTTCAAGGTTACTGGATTTCCATAAGAGAAATTTATATGCATCTAGATATCATTTGTTGGAAGAAAACAATTTGCCTTTGCAGTCATGGTAGCAACAAAACGATGTGCTTAGCAAGGAGTTGCAAGATATTGTTGTTGCATTTTGGACTGACCAAACTTGAGTTTCACATAACAAAAAGGATGTATGCAAGTTTCAAATAGGCAAGATGCAGTGCATTCAACATATCACTCATCTTTTGTATGAGTCGCAAGTAGTATTAGCCTCTAGATCTTTCTATCTACCTGCTAGTAACATGTAAAATAGGCTTGAGGATAGAATTTTATGACAATGGTGTAAAATTTTAAACCTCTTTAACTATTATTTGCAATAGGAATGTGGTATATATTCCATTTCAAGTGTTGTATTTCAATATTTTGATGATTTTGATCCTAACTCTCATGCGGAATGATGTTCAACAAGATTTGCATCGAGAGGAAGATGAGGAGATAGACATTCTAACTGAAATGGAAATAGAACTGTAGAGTATTGGGTGATGTCAAGGGACAATGAAATAGAAATGGATTGCATAGAAATTACCATATAGCAATGCTATACTATCACTTAGAACTACTATGCATAATAGGAGGTAGTAGTTATAGTAGTGCTATACTATCATAGTTTACCACTACAATGTATGGCACATAGTTGTTAGAACTGCTACACTATCACTTAGCACTACTATGGATAGTGCACAGTCGATAGTATAGAAGTGTTTTACTATCACTTAGCACATAACACTTATAGCAACAATTGTTACCATATAGCACATAGCACCTATAGCAACTTAGAACATAGTAGTTAGCATTGCTAGCCACTCAACGCTTAGCACTTAGCAATGCTAGTACTTAGTGCTTAGCACTTAGTACTAGGCAATGCTTATGCTTATTAGCACTTAGCACTTAGAGATTAGAAATGCTAGGACTTGGCACCTATCAATGTCCACACTTAGCACTAGGAAATTCTAGCACTTAGGAATTCGAGGGAATCAACAGTTAGCACATAGCACTTAGCACTGCTAGCAACTTAGTGCTTAGGACTTAGCACTTAGCAATGCTAGCACGAGGCTAGCACTTAGCGCTTAGCAATTAGCACTTAGCACTGCTAGCAACTTAGTTCTTAGCACCTAGCACTTAGCAAGAGTAGCACTTAGCACATGGCAATTAGCACCGTAGCACTTAGTACTTAGCTCTTAGAAGTGCTCATAGTTTTTAGTTAAGATCAATCAAGTAGATGTGGGTCCCATAAGCACACATACAGTGGTGTGACCATCATGTGGGAGTCTATTGTGTGTCCAAAACCAGTACATGGGGTTTCCCATGATTTGAAGTTCTTGAAATGGGATTGCATGAAGTGTGGCACACAAAATCCATCCCTTTTTAGCAATTCCCATACATCTTTGGGATGCAATCTTTGGAAAAATTGTAGCAACAACTCTTGCTCAGCATCCTCTCCAATAATACACAATTCATCCTCCATCCTATTCGTTTCTATGTACTTGCCCTCTACTCTATCCAAGTCTTAGATAATTTTTTTAAGAACTTGGCATTCGTCATCAAGTGAGACTTCAAATATCCCAACCTAACCTCAGTTGCACTCGTCATCTCAGCAATGCCATCTCCCTAATTTTCTTGGAATTTTGGGCTCAGGTAAGGCATATTTTTCACTAGTGTTGTGGAAACTAGACGTTTCACATGGGAAGGTGAAGTGAATAGACCGTGAAAAGATCTCATATTGTCTTTCCAAATCTTGCGCTTTGGACCTAGATGCCCTTCTAGGTCTTAGCATGGTCCATTGCAATCTCTATAAATTGAGCCCATGCAATGGTGAAAGGTTGCATGTCCTCAACCCTTTGCACTAACTTATAGCTATCCAAGGCAAAAGTCTTTGCAAGAAATAGCCCAATTTTGTAATTTGGTGGCCCCTCTTGATATACTTCATAGTGATGCTACACAAGGTTCTCGGTAAATTCATCACATACATGATATAATGCTATTTTCTTCTAATCAAAAAATGAGGAGATACCTCCAAACCTAATAAGACATTGCGATCTTACATTGTAACCCTCATAGTAAATTTTGAAATGAGAGCCAATGGGGAAGGAGAAATACATTGCCTAACACTCAGTCAGGTCCCTGTCCCTATTAACCGCCTTGGTTAACATTGTCACATTTCACACCTTCCCATGTAAAAGAGGAGAGTGTTTACTCTTGTGGACCAACATTTGCTCGGCCCTCAACACCACATTTCCCGATGTAACAGTGGTAATATCTATAAAAGCTAGGAATTCTTCATTGTTTTTAAAAATCGTGAGCAAATTAACACTTCTCGTGTGGGACAATTGGCTTGCAGGGACCATTGAAAAAGAGAGTGGACTTCTCTCTGTATTCTTCCACCATCAAGTTTTTCTAGTCCATGCTACCAATCTTTGTGAGGACATAGATTCTAGTCTTCTCCTCCCTATACTAAGCAAAGAAAGCATCATGTAGCTCATTGTAAGTGGTGAGATGGGTGTCACCATATTGGTTTGCCCACCGAGCCCTAGTAAACATCCAAAGACATAATAAATGCATCGAGATTCACCCACTACCTCCATTAAGCCTAGTGGTCATGTTCTATAAATGCACTAGTCCACCTAGGACAGCACTTAGGACTTAGGACTGGTCCTAATTGGCACTTACTAACCTTAGGCCACTTAAGCCCATCATTATTGACATTCTTGAAAATGGTCAATGGATCTAGCAAATGACTTGATTTAGATGCTTTTGATAAGGGAGCACAAGAAGATGGTCTCAATCATTTCAAGCCTAGGAGGGCTTCAACAACCCAAGGTTATTACATGCCCATAACCAATCATCGAATCTCATCCATTTCATGCCTAGGAGGGGCTTGGGCATCCCATGGTTATTACATTCACACAACCAATCATTGAATGTCATCATCAAAGAAAATTCTTGTGTATTGCATGATGTCATGTGAGCATTGAGACTACAATTTAGGGCTACCTGTGGGGTAAGGATGAATTTCCAAACCACGAGCCCTAAGAAAGGTGAGTGTTGTAATTAGGAAATGGAAATGAGCAACCCATGAAAGAGATGGGCAAAAAAGTGTGAAAAAGTAACCAAAGCAAAAGAAAGACCAAGTACACAAAGTGGCTGTGCAATTGTACAAGCCAAATAAAAATATCCAAAAATCGAACAACCTCTATCCAATGGGTTTAGAAATATTATAGACTTGTTTGCTTGTTCTTTACCATGTGCTTTCTTGGCACATTGTAAGCCCTAAAAAATGTTGGTAGATCCCCAAACAGTGACGTTGGGGGGTCTGTGGACTAATTTTACTACAATGATCCATGAAAGGGTGGGTTGGAAGGATCACTTACTATAGAACTGTTGATCCAAGAGATTTTAGCTCGAATGGGGTTGGGATTTTTAAAGCTCTCAGATCGCTTTGTTAATTGAAGAGTAAAATATTGGTAGACCCCTCCATGCTAGCATTGGGAGTCTATGATAGTTTCTAGTCTTATGTGGACTCTCCACTATGAAATCATAAGTAGTACTCTGTAGGACTTGAGATACAGTAGCCCACAATGGTTTGTAGAGGTAAAGAGAATACATATGCATATAGGCAGGGGATTGGGGGGGAGAGAGAGAAAGAGAGAGAGAGAGAGAGAGAGAGAGAGAGAGAGAGAGGACTTATAATGGGAAGGATGAAGGAATGGAGGAGGCATGGAGGTAGTGGAGAGGCTGAAGCAAGGGGTTGGAAGACGAAGTGAGGGCAAGCCTATGGATGAGGAGGGCATGCCAAGATATTCTATTATATGAATTCCACAATCTTCTACATAGCTGATGTGTTGTCACATGGGAGGTAGCTTTGTTGTTGCTAGTAAGGTGAGGAGGGGATGCAGAAGCCCTCACACATTATTTGTTTCATCAATTGGTAGATGAATAGTGGGAGATTGATAAGAAGAATGTAGAATTTGTGAGCAATGAATCAAAGCTAAGGATTTGGAAGAGAATGAGAGAGATTTTGATTAGCCACCTTTAGTTGAAAGATAGAAACTTAGGAGACCACGATGAATTTGAAAGAGAATGTGAGAGATTTGGGCAAAAAATGGAGGGTAGATTAAGAGTGGAAAAAGCATAAAAGGCATCTTTCAAGGGCAAGTAACTCGCTTTAGGATCGCTTGGGAGAAAGATGGAACTTTAGAAAAGTATTCTATTAGCTCTACTAAAAGCACTCCATATTAAGTATTTTTGTGCTAAAATCACTTCACATTAAGGCAATGGTAGAGGAATTGAGTTACATGTCCAATAGGTTGAATTGACACCAAGGGCCCAAAAACCTCTCATGAATTATGAGGAACTAGGTCCTTGAATTAACATGAAGAAAGAATGAAATGTGTGAGCTCCATAATTGAAGATATAGGATATTTGTTTATTGGCTTCACATAAGCAAGGTGATTCCCATAGTAAAGGTAAGTGAAGCTATGTCGGTGAAGCACTACGTGCAAGGTGTTGAAGATCATAGCCTTGGTCTTTCCAAGGTCAGCTGTCAAGTCCCTCTCTTTGCAAAACACCACTAGGGCCTCTAAATGTCTCTATAGCCCCTATATTGGATGATATGAGGACTATGTCATGAGCGTATTATAGTATCTGTATCATGAGGTTAGCTAGTAGTGATCCCTCGCCCCTTAGGTTGTCTATGAAGGATGTAATCTCATCAATATAAAGTTCAAAGCAAGTTAATGAGAGGGGGAAACCCTGCTTCATCCCTATCATGCTCTCAAACCAATTTGATAAACCTCTTAGGGCACAAACTCTCCCTCTTACAGACTCATTTAGGCTAATCACACCCCAAATCAAAGTCTTGGGAATCTGCATCTTCTATAGTCTCCTGGTAGCTCCTGGACATGTAGGATCACGGGACAGTGTCGAAGGCATTGTGAAAGTCTACAAAGCAAGTGTAGACTTTTTGGCATCTGGACCTTGCCTCCTCAATGATAGCCCTCAAAATGAAGATGTCATCTAGAGTGGAATACCACCTTTGGAATCCTGCTTGTCCTAGTGCCCTTTGCTCTTGAGCCTCTGTATGACTACTGATCTCCTTCTCTAGTACTAATTCATAAATCTTGGCCAATGTGTGGCCAATCATGAGGGCGTGGTAGTTCCTAGTACCTATGAGGTCTCGTGCTTTGTGTATTAGTACAATAGTGGTAATGTTCCAAGCAGTTGGAAAGCCATGGCATACAGCATGGTTGAACATTTGTGCTAGAACAGAGCTAATACCTCCTACCCATGTGCAAAATGCTCAGTCTGTAGGCCCTGATGATTCAGTGCTTTTTGGTTGTGTAGCCAACAGAGTGTAGCTCATACAATTTGTGTAGTGAATAAGTGATAGGTAGTGGACCTAGCATAGAGGACATATCAGGTGGTGCTTGCATTGGGACATCATAGAGAGACCATGCATAAGTGTGCCACACATCTAGATCACTGATGGGAATAGGTGGCTTTCCCTCTAATAAAAGCCCCCATTCAGTGTGGTCAGATGTCCTCCTCAAAATGATATGATAATCTATGTGTGAGAAAAGCCCGCCTCTTATGATGTGTTAGTCGTCAAAAGATCCACTATGCCTTAGATGATGTCAAATGGTCCAAGTCTTGCTCCTATGTGAGGTGGGCTCTTGCCTCTCTACACTCGTCATTGGACCAAGGGTTTTGAAGCATCTTCCCATCTTAGGCCCTTGTGGATTGGGTAATGGGAAATGATCTAGTGGCAGCATCCTATACCACTAAGACAAGGGTGTTTGAGCCATGGGCAGGGTCTATGTCATCTCCAAGTAGGGTCAGAAGCTATTTGGCAAAGCGACTCACATATACTAGGTTGAGGGCATGGTCAAAGTGGATCTAGTCTCTGTCATCTCCAAGTAGGGTCGGAAGCTCTTTGGCAAAGTGACTCACATATACTGGGTTGAGGTAATGGTCGAAGTGGATCTGGACACAAGCAGGCATGGGAGGAGCTCTCCCTATGGCTAGCAGAATAGCAGAGATATGAAAGGCCAGGTATGAGTGGTTAGGTCCAAGTGGGGAAGGGGGTACAATGAAGTTGTGTGTCCATGAGGCAAAGGTTAATGGCCCCAATAGGTAGTCCACAATATTTGTCCCACCACCATGTGGGAAACTAAGGGCCACCTATGCAGAGAGCCCCCCTCTCTAGGGTCACCTAGGGCTCAAAACCTACCATTTCCACCAACCTCCTACATCCACAACCCCCACCACCAGGGATTACACCTATAAATTAGGTGATTATTGAAGAACCACCGAGTGAGTGGGAGGACCCCGACTATGTCACTCTGGCATCCGATACTTTGCCATATGAGAGTCATGTGTATCAGACCAACTAGATAAGCCACTATATTATGCAGAATGAACAATATATTCCGGTGTATCAAACCACTCCCACTATGCAACGAGAGCCAGGGATATGAATATCATGAATCATAGGCTAGCCATCCAATGCTATACTTGTCAAGGCCCACATTGTGCAAGCGAGTGTCCTTACAAGGAAATGGCCAATCAATCCATAACTTGTTTGTTATAAGTGCCATGGACCTCACCTCCTTCAGGACTGTCCTTATAAGGATGATAGCCCTTACCTTGAACATCCGCTACTAACCCAAATGATCCATTTTTTTGTGGGGTGGACCATCTATACAAGGAATGTCCCATGAGAAGGGCACCTAGGACAGCCCCTGATCCTAAGACAAGCATCAATTTTCTGAGTATTGAGAGAGGCCAAGTGTCCTCATTATCATTGAATGTTATCACGAGGGCCCAAGCTAGGGCTATGAATAAAGAAATCTGTAAATAGGCCAAGAGGAAAAATCGACCACATCTCCATCCAAAGGCAAGCCAGCCTCAGGATGTAGCAAGGCTCCACTGCATTCTTGTCATCCCTACTAAAAGGGAGCCCCATCCTTTGGAGAGATCTCTCTGAGTGGATGAATGGACAAATGGTCACCCCTAATGAAGTGTCTATCCAGGTAGTCAAAGCCCCCATGGAAGAGACAAATCTACTAAAGATATCGGTTAACAAGCGAAATCAGTACTTTGAGAGTGATGACACGCATGCTATGCTCCTAATTACTTGCCAAAACAAGGATGCTACAACAATATTGGATGGAGGGACGAGAGTTAGCATTGTCACCAAAAAGTTCTGGGCCAAATGGAAAAGGCCTGAGATGGAAAGCACCAATCTGGCTATTAAGCTAGTCAATGGAGCAATAGCCTAGGTAGGTAGGAGTTCTAAAAGACATAAAGATAAAGACCTTTAGCCTTACCTACCCGATTTGGTTTGTCAAAATGGAATCCATGGATAGCCAGATGGCTATGACTAGGCCTTTGATATAATCTATCTACTAAAGGATGAGGAGGTCTCATCCATGACTAGGCCTTTAATATAATCTATCTACAAAAGGATGAGGAGATTATGAGGGTCAAACTCTAGACATGGAAAGCCCACCCAATGACTGGCAACTTTTTCACCAGCTATACATACACAAAAACACAATGCATCTATAGACGTGCTCAATAGATGCAAAAAATAGCGGCCATGTCTATAAGCGTTGATAGAGTTAATAAAATTATGGATGCATCTATTAGCACGGTTACAAAAGCATGTGAAATTGTGGCTATACATGCATTTAATAGCGCATCTGCATTGTATGATAGAAGCACATTTAGATGCATTGATAAATGCGTAACAAAGTTTAAAATTTTACTGCAGGTGCATCATGGCTTGCCAAACATTGCCCATGATTTCCAAAGAAACTAATTTAATAAAAATATCAATGCTATGCACGTGTCACACACCATAATATGCTTTTTACCAAATGCACATATACAAAAAATAAGTGAGGTGAGGAGAATGAGACAATATATTAAATAGTTTTGCCAATATGCAAGAAATTTGAATGATACAATAATGGGCTACCATTCGATCTCATCCTCAATGAGATCAACCGTTGCCAAACTATCTACTTCAATATCCAAACCAATGTGGAAATATACAATACATTCAACCCACTACTACTTGCGCTACTGTGCTCATCGAAATCAGCATCACCAATGGTAGGCTCATCCTCATGGTGGGACGTAATGGCCTGAATATCTGTATCTCCTATCTCATGATCATCCTCCTCTCTTATATCATGATCATCATCACCTCCAAGGCCATGATCATCCTCCATACACTCCATATTAGTAAATGTACTATACATCACTTTGGAACGTGGCATAATAGGTATGACGTGCCTCCACCTATTATTATCCACCATTGGTTGATAGACGACCTATTCAAACACAAATACAAACATGTTAATTTCCTTGCATTGAAGGCATCAAATATATAAGTGAGCATTTTTATAAATGTGTAGAATACCTATTCACATTATTGCGGTAGTACTAGTGTGTCCTTCTTGCTTTGCCAAAACTTTGTGGAGTCAATAGTTACAAAGCTAGTTGCATGGCATTTGATTATTGCATTAGGCCTCTTTCCACCATGTCCTTAAACCACTTGACATCCAAAACATACACAAAGAAGTGCCAAAAGTATTGCTTAATAATATCTTGGATTATGCCACAATAATCATCCATGGCTCCATTGACTCCCTCAAAGCTAGCAATGATGCTACAATCTTGTGTGTTTCTCTTATCATCAATACATTGTGTTTGAAAATGGTTGCTCTCACACCATATAGCATTGAACATAGTGCAATACACCAAGAAAAAATCAATTGAATAAGCACTCTAAATTGTTGAAAGCTCCAAGCTTATGCAAAACATTCTATATACCCACCTTTTGCATCATGCAACCTCTAGCATACTCTCATTCTTCCATTGTGATATGCATCCCCTCATCTCTCTCTGCACTCTCCATTTTTTCAAGTAGCCAATCGACTTGAATATCCTTTGGAAGTGCTATTAGATGCTCAAGGTATGGCACACGAGATCGATGGTGTGTATGAAAGAGGGCCCTTTCTCCTTGTCTTCTTGCCTTTGCATCCTCATATCTTGTCACCCATCTTCTCATCACATCACTATGAAGCATGCAATAGAGGTTTAGATTATTAGGCAACTCCCTATCCATTACTTTGATCCGTCCTTTCCCTTGAGGCACAATAGAGGTCATCCTTAGGTCTTCTTCATCTCTCCATAGAGCTATCCACATCGACAAGAAACTCAAAAATATATACAAGTGATTCTTGTACCAACCAACCCTCAGCCATGCTACCTTCAAACCTTGCATTTTGCCTCACAAAACCCTTTAAGGTCTTCATGAAGCACTCGAGGAAGAACAACCATCGTGCATGTACAATGCCGCAATATGTAGCAATCTGATCCACCAAATGCACTATGAGATGTAGTTGGCTTGTGAGAATAGAACGTGGAAAGGTCTTCTCCAAACAAACCACCTCCACTAACATAACTTGAGCATCCTTAAGTGTGGTGGGATCTATTTCCTTTCAGCTCACATACCTAGAAAGAAAAAAGTGCACCATAGTAGCAATATGAAAACCTTGCATCAAGCATTGATATGCTTCACATTTTGTATAGTGTAAAGTATCTCACAAGATCGCCCATCTTGTAAGTACAATCCTTCACATCCTTTGATGCACAATGAGAAACACTAGTAGGTAGTATGAACTGAACACATGAGCGATGGTTGATTAATTGCTTCTAGACTTACAAATTTGGAAGGAAAAAGAGATTATGCCAAGTCATACTTACTTAGAGCATCTTGTGCCAATCATAAGATTTCCAGCCGTATAGTTTCTCTACACCTCTTTTCTTGCTCTTTGTGAAGGCCCCCTTCAAACACCTCATGCATCCAGTGGGAGTACGAATTGTAGTGATAGCCCACTTTACCACCACCATCTCTTTCTTTGATAACGTCCATGGTGCATAAGGTAAAAAGACACGCCCATTTGGTCTCTCTTGTGGCCAAGCTTCACGCATCCTCCCTGTGGTGCACAGATCCTCCGTTATGCTCAAGGAATCTCGTGTCCCAATCAAATGATTCCAAATGGTAGACACCACATTCTTGAAGATGTACCTAGGATTTCTTAGCAATGCACACCCCCATGCCACAAGGAGGACACTCTTGCGCCTTGTTATGTGCTCCACGAAACAAAATGCAATTATTGACTAATGCATGGATGTGCTTATCATCCAACCCTCCAAGAGATGTCAAATAGATCCTCGCCATATCTCTTGAGGTTGGTAATTTATTCTCCCTTGGAAACATGTTAGACAATAGCTTGCACATGAAGACCATAAATGAGAAAATGTATTCTAGTTGATCCATTAGCATAATTCACCATGTTTGCAAAACAGAAAGCTTACTTGAGTAATGCATTCAAACTTGCATCGCTCCATCCATAAATGGTATGCAAGTTCAGTAACTCAAGGGAGGCGTGTAGAACAAAGAATGTGCACCCCAGAAATACTGGTGTCAATGATGTAGTAAACATTTGATGGTCCTACTCCATGCTATCATCCCTCCCTAAGGACTCATGGGAAAATAGATCTCACACCATATCATCGAGCACCTCCTCCTCCACAGGTAATGGTGGAGGGCTACTATCACCATCACTCCATGCATCCATAACAGTCCCCCCTAAAGATCCCACCTCATATCACCGAT
Organism: Dipteris shenzhenensis; assembly: GCF_047967505.1. Classification (NCBI taxonomy): domain Eukaryota; kingdom Viridiplantae; phylum Streptophyta; class Polypodiopsida; order Gleicheniales; family Dipteridaceae; genus Dipteris; species Dipteris shenzhenensis. The sequence goes on along the minus strand of NC_141598.1, from coordinate 38,249,440 downwards.
GCTTTGCCTCCTTACGATGACCATACGGCAACATATGCGGGTGTGTCACTACATCTTGTATCAAATAGAAAAGGAGCATATATCAAACACTTGAACACCCATAGGTATGTCAATCAACCTCAATGTTTAAACACTTACCATGGATACGACTCGGATACGATTGCATCCCATTCTTCGTACTTTGAGATGTGACTAAGTGTAATTCTCCATGCACGATACATGTTCTCTCGACATTAGTCACACATACATTTGATTTTTTGCTCCAACCACATTTCTCAATTGTGGAGGAGGGATTCATCCTCACTCTTGGAGGTGCTTGTTGAAGACATCCTACAAATAAAAACAATCACATGTCAATATGACTTGAAACTTTCTCCTAAACTCTACTAAATGCGTCTATTACCACATCTACACTATGTGAAATGCATCTAATAGTGCGTCTACACTATGTGGAAATGTGTCTAAATAAGCATCTCTCAGTGCATCTATAGCACAGTTAAATGCACTTTTAGATGTGCGCCTACTCTAAAACCTATGCTAAGAATAGTAGATCCAAACTTCACCACATGCTTTTCCACTCCGCGCCTACAAGACCTTCCCCCAAACCTCATCTTCGTGACAAGGAGGACAAAAAGGAGGCCTCATCTCCAAGCACACCCCATCTCCAAGCACTCTTGCCACAAGAGAAGAAGGATAAGAAGGAGGACAAGAAGAAAAGACAAGAAGGAGGACAAATACCTCTCCAAGGTGAGTCTCTTTTCTCGCTAGATCTTGTACTTGAGCGAGGAGCTTTGGTCTCCAGTTTCGTCCTTGCCACTTGCAAGGGGGAAGTTTTTTTTGGATTTTTTGCATGTGGAAAGGTCGGAGGAATGTTTATCACTGTGTCGATTTTTTGTCAGAATTTGGGAAGAGGAGCATGTCTAAGAGCGCATCTGTGCTGTTTTGAACCAGTGTAGGCGCACTAGTAGACGTGCTGGTAAATGCACTAATGGACGTGTAATTATAGAACATGTCATTTCTATCTGTTCTTTTCTTTTCTTCTTCTCTTGTTTCCCTTATTCTCTTCCTTCTTTTTTTTCTTCTTCTCTTCTTTCTCCTTCTCTTCTTTCCCTTATTCTCTTCTTTTCTCTCTTCTTCTCCTCTTCTCTTCCTTTATTTTATTCTTTATCCTCTTCTCTTCTTCTTCTTTCTCTTATTACTCTTGTTCTCTTCTCTACTCTCTTCTTCTAAGACTTTATCTTCTTTCTCTTATTCTCTTCTCTTTTTTTATTCTTAATCTTATCCTTCTTCTTTCTCTTCTTCCTCTGATTCTCTTCCTCCCTTTGTTTCTTCTCTTCTTTCTTTCTTCTCTTTTCTTCTCTGCTTTTCTTATCTTCTTCACTTCTCTTGTAATCTTCTTCTCTTCTAATTTTCTTCTCTTCTTCTCTTCTCTTATCTTCTTCTATTCTTTTCTCTCTTCTTCTCCTCTTCTCTTTCTTTATTTTCTTCGTTCTCCTCTTCTATTATTTTATATTCTTCTTCTTTCTCTTATTACTATTATTCTCTTCTCTTTTCTCTTCTTTTCTCTTCTCTTCTCTCTTTTTCTTTCTCTTATTACTCTTATTCTCTTCTCTCTTTTTATTTTCTTTATCTTATCCTCTTCTTCTTTCTCTTCTTCCTCTTATTCTCTTCCCGATCCCTTTTTGCCTTTTGTTCGTTCTTTCTTCTCTTTTCTTTTTTGTTCTTCTTATCTTCTTCTCTTCTCTTCTCGTCTTCTATTCTTCTCTTCCTTTCCTTTATTTTCTTCTTTCTCCTATTTTATTCTTTTATGTTCTTCTTCTTTGTCTTATTATCCTTATTCTCTTCTCTTTTCTCTCTTCTTCTTTCTCTTATTACTCATAGATTGTCTATGTATATCCTAGCTTGAATGCTCTACTCATTACTTGTGTATATGCCTTTGTGTCTTTGTGTATTTGTAGTTCATCATGTGGCCAGGAAGCTCTTTAGGAGCTTCGCTTGATCCTCAAGATGCATTCTTGCAACAATTATATAACCTTCTGGGGCACCCTCCCACTCCATAGGAGTTATATAGCTACATGATAAACACTCCACCCACCCTGCAAGAGTTGAGAGTACAAACTCCAAACCACCACACACCACTAGTGGTCACCCTTGTGTAGAGACAACCTAGCAAAAGGCAAAGCCGCCATCCTACTCCCATGCAGTCAGGAGTCCCTTCTAGATTACCGAGTCGCTAGCCTACTCCTGTGCAGTCAGCAGCCCCTTCTAGATCGCAGAGCCGTGCACCTACTCTCGTGTAGTCTTGAGAGCCCCTTCTCTAGAGGTGAGTGCCCATCGCAGTAGCTCTCACGACGTAGTAGTAGGCATAGTAGTAGGGAGAGTGGCATGGCATAGTGCTTTGGTGGCGGGGATGATTTAGATGCAGACGTGCTAGAGGGTGGTGGTACATTCTACTATGATATCACTATGACGGCTGGGATCATGCATTCACGGGGAAAGGAAATACTGTCCTTCATGAACTTTGTAGTTCATAAGAACTATAGATCAGATTGCTTTACAAAATTCAAAGAGCAGAAAGAAAGTTTGGCTGTGGATACCATCAAGAGTTTACGCAAGAGGTATCCAAATCCAGAATACCATGAGTTCACTGACACATGGGCAAAGACAAAGATTACCTATATCATTGCCAATAAGAGGTCTTTGCTATTTAAAGAGGCAGGCACTAGCCAAGATGAGGCCAAGATTGCCAGGATAGAGGGTGGACAACCACCAAGGGGGCAGCCACACATCACTCATAAGCGCAAGTGGAAGAAAGCCCTAAAGCTAATGAAAGAGGACCCTAGTCTACAGCACAGAGAGGCACGATTGATCCAAATGGAGCAATATGGATCCTCGCATTTTGGAGCAAGGGGTATTGCATCATAGGAGGCCCAATTTTTAAGTATCGATCTCAAATTATATTGTGTTTATGTGGTTTATTAGCAGCCTGCTATTCCTTTGTTCAAACCCCTCTGCAAATTGTATCATCTTGCAGCTCGATATTGTGGGCAGATATCCTACTCTTGCTGAGATAGCCTATCATCTTGGAGATGGCAGAGGACCTACTTGGAGGCACTTCTATGTCGACGGGATGATTATTGACGAGTAGTATAGCTAGGCTACTAGAATGCCCATGGTAATGTTGTAAATTTGTCTTGATTTTACATACATTGATACATGTTGTCTCTTGTTTACAGGCTTCTGGGGTATTGAGGAGGAAAAAGGTGACAAAGAAGGCTCCGAGGGTGGTGGGAGTGGTGATGAGAATGTGACGAGGATGCCCCCGATTAGTCATAGAAGTAGTGCTAGATAGGTAGTATTCTTTTTTGTACTTGAAGCCACAGGAGATGAGGATGCCTCCAATTAATCATAGAAGTAGTGCTACAAGTAGTACTAGCTAGCTAGTATTCTTTTATGTACTTGAAGCCATAGGTGGCTTGGCTTCATGCTATATGTATATTCAAACACTTTTTGGGCCATGAATCAATATACACTCCTGTTATTTTTTTGGCATTCAATTTCTTTGTGCAATGTTTTATCCATGAATGCTTTATGATGTAAAATGTTTTGGAGTTGTAATGTTTTATTCAAAATTGTAATTGTCAGCTTGTATATGACTTTAAATTCTAGTACTTCGTCGCTTAACTCATTTAATAACATATAACGAATTACCAATAGCTATAGACATACGCGGAATCATGCAAATTAAAATGTTGTTGGCTGCAAGAATTCTATTTCACACTATAGAAATGGGATCTTGCATCCACACAACATTTTGTTTTTATTTATTTTTTGCTACAAAGCGTCTATAAGTGCATTTATGTGTGCTCTATGAGCACGTCTTGTTGTTATATAGATGCACATTTAGATGCGGGTCTGTAGACGCACCCGTCATTTTTTAATTCAAGTCAATAAATACGTCTAAGAATGTGCCTATGATCCCTTTTCCTTGTTGTGATACTACACGAAGGAACACTTCCATAAATGTATTCCAAGCATGTAATGAGGATATGGGGAGGACCGGGATGAACACTAGTATGCTTTGTTGCCAGAACCTAAGTTCTTCCAAAATTGGATGCATGTCCTCATGACCATAGACATAGTTTTGAGAAGACATGAATTAAAATGGTGGCCTACAATCCCCAGGTGTCAAGAACTATAGTTACCTTAAACATGATCAACATCTTGAAGGAACTTTCAAGAGGATGGCCAAGGGGTATGAAAAGTGAAGAGAGATCTTCACTGGTTGAGATATGTGGGTGCTATTACCACACACATGAGTTATCATCTAATTGAGGAGATAGATTGGGTAGGATTAAGGCCCCACTAGGATCCCTTAAGGAAGAGGAGACCCCTCTAGCTGAGGTTAAGGCCCCTTCGAAAACTAAGCCACCGTGGAAAAACAAGGCTTTAAAGGACAAGGACACCAAGACTTCCCCTAAGGAGAAGCAACCCACCTCAAAGGCCTTGGAGGATGATGAGGAAGAGTAAATAGGTTTACGCCAAGTCCCCAAGCACTTCAAAGCTCACATGGTCCAAGAATAAAAAATACTTATTGAGCAAGCTAAACAGGTGGTAGAGCAAGGGAACCAATATGGCCAAGATGGTCTGGCTAAGGTCAAGAAGTTGGATCTTGCCAATGTTGGCGAAGATACTAAACTAGTCTACATAGCCAATGACCCAACCCCTAAACAAGAATATGCCTTCCTTACCCTATTGCATGAATATCAAGATTTCTTCTCTTGGAATTATACCAATGTGAAGGGAATACCGCTAAAGGTCGTACAACACACCATCCCTATGCTGGATTGTATTAGACTGGTGCAGTTGAGACCTACCCAATGAATCCAAAGTATGCAATGATTGTCAGGGAAGAGATACAAAAGTTAATCAACACAAGATTCATCTACAAGATTGAGTATATAGGCTAGGTATCCCCCACAGTGCAAAAAATATTCTTAGGTTGCTAAAATGTTGGGAGATATGCATTGGAAATAGTTCGGCATGTAGTAGTGAACCATAAAAGATAGCACAAGATAATGACTTTAAACCATCAAACAAAGGTGGTTATAACAATCCACATGGCTAAGTACATGCATACTATAAAGAACATGCCCTACAATACAACACAAAATTTGCTATCCAAATCAACTTAGAGGATGTGTCTCTAGGAGTCATATGCCTAAGCATTCATATAGACATCAATGATTGATAGTTTTAGTGATGTTTATATTGACATTACCCTTTTATCAGGTCTATATCCATGGTTATGTCGATCCTATCTCTTTATCTATGGTAAAATTGATTTTAAGATTTAGAATTCATTTATATCAAAATGTTTAGGGTAATTTTAATAGAATGTTCTCTGATAGTTGTTTATAATGTGAATGTCAAATGGTTGAAAGTAATGTCTATGAGAAAAGATTTGAATGGTTTTGTCTCCATTGTCTCAACCAAATTTTGGGATGACCTTAAGGATACATTTGTGCTATCTCATCATTGTAAATATGTGCATCTTTGTGCTACACTAATTTGAATTATAGAATATTAGACTGTTAATGCTCTTGATGGCATTATTCTTTTCAAGTTATTTTTGAACTAGATAGCTTGGACACAATTTCGGTATATTGTGTTTCAAGCTACCCCAAGGAAGTGACATGCCTTTGAAGATGAGGAGACATACAAAATATCATAGTAGATGATAAGGAAGCAAGCACTTCCAATGCTCCTCCCCTACCTTATGAGCCAATGCCTATATAACCTCCACAAGAGATAACACTTTAAGCTCCTCAAAGTTTTACTCAAACCTATATGTGGAGTATGTAGCCTTTTGATACGAAGAACATCAAAGACGTAGCAAACAATGAGCATGATACCTTGGATGTGTTCCTAAAGGATCATGTAGGAGATTGATAATTAGGATCATGTGGGAGATTGATCTAATGCTTGAGATGCTTGATTAAGCATACACATCTTTGATGATTAGGATCATGTGGGAGATCGATCTAATGCTTGATTAAGCATACACATCTTTGAAATTAGGATCATGTGGTAGATTGATTAATGCTTGAGATGCTTGATTAGGCATACACATCTCATCAAAGATGAAGTTGAGAATTGTTGTGGAGAACACAACAAGACAAAGCACCTACAGATGTGCACACAGACATGTTTTCTTAACTTAAAAAAAAACTTACGGGCGTGTCTATTTGCACGTCTATTGGCATGTCTATTTACCCGTGTCTAAAGGTGCATCTATATAACAAACAAACGTGCCTATAAACACGCAAATAGATGCCCTACTAGAAAAAAAATAGATGGCGCATACATAGACACACCTATAGACGCACAAATAGATGCCCCGCTAGAAATTAAAAAAAAACAGAGAGACATGTACACAGATGCGTTTATAGACGCGTTTATAGACACTCTATAGAATATTTTTTGTTAATAAAAGCAGAATTTTGTGTGGTTGAACAGAATGTTGTTTATGTTGTGTATGCTATGTAGTTACAAGAATCCCATTTCCACATTGTGCAATTCAATTCTTACAGCCAATCGCATTTTAATTAGCACGATTGCAAGCACGTCGATAGCTGATGATTATAATTCTAAATAAAACATTACAACTCCAAAACATTTAGTTCACAAGGCATTAATTGATAGAACGTTGCACAAGGAAATTGAAAGCCAAAAAAATAAAAGGAGTGTATAGTAATTCATAGCTCAAAAAGTGCTTGTATGTACATATAGCATGAAGCCAAGCCACGTCTTGTGGCTTCAAGTACAAAAAATAAGAGGAGTGTATATACAAGAGAGGCATGAAGCCAAGCCAGTGGCTTCAAGTACAAAAAAGAGTAGCTAGCACTACTTCCACGACTAATCTAAGTTCTCCGCATCCTCGCTCCCTTCTTCCTCCCCTTCTTCGCTCCCTTCTTCCTCTTGATCAGCCCAAGGTCTTGTAAACGAGGGACAACATATATCAATGTATGAAAAAACAAATCTTTACTTAAATATTGACATTATTTAATTACTTTCAAATACTTGGGGGGGCGCTCCAATAGCCCAGATATACTACTCGTCAGTAATCAAGCCGTCATCATAGAAATGCCTCCAATGATGGTGACAGTGGTAGGCTGTCTCGACAGGAGTAGGGTATCTGCCCACGATATCAAGCTACAAGATGACACAATTTGCGGAGGGGTTAGTACAAAGAAATAACCTCCTAATAAACTACATAAACAATAAATTTGAGATCGATACTTACAAATTAGGCCTCCCATGATTCAACACCCCCTGCTCTAAAATGCACGCTTCCATATTACTCCATTTGGATCCTTCGTGCCTCCACATGCTATAGACTGGGGTTCGTCTTGAGTACGTCAATGCCATTGAAATTTACAAGCAACTTTGATCAAGGCTTCTCACCCTATCAATGCAGACGCTATAGAGGGGGACATCTAACCTGTAGTGTTGGTTGAAGGAGATAAATGGTCCTTCCTCAAGCTGGCAATCTCGGCTAGTGCTTGTCTCTTAAGCGAAGAAATTTTATTGCCAAGTATTGTAACAATCTTTGACTTGGCCCATTTATCTGTGAACTGAACATTGGGGAGATTGGGATACCTGAGGGTCTCATCAACCAACTTTTTTGGATGGTCTTTGTAGTGAATAAAGCAATCTCTGTAGTTGTTAGCAATTACAGAGTGCATGAAGGCCATGATGTCCTTCCCCCGTGCATCCATCAAGATGCCTCTAGTCTGAGTGATGTCATAGTAAATCGTACCATCACCCTCTGGCACGTCTGCATCATCTAAATCATCCCCGTCCCCACCACTACCCCCCCCAAAGTAGGTTACCATGCATCCCCCACCGCTCTCCTTGCTACTACACCTGCTGCCCTGTCGTGTCGAGCTAGTACGTTGGCTGCTCATAGCTGGAGAAGCGACTCTCAACTGCACCAGAGTACGCTAGCCACTCATAGCTAGAGAAGTGACTCTCGATGGCACGAAAGTACGTCGACGGCTCTGTGAGGCAGAAGGACCTCCTGACCACAGGCACAACAAGACAAAGCACCCATAGACGCACGCACAGACGCGTTTCATGAACTAAATAAAAAACTTACAGGCGCATCTATTTGCGCGTCTATTTGTGCGTCAGGAGACCCGCGTCTAATTGCGCGTCTATATATCAGACTTACGCACGTATAGACGCGCTTATACACGCGTAAATAGACGCGCATATAAACGCTTTGATAGACGCACGTATAGATGCAAGTCAAACAGACAGACGCGAATATAAACGCGTTTTTAAACGCATTGATAGACGCGCCTTTTTTTTAATAAAAATTTTATAGAATACTGTGTATGTTGTGTATGCTATATAGTTACAAGAATCCCATATCCACATTCTGTAATTCAATTCTTACAGCCAACCGCATTTTAATTACAATTCCAAATAAAATATTACAACTCCAAAACGCAATAAAATTGAAAGCTCAAAAAGTGCTTGTATATACATATAGCACGAAGCTAAGCCACGTCATGTGGCTCCAAGTACAAAAAATAAGGAAGCTAAGCCATGTCATGTGGCTTCAAGTACAAAAAATAAGAGGAGTCTATATACAAGAGGCACGAAGCCAAGCCAATGGCTTTAAGTACAAAAAAGAATAGTAACACTACTTCTACGACTAATCCTCGCTGCCTTCCACGCTCCCTTCCGCGCTGCCTTCTGCGCTCCCTTCTGCACCTCCTTCCTCGTCTTCCTCGTCGTCTTGTGCAGGGGCGCCCTGTAAACAAGGGACAACATATATCAATGTATGAAAAATCAAATCTTTACTTATAATTTTGGCATTATTTAATTACTTTCAAATACCGGGGGGCCTGTCCAGTAGCTCGGGTATACTGCTCCTCAGTAATCAACCCGTCATCATAGAAGTGCCTCCATGTATCCTCCATGTATCTCCTCTGCGATGGTGGCGGTGGTAGGCTGTCTTCACTGGAGTAGGGTATCTGCCCACGATCTCAAGCTGCATGACCGCGATACACTTTGTGGAGGGATTAGTACAAAGAAACAACCAACCTCCTAATAAACTACATAAGCAATATAATTTGAGATCGATACTTACAAATTAGGCCTCCCATGATTCAACACCCCTTGCTCCAAAATGCACGCTCCCATACTCCTCCATCTGGATCCTCCGTGCCTCCACATGCTGCAGACTGGGCTCCTCCCTCGCTGACTTCATTGCCTTCTTCCACTCACGCTTCTGAGCGGTGTGGGGCGGGCCCCTTGGAGGTTGACCTGCCTCAAGTCTGGCAAGCTCCGCTAGTGCCTGCCTCTTAAGGGAAGATCTTTTATTGCTAAGTATCGTAACAATCTTTGACTTCCCCCATTTATATGTGAACTGGCGATTGGGGAGGTTAGGATACCTAGAGCGAACAATAGCGAGGGTCTCATCAGCCAACCTCTTTGGGTGGTCTTTATAGTGGATAAAGCAATCTCTGTAATTGTTAGCAATTACAGAGCGCATGAAGGCCATTATGTCCTTCCCCCGCGCATCCATCAAGATGCCTCCTGTCTAGGTGATGTCATAATAAATCGTACCATCACCCAGAGGCACGTCTAAATCATCGGAATCATCATCCTCCTCACCGCCACATGGCCCAAAGCATTGTGCCATGCATCTGCCACCGCTCTCCCTGCTACTATGCCTGCCACCCTGTCGTGTCGAGCTCGTACGCTGGCCACTCGTAGCTGGGGATTGCGCGGGACTACGCTGACCACTCGTAGCTGGAGAACCGAGTCTCGATGGCTGGGGAGTACGTCGACGGCTCGCTGAGGCAGAAGGACCTCCTGAAGGCATGGGGGAAGGGGCATAAGACGGGATGGCAGAAGGGACATAAGACGGCATGGGGGAAGGGGCATAAGACAGTACGAGGGAAGGGGCATAAGACGGGGCATAAGATGGCTGTGCGGACTCCGCTGGGGTGATCTCAGGCGGTGTGGGGTGGCTTGGAGTCTGTAGTGTCGACTCCTGGGGAGTGTTAAGGGTACCCGTCATGTACCCGTATAACTCCGCAGGACTAGGAGGGTGCCCTAAAATATTATATAAATCCTTTCATATCGATTCACGTGGATCAGGTGAGCTAGAAGCACTTCCTCCCCACATGTTAAACTGGAAAAAAATAAACAAATCTATTACTTTGGGAGCTGAGAAGAAAGGGGAAAAAAAAAAAAGAGGCTCTGTCAGAGCGCGTCTATAGACCCGTCTAATCTTCGCGTCTATAAACACGTCTAACAGAGCGTTTAACAGTTCAAGTAAAAGGGCATCTAACAGTCCGTCCATCAATCTATCTAACAGTGCGTTAAAAGGCGCGTCTACCACCGTGTCTAACAGTCCGTCCAAACATCCGTCTAACAGCACGTCTAAAAGCGCGTCTAAAAATTCATTTAAAACTCCGTTTAACAGAGCGTCTGTGTGGGCGTCTATATACGCGTCTGTGTGTGTCTGTAACAAGCCAGACGCGCATATAGACGCGCCCTCAGACACCTCTATACACGCGCTCCGACAGTCGAGAATACTCAAAAGTCGAAAAGGACGTTTCGCCCGACAAAAGAACGTGTCGCTCATACCTAGATGCTGCGTTTCGTGGATGCCAAAAAGTACAAAACTGGAAAGAGCAAGCAAGAACAACTTCAAAAGGACTTACTTGGAAAAAGGTATGGAAGGATCTTTCTTTTCCAAACTTGTTTCTTCTCCTTGTTCGTACTCCTCCTCTTCTTTAGGCTTGGAAGCAAGCTGTGTAGGTACGGTCCCTTTGTCTTGAGTGAAAGCTTGGAACTGTGTATGGGAGGCTCTCTCTTAAGCTTCGAATCTATAGAACTGCTAATAAAGAAGGAAGAAAGCTGCTCGCGAAGTTTAAGTAGTCAAAAGAAAAGCAAAGCGAGCGGCGTGCCGAAAAGCAGGTTTAAAAGTCGCGGGTATAGTCGCGTCTATTAGCGCGTCTATAGTCGCGTCTGAATACACAGAGTAGTGCATCTATAGTCGCGTCTATTAGCGCATCTACAGGCGCATTTAAATACACAGAGTAGACGGGCATTTAGACGCGCAGTTAGATGCGACATTAGACGCGACGATAGACGCGGTGATAGACGCAACACAGAGTTTTTAAGTTAAGCATTTGAAGAAGAGCAAATTTGGTGGGTTGTTTGTTTGTAGGATGTCTCCATCTTCAACAAGCAGCTCCAGTGAGGATGAATCCCTCCGTATCCACCATCGCGAAATGTGGTTGGAGCAAAAAATCAAATGTCTGTGTGATCGATGTCGAGGAAACATGTATCGTGCACGCAGGATTACGCTCAATCATATCTCAAAGTATGGAGAATGGGATGTGACCGTAAACAGGGTAAGGATTTGTAAGTTAAGGTTGATTGAGATACCTATGGGTGTTCATATGTTTGAGTTATAATGATCCCGTTTTAATTTGATACAGGATGCAGTGCCACACCCGCACATGTTACCCTATGCCCGTTGTGAGGAGGCGAAGCGTCGGCGATATGAGGTGGGATCTTCAGGAGGGACCGTTATGGATGCATGGAGTGATGGTGATAGTAGCCCTCCGCCATTACCTCATGAAGCCGTGGAGGAGGAGGTGTTTGATGATATGGTGCGGGATTTATATGTCCATCAAGGGAGGGATAATAGCATGGAGCAGGATGATCTTTTTACCGCAGCATCGACTCCACTGTTTGAGGGGTGCATATTCTCTGTTCTACGTGCCTCCCTTGAGTTACTAAACTTGCAAACCATCTATGGATGGAGCAATGCAAGTTTGAATGCATTACTCAAGTAAGCTTTAAAGTCGATTTTGCAAACATGGTGAATTATGCTAGTGGGTCAATTACTCGAATGCTTTTCCTCATTTATGGTCTTCACGTGCAGGCTATTGTGTAAAATGCTTCCAAGGGAGAATAAATTACCGACCTCAAGAGATATGGCAAGGCAACATGTGACCTCTCTTGGAGGATTAGATTACAAGCGCATCCATGCATGTGTCAATGATTGCGTTTTGTTTCGTGGACTACATAAGGATGCAAGAGAGTGTCCTACTTGTGGAGAGGCAAGATATAGAGCAGATCTCAAAACCTTGGACGTGCCTCGTAAGGTATTGCGACATTTTCCCATAATCCCTCGCATCCAACATATGTTCAAGTGCAAATCTATTGCAGAGCTCATGTCATGGCATTCCTCCCATCGATCAACCGATGGCAAGTGGAGAACTCCCGCGGACTCTCCTGCGTGGAAGCATATTGAAGACACATGGCCAAGCTTCAAGGAAGAACCTAGGAGCTTGAGACTTGGATTGGGTATGGACGGTGTGAACCCATTTGGTCTCAAAAGTAGGTCTTACAGTGTATGGCCAGTGGTATTGGTGAATTACAATCTTCCACCCTCTATGGCTATTAAGAAAGGACATGTCATGATGTCCCTTCTAATTCCAGGGAAACATAAAGTCAAAAACCCTGATGTTTATTTGGAGCCTTTGATTGATGAGCTAGAGATACTTTGGAGAGGTATCGAGGTGCATGATGTGAGCAGGCCTCCCTCATCACGAGACTTCAACTGCAAAGCAGTCTTGATGTGGACGATGCATGACTTCCCAGGCTATGGCGAGTGTTCAGGTAAGCATTGCATTTTTTAATTATGAATAGGCAAGGACGTGGCACCCTAAACCCACCTTCCACTCTTAATTGCATCTATTGTTTCAGGTCTCACTACATCGAGTTACCATGCATGTCCTGTTTGTGGTCCTTCGCTAGTTGCCTCACGGGCAGACGCATTGAATAAGGTCATCTATAAGAATCACCATCGATTTCTCCCACCTGATCATCCTAGATATGTTGCCCCTTGGAATGAAGTCCTCCCACAATCACTCACCGCGGGAGATTGGATGAGAATTTGGGACGGTTCCACGACTCCTCCACCACTTGGCATGAGCCGGTAAGGATTTGTAACTATTGGCTGGAAGTAAAGATTGGCTATATTGGTTGAAAGTGAGGATTGCACGCTAACACTTTATTTTGTTTAGATACTCCATCTTTTATCGTTTACCATATTGGTCCCACCTCAAGATCAATCACCTGCTCGATCCCATGCATATCTTCAAGAATGTGGCATCTACCATTTGGGAGCATTTGAATGGGACACGAGATTCGGTAGGCATAAGGGAGGATCTACGTACCACAGGGAGGATGGGTGAAGCTTTGCCTCAAGAGAGACCAAATGGGCGTGTTTTTTTACCTCGTGCACCGTGGATGTTATCAAAGCTAGAGATGGCGACGGTGAAGCGCGCTATTACTACAATTTGTACTCCCACTGGATGCATGAGGTGTTTGGAGGGAGCCTTTACAAAGAGCAAGAAAAGAGGTGTAGAGCAATTATATGGCTTGAAATCTCATGATTGGCACAAGATGCTCCAAGTAAGTATTTTATATGCATAATATCTTTTTCCTTTCAAATTTGTGAGTGAATAGCTATAAGCAACTAATCAACCACCTCCTCATGGGTTCAGTTCATACTACCTACTAGCATTTCACGTAGTGCATCAAAGGACGTGAAAGATTGTATTTACAAGATGGGCGAGCTTGTGAGGTATGTGAGCTCAAAGGAAATAGATCCCACCACGCTTGAGAATGCTCGAGTTATGTCAGTGGAGGCGGTTTGTTTAGTGGAGGAGACATTTCCACGTTCTATTCTCACAAGCCAACTACATCTCATAGTGCATTTGGTGGATGAGATTGCTATATGCGGTAGTATACATGCACGATGGTTGTTCTTCCTCGAGCGCTTCATGAAGACCTTGAAGGGCTTTGTGAGACAAAATGCAAGACCCGAAGGTAGCATGGCCGAGGGTTGGTTGGTACAAGAGTCACTTGTATATATTTCTGAGTTTCTTGTTGATGTGGATAGCTCTCTCCCACGACTATGGAGAGATGATGAAGACCTAAGGATGACCTCTATTGTGCCTCAAGGAAAAGGACACAATAAAGTAATAGACACGGAGTTGCGTAATAGTATCAACCTCTTTTGCGTGCTTAATAGTGATGTGATGAAAAGATGGGTGACAAGATACGAGGATGCAAAGGCAAGAAGACAAGAAGAAAGGGCCCTCTTTCGTACACACCACGGATCTCGTGTGCCATACCCTCAGCGTCTAAGAGCACTTCCAAAGGATATTCATGTGGATTGGCTACTTGATGAAATGGAGAAAGCAGAGAAAGACGAGGGGATGCATATCACAATGAAAGAATGGGAGTATGCTAGGGGATGCATGAGCAAGGTCGGTATATAGAATGTTATGCATAAGTTAGGAGGTTTTTATAATTTATATTGCTTATTTAATTGATTTTTTCTTGGTGTAGTGCACTATGTTCAATGCTATATGGTGTGAGGGCAAGCATTTTCGAACACAACGGATTGATGATAAGAGAAACACATAAGATTGCGGCATCATTGCTAGCTTTGAGGGAGCCAGTGGAGTCATGGATGATTATTGTGGCATAATCCAAGATATCATTATGCTTGACTTTCGACGCTTCTTTGTGTATGTTTTAGATGTAAAGTGGTTTAAGGACGTGGTGGAAAGAGGCCCTAATGCAACAATCAAACGCCATGCAAGTGGCTTTGTAACTATTGACTCCACAAAGTTTTGTCAAAGTAGGAAGGACACACTAATACTACCGCAACAATGTGAACAGGTACTGTGCACACACATAAAAATACTCGCTTTTAAATATTTGATGCAAGAAAAGTAACATGATTGTATTTGTGTTTGAATTAGGTTGTCTATCAACCAATGGTGGATAATAATAGGTGGTGGCATGTCATACCTATTATGCCACGTTCCAAAGTGATGTATAGTACATTTACTAATATGGAGCGTATGGAGGATGATCATGGCCATGGACATGATGATGACCGTGATACAAGAGAGGAGGATGATCATGAGATAGGAGATATAGATATTGAGGCCGGCATTACCCGTGAGGACGAGCCTACCATTGGAGATCTTGATTTCGATGAGCACATGAGTGGCACAAGTAGTAGTGGGTTGAATGTATTTGTAGATCTAAACACTTGTTTGGATTTTGAAGTAGATAGTTTGGCAAGGGTTGATCTCATTGAGGATGAGATTGAACCGTAGCCCCACAATTGATATTGGTAAAACTATTTTACATATTGTCTCATTCTCCTCATTTCCCTTAATTCTTGTATATGTGGGCTTGCAAAAAATTATGTGCTTTGGTAATCATGGGCAATGTTTGGAAAGCAATGATGTACACCAAAATCTCACTTTCTGTATTCTCTGGAGCGCGTCTAACAACGTGTCTAAATGCGCGTCTGATTCTCAGTGTAAATGCGCAAATAAACGCACAAATACACGTGCAAATAGACACGCTAATAAACAGGATGTTAGACGGGCCCGTATTTTCTCAGGTCTAACGTGCAAATAAACGCGGTGATTGACGCGCAAATAGACGAGCATTTAGCCGCGCTAATAGACGCGCCCGTAATTTCTCTACTAGAGCAATGCCTATAGACGCGCCTGCTATTTTGCGCATCTACCAAGCGCGTCTATAGTTGCTTTGTGTTGTTGTGAGGGGGGGAGAAGGGGCTCAGCTTTGTAGCCGAGTGGGCTGACTCGACTTTGCTGGGATAATCTCAGTTGGTATAGGATTGGGGTGGTTTGGAGTCTGTTTTGCCGACTCCTAGCGGGTGTTTGTAGTACTTGTCATGTATGTGTATAACTCCGCAGGAGTGGGAGAGTGCCCCAAAATGTTATATAACTCTCAAAATATGGCATCCCGAAGATTAGGTGAGGCTGAAGAGCTTCGTGGCCACATGATGAACTAAAGAAAAGAAAAGAAGAAGATCACCATCGAGCATGCCCTTGTCACGAGATGCAAAAGAAAAAATAGAGTGACGGCCTGACATTGAGCAAGCATTTACAGACTACTGCATTCTTTGAATTAGAGTGACAGAAGTTTGTATCTGCTTGCTCAATGTCAGGCTATTAAAGCTTCACATGAGAAAAGAGAGGAGATAAGAAGAGAAAAATTACCACGAAAAGAGAAGGAAAGAGAGGATAAAAGAGAGAAGAAAAAAGAGAGAAAAGGTGAGGATAAAACAGAGGAAAAGAGAGAAGGAAAGAGAGGAGAAAAGAGAGGAGGGAAAGAAAGAAAAAGAGAGAAGGAAAGAGATGAGAAAAGAGATGAAAAGAGAAGGAAAGAGAGGAAAATAGAGGAAAAGAGAGGAGAAAACGAGAGAGAAAAAGAGAGGAGATAAGAGAGGAAAATTACCATGAAAAGAGAAGGAAAGAGAGGATAAAAGAGAGAAGGAAAAAGAGAGAAAAGGTGAGGATAAAAGAGAGAAAAAGAGAGAAGGAAAGAGAGGAGAAAAGAGAGGAGGGAAAGAGAAAAAAGAGAGAAGGAAAGAGATGAGAAAAGAGACGAAAAGAGAAGGAAAGAGAGGAGAAAAGAGAGGAAAATAGAGGAAAAGAGAGGAGAAAAAAATAGAGAAAAAGAGAGGAGATAAGAGAGGAAAATTACCACAAAAAGAGAAGGAAAGAAAGGATAAAAGAGAGAAGGAAGAAGATAGAAAAGGTGAGGATAAAAGAAAGAAAAAGAGAAGGAAAGAGAGGAGAAAAGAGAGGCAGGAAAGAGAGGAAAAGATAGAAGGAAAGAGATGAGAAAAGGGATGAAAAGAGAAGGAAAGAGAGGAGATAAGAGAGAAAAAGAGAGACGAAAATAGAAGGAAAGAGTGGAAAATAGAGAGAAGGAAAGAGATGATAAAAGAGACGAAAAGAGAGAAAAAGAGAGGAGAAAAAAGAAAGGAGATAAGAGAGAAAAATAGAAGACAAAAGAGAAGGAAAGAGAGGAGAAAGGAGAGAAAAAGAGAATGCAATCCCTTATTTTCTCACGAATGCAATCCCTTTCTTCAATCATGCTTTCGCTTTCCATCATTCATGCAATCCCTTTCTTCAATCATGCAATCCCTTTCCATCGTTCATGCAATCCCTTTCTTCATTCATGCAATCACTTATTTCCATCATTCAATATGCAATCCTTTTCTTGGAAGTGGAAGTGGAAGGGGAAGGCGAAGGGAAAGAGAAGGAAAAGGAAGGGGAAAGGGAAGAACACATAAGACTGTTGGAGCGCATCTATAGATGCGTTTAACAGTGCATCTATAGGTGTGGCTATCTGTTTTTCCAAAAGACAAACGTGTCTATAGATGCGCTCCAACAGACGCCTTTTTCAAAAAAATTGAAAAGGACACACGCTCGATCCCAAAAAGAATAACACTAGTATAAAAAATATCCATTCCTTGCATACGACAAAGGAAGAATCCAAAAAGAGAGCAACTTTTAAAGAAGATCAACCATCAAGAGACTTACCTTGGATAGAGGTATGGAAGCTTCTTGTCCTTCTTCAAAGCTGCTTCTCTTTCTTCTCTTCCTTGTTCACCCTCCGCTTCTCTTTCTTCTTTTCCTTGTTCACCCTCTTCTCTTGTGTGCTTGGGGATTATTGTGTAAGCTTGGAGATAAGTGTGAGTGCTTGGAGATAAGTGTGGATGCCTGGAGCTGTGTCTATTAATAGGAAAGCAAGCTGCGTGATGCTAAAAGTATGTGAAGAAAAGTAAGTGCACTAAAAGTAGGTTCAAAAATCAGTCACAATCTATGCGTCTATCTGTGTATCTAAAAGTGTGTCTATCTATGCATCTATCAATGTGTCTAAAGTACGTTTTGCGCTCCTCAACACAGGTGCACTTTTAGATGCTCCACAGAGTTTTGACATTTACAACTCATGCAAGAACAAATTTTTTGGGTTGTATATATATAGGATGTCTTCATCTTCAACAAGTAGCTCCAGTGAGGATGAATCCCTCCGTATCCACCATCACGAAATGTGGTTGGAGAAAAAAATCAAATGTATGTGTGATCGATGTCGAGGAAACATGTATCGTGCATGCAGAATTACACTCAATCATGTCTCAAAGTATGGAGAATGAGATGCAACCGTAAACATGGTAAGTGTTAAAGAGTTAAGGTTGATTGAGATACCTATGGGTGTTCATGTGTTTGAGTTATGATCCCATTTTAATTTGATACAGGATGCAGTGCCACACCCGCATATGTTGCCCTATGGTCGTCGTGAGGAGGCGAAGCATCGGTGATATGAGATGGGATCTTCAAGAGGGACCATTATGGTGCATCGAAGGATGTGAAGGATTGTATTTATAAGATGGGCAAGCTTGTGAGGTACTTTACAGGATACAAAATGTGAATATTGTATTTACAAGATGAGCGAGCTTGTGGGGTACTTTATAGGATGCAAGGTATTCATATTGCTAATATTGCGTACTTTTTTCTTTCTAGGTATGTGAGCTCAAAGGAAATAAATCCCACCATGCTTGAGAATGCTCGAGTTATGTGAGTGGAGGCGGTTTGTTTAGTGGAGGAGACATTTCCACGTTCTATTCTCATAAGCCAACTACATCTCATAGTACATTTGGTGGATGAGATTGCTATATGCGGTACTGTACATGCACGATGGTTGTTCTTCCTCGAGCGCTTCATGAAGACCTGGAAGGGTTTCGTAAGACAAAATGCAAGACTCGAAGATAGCATGGCCGAGGGTTGGTTGGTACAAGAGTCACTTAAGTATATATTTCTAAGTTTCTTGTTGATGTGGATAGCTCTCTCCCACGACTATGGACATATGATGAAGACCTAATGATGACCTCTATTGTGCCTCAAGGGAAAGAACGCAGCAAAGTAATAGACACGGAGTTGCTTAATAATATCAACCTCTATTGCATGCTTAATAGTGATGTGATGAAAAGATGGGTGACAAGATACGAGGATGCAAAGGCAAGAAGACAAGGAGAAGGGGCTCTCTTTCATACACACCACGGATCTCGTGCGCCATACCCTCAGCATCTAAGAGCACTTCCAAAGGATATTCATATGGATTGGCTACTTGGCAAAATGGAGAGAGTAGAGAGAGACGAGGGGATGCATATCACAATGGAAGAATGGGAGTATGCTAGGGGATGCATGAGCAAGGTCAGTATATAGAATGTTATACATAAGTTAGGAGCTTTCAACAATTTAGATTGCTTATTTAATTGATTTTGTCTTGGTGTAGTGTACTATGTTCAATGCTATATGGTGTGAGCAAGCATTTTCAAACACAACGGATTGATGATAAGAGAAACACACAAGATTGTGGCATCATTGCTAGCTTTGAGGGATCCAATGGAGCCATGGATGATTATTGTGGCATAATCCAAGATATTAAGCTTGACTTTCGACGCTTCTTTGTGTATGTTTTGGATGTAAAGTGGTTTAAGGACGTGGTGGAAAGAGGCCCTAATGCAACAATCAAACACCATGCAAGTGGCTTTGTAACTATTGACTCCACAAAGTTTTGGCAAAGTAAGAAGGACACACTCGTACTACCACAACAATGTGAACGGGTATTATACACACATATAAAAATACTCACTTTTAAATATTTGATACCTTCGATGCAAGGAAAATAACATGATTGTATTTGTGTTTGAATTAGGTTATCTATCAACCAATGGTGGATAATAATAGGTGGTGGCATGTCATACCTATTACGCCACGTTCCAAAGTGATGTATAGTACATTTACTAATATGGAGTGTATGGAGGATGATCATGGCCATGGAGGTGATGATGACCGTGATACGAGAGAGGAGGATGATAATGAGATAGGAGATACAGATATTGAGGCCATTACCCGTGAGGATGAGCCTACCATTGGTGATGCTGATTTCGATGAGCACATGAGTAGCACAAGTAGTAGTGGATTGAATGTATTTATAGATCTCAACACTCGTTTGGATTTTGAAGTAGATAGTTTGGCAAGGGTTGATCTCATTGAGGATGAGATTGAAGCGAAGCCCATCATTGATATTGGCAAAACTATTTTACATATTGTCTCATTCTCCTCACCTCACTTAATTTTTGTATATGTGAGTTTGCCAAAAAGCATTGATATTTTTGTTAAAATGACATGCTTTGGTAATCATGGGCAATGTTTGGAAAGCAGTGATGTACATTTATAAGCCTACACCAAAATGTCACTTTCTGTATTCTCTGTTTTGCGTCTAAATCCACATCTAAATTCGCGTCTAATTTACAGTGCAGATGCACTAATAGATGTACTATTAGACGTGCCCGTATTTTTACTATACTAGTAATGCCTATAGACACGCCCGCTATTTTACGCGTCTATAGTTGCTTTGACTTATTGTGGAAGATGTGGAGATTGAATAATTAGGATCATTGGGAGATTGATCTAATGCTTCAGATGCTTGATTAAGCCATTAGAAAAAAAGGGAGAACATTTTGGGGCCCTTTAGAAGAGAGAGAAAATAGGCTCTCAACCAATCAGGAGTGGGCCAACGTAACATTGAAAATTCAACAAAAGAAGATGAAAATAAGAAAAAGAAATAGTACTATATGTTCGTAGAAGCATGCCACATTAATGAGATGATTTAATTTGAATCTTTAAAAAATTTATTTTCTGTGCAGAATTTGGTGATTTTGACACCGTAGACGCGTCTGGAACGGCTGAAAATCCCAAGAACGGCACTGAAAACGCTAGAATCGGACATCCGGAGGCCCGAAAAAGGCCAAAAAAGGCCGAAAAGTGAGATTTGCAAAAAAACGTGAGCAAAAATCTCACTTTTCGGCCTTTTTGGGCCTTTTCTGGGCCTCCGAATGTATCTTTTTGCTCGCGTTTTTTCACAAATCTCATTTTTCGACCTTTTTTGGCCGTTTTCGAGCCTCCGGATGTCCGATTCCAACATTTCCAGTGCCGTTCTTGAGGTTTTGGGCCGTTCCGGACGCGTCTACGATGTCAGAATCACCAAATTCTGCATAAAAAAGTGTTGCTCTTATATGAACATTGAATGTAAAGCATGTGAAAGAATATATTTATTCCTTTTCACACTGACATTTCTCACGCAAGTATCCATATTTTCTTGCTTTTATAGAGAGAGAAAAGAGAAAATAGTGAATTTCTTACAGGGCCCCAAAATGAGCTCCCTTTTTTCCTAATGACACACATCTCGGCAAAGATGAAGCTGAGAATTGTTGTGGAGAAGGTGTCCAAGATTGATCACGTGGGAGATTGATCTAATGCTTCAAATGCTTGATTAAGAACACACATCTTGTGAAAGATGAAGCTGAGAATTGTTGTGGAGAAGACTTGCAAGTTTTTATTGAATTATAGAAGGTTAGAATGAGCTAGGATGTAGAAGTTTGTATTGTATCGTGAAGGTCAGAACGAGCATCTGATTGAACCGAATAGGACTGGTTTGTGCAAAATTCTAATTTTTCATGGAGCTACATCCCTGACTTCCAATGATATAGAGAAGTAGTCTTTCAAATGTTCATAAATCTTTCATGTAGAAGCATCCCCCACGTTGAATGACGTAGAGACATGCCTTCCGGAGCAATAATATTGTTGATTGCACGTACTCTTGCTGGGCTCCCGCTTGTTTTAGTTTTTATTTTTTTGAAAATAGTCTTACTGTGGCGATCTTGATGGTGGTCGATTTACTGCAATTGCGTAGCCCCCGTGATTCAATTGTTTTGGACTCCAAAATGCTGTGCGACAGCCTTCGCCCGCTTGAACCTACCTATCATGGGCGCTTCCAATGGGAGAATGGGTCATTCGGAAGTATGGAGAATTGACGATACTCCTATTATATAATCGGACATAGTTTTGGAAAATAACTTTCCGTCCGCCGTGTAAACTGTACGTGAGTACTACTTCAGTCTCTGGTGTGGCTGTCATCTGAAGTGAACAGCCCACCACCTCTGCCATGGACACATTCTCTACTTTTCAGGGCAAATGGCGGTTTATTCACCGCAAAAGCGGAGCCTTGGATTTAATAAACTGTGCAAGTTTCTGGTGTAGTTTTAGATCGGCTCGGTGTATGATCTGCCGTGGTTGCCAAGTCCTTCCAGCGCAACGGCGTCACTGTCTGAACTCATTTCACGCTGATCCGTTGCAATATTACTCGAACTCCCGGCCTTGTCATCCTTCAGTGGGTGTGAACATGGAAAATTCACCTCCTCGTGCAGATAACCGGGATCAAAGCGGGCGCTGCTGGGCATTTGGAGTGCTGAGTCCACGTTCTCTAGTGGAAGACCTCGATGTCTTCCTAACAGCATCACAACCACTAGCATCAATTTCCCCATACTGCTCCATTTCCCAGAGAGACTGTATGGGACGTCTTCACAAGTCGCCTTGTCCTTTGCCAGGGCACAACTATAGCCGATCGATAGTCCCACATTCCCGTAAGCACTGCGAAAGCAGACCACTTGAGAACGATATTTTGGGCGGCGTTTTCAACACCGGAATTCAGGACAAAATTAAAAAAGCAGCGATGAATATCAGAAGATAAGTCTGTGACTTCGGACCAAAACTTTTGCGCACGGTACACTAATTCTGCTTTCTTTTCGAGAAATGGGAGTGGCATTGCAAGTAACTGTTCATCGCACGAACTTGACTTAAGTGAAGTTCGTTGTCTCAAGGCGTAGCTGAGTGCTAGTACCTGACAGTCTCGAAGATTATGTTGAAAATGGAATAGTTCAATGGATCGCCTGAGATACTCTCGTTCTCTATCATACATATGATAAAAACTGAGAGAAACAAGTAAGTCGAATCACGCGCTAAGAGCTTCCTTGACTGAACAATAATGCTATGACCGTCAGCTTGCGGCCGATAAAGGATATCGAGGGAGCTCTCTCGTATTGCAATCGTGTTCTGCCTGGTCAAGAAAACGGGATAGACGGAAAGGTACCTGCATCGACAACGCAGAAAAAAAAGCTGCATCAGACATTTGGATCGTTCGGGAGCTAGCTATAATGGTAGACTTTACTTGAAGCCGCACGTATTTGTGGTAGATACTCACATCAGACCGACGTATAACAGCAGAACCGGTGGCGATAATTCTGCTATGTTCAGCACATTTTCACCGGCGTTGCGCGTTGTGATGGATTGGAAGATGATGCTCACGAATTTCTGGACACTAGTCAGTCCGTCCAGAACCTGGGAGTCCCAATCAAACGCAGAGATGAAGACTAGCTGCACAATGGTAAAGGCCAGCACAGCAGCTACTAGCCACAACGTAGGATGCTCTGGAAATAGATGAGTGTAGCAGCTACGGGAGTATTTGAGCAAGTAAGCGTAAGCCGATCTTCTTCTCTGGCTTTTCTCGAACCGGTGCAATAGCCAGATTATCAATCTTAGGCATGGTGCGAACAATGTGTTTCCCATCAGAATCAAGACAGAGAGAAAAAGCAGTATAGGAATAGACTTTCGAAACTCTATCAGGCTGTTGTTTAGGAGAGACAACCCGGAGTTTCCGAACGCCGATATGGCAGAGAACCATGCAAAGAAAGTGTAATCGATTCTCTTATCGTGGAGAAGACGCTGCGCCGGCCGTGAAAGCAGAAAGGTTGATTCAATGACTAGAAATCCAGCAAATTGCACCGCTAGGAAGTATGCGACAATAACAGAGCTTAGAGCTGTCAGAGCTTCGTATTCTAGGATCCTACGATTAAACAGAGGACGGCTACTGACGATGTGCAATTCATCCTGCCTTGCTTCCTCCGTTAAAGCGTTCGTTGACGAGGTTACTGTTGTTTCGCATATCGTATCCTGGATTGCACTTGCCCATCCTTTTCTTGTATGCTTACCTGCATTTTGTCTCCTTGTACTGGATGGAAGCCTCATCGTTGACAAAGCATTTAAAATTCGCCTCCATAGGTTATTCTTTTCATATCCATCCAATATGTATGGATCCATCTCGGTGCTCATTTTGTCGCCGGCTTTTGCTTCGCATTTGATGACATGTTCTTCAGCTTTGGCATGTACTTGACTTTTTTCTGCGTCTACAGCAAGCTGTAGATCGTGAGCAGGATGTGATCCGAATTCTAAAGCAGCTTGAGATTGTGTGCCAGAGAGCTTGTCTATGTGATGATCCCAGGAGGCCCGTTCAGCAGCAGCAAAACGCCGGAACTTGAGACGCTTGTGGTACAAGGGCAGGAAGGAAGTGAACATGTGGCTTCCAAGGATGGACAGCAGCAGGATAAAGACGCTATCGAAGGGGTTGAGGGACTCGACAGGCACGCACATGAGGCCAGTGACAGAAATGGCGGAGGCAGAAGTGTAGAGTGCGTCTACGAAGCTGAGGGGCTGGGAAGCTTTCTTGGGCGAAAGCAGGAGGACAAGGGTGCCGAAAGCTGCAAGGAGGAGGAAGTAAGAGACGTGGAGGAAGTAGTAGGTTTGGTGGAATCGAAGAGGTGGGAATGAAAACATTCTGCGGGGAGGCAGATGATGATCAGGAGGAGGTGGTTGATGAGGCCGATTGGGGAGCAAGGCAGCTTGTGCATGACGAATGGGATCAAGTGGCTGCTCCATTTAGCTATAGGATGGATGGAAGAAGAGAAAAGATGGTGAAGAGCTTAGTTCAGTTGTGGAAAATTGTTACAGTGTGCAAGACAAACTGCAGGGGGGGAATTTTGTTCACGAAGCTCATGTGAATTGTTACAGTACGCAACCGAAAGCCAATTCTCACGCAGCAATTGAAAGCGCTTGAAAGCTCGCTGGTTTTGGGTGGCGCAACTATAAAGCAACAATCAATGATCAGCAATATTCTCGTGCAGATAAGGTCGTTGCAGTTACATACTGTCGTGTGACAACAACAGTTTAGGGTAGTAGAGACGGCTGGTTTTGAGGGCATGCTCGTGCTCTAAACATGAAGGATTCGCAGCTCCGAACTGTTCCAAAACTAGTAGCAAAATAGCAAT
The DNA here is from genome assembly GCF_047967505.1 of Dipteris shenzhenensis. NCBI lineage: Eukaryota > Viridiplantae > Streptophyta > Polypodiopsida > Gleicheniales > Dipteridaceae > Dipteris > Dipteris shenzhenensis. Next base: position 38,224,485 of record NC_141598.1, on the reverse strand, counting down.
GAAATACTGATCTTAAAGGTTTACGATATTGGGAAGTAGCAAAGTCGCAAAATAGCAAGACCTCGAAGCTTTCGATGATATTGGGTACTAGCGAAAAAGCGAGCAAAGGAGCAAAATAGCAATTGAATACTGACCTTACAGGTTTAAAGATATAATTGGGTAGTAGAAAAGTAGCAAGCAAAGTTATGGCAATGGAATCTCCTCCATACAGCACTTGGAAACTCTCAAAAAGACGATCAAAGGTAGGCTGCAGCGCTCGAGCCACTCAAGTTTTGCATTTAACAATGATGAGACAAAATATATCGTGCAGACAACGTGTTTGCAGTTCAAAACTGCCAAGAACAAATGTTTTGCAGCACTGGCATTTGACAAAGTATCGCGCGCAAGGTTTACACCTTAGCATATCCGGGCTGAACTCAACCTCACTCTGCAGAAACAGGAAACAACAATACAACGTAATCACTCCTCAAATCTGTCAAAAAGAAGGTTCAAACTTTGGTTTAGTGGATAAAAACAGAAAGATCTAGAGGTTTCAGATGACGGAGCTATAGATCGAAACTTTATAGCCAGCTCTAGGAAAATAAAAAGCTCCGTAGCAGTGCACCTTTGTCACATACTATATCATCTATCTATGCGTTTCTTCCCCTTCCCGACTCTCGCTCGCTTTTGATCATGAAAAGTAAATCATCTCGAGCGTTTTCCTCTCCTGCTGCGAGTTATCACCTCTTGATTCCTGTAGCCTTGAAGGCTTTTGAGGCCCTAGAAGAAGATTTCAGCCCGCATGCGCATCATCCGCAGACCATCTGCTCATGCGCACCACCCTGCGACAACCCCGTACGACGGACAGTTAGCATCGCAGCGCGCATCGACGACAAATCGCTACCTCCTTCCTAATAGTTTCGCAATTACGAAGCAACAATCTCTCCCGCTCAGCCACAGTATCTATTACAGTTGTACACGACGGAATTAATGGCAGCAGCAACCTTGATCAGCATTGCAATTTACAGTTTTGGACAAGGGAAACTAGTAGCAAACAAGAAGTGCTGACAGCCCATCAAAGTACGTCTGTTCCTGTTACCTTCGAGGAGGAATCGTTAAGTTGGACGACTGATGCGCACCTGGAAGCTGGCGGTTATGCCAGCGATCATCAGCTAGCTAGCAACAACGACTACTTGCAGATGCCAACGTCGAGACGCTGTGTTTTATAGCAGCAATCAGGTAGCAACCAGGTGGCAACCATGAACAAATCAGAATAATGAACTCCACCATGCATGGAAATTGCCGGTATAGGCCGGCAGCTCACAGGCCTGTCGACCAAATATAACTAAATTCATTCGAACAGATCTTGGCGGCCAGCAACCGCGATTCTTTGGTTCAATGTAAGTAGAGATTTCAACGTGTGCTGGATCAACAAAGATCCACATATTTCAAAAATGTCATGCGTTCGCATGAGCAATTGTATGTACGCTATCGTCATGTCCTTGGGTCATGTTCAAATCTGCGAAAAATCCAAAAACGTTATGCAAGCCTAATTTTTAAACACAAAATCACAATGCTTGCTTAGTAATTCAAGGCAGTGCGCCTAATCCTCAATCCTCCGATAATGTTTTTTTAATTGAAAGAGGTATTCTCATATATTCCACAAAACAGTATCTTACATACAGCTCAGACAATTTCTTCAGACAAAAGACATCTCACTCAAAATACTCAGGAGGCGGACTCTAGCGCTCTCCTTGGGCCAACTGGCCACTAGCCATTTCACTTGGATCCCTATGTCAACTACTGCTTGTTTACAATTGAGAGAGAAGATAACCGAACTGCTAACGGATGCGTCATAACGGGCAGATTTTGTGAAGTGTGGCATATCTTATCACCTCCCACAGAGTGGCTCTATCTGGACCAAGGTCTGTGCCAAAGATCATAGCTGCTCCTTTTGAAATGAACTGCATACCTAAGGTTTTGGCACACCGCCCTCGCAAGATTCCCTACAGATTTCGGACCTAGGGGCATCCCCAGAAAAGGTAGGAAAGTGATTCTGCTGCGTATTTGCAAAGCTTGCATCTGTCATCCATGCGGAGCCACGGTACGTGACTGCCAATAGGGAAATGCCCTCCGCATATTCTCCACAGAAAGTAGTTAATCTTGTTGTAGGAGTGGATACCACGGTCTTTTGCATGGTACCACGTGTCACTGTGCCGGTTATCTACTCGAGATCTACTCCGTGGACCACCATGTGGTGCAGTCACCAGTAGCTAGGCTCCAACTCCGAGGTCTGACCAGAGGGTCTGACCAGACTGTAGACCACTTTGACACACGGATATCCAGTCCTGACACACGACACATTGACACGCTCGATGCGGGTGCCCATGCGGGTGAAAGCCCAAGTCCAACACTCCACACTGGCATCATCGCATTCCGTAACGTCAGGGACAGTAGTAGAGAGAGAGAGACAGAGAGAGAGAGAGAGAGAGAGAGGAGAGAGAGAGAGAGTACAATATAATATAATATAATATTATATTCTACAGTTTATAATATAGTCTATATTAGAGAAAGATAGGGGTAGCAGAGGGAGGAGAGAGAGGAGGGAGAGAGAGAGACGGAGATAGATGAGAGAGAGAGAGAGAGAGAGAGAGAATATAATATAATATTATACAGTTTATAATATGGTCCATATTATATTATATAAGAGCATTGAGAGAGAGACACTGAGAGATATAGATAAAGATAGGGGCAGCAGAGGGAGGAGAGAGGGGGAGTGGGGGAGTGGGGGAGAGAGAGAGAGGGAGAGAGAGAGAGACTCTCTCTCTCTCCCTCTCTCGGTTGCAAACCAGTTTAGGGTTTAGGGTTTAGGAAGTTGGTAGACTCAGTGACCTACACAATGAATCGATGATCGCAGAACTAATAATAAGCAGTCTATAGGCAACCGAGAGTCAAGAATAGTCTCCAAAAATTGAGAGAGAGAGAATACAATATTATATGATATAATATTATACAGTTTATAATATAGTCTATATTATATTATATAAGAGCACTGAGAGAGAGACACTGAGAGATAGAGAGAAAGATAGGGGTAGTAGAGGGAGGAGAGAGAGGAGGGAGAGGGAGAGAGAGAGAGAAGAGAGAGAGAGAGAATCTCTCTCTCTCTCTCTCTCGCTCTCTCTCCCCCCCCCTCTCTCTCTCTCTCGGTTGCAAACCGGTTTAGGGTTTAGGGTTTAGGAAGTTGGTAGACTCAGTGTCCTATGCAATGAATCGATGATCGCAGAACTAATAAGCGGTCTATAGGCAATCGAGAGTCAAGAATAGTCTCCAAAAATGCAGAGACAAAGAGAGAGAGAGAGAGAGAGAGAGAGAGAGAGAGAGAGAGAGAGAGAGAGAGAGAGAGAGAGAGAGAATATAATTTAATATTATACAGTTTATAATATAGTCTCGATTATATTATATAAGAGCACTAAGAGAGAGACACTGAGAGATATAGAGAAAGATAGGGGCAGTAGAGGGAGGAGAGAGAGGAGATAAAATTATATCTTACTACTACTTTAAGAAAGTTGGCACACTCAGAGACCTGCGCAGCTAATCAATGATCGCAGAACTAATAAGCAAGCTACAGGCAACTGCGAGTTCTAGACTCCAAAGAATAGTCTTCAAAAGTGTTTAAATTTCCTAAGAAGCATTTAGATATTGATATTTATTAAAAAAATCTTAAATTGTATTCCTTGAAATGAAAGGGAGCCTAGGATCCCAACCTTTAGACCCAACGGAGCGGGTCGCAAGCCCGTCGTAGACAGGTCAGGTTACTCGTATGTGAGGAAACACGATGGGAATGGAAAAATGTGGTCCCACACATATTCAAATGTATTAATTCTGTTCTATTTACTTTCCACCTTGTGCTAAGTGTCAAAAGAACTAGGCATGGGTTAGGTGGAAGAGGACACATGGTATCATTTCATGTGTTTAGGAGGTGGGGACAAGGACACATGTTATCATTCCATCCTTCCCAACCCCTAAAAGAGGGGATGCCATTCTCATGCCCAAGGTCTTGAGGCCAAGGTCCAGGATGTGAGAAACAATGGCTATACCCTTCCTAAACCCATCCTAGGCCACTTGGTCTAGGATAGGATAATGATGACAAATATAGTCCCATCCCAAACCCATGCTAGTCCCATCCATGTGCTAAGGCCCTAAGTACCTACAAAGCACATATAAAGTACCTCAGGAGAATTAATAGAATAAAATCCTCCAATAATTAGTAAAAGGGAAAGAGGAGAAGGCACAAACACAAATAAAGTAATTAATAATTTACTTATTGAGGGGGAGTGGAGCCTCTTGTCATACATTTAAGTAGATATCATACTTGTAATAAATGTGAATGTCAAACATTTAACAAAGGCCCACCCATTCCCTACTCAAAACTCCACCATTCAAGCCTACATGCGTGAAATTTTGTTTAGCCCTCCTACCATGAAGTCCTTAGAGTTGGGGTGGAATTTACATTGGTCATGGTTTCTAGCTTTTGGTATCAAATCTTTGAGCCCAGTGTCTAGCCAATGCACCCCAACCTTAATATATACTTTTAGTATATAACCTCTATTTTTGCAAATAACTTCTTACAACTTTTTAATATTTTTTCTTTGGTAGGTTTCTTCAAGACAAGGTCTTAAGGGTACCAAATACTGACAAAATATGAAGAGGGGAGAGGAGAAGAGTGGAGATGAGAAGAGAGGGCACATCTAGAGAGCACATCACAAATGACTAACTGTACACTAGATTTAGTTGAAAAAATAGAATATATACAAACCCATTTAGGGTTAGGGTTAGGGGATCTAACCCTTTCCTTTATAGCACTCTACAAGGTTAGTGCTATGCACATATGATCACGTGATGGTGCCATGCACACATGATCACATGATGTTGAGCGTGAACTCTCAACACCTTCCCTCAAGATCAACATCATGAAGTAGGCCTTCCCTCAAGATGATGATTCTAGGGAATCGAAGAAGGACTGAGCATTACATTCCATCACACACCTTTAATAGGAATGTCCTTCCTCTACGTCAAACCAAGAGCTAGTCGGTGTTTCTCGAATAGCTCTTTACTGAGTGGTTTGGTAAAGATGTCTGCAACATTCTCTTTGCTATCATAATGCTGTAGTGTGATGTCACCAAGTAACACTCTTTCTTTGATGAAGTGCTCTCTGACATCAATGTGCTTTGTCCTGGAGTGATATACTAGAATTTTTTGCCAATGCTTGAGCCGATTGATTATCACAGTATATTGTTGTTGGCTTTGACTCATCAAAGCAATCTATTTCTGACAATAGTCTTCTGAGCCATATAGCCTCACATGCACCTGTAGTGAGTGCTCTATATTCTACTTTAGTTGAAGACAAAGAAACAGTTGGTTGTTTGTTTGACAACCATGATATAGCACCTTGACCAAGGAAAAATGCATATCCTGTGTCGATCTCCTGGTCTCATGATCTCCGGCATAGTCACTGTCACAGTATCCATGCAATCGTGGATGACTTCCTTTGTATTCTATCCCAAACTGTCTTGTACCTCTGATGTATCTCAAGACTCTTTTGGCTGCATTCCAGTGAGACTGTTTTGGATTTGCCATAAATGTGCTAGTGATCTTACTGCATAACAAATATCTGGCCGTATGATTGTCAGATATATAAGAGATCCGATGAGGTACCTATGGTATCTGTCATTGACTGTAGGTTTCAAACTTTGTTCCATGGGAGTGGCTGTAATTTTGCAATCTGCCATATGAAACTTCTTCAGGAGACTGTCAACATACTTGAGTTGACTCATGAATGTGCTATCTGAATCTCTCCAGAACTCAATTCCAAGACAATAGTGCATAAGTCCAAGATCTTTCATGTCGAACTCTGCAGATAAGTCTTGTTTCAATTTTCTGATGAAGATATCCTTGCTTCCTGTCACAATCAGATCATCTACGTACAAAAGTGCAATAGTAATGTCTTCCCCTTCAACTTTGTAGTAGAGAGTATGATCTGCATTGGACTTCATGTATCCAAGATCAGCAAAATACCTTCTAGGTGCTTGTTTTAAGCCGTAGAGACTTTTCTTGAGATGGCAAACCTTATTCTCCTTTCCTAGTTCAACATAACCTACTGGTTGTTGCATGTAGACTTCCTCGTCTAGATAACCATTGAGAAATGCATTCTTGACATCGAGCAGATACACATTCCATCTGCTGAGTGTCGCTAGTGATATCAAGAACCGTATGGAATCCATCTTTGCTACTGGAGCATAAGTCTCATCATAGTCTTGACCATATTGTTGTGCAAATCCTTTTGCAACTAATCTGGCTTTGTATCTCTGAATACTTCCATTTGGATTGTACTTCACTTTGTATACCCATTTGTTTGCTATGGCCTTCTTTCCTGGTGGAAGGTCGCATAATTCCCCAATATTATTCTTATACAAAGCATCCATTTCTTTGACATTCATAGCAGTTTGCCATTCTAGCTTGTCTACTGCGTCTTCGAAGTACACTAGCTCTTCTGTAGCCATGATGGTAGTCATAAGAGCATAGTTGGTGGTTTCCACCTGAATTGCTTTGCCTTTCTGAGCATATGTCAATCTGGCTAGAGGTCTGCTTTCCCTAGTAGACCGTCTGAGCTGCTGTGGCTCTGCTTGCAGTGTTTCTGGCAATTCTTGCTCTTCTTTATCAACCTGTTCTATCGATGACTGTGAAGTCGATGCTTCTATCTCCTGTGTAGGTGAGGTTTTTCATTCTGATTCCTCATCAAAGATTACATCTCTAGAGATAATGACTTTGCGGTTGATGGGATCATACAATTTGTATGCTTTGCTTTCTTCACTGTAGCCAACCATGATGCATTTGTGTGACTTTGCATCCAATTTCTTGCAATGATCATCATGTATGTGAGCATATGCTATGCAACCAAATATGCAGAGATGCCCAATGTCTGGCTTTTGTCCAGTGAATGCTTCATAAGGAGTCATACCTTGTATCGGTTCGATTAAGCAAGTAGTTTGCTGTAGCTATTACTTCTGCCCAATACTAATTTGGAAGATTCTTTTCACTAAGCATTGCTCTAGCACTGTCTGCTAAAGTCCCATTCTTCCTTTCAGCTCTTGCATTTTGTTGAGGAGTATCTGCACATGTGAATTGTCTTCGAATGCCGTGATTTTTGCAAAAGTTCATGAATGCTGAAGACATGTATTCACCTCCTCTATCTGATCTCATGACCTTGATCTTTCTGCCTGTCTGGTTTTCTACCATGGCCTTGAATTCTTGAGATCTAGAAAACAGTTCAGATTTCTCTTTCAGAAAGTAGACCCAACAATATTTGCTATTGTCGTCGATGAAAGTCAAGTAGCAAAGTGAACCATTGATGCTGTGGGTCTGGGCATAACCCCATACATCTGTATGTATCAAATTAAGAATATCTCGTGCACCAGAGGTACTTCTAACAAAGTTGGTTCACTTTTTTTTGCCAAAGCAGCATGCTTCACAAACTTTTCCAAGAAACTGTAGCTTCGGAAACCCAATTGCCATATTCTGATTCCTAAGATCTAACAAGTACTTGAAATTGACATGGCCATATCTCTTGTGCCATTTTACAGATAGTGGCATCTGTTGCGGTTGAGCTGACATGACATGCTTATCTGGTACTATAGCTAGCATTCTGTATAAGCATCCTTCCTTGACACCTTTTGCTACTAGCTGACATCTTTTGGATTTGTCTCTGATAGTGCATTCATCACCATCAAAGATGAATTTGTAATTGTGTTCCGTCATTTGACCTACTGACAAAAGGTTCTTGCTGAGCTTCGGAACATAGAGCACATCTTTCACTAATCCTTTTGTACCAGTGAAATTGTTCATAGGGATAACAGCTATCCCTTGAGCTGGATTCGGTGTATTGTCTGCTGTGTAGATGACATTTTTCTATCCTTCTAATGGCTTCATTTTTGTGAACCATTCCTGATGATTTGTCATGTGAGATGATGCACTGCTGTCGATGTACCAAGGATCCTGTTCCACTTGGTCGACTTGATAGTTGTAATCCTCTTTGGGATTGAAATCAGTGTCTAGGTACACTTGTCTAGGTACACTGTATCAGTCTGATGCGATTCCTCTCTTGCAAGAAACATATTTCCATGATCATTTGCAAAATGACTGTGACTAGAATGTCCACCACGATGATTTTCTCTGCCTCGGGAATTCCTCGATTACTACTGGATTGTCCACCTTGATCGTATTGCTTCTTGCGGCAATCTCTTTCATAGTGTCCAAACTGGTGACAGTAGTTGCACTGAATATTTGACACATTGGTGGATGCATTCCCTCGTCCTTGGAATCTTCCTCGATTGGAATGATTTCCTCTTTGTTGATTTTGATGTTGCTGAGGATGATGCTGACTTTGATTTTGTTGTTGATGATGACCACTTTTTTTATATGATCTACCTCTGCCTTTGCCTCTGCCTCTGCTTCTATCTGAAGCTGTGAATGCCTGATCATTAGAATGACCTTTACGTGCTTGAATGGCTTGAGTCCTGAGTTCTTCACCAAGTAGGACTGACTGAGGTTCTTCCAGTGTTGGAATTTGTCGTTGGATGGCAATACTCTGGACTAAATTTTTGTATCCCTCTCCTAGTCCATTCAGAATGACTTGAACCATTTTTGCAGGGTTCATAGTCTCTCCTGCTACTGCAAGTTGATTATTGTAGACTTTTATGCGGAGTAGATAAGCATGACTGGTTTCACTGCTGTTGCAAAAACTCTGGTTTATCTGGTTTCTCAGGGTGAGAATCCTGGATGTGTTCTTGGACTCGTAGAGAGCTGTGAACATATCCCATGCTTCTTTTGATGTCTTGACTGTGTTGAGCTGTCTTAGCATGACATCTTGCACATTGCTTGATTAGGTGATAGGCATACTTGTCTTTCTTATCCCATTCTGCTTGAGCTCGGGCAATGGCAGGATCTATTACTGGTGTGAAAATTGTTTGTATAGCTGTAGATGTTGTTGTAGATCCCGTTGCTAGTGCTGTGACAACAGATGGAGTAGAGCTACTTGTGGCTGGATTGTCCAATGGTCTAGGTGTAGACCCATCGACATACTCCCATTTGTCTTGAAGTACAAGAATAGTCTCCATTCGGTATTTCCATGTACTGTAATTGGAGTTGTCTAACTTAGCAGATGCCTCCAAATTGAGGTTGCTAGTCGACATGGTGCAAAAAATGTACTCAAAAGTGTCATGAAGAGCTCTGTATGAATCAAATGCAAATACACTGTCTATGCCAAATGAAATCTCTGTACCGTCGGTGAAGATAGAACTGCAATATATAAAATCTGATCTATATTACAAGGCTTATGGCAATGATGCCGAGAATAGCCAAGAGGCTTTACAAGGCTGAAATGATGTGCACGATGTCGTGAGATAGCCGAATAGGCTTTACAATGGTGGCATGTGTGTGTGAAATCAAGTGCTATCTGCCCACTGAAACAATTTGCAATGCCTTTGAACTCTAATGCTTGCTCACTCAACTGATGAACGTAAGGTTTTAGGTAATGCATTTGATGTGAAACTGTATGTGAGCGTATGGACTGCGAGTTAGGTACTAGTCTAGAATTTCAGGCATGGCTTAGATTGGCAACTTGGGGAAATTCAAAGTGTCCCCTCTATGGCGATCTAGTCTACTCTAATCTAGATCTATACCAACCATTGATCGATGAAAGAACAACAAATAATTCCTTTTCTTTTGTTCTTTTTAAGTGCTGGGTCAGACGCGTCGATGTAGAGGCAAATGTGTGTGAAGGAAGTGGTTTTGTTAGTGAGGCTCAAATGTGAGTGTAACTTGCACCGAAATGTGCGCATGATGTGACAAGCGCGTAGAGCACAAAAAAATGTGTGACTTTCCTTTTTGAAACGCCCTCAAATTCTTCCTGGATCAAGAGATATGACGATCTAGGTGGAGGGGCAAAAGGAGTGCAAATGTGCTCAATGATGATGTCACTATGAGTCACATGCAGTGATGATGTGGCACTATGCCTAGCAAGAGGTGTGCCAGTGGAGCCCTATGCTGAGGTGGCACGAGTGGTCACATACAGTGACTGTGGAGCACTGTGTGCCTGCAGAGGTCAGTGCTGACTGGATAGCTGGTGGCATAGATGATGATGTCAGCAAATGATGTAGCACTGATGATATGGCAGATGACATGGCCTACCTACGTGGCACTGGTGACATGGTAGCTGAGCTGGCAGGGGGGATGTGGCAAGTGCAGGAGGCTACTGACATGGCAAGCACGACTGATGTGGCAGATAAGGAGATAAGGGTGCCACGTGGAGACCTATTGTTCACACCTTGGCTAACCTAGACTGGGTTAGATAAATCGAGGTTGAACCTCACCTGGGGTTGGCTTGACCAACCCTATCTTCTATTAACCAATGTGGTTACAGTTTGTGGACTGGATAGGGTGAGGTGGGGTGCCACGTGCCTCATCGTGGGCAACCAGAATCTTGTCAAGATTTCGACAGAATCTTAGAGATTTCATCTCCTTCATTGGAGCTCGTTGGATGGAGGAAACAGCCCGTGGATGAGCTTGCAAGAGGGTCGTTGCTAGAGGCAGCTACTCAATGGAGCCTTGCACATAGAAGTAGTCGCTGTAGAAGGAGTCGCTGTTGCTGCATAGGAGCCGAGAGTAGTATAGACAATCGTGGTTATGGCGTTGAAGGAGTGCTAGAGCTTTCGTTTGGCTGAGCGGATCATTGGTCGAGTTGTTGCTGAAGGTGTCAAGCCAAGCCTGGCTGGAGCTTCCATTCAGCTGAGCGGATTATGGAGGGCTCATCGTCGTGAGGGCGGCTGGTGCACTCCGTGGGCTGCTAGTGATGGCAATGTGGCTTTGGCCACTCAGTTGTAGTTAAGTACCTTAGAGGTGGCTGGAGATCTCGGCCCGAGAGGAGCTCATAAAGATGACACTATGGAGATACAAGTCATCATTGTCCTATGCCGTTATGGGAGCTTGGAGGTTGCTTTTATCATTGGAGACTATGAGGCTCACTGTGGTTGGCCATCGTTGGAGGTTAACAAGCTGCAGTCGTTGTATTTGGAGAGGTCCTTGGCTATTGACGTTGCTGGCTATGGAGAGCCAGGAATCGAGTCCGTGGGCTGAGCCTTTGGAGCTGGCCTTGTGTGGTAGTAAGTGGCTGAGAACCTTGTTGTAGAAGTAGAAGCTGAAAGGTTCGACGTGTGCACTACAGCCGCCTAGAGCATGGAGCCATGAATGGAGTAGATTAATCTTCAAAGAGCCTGTCTTTGTGAATAAAGGTATAGATCTCTTTTTTAGAGAAGAAGAGAACGCTCCCTATCTCTAGAGATTATTTCTCACAAGCACAATGGATGGACAATCTCTCTCTCTCTCACAATGGAAGTCCTCACAAAGAATGGAATGAACGGAATGGATAACTCTCAATGAACTCTCGAAGGAGATGATGGAAATCTTCTTTCAATGGACGGAATTTCCTCTCAACGGAAGAGAATGGAGCACTCAATCTCTTTCGATCTCTCAATCTCTCAATCACTCTCACAAGAAGGATGGCGCCTCAACGGAAGGCAGAACCATGCTCTGATACCATGACAAAATATGAAGAGGGGAGAGGAGAAGAGTGGAGATGAAGAGAGAGGGCACAGCTAGAGAGCACACCACAAATGACTAACTGTACACTAGATTTAGTTGAAAAAATAGAATATATACAAACCCATTTAGGGTTAGGGTTAGGGGATCTAACCCTTTCCTTTATAGCACTCTATAAGGTTAGTGCTATGCACAAATGATCATGTGATGGTGCTATGCACACATGATCACATTATGTTGAGCGTGAACTCTCAACAAATACCTCTTTTGGGGACCAAGCCAATACCTTGATCGAGATCGTAGACTTACTTTCACTAAACTGAGCCTATACCCCGATCGAGGTATCGTGGCAAGCCACCTATACCTCGATCGAGGTATCGTGGATAGATGACATCGCTCGTGTCACATAACACGATCGAGGTATAGGTCATCTGACATGGCAGATAACATACCTCGATCGAGGTAGCATGGCAAGTCCAATAACCTTGACCGTGGTGTGCTGGACTGATGACTTGGCCGCATGTCAAATACCACGATCGAGGTATATGGCATCCAACATGGCAGCTAACATACCTCGATCGAGGTATGCTGGCAGCTAACATACCTCGATCAAGGTATGCTGGACCGATGTGTATGTGGCATGTCAAATACCACGATCGAGGTATTTGGCATCCGACATCGCAGCTGAAATACCTCGATCGAGGTATCGTGGCATGTCTATACCTTGATCGAGGTGTGATGGAGCGATGTGTATGTGGCATGTGAAATACCACGATCGAGGTATATGGCTTCGTAGCTATTATGCTGGACTGATGGATGATGGCAAGTCCAATTCCTCGGTCGAGGTATGTGGCATCCCGATACCTCGATTGTGGTATTGAAACCCTAAATTTTCGTATATAAAGAGAGGGACCCCCCTCATTCTCCATACCTCGATCGAGCTCCTCCTCATCGAAATCGACAGAATTGCGGGAGCGACAGACAATGACGGAGCGATGGAGATGGATGGAGCGGGAGATTCCAGGTAAGGTTTTTTTTATGTAGCTTTTTTTTTTTGCAAGAATTTATTTAAAATTTAGTTTATATGAATTGTAATTTAATTATAAAATATTTCAAAATTTAAAATGCATTTAAAACCTTTTTTTAATTAAAATTTTAATTACGTAAGTGTTTATTTGAAGTGTCAAAATGTATATATTTTATTTTTTAAAATTATCTTTTTTAAAAAAGAAATTAAAGTAGTTTTTATGTGAATTTTCAAATTAGTGCTTTTTTTATTTAAATAAAAAAACGTTAATTTTTTTATTAAAAAAATCATCTTTAGGAAAAAAAGAAAATAAGAGTTTAAGTTAGGTTTTATATTATTTAAGTTAGTAAAGTTTTTATTTAAATGTAAAAACGCATAAATTTTATTTTTTAAATTCATCTATTAAAAAAAAAGAGAGATTAAAGTAGTTTTTATGTTAGCTTTTTTTATTTAAATAAAAAAATGTTTAAATTTTATTTTTAAAAATTATCTTTAAGAAAAAAAGAAAACAAGAGTTTAAGGTAGCTTTTATATTATTTAAGTTAGTGAAGTATTTATTTAAATGTAAAAAACACATAAATTTTGTTTTTTAAATTCATCTATTAAAAAAAAGAGATTAAAGTAGTTTTTATGTTAGCTTTTTTTATTTAAATAGAAAACTTTTAAATTTTATTTTTAAAAATCATCTATAAATAAGAGTTTAAGGTAGGTTTTATATTATTTAAGTTAGTGAAGTTTTTATTTAAATGTAAAAAACGTATTAGTCGTGATCCATCTCGCCATAGGATCGACCCCAGTGTGGCCATGTACCCCGCTCCTCCTATAGATGTGTCGACTAGGACACCCATAGATGCACCAGTCATAGCCATGCTTCCTACCACCAGTTGCATCCTTTGCCACAAGGATTTTGACACCGTAGGGTGGTTTGGACTAGGGTGCGACCACATCGCACATCTCCATTGCATGACCCACCACATGGTGGCACGATCAGTGTGCCCTGTATGCTTTGCTGGCATTGATGTGGCGACATATAGAGGACTAGGCATGGATGATCTATATCCTGGTCATCGTCAGGCCATTGATCCATTTGCCCACGTGGTCTTGACAGAGCACTACACGGAGGAGGCACAGAGAGCTTTGCTGCAGCAAGAGGGTGCTGATACGTCAGTGGTTGCAGCGTGTGTTCCACGATGCTTCTCATATGGTGATTTCATGCCAGGTAATGAGGCACGAGCAGAGGAGGCACGCCGTATTGAGTGAGAGGCAGAGCTTCAGATATCATTGCAGCAGTGGGTGGAGCAGCAGCTTGGGTGGGGCGAGACCAGCATTTTCTACATGTAGAGATGATTACTCGCATTGGATTTGAGGCACGAGTATTCGCTGATGCATGACTTTGGGAGCTGAGGCATGCATACATAGAGGAGGCGAGGGAGGCAGAGATGGCAGCGGTGGCTCGTGCAGCATGCCCTCCTCTTCATCAGGATGAGGCTGGCCCATCTCATGCAAGAGATGAGGCTGTACCAAATCAGTTGGAGACCAAATCTTGCGTGGATGTACGTCTAGGGTAGCCTGAGAGCCGTGCAAAGTTTCATCCCCAACAGATAAGTCCATGTGTGTATTTGGTTAGTACGTGCGCCATTTTTCATGCGGTCACTAGTAGGGATTGTAAAAATGTACGCATTATACCTTCCACGTGGCACATACCAAATCAATTGGAGACCAAATCTTGCATGGATGTAGGTCTAGGGTAGCCTAAGAGCTGTGCAAAGTTTCATCCCCAACAGATAAGTCCACATGCGTATTTGGTTAGTACGTGCGCGAATTTTCATACGTAGTCACTAGTAGGGAGTGCTTGCAAAAATGTATGCATTATACCTTCCACATGGCACATACCAAATCAATTGGAGACCAAATCTTGCATGGATGTACGTCTAGGGTAGCCTAAGAGCCATGCAAAGTTGCATCCCCAACAGATAAGTCCACGTGCATATTTGGTTAGTATGTACGCCATTTTTCATGCGTAGTCACTAGTAGGGATTATAAAAATGTACGCATTATACCTTCCACGTGGCACATACCAAATCAGTTGGAGACCAAATCTTGCATGGATGTAGGTCTAGGGTAGCCTAAGAGCCGTGCGAAGTTTCATCCCCAACAGATAAGTCCACGTGCATATTTGGTTAGTACGTGCACCATTTTTCATACGTAGTCACTAGTAGGGATTGTAAAAATGTACGCATTATACCTTCCACATGGCACATACCAAATTAGTTGGAGACCAAATATTGCATGGATGTAGGTCTAGGGTAGCCTAAGATCTTTGTAGAGTTTCATCCCCAACAGATAAATCCACATGCGTATTTGGTTAGTACGTGCACCATTTTTCATACGTAGTCACTAGTAGGGATTGTAAAAATGTACGCATTATACCTTCCACATGGCACATACCAAATCAGTTTGAGACCAAATCTTGCATGGATGTAGGTCTAGGGTAGCCTAAGAGTTGTGTGAAGTTTCATCCCCAGCAGATAAGTCCAGGTGCGTATTTAATTAGTACATGCACCATTTTTCATACGTAGTCACTAGTAGGGATTGTAAAAATGTACGAATTATACCTTCCACGTGGCACATACCAAATCAGTTGGAGACCAAGTCTTGCATGGATGTAGGTCTAGGGTAGGCTAAGAGCTGTGCAGAGTTTCATCCCCAATAGATAAGTCCACCTGCGTATTTGGTTAGTACGTGCACCATTTTTCATGTGTAGTCACTAGTAGGGATTATAAAAATGTACGCATTATACCTTCCACGTGGCACATACCAAATCAGTTGGAGACCAAATCTTGCGTGGATGTAAGTCTAGGGTAGCCTAAGAGCTATGCAAAGTTTCATCCCTAACAGATAAGTCCACATGCGTATTTGGTTAGTACGTGCACCATTTTTCATACGTAGTCACTAGTAGGGAGTGCTTGCAAAAATGTATGCATTATACCTTCCACGTGGCACATACCAAATCAGTTGGAGACCAAATCTTGTGTGGATCTAGGTCTAGAGTAGCCTAAGAGGTGTGCAAAGTTTCATCCCCAACAGATAAGTCCACATGCGTATTTGGTTAGTACGTGTGCGAATTTTCTTAGTCACATTTTTAAAATGTCCTAAAGCACAAAACACAATTACAACATTACTACTAATAAACAATTTTTTGTTTTACAAAAACAACAAATCCCATTGAGAAGACAATGGACATCATGTATAAAATAGAATCTAATACAATGATGTGTATGAACCGTGTATAAAACCATCATAGTGAAATACAAAATATGAGTCCATGAAAATTACAATGGTACGATCACATAGTGAGCCTATACATATCGAATACAAAAATATGTAATCAACTAGTGATACCCAAAAAAAATCTATCTGATCAACTGATGATCCCAAAACTATGATATGTAATGTGCTACTCCTCAGGATCGGCTCTCATGCAAATAGTTGCTAGTATGCTCTCGTGATCCTCCACTGCAAGGCGCCATCCTGGAGTGGACGTCGCCTTGCGAGTGTGAACACGACTCAAAGTAAGCTTGATTGCAAAAACAAGATGAGAATACATGTATGCCTCCTAATTCGCCATGTACTCCTGGAACTCAATATAGAGACCATGCCTCTGTATCTGCTGAAAATACTGGCCACCTATGATCATGCTATGAGCATTGAAGTGCATCCCATGCCCATCCACTGTATCCTCATTCAGCACACTCTTCACCATAGAGCATCACAACAAGTAATAATCCACACCCTCCTCATTGCCCTCCAAAGCAATGACCGCGAAGATATCACCAATACACAAAATATCTGTAAGCTGGTCATAATCTCTAGAGGAACTGAATCCCGCATCCTGATCATCATGTACCTCCTCCCAAGGCTGGAAGGGAGAAAGCACTCGCCGTGCCCATGGATCGGCCCATGGTATCGAGCACCCTCCCCAATCATCATCAATGCATGCGGAGCAAAAACATGCAAACCGTCGACAAAAGATCGCGGGGTGAGACTCACCTATGCTCCTGATGGAATGGAAATCAAGAGTGCCAGACACTGAATGACAATCAAAAGGCCTAGACCGATCAAGACTCCCAATGTCCATGCACCAAAAATACCAACTCACCACCCTATCATCACACGACTGAAAGGAGGACATAGCACTAGTGGATAAGTGCTAGCTGCACCACCGCACCACATCATGTGCATCCTTGAAGCGATCGGGAATGTGACACAACTGGTATCGATGCAAAGCATGCTTCACGCAAGCACCTGCACCATCGTGCTCTCCCTTACCGTGCCTTGTCTCGAAGTAGTTCCATGTGATCGGAATGCCTGTCTCACAGTGCCATCTGCATAACCAATAAAACTGTCTAATAGATTTGAACTAACCACCACAGCCATCTGACCAGATCCAGCACCGCTGCCATGTGACACCATGATCCCTCAAGAAACTATCATGCAAAGTGAAGCAATGCTGCACAAAATGGGCATCATGCAATCGATCATCACTAATGTAGAAGTGATACTCTCGCACAATGACGCGTGAGTCCATGGTGCTATCAATGCCATCCACATGAGCCTATGCATGACGATAGCTAATGTGCACAAATATAGCAACCTGCAATATGGCATTGAAAAAAAATATGACTATTGAAATAATTCAATATAATGAGGCCATAAAAAAACCTAACTCAATCACACGTCACCTGTTCCGAGAAATAATACTCCGATTGGATCTCATGCTATGGTGCAAAGGTATAATTCTCTACAAAGTCCACCACTAAGACAACCACCCCTATAGGAAATGTCCTCAAACATGCATGGAACTAATGATCCTCCCACTTCGCAGTGTGCAAGTGGCGTATGTAGTGGTATAGCTTCCCTCGAAAACCGTCAATGAATACAACACATGGTGTCTCCTTCCCCACAAGCTGCAACCTCCTCGAATGTGCACCACCATCTAAAGTCAGGGTACTATACTTGTACTGCTACCAATGAACCATCTGCATGCCACAAGTATCTAGTGCAACTCGTGCCACTCTAGCAAAGTCACCACACAAAGTACACCTGCCTTGCACACAATCAAGGGAGTGGAATAAAGCATCGCCATCTCATGTACACAATATGGAATGAATGAAGTCACGAGGGCTAGTAGGAACCACTCCCCTATGACCATCAAGGGAACGGAATACGTCATACATCAATCCAAAATCCACATGGTAGCGACAATAGCATGTGTCATGCTCCTGAGAGCATCGCACAAACCATGGCCTATATCGCTCAAATGACCTTTGCCTAATCCTGAACTCCGAGTGCGCCTCTACAAACTGAGTGTACAACTCAGTCTGGGTACACTCCAAAAAACATGTACCATGCTCAATGTACACACCGCATGACACCCTCTTCCACAATGCCTTCTTGAACACCGGGGATGCTCTGCAATGCTCCTCCCAAAACTGTTGTATGAAGGACCTAGTGGAATCATCCAACAATCGATCGTTGCGAGGTGCACGACCACTCGAAGCCCAAAGAGCATCAGTCTCACTATCCTCTAGACTCTGCCTCCTAATCATGCCTGCTCGCAATGTGCGTGGTGCAATCTGAAGAAGCCGTGAAGCAGTACGCACATGGCCTATTGTTGAGATATCGAGCTCCACTCGCGATATGCCAGGGTGACTGTTGTGCATTTATGTCACCGACTTGTTATAGCTGGAGATGTGGTTGGTACACCGCCCACGAATAATAGCTGGATGACAGCTATCCTTATCTACACTAGTTCGTGGCTCAGTTAGTATGCCACCTTAGTTAGTTGAGTTTGGTTTGAGACCCACATATAGGGTTCTTCTATTTCTTTATACTAGAGTTCTTTTGGCTTTCACAACTAAGAAGAGGAAAACTATTTTCAGCCTCCACCTTTGTGTGTATTCCCCCATTGTGCATGTGAGAAAGCCGCAAGTGACACTCCTTCCCTCTCTCCCACAATCTTCACATGGTATTAGAGCCTTGTTCGTGGGTTCGTGGTAAGGAGCTCAAGAAAGCAAACCAAGTTCGCAGTGTCCTGGTAAGAGGACCAGTGTTGCTTTCCTTTTTCGAGTTTGGGAGCAAATCTCTGCAGGTAGCACAGCTGGAAGTGCAAGAGTGCACTGTCTCAGATTGAGACGCCCTTCGCGGTGTGGCGAGAGGGCATTATACGCTGCAGGTAAGGGCGAAGCCCTTGGTGACTTTATTTTTCTGATTCGAGGTCATTTCGGGGCCCGTTTTGGAGGCGGAAGTTCTTTGCAGGCGCTCAAAAAAAGGCCCTATTTTTGCTGTGCGACCACTGTTCTGCAGGTCGGTGAAAAGTTGCCGCAGAAATTGCATCGTATGCCTGTGCGCAGAGACATTGGGAGTTGCAGATTCATGCTTGTTGCCTGTTGATGCAAAATCGTCACTAGGAAGTGACTGTGTCATGAAATACCACTTTCGTCAGTTTTGCAGATCTGCCCGTGTGAGGCAAAAGCTGTGTTTTTTGCAGTGACAGAATATTTTGCAGTGCTCTGTAATGGCATCTGATTCTCTTTCACAAATTGTCACTGAAAAGCTTGACAAGAACAACTTCCAGGCATGGAAGTTTAGAATGACGAATTTCTTGATGGGAAAAGGCTATTGGGAGTTCATTACAGGAAATGAAGAAGAACCTGTTCTTCCTAATGTTCCCAGTCAACAGGAAATGCAGGCATTTAAAGGATGGCATGAGAGAGCCAGGAAAGTTATGTACTGGCTGTCTATCAGTATTTCGGACTCCATGATTGTGCATATTCAGGATGCAAATATGCCAAAGGAGGCATGGGATACTTTGGCAAAAATGTATAGCACAAATACGCAAGCCAGGAAAATGCAACTCAAACAGGAGTTGCACAATGTGCAGAGAGAAAATTTGAGCATAAATGACTACCACATGAAAGTGAAGAAAATTGCAGATGCACTTCTCATGCACTTGCTTCCATTGGGTCGCCAGTGGATGATGACGATTTGGTCTCTGTGACCTTGAATGGTCTAGGAAAGGATTATGCACAGTTCCGGACATCCATTGCCGTCCATGAAAAATTTCCTGATTTTGAGGAGTTGATTGCTCTTCTAATTTCCGAAGAGCAGAGAAATGGTGGTGCATCTTCTTCAGCAGGAACTTCAAAAGAAACTGTCTTCTACTCAAATGCTAGCAGAGGTAGAGGCAGAGGTAGAGGAGGCCGATCTGCAGGTCGTGGTAGAAATCAGAATATGCAGCAAACGCAAGAAAACCAGTCCTATGCAGGGGGATGTGGTAACTCTAGAGGCAGGGGGAGCCAAAGAGGCCGTGGTGGATGGCAGAGAGGCCAAAATGCAAACAGCAATGTTGAATGCTACTATTGTGGCAAAATGGGTCATATGGCTAAGGACTGCTACAAAAAGCAGAATGACATTATGAATGGAAAATTGCAGCAAGGCAATTATGCATCCTCTAGTAGACAGGGTGATGACAGAAATGAGCATTTGTTTATGGTGCAGCATATGACAAATTCTGTAACAAGTGTAGAAGAAAGCAATGATGTGTGGCATGTTGATTCAGGTGCGTCAAACCACATGACAGGTCACGCTGAATGGATGCAGGATGCAAGAAAATGGAAAAACCAGGATTTGTGGAGACTGGTGACGATACTGCACATCCTATTGTGCAGATTGGCAAAATTCCTTTGTCTATGCAGGATGGGAAAAAGAAATACTTGTCCAGATGATGTATTTCATGTTCCGAACATCACAAAGAACCTGGTTTCTGTTGGTCAGATGGTTGAGCAGGGCTTGCAGGTCAGATTTAATCCTCATGGATGCTTTGTTGAGGATATGAAAAATAATGGTCGCTTGATAGCAAAAGGAAAGAAGAAGGGCAGGATGTTTACGTTGGATGCAGACATGCCTGAATTGAGTGCAACAATGTTTGCACATGGGACCGGTGTAGTTGCAGATATTGATATCTGGCACAAACGCATTGGTCATGTTAATATACAGCGACTTAAATCAATGCAAGCCCAAAATATTGTTGCAGGATTGCCTAAATTCAAGGTTGCAGAAATGCACAAGGTTTGTGAAGCCTGTCAATTTGGGAAACAGGCAAGGAAACCTTTTCCTAGGCATGTTCAAGAGAGTAAAAAGCCATTGGAATTAATCCACTCTGATGTGTGGACTACAAAAGCTGCATCTATTGGAGGCTGTCACTATTTTGTCACATTTATTGATGACTTCAGCAGAAAACTGTGGGTGTATTTTATGAAAAAGAAAAGTGAAGTGTTTGGGCACTTCAAAGCTTTCAAAGCTATGGTTGAAAAAGAAACAGGCCTGCAAATAAAATGCCTAAGGTCAGATGGAGGGGGAGAGTACCTCTCAAATGAGTTTGCAAGGTATAAAGCAGCAATATTCATGCAGTCATACTCCACAGCAAAATGGAATTGCAGAAAGAAAAAACAGGCATATTGGAGAGGTATCTCGGGCTATGCTAAATGAAAAAGATCTACCAGATTATTATTGGGTTGAAGCAGTTGCTACAGCAATCTATATAATGAACAGGACTCCCACTGCAGCAATACATGGCATGATGCCAGAGGAGATGTATACTGGGAGGAAACCAGATATTTCTCATTTGAAGATTTTTGGTTGCATTGCCTATGTCCATGTGCCAGATGAGTTGAGGTCCAAGTTGGATCCAAAAGCTGAGAAGTGCATCTTTATTGGTTATTCTCTGCAGCAGAAAGGGTATAGATGCTATAACCCTTCTACACGTAAGTTCACAGTGAGCAGAGATGTTGTTTTTGATGAGATGAGCAGCTGGTATAAACCAGTAAATGTGATGATTGATGTAGATGCACAAAATGGTAATGCTGCACAGAATGCACAGCAGCAATCACAAAATATCAGTGGACCTAGAGTGTCCTCTATCAGTGGTTCACATACTTCGCCATGGACAGGCATATTGAGATCAGGAGAATCCCCTCAAAGCAATGCAGAGAGTGGTACGCAGGTATCACGAAAAGGAAAAGAGAAGGTAGATCAGCCCATGTTTAATGTGAATGCAAGTCACTCTTGTGTGGATGGTGAATCCAGTGGCTCAGAACAGAGCATTGATGATGAGTTGGGTATTCCTTCTGTTGTTACACCTGGAGTAAGGAAGACCAGGGATGTTTTGAGAGCACCTGGAAGTGAGCCTATTTTGCGCAGGTCTGCCAGGGTCAGGTATCCTGTGGATAGGCTGAAATATGATGGATTTACAGCCATTCACTATGCCTATATGGTCAAAGTGATACAGGAACCAGAACCCACTTCTTTTGAGCAAGCCATGGGAAATGAAAAATGGGAGAAAGCCATGGATGAAGAAATGGATGCCTTGGATGCAAATGCTACATGGGAATTGGTGCCTTTGCCTAAAGACAAGAATGCAATTGGCTGTAAGTGGGTTTATAAGATCAAGCACAATGCAGATGGTTCTGTGAATAGATACAAGGCAAGATTAGTTGTCAAGGGGTATGCACAGACATATGGCATTGATTATGAAGAAACTTTCAGCCCGGTTGCAAGGATGGCAACCGTAAGAGCAGCCATTGCTATGGCTGCATCAAAGGGATGGTCTTTACATCAGATGGATGTAAAGAATGCCTTCTTGCATGGTGATTTGCAAGAAGAGGTCTTTATGGAGCAGCCAGCAGGTTATATTCATGCTACTCATCCAGAGTTTGTTTGCAGGTTGAAGAAAGCCTTGTATGGCTTGAAGCAAGCACCTAGAGCATGGTCTGACAAGATAGGACAATATCTTGTCACTATTGGCTTTCAGATTTCCAAGGCAGATTTCTCACTCTATGTGAGAAAAACAGAGAAAGGGATTATGCTGCTGGTCATTTATGTTGATGATTTGATCATCACAGGTGATAGTGATGAAGATATCCTTCATGTGAAAATGCTATTGAGGCAGAAGTTTGAGATGAAGGATTTGGGAGAGCTGCGTTATTTCTTGGGCATTGAGGTGATTAGATCACCAAGTGGGATACAGCTCTTGCAGAGGCAGTATGGACTGGACATGCTGTCCAAATATGGGATGACAGGCTGTAAGCCTATTTCAGTTCCTTTGGAGCAGAATGTGAAGCTGAGCGCAGATGCAGGTGAGCTTCTGGAAGACCCTACTATGTACAGACGCATAGTAGGAAGTTTGATTTACATGACTATTACCAGGCCAGATTTGAGCTATGCTGTTGGGTTGGTAAGTCAGTTTATACAGGCTCCAAGGAAACCGCATTTGGATGTGGCTAGACGCATACTCAGGTATGTGAAGTCCACATTGCAGTATGGACTATTTTATGAGGCAGGGGTTCAGATACAGTTGCATGGATACACTGATGCTGATTGGGCTGGTAGTATTTCTGATAGACGATCTACCAGTGGATATGTGTTCTCTTTTGGGAGTGCTGCAGTCACTTGGAGAAGCAAGAAACAGCCTACAGTTGCCTTCTTGTCGAGCACAGAGGCTGAGTATAGGGGTGCAGCAATGGCTGCATGTGAGGTAGCTTGGTTGCATAAGTTACTCTATGATATGCATCAGTCTACAGATGGGCCAGTTGTCATTTATTGTGACAACATGAGCAGTATACACTTGGCAAGACCCAGTCTTTCATGCTAGAACAAAGCACATTGAGGTGCATTATCACTATGTGCGGGAGAAAGTGTTACTAGGTCTTATTGATCTAGTTTATGTCAGCACAGACGATCAAGTAGTTGACATCTTCACAAAAGCATTGGGCGCAGAGAAGCTGCGCAAGTTCAGAGACCTGCTTGGTGTGCAGGAATTGGGATTGAGCTCGAGGGGGAGTGTTGAGATATCGAGCTCCACTCGCGATATGCCAGGGTGACTGTTGTGCATTTATGTCACCGACTTGTTCACCGACTTGTTAGCTGGAGATGTGGTTGGTACACCGCCCATGAATAATAGCTGGATGACAGCTATCCTTATCTACACTAGTTCGTGGCTCAGTTAGTATGCCACCTTAGTTAGTTGAGTTTGGTTTGAGACCCACATATAGGGTTCTTCTATTTCTTTGTACTAGAGTTCTTTTGGCTTTCACAACTAAGAAGAGGAAAACTGTTTTCAGCCTCCACCTTTGTGTGTATTCCCCCATTGTGCATGTGAGAAAGCTACAAGTGAGACTCCTTCCCTCTCTCCCACAATCTTCACACCTATCATATGAGGTCTACTAATGGCAGCCACAATAGCACGACGTGCTGCCAAGGCATCACTGAGTTCCTATGCTTAATAGAAGCATAGGAATATCGAACACTGCTAAGGACCTCGCTACATACAACCCTATCTCTACATGCACCAAGACCAGCAAGCCTCCTACACTCTACCAAGTCACGGTGATCAATCAGGGACCTGAGAAGAGTAGACTGCGAAGCTGGCATGAGGTCACTAAAAAAAGACTGCACGATCTTGCTAGTACGACGACAGATAGTGGACTTCGGCAAGTCACGTCCTAAAGTAACACTGCTATTGCAAGGTGGGGCAAGGGGATCAATGGGAGATGGTAGGGTGGAGGGGGGAAGGGAGGCGCCAAGGGGAAGGGGGGGAGGGGGTGTGGGGGTTAAAGGTCACTGTGCCTTTACCTCAGTTATGTACAATACTCAAATACATATATAAATGAATGAAAAAGAAGATTAGGGTGGTTCTGCACCCACTAAAACTTGTGTGGCTCTCTGTTTCTCTCTCTCCCTCTTCCGTTCTTGCTTCCGTTGAGAGCACTCTCAACTGGTATCAGAGCTCGGGTGATCTAGCTGAGCGTGCGTGAATGCTTGAAGCTCAGAAGCTCTATGGGAGGAAGGAGAAGCTTTGTGGGTGACTTTACTTGCATCCGAGTGTGTAGAGACCTTGGAGGAACCTTTGGAAAAGTCACTTTGGTTTTGTGAAGTGGTTTTGAGAGCCTGTTAAGTGTTTTCAAAGAAAAATTCGTTTTTTAAGCTTTTCCCTGTTCCGTTCGATGACAGAGACTCCGTATTGACTTGTAGAGGCAACTATTGCTTGCTTTTGGTGTCCACTTCACTTCAGGAGCTTGGAAACACCTTCATTCTTGAATCTGGGATCATTTCATTGGATTTCTGACTCACTATGTCAGTTTCTGCGTTTTTTTGCCCGAGTGTTGGAACTCCAGTTTGGAGCAACCATTTGCAGATCTGTAAGTTCCGGTGGACTCAGGAGGTCCTAAAACTTCTATGTTGCTCATCATTTGCACTCCGGTGGAGTTTACAAACAGCTCTGTTTCCAAAAACGTTTTTCAGTCCGTGTGTTGGACCCAATGATTGAGACCACAGTTTCCAAAACCGTCTGTCCCATTCCATTCCGGACGCCCAAAAACCCCTACATATCAGTTCTTGCGCGATTCGGTGGAGGATTTTCAGAGTTATAGATCTCTGTGTATTTGATTTTGTCTCTCTGTTATGCATTTTTCATTTTAAGGTTTTGAAACCTTAGATTTATGCCACATGGCAGTGGATAAGTGTTGACTCCCATTTCTTACTCATCGGTTGGGATTTTGGAGTTCTGATAGAAGAGAGATTTTTGCTGATTTTCTTGCTGAGTCCGATTATGCAATGGTGCCCATGTTTTGAGGTATCTCAGGTTCTATTTTCAGTAGCGGTCATTACCGTGGGACCATGATTTCTTGAGCATACCTTATGCAGATCACTCTGGTTGCAGTGTGTGCTCATTTGTGGTGTGCATTGGGTTGTAGTGGATGATTTATAGGCCATTTGGATGCATTGCGGTCCTTATCGAATGCACCGATAGGCCCAAATTGCCTTGTGGGATGCTATTTTTTATGGACGCTTTGCACATGGATGCTATTTTATGCTGAGGGACAGCTTTGACACATTGCAGGTGATGCACTGATAGTGCTATGCTCTCTTGGATGAGATATTATTAATGCATATGCCAGTGGACGGTGTTTATGCTTGAGTCATTTGGCACTTATTGGCATTTTGGATTGCCATTGCAGTTGGCATTTTCTTTTGGGCTAGATTTGCTCATATGGATGCATAGTATATGCACATGAGTCAGATGCTTTGAGACATGAGTTTTGGTGATATTTCACTCTATTGTGGCATACACATTTGGGTGCACCTGGTATTTGGTGTGATTCTCTCTTGTAGGCACTAGCATTTGGGATTTTTGCTTCATTTGCATCATGGCATCCTCTTCCATGTCTAAAAAGGAGTTTTTTAGCATTAAAAAGTTTGATGGGACAAACTTTTCTTTGTGGAAAGAACAAATAAGGGATGTGCTTATTCAAAAGAAGCAGATTAAACCCTTGGCAGGGATTGAAGCTAAGCCTGCAAATATGTCTGAGGATGATTGGAATGAGTTGGATGCATTAGCAAAATCTACTATTAGACTTCATCTTGCAAAGTCAGTTTATTTCACAGTAGTAAATGAGCAGACTACGGAAGATTTGTGGAAGAAAGTGTGTGCCACTTATGAAAAGGAAACTGCCTCTAATAAAGTTTACCTCATGAAGAGGTTGTTTGAGTTGCAGATGAAGGAAGGGGTCTCCATTGCTTCTCACTTGAATGAATTCAATATTATTTTCAGCCAGCTTCAGGCTCAGAAGATGAATTTTGATGCGGAGACTAAGGCAATATTTCTCTTATGTTCATTGCCATCCTCATGGGATACCTTCCGTACAGCTGTCAGTAACTCTGCACCTGGTGGAGTACTGAAATTTGATGATGTTGTGGGTAGCTTGTTGGCCGAGGAGATAAGACGGAAGTCTATGGATGGCAACAAGCAGGATGCAGCCTTAAATGTGCAAAGGGGCAGATCACAGTTCAGGGGGAAGTCCCAAGAAAGAGGAAAGTCTCGTAGCAAATTCAAGGCACGGAACATTGAGTGTTACCACTGTGGCAAGAAGGGTCATATGAAAAAGGATTGCTACAAGCTGAAAAGAGAGCAAAAGGATAAGAAAAAGAATGCAAATTGGGGTGCAAATCAAAAGGAAGAGGGTCCAAGGGAGGACAAAGGAAAAGTGAAGATCGAGGAGATCAATGCAGTCACACATGATAGTGACAATGACGTTCTCTTCATGTCTAGTTTATCTGCAGAGTTGCTTACCACTTCAAATGATGCATATTCCCAGATTGGATTTTGGATTCTGGTGCTTCATTCCATGTTACTCCCCATAGGGAATGGTTCTCCACTTATGACAGTGGAAAGACAGGTTGTGTGCATCTTGGAAATGACTATGCATGTCACATAGTGGGAGTAGGTGACATAAAGTTTTCTTTTGCAAATGGGTATGCATTTATTTTGAAACATGTGAGACATGTGCCTAAGTTGACCAAGAGTCTTATTTCAGTGGGTCAGCTAGATGATGCTGGTTTTCACACCACTTTTGGCATTCAGAGTTGGAAAATTCAGAAGGGCTCTATACTTTTGGCCAGGGGTGCCAAGTGTGGGACTTTGTATCCCTTACATGTATCAGGGGTATTTGATCATGTTGTTGCAATAACCAAGTAGCCAAGCACTTCTTTGTGGCATTGCGGGTTGGGGCACATGAGCCAGAATGGAATGAAACTCTTATGCTGTTTGGGTTATGTACCGCATTTGAGTTTCTCTGATTTTGAATTTTGTGAGCACTGTCTCTATGGGAATCT
Organism: Dipteris shenzhenensis; assembly: GCF_047967505.1. NCBI lineage: Eukaryota > Viridiplantae > Streptophyta > Polypodiopsida > Gleicheniales > Dipteridaceae > Dipteris > Dipteris shenzhenensis. The sequence goes on along the minus strand of NC_141598.1, from coordinate 38,197,097 downwards.
CTATGGGAAGCAGACTAAATCAGCCCATAAAAGAAGGGGAAAGAAAGAGTTTGAAAAGCTTGATTTGGTGCATTCAGACGTATGTGGTCCCATGCCTACACGGTCATTAGGCGGGGCTGAATGCTATGTGACATTCATTGATGATGCAACTAGGAAAGGTTGGGCTTATGCTATAGCTTGGAAGAGTGATGTGTTCCAGGTATTTCAGAAATGGCTGGCCTTGGTTGAGAATCAGTCAGGTAGAACGCTTAAATGCCTATGGATTGACAATGGTGGAGAGTATCTCTCTCATGACTTTCACCATTTCTGTGATACACGTGGGATTAAGAGGGAGCTCACATCCCCTCGTACTCCAGAGCAAAATCCAGTTGCAGAAAAGATGAACCGTACCATTCAAGAAAGGTTGCAATGCATGCTTTCCAATGCAAGTCTTTCTGGTGGTTTTTGGGCTGAGGCAATGAAGACTGCAGTGCATGTGATCAATAAATCACATAGTAAGAGTTTGGATGGTGGTATTCCTGAAGAGGCATGGAGTGGCAAGAAGCCCTCTTACTCTCATTTGCGTATATTTGGGTGTGAGGCATATGCACATGTCCAAAAGAGCTTCAACAGAAGCTAGATCCTAAGTCTAGGAAATGCATCTTTCTGGGTTATGGTGAAAGTGGAGAGATGGGCTATCATCTCTGGGATCCAAAAGCAAAGAAGATCATACGCAGCCATGATGTAGTCTTCAATGAGAAGAAGATGCATAAGGCACCCATGAGGGATGTGGAAATGAGGAGAATCACTTTTCAAGATATGAATCCACCTTCATATGTTGATAGACAGCAAGCTGTCCATCCACCAAATGTGCAAGAAATGGTACCACCAAGTACTCCCACAGGTATACAATCAAGGGTAGATGATGGATCATCTATTGGTGGAAATGATGAGCCAAATGTGGCTGATATGCAGGTGGGACAGCAAGCTGAAATGCCCTTGAGAAGATCATCTAGAGTGTCTAGACCGCCTGATAGGTTTTGTTCCAGGGATAGACTATGTGATGCTTACTGATTGCGAGGAGCCTTCTTGCTACAGAGAGGCTATGATGTGCGAGGATCAATGCAAGTGGGAGTATGCTATGCAATCAAAGATGAGTTCACTTATGAAGAATAAGACTTGGGACTTGGTTTCATTGCCACATGGAAAGAAAGCATTGCCATGTAAATGGGTCTACAAAATGAAGGTCACAGGTGATGATGTGCCTAGGTACAAGGCCCGTTTGGTCGCTAAAGGGTTCAAGCAAGAGAAGGGTGTGGACTTTGATGAGATATTCTCTCCGGTTGTGAAGATGACCACACTTAAATGCATGCTTGGACTAGTGGCATCAGAGGATATGGAGCTTATGCAGATGGATGTCAAGACAGCTTTCTTGCATGGGTATTTGCATGAGGAAATTTACATGGTGCAGCCGGAAGGCTTTGAAGAAAAGGGCAAAGAGCATTTAGTTTGCAAGCTGAAGAAGAGTCTCTATGGTCTTAAGCAAGTGCCTAGAGAATGGTATCAGAAGTTTGATGCTTTCATTCGGTCCCAGGGTTTTAGAAGGAGTGAAATTGATCACTGCCTCTACACTAAAAGGGCTAAGGATAATAGCCTGATAATCTTGGCACTTATGTAGATGATATGCTATTGGCTAGCAAGAATACTTATGAGCTAGATGAATTAAAGGCCAAGTTGCATGAGGCCTTTGATATGAAGGATTTGGGACTTGTAGGTCATATTCTTGGTATGCGCATCACGCGTGATCGGAGTAGGAAACTCCTTTGGCTTTCACAAAAAGAGTATGTTACAAAAGTATTGCAGCGTTTCACTATGGAGTAGGGGAAGGTAGTGAGTACTCCATTGCCTCCATATGTGAAACTGAGTCATACAGATAGTCTCAAATCAGATGAGGAAAGGGCCATGATGGCCAAGGTTCCTTATGCATCAGCAGTTGGAAGTCTTATGTATGCTATGATAGCTACTAGACCAGACATTGCATTTACAGTGGGAGTTATTAGCCGGTATATGGCTAATCCAGGAAAGAGGCATTGGGAGGCAGTTAAGTGCATCATGAGGTACATGAAGGGTACCAAGGAGAAGTGCATCTGCTTTGGTAGAGGAGACATGCGTGTACTTGGGTACATAGATTTAGACTATGCAGGGCATGTGGATAGTAGGAGATCCACTTCTGGTTATGTGTTCACCTTTGCAGGTGGTGCAGTGTCGTGGATGTCTCGCACACAGAAGTGCATTGCTTTGTCTTCCACAGAGGCTGAGTATGTTGGAGCCCCAGAGGGTTGCAAGGAGGCTATATGGCTTGATCGGCTAGTGGGAGATTTGGGGATTCATACAGGTGTACCGACATTGCATAGTGATTCCATGAGTGCTATTCAGCTAGCACAGAATTCGATCTTTCATGCAAAGACCAAACACATTGAGGTCAGGTACCATTTCATCAGGGAGGTACTTGAGGACAAGCGCATAGAGCTTGTCAAGGTTCATACAAATGATAACTTTGCAGATATGCTAACGAAGAGTCTACCTAGTCAGCGGTTTGAGTATTGTCGTGTATTGATGGGCATTGGATAGTATGCTCACTGGGTGTTCTCCCTTAAAGGCACATTGTCCTTTAAGTGGGAGGTTGTGGGGGTTAAAGGTCACTGTGCCTTTACCCCGGTTATGTACAATACTCAAATACATATATAAATGAATGAAAAAGAAGATTAGGGTGGTTCTGCACCCACCAAAACTTGTGTGGCTCTCTATTTCTCTCTCTCCCTCTTCCGTTCTTGCTTCCATTGAGAGCACTCTCAAGGGGAGGGGGACGGGGGAGGGTGGAGGGGGAAGAGGTAGAGGTGGAGGGAAAAATGTAGGTGGCTAGGGGAAGGGCGGAGGTTGGAGGTAGGGGAGCAGATGAGGATGTGGAGGGGGGGACAATGGAGGTGGGGGTGGGGGTGGAGGTGGAGGTGGGATGTAGAGGTGGATTTGGATCAGTGGTGGCAGCACGAGCTCTAGCTCTAGAGGCTCTCTTGTGCTCATGAGCCTTCTGCTTGCGCTCCTCGTCACTGAGATTTGGGGGGGGTTCCTACATCTTTCACGTCTACTAGCTCTACAGCTTTGAGAACCCATTCTCAATGAAAGTAGGATGGAAGGTGTGACAAAGTGATGGGGAGGCAAGAATGGCTAAGAATGGGTGAAACGAACCAAAACATGGTGTCTTATAGAGAGCCTCAACTCATCCACTAGATTGCTCTTCATTATTATTGGTGGAGAAGGTGCTAAGATTGAAAATAATTGGCTACTAAATTACGTTGGATTTTGTTTTGAAACTAATTTTTGTGGTTACTCCAAATACCTCGATCGTGTTCATAAACCTCGATCGAGGAATTCTATGCACACCGTGGTCATATACCTCGATTGAGGTGTTCTATGCATCTGGTCATATACCTCGATCGAGGTATTCTATGCCTCGGTCATAAACCTCGATCGAGGTATTCTATGCCTCACGCACATCGCAATCATAAACCTCGATCGAGGTATTCTTACCTCATGCACATCGTGGTCATAAACCTCGATCGAGGTATTCTATGCCTCACGCACTGAAATCACATGCATGTATAGCTTACCATGCATGTTGATGATGTGGCTCACCATCATCATGATGTGTATACATGTGGCTGATGTGGCACCATGCATGGTGATGATGTGGCAATATGGTGTGGAATATATGAGTCTCTTCCATGACATGGAAATGTGATGTGGCATGATGAGTTGGCATTCATGCGGTGGTAGATTGACATGGCAAATTGAGGTGGAGGGATTGGTGATGTGACAATGTTGACGAGGTATGCCAAGGTGGCAAGGTGTGATGACATGGCTCCAAGAGTCCCTATGATGTGGAATGATGAGGTGGCACATGTGGCTGATGTGGCAACACATGCGGCAATCTAAGGTGGCATGGCAAGGAGTGATGTCACATCTCGTTGATGACATGGCACCATGCGGTCTAACAACGTGGCATGGTTGCAAGGCAAAAATAGATGACTCAGCCTTCCACATGGGCAGGATGCACACTCCAATGGCTTGCCACTAGGGTCGGTGATGCTCCTAGCCTACCTCACCAAGCCTAATACCAAGCCTACCTTGTCTTGGTATTAGGCTTGGGTGGCCCTTTTTCCCCCACAAAAGGGAGATTTCACTCTTGGAGGCCATATTGTATGTTTCCCTTACTCAAATTTAGCCAAAATTTTTTCCTCTTATTCATCATGTGGAGAACTAAAAATATTGACAGACCACCTACAAAGTTTTAATAACATTTAATCTAAAATGAGTGAGAAATTTAGAATTTAATATGACACTCTCTGTTCGTGACAAAGGTGTGACCGCCCTGGAACCACCATGCCGTGTGACACAAAGAAATTTTTTATGTGTGCATTGAATTTTCGATCAGACTATACCATTGTGTGCACAATAGCATGTATGATGTTGTGTCTGAAGACTTCAAAGACTAGATCCATAGGGAAGTACGTGAGATTTGCATTTTTGTGTGCTAAAAAGCTTGTTTTTCCACCTCCTAAGGATTGGGGAGTGAACAAAAAGTGGACACCCTTAGCTTGCTACTTCCCTTTTAGAGTCTTATTGAGTAGATAGCTATTAGGAGATAGAGATACTGACTGCAAAGACAATGTCTTCTTAGTGCTATCAAATACTTCTTGCAAGTTTCTACATAACTTCCTCTCAAATTGCTTAATTTCATCAAGGACTTTTTGTCCTTCCTTAACGATGTCCCATGGCAAGATTAGGATACGCACTCTACTATTTGATGAAAACACAACCTTTGAGTGCCCTTTGTAATGCTAGAGCATATCTTTTTTCTTTTATTGCTTGGCATTTTTTAAAACTAGCTTATTAGCATTGTTAAGGGATTTCAAGAGTAGATTTCAAAGCCTGAACCATTTGATGACCCTTAAATCTCCCTTAAATATAATGCATCATATGTTGGGATTAACCTTTTTGACACTTTGAGTACATTGTTTAATGGAGAAAGTTTTTGGTTGGTACAAGTTCTCAACAAAGAATATTCATGTTCAAGTGGGAAATAATAACTGCACAACTTGTTGGGAGGGGGTATTGATGCTGAAAAGAAGAGATATTGATTTACTAAAATCATTGAGATGGGGCATCAATGAACCGCTAACTAGTACAACATCTCAAGATGGGATATCAATAATGAGAGAAGAGTTATTAGTTGGCACATATTCTTTAGACGGGCTGTCCATGAACACTAAGAAAAAATAAATTCAAGGACCTAATAGACTTACAATAAATATAGAAATGGAGTTGACAGGCTTTGTACAAAAAATTAAACTTGAGCATTGGGGAGAAGGGTCTCAAAAGGGCCTGCAAGGAATGAATTAGGAGAGCACACGGAGTTAGAGAAAATGGCAATAAAGTCATGCAAACGACAACACGACTCCTTTTTTGGGGAAAAAAAGTACCTTTTTCCAAAATAGGGAGACACAATATACAATTTTATATCAAACATCTTTTTAAAATAGCTACTTTTATGGAAAAAACATTATTTACATCTTACTCTAAAACCTAAAAACGTCCAATATTATGAATTGGAAAAAGTGTTTTTTGGGGCTTAATTGTCCAAATTTATTAACTGAAATCCATAGTACACAAGAATTTCTACAACTTACAATTTAAACATTTCTCTATATTAATGAATTCCACTTATCTTTTTTTAAGGTCTTTTTAAGCATCTTTGAATCATGTTTTCCTTGAGCACTTTTGTTAAAAGAGTTTTATACCAATTACTTTCACAGAAGTAGCAACATTGCCTTTTCACTGGATTGGATCACTCCATTGTGTCTCAAGGTGGGATCTTAAAATATTTGTAATCTTAAAAAAATAAAATTTCAAGTTTCTAGACCCCTTCATCTCTAAACTTCAATTTGTAAGTTTTGAGTGTTGTGATTGTGCCAAAAATTTAGTATAAATCTCACTATGGTGCTACTTAGGAAATAGAGTAAGCAAAAATTTGGAGTACTTATTGAGACCTTTATTCCTCTTAGATGCTTGGAAGATTAATGTGTTATGCGTCATGTTTTACTAAACTTCTAAAGCCTTAAGTAGTAACCATGGGTTTCAAGCTTACTATTCTATGCTATTGGATGCAAGAAATTCATCATGTCTAGGGCAAAGCCCGGGGGGTCCACTAGGATTTATCGTTTGGTACCACGTGAGTGTAAGGGAGGGGGGTTATATAAGGGAAGGAAGGTACATTTTATAAGGTAAGGTCCAATAAATAGGGGGTAGATAAGGGGAATTTTCATATATTTATTGCACGCTGCCCTCAAGCCTAAGTTTTGTACCAATATATGTTTCCAAACTCCATGTTATATGTAATGTGCTATCTATAAACCTATACGAATGCATTGTCTTTAAAAAATATTTATTTTTATATATGTTAGTCTGATGCTTGAATTTAAGCATATTTTAATATTAACATAGGTAGTTATATGGAGTTCATGGCCATAGAAGAGGTTTGTTGAATTTAAATATTAACTAAAGATGTTTATCGTCTTATATTATTTGGATCAAATAGTTTAATTTTGATCTAAACAATGAGGATTTTAGGTTTATCAATTTTCTTTTCTCAATCCAAGTTGTTGTGATGTAAACTTGGATTCGAGAATCTGAAATTTCATGACGGATTGATATTTCCATCCAAAAAAAGGAGGAAAATACGCGGTCCAAAATGAGTGAAATCTCACCTTCATCCAATCAAACTTTCAGTGTCAAACTTTCCAGAGCTGATGGAAAATTTTCCATCGACAAAAATCATTTCCGTCATCAAAATGAGGATTTCAAAATCCAAAAGGATTCTGGGATCCCAAAGTCCATCGACGAGAAAAAAGATTTCTTCGACGGACTGAGATTTCCATTGATGGTTTGAAATTTTTGTTGATGACAAAAATACTTTCCATCAATTGAAAATTTCCGTCGAATGGAAAATTTTCCATTGACGGAATTTTTTGATGGAATTTTTTGCCATCGACGAGAAAGTTTGGCACCGAAAGTTTCATTTGATGAAAGTGAGATTTCACTCATTTTGGACCGCTTTTATTTTCCCTTTTTTTGGATAGAGATTTCACTCTGTCAATGGAAATACCAATTCGTAACGAAATTTTAGATTCCAAAATCTAAGTTGATATCATTATTTTTGGACAACAATTGTTGTTGTTTTCATGACTTAGAATTTATTTATTATAAACTAGAAGTTATATTTTTCCTATGGCTTTGATCGAATAAAGTAAATGATAAATCTCAAAACTTACTATCATCTAAATATTGACCATTAGGTCAAAATTGAACCATTTGGTCCAAATGGTATTACTTTCTTCTCTAAACTTTGCCAATTAGATAGTTTTGTTAATATCTAATTCTAGAGACATTTTTAATTTCAATAAACCTCTTCTATGAGCATGGACTCCATATACTTATTTATCTTAACATTAAAAAAATGCTCTAATTCAAATATTGGGATGAACTACAATGATTGAGATGAAATTCCTTAATTTATTGTAGAAAATAAAGCAATTTTTATAATTGTAAGTAAAGGATGTATCATACATTACATAGTCATGCATGAATTACTAGTAGCTCTTAAAATATTGGACCTTGTCATTGACTTGGTTTTTAAAATATTTTTTGTTTGATATGAAAAGCAAAAAGAATCCCACCTTTAAACTAACATTATGTACATTTTTAAAAAAAGTTCAAAAGTATACTTAGTTTGCAAAAGCTATGAAATTCGTTCTCTTTAATGTCACCAAAAGATTGTAAATTTGATTAAAATTTAGGAGTAGCAAAAAAACTAGATAACGTGTTGCAAATGACAACTCATGACTCGATATTAGAGGATTAGTGGGATAATGCAAATCCCCTGGTGGAGTCCTAAGGAGGTCTAGTCGCCATGCCTAAGTGGGTTAATCCCACAATTGGATCCATCACCTATCACATTTACATATCACCATGTTAAGGATTGCACCATATCATGAGGACACGTGATCAAACCCTAATCAACTTAATAGATTTGTGTCTATTTGTATCATTATGTTCATTATAACATAGTGTACACTTATCTATTTTATGCCATGCACTCTCCCTCCTTAATCCACAATGTGGTATTAGAGTCACTCATGCTCTATCCATTGTGGGGAGTGCAAGCCCTTGCTTCATCAAGGCACACTACTACCATCAGCTCCTCTGTCTGTGCTTTTCTTTTATGCTTATTACTTGTGCAAAAGCCTTTTGTCTATATTAGAGCCAAAAAGATTAACACCCATATTTCCATTGATATTAACATCAATAATGGCGTGTGCTCAAAATAGAGTCGATATTTATGCCAAAAATGCCTCTAGAATAAAACACAACATAAAAAAAGCATTCGTATTCTGACATGCCAAAATCTGGGCAATGTGGAGTTCCATCTGTCCTAAACCTTGCAGAAACTAAATAATATTCAAATGTTTTTACAAGCTAAAATAAATGTTGTTCTCCATTCTTTAATCAATTGAAGCATCATTGGAATCTTCATTGTGTGATTGATGTTCATCCTCTCGATCATCCATGGCCAAGTCTCGCACATCTTTAGCATGTAGATCAAGGTGTCTAAAATCAATATCTAAGAAACCCTCTGAGGAACTCAAACTATCTTCACTTTCCAAAACTCTAGTAGAAGGGGTATTGAAAGTGTTCTATTCTAACCCATCTATTTCTTGATCTTCCATTTCATTCTCTTAGTGACACTACAACACGCACGGAGCTTACCGACGCTTCGTAGGTGCGGGCATGAAATTCATTGTCTCGATACGGCTCGCGGGTGGGGGGAGGTATCGGTATCAATGATGGTATTTTAATCGATATAGGCATCGGTATGGTAATCGGTATAGGCATCGATATATACTGATGCCTATACCGACTACCATACCAACACCCTGTACCAACTTTGTCACCGTCACATTGATACTAGACTTTGGGTTAAATTTTCCATACTGATGTGTTTACAGAACGTCGTTTCCAGTTGGACCAAAAATAATTTTTGACCACAAGTTTGGTCATTTGAAAGATAAAAAGTTTTAAAGTATGTACACCCAAATTTAGATCAAAACAATCATATATTGATGGTGGTGAACTTAACATACAAATGTACAAAATGCCACTATAAAATGAGAGGGCCAAAGATAGGAAGCCTTGTCGATGTCAAAACAGCCAATCAGTAGCATTTATATCAATGGCTTCAACAAGTCTTGCATACCAAATAAGTCTATCTCTAGGTTTACATACAATTGATCACCTATATCATCATTCTCTATTGTATGTCTACCTGAGATGACCCTCTAGTTCACCCTCTTCTTTCCCAATGTCATGATGTCCACCTTCATCCATTATAGTGTCATTATTGTCACCTTCTTCCTGGTCTATATCGTCATCTTCATCCTCTTCCCTAGATCCATCGGCATCATTAGTTGGATCTATTGGCAGGATCTCCTATTCTACATCCCTATCTTCAAAAACATGCTTGATTCGAGGAGCAACTTGGACCACATTCCACCATCTTGGATCCGGACAATCCAGATGGAAGACCACCTACATTGAAGATGCAACTTAAATGCGATCAATTATATTAATTTATGCTTAAGTATGTATATACATACATATATATATATATATGAACATCTACAATAACTATTTGAAAATGAAGATATTAGTTTTTAATCAATTCATTAGTATGTACTTATCCACAATGCTCTGGAAGAACAAAAGTATCAATTTCATCGGTCCAAAGTATGGTGGAGCCAATGGCAAAGAAACCATTGTTGTCTCTCCTGATTGTAGCATTGGGACCACTATAGATATTTATGTGACCATTTGATATCAAGAATGAAAATACTAAACAATCTAAAATCAACTTCATAGATGTCATGTATGGTCCAACAATAATCTGACTGTGAGGAGACAAAATTGGTATCAGAAGCAATTGCTCGGCTATCTTGTACGAAGTTTGCCATGACTCCACAATCATAGGTGACTCTCCTTGAATTAATGTGTTCCACATGAAAATGTCATCCATGTGACCATAATGCACTCTACTAAGTTGTACTACAAGAGAACATGATTAAAATAATGAGGATGCATTTTGTAGAGATTGTGACCATAAATACCCAAATTAAGTAGAAAGGTAAGAAATTACATGTGGCATACATCCGACTGCAAGCTCCCACTCTCGATCAATTACCCCCTCTCCATCATCTTTGGCTTTACAAAGAGCTTCTTGTAGCCAATCACGTGACATATATATGGGGAGAAGAGCAAGGTCTAGTGGATATGGTTCTCTTGGCCTGTGCATGACTTTGAATCTTGCCCTCTCATTTATTGTTTCTGCTTTGGCCTCTTCATATCTCTCCATCCATTTTTGCATCTCGCAACTATTGAGGATATAAAACTTGTTGAATTTCTCCCTTTTCTCTTTGCTCATCTTTCTCTCAATCCCTTTACGTTGGAAACCTCAGCAATGACATGATCATCATCCTTGATGTTCCAAGAATGTGGCATCTCGAGATCCATGGATGCAAGAAACTCTGTTATGTATACTAATGAAACTTGCACAAGCCATCCCTCTACCATGCTTGCTTCAAGTCTAGCTCTTTGTCATACAAATCCCTTCAAAGTTTTCATAAACTGATCAAGGAAAAACATCCAATGAGTATGAACGCGGTTCCTGCAATGGCGACCTCATCAACTACATGTACAAGCAAGTGCACTTGAGTCATCATAATGCTTCAGGGAAAGTGCTTCTCAAGCAAGCACACAGCTTTAATGTAGTCCACCTTATCCCTCTTGATGCTCAATACAGAGATCTCTTTTTGTGAGATCCACCTATTCCATGTGCACATGTAAGATTCAATATTTTCCACCGATCATTTAAAATTGTATGAAATAAAATCAAGGTGATATGATAGAAGCATATCTAACAGCCACTAATATTGTAGATAGATTTTCTAACATCTTTTGATAAGCAACCTCTCACTGTAATTGGGAGGACAAACTACCCAAGCAATAAAGGAGCTAAAACAATGTATCACAACCATAGTTACATGAAAGCATCACAATCTTAGTTTTACTAAGCATTCAAACTAACATGTAGAATACCTATAAGACCTTGTGCCAATCATGGGAGTTGAGGCCACTAAGCATATTGTCCTTTGTAAATGCTTCCCTCAAGCAACGTATGTGTCTCATGGGTGTTTAAAAATATGCAATGTCTACCTTGGCACTTGCCTTCTCTCTCTTGGAAAGGATCCATGGTGCCTTCGGGAGAACAATTCTAGGAGGGTGCTCTTTGGTTCTTGAGTGTTACTACCCTCTTGGCTTCCTGCCCCACCCTTTTGGATTGTAGAACCATGCTCTTGGGTTCTACGAGCATGCGGGTTAATGTTTGCTTGGGTGTAACCAATTGTGAAACTATTTTTGGGGCTAAGCAATCGTGAAACTATTTTTGGGGCCGTTTTGGAGCCATGACGCGATGCGCTCCTAGGTGAAATTTTAAATTTTGCATGGACCCGCGCTCTTGCCAGAAATTTTTTCAACATCATGATGTCGCATTGGCGTAATAATGAGATGTAATCTATTTATTTAGAACACCACGGAGCTCAACACATGGCAGCTCTACACTACATCGTGCATCTCTACACTGCTTCACGCAGCGCAGTCTTTGGCTTGACCACTTATCATCTTGCAGCCTTTTGCTGTAGCTTTGCCTCCTGTCATTGGGCACCGCACCCATGTAGATCATTAAAATTCAAGTTGGCTTGGAGAGACGACCGCGCTAGTTCTTGATGTAATAATGAGACGCAATCTATCATTCATAACACCATCGCAGTGCAGTGTCTGACCACCTATCATCACGCAACCTTTTGCTATAGCTTTGCCCATGCAAATCATAGGTACAATCTTTATTGCATATATTCCATGTAGAATGAAAGATAGATCTACATCCTCCAAAGATTCCTATCGCATTAATACCTGAGTCTGGCTAACAATCATCTCACTAATTTGAGCGGTTGCTGGCTACTCACACCCCTTGGTATCCTTGCTTGGAACCCCAAGATTGTCAATGCCTTTATACATGGCACTCACGATGGATTGTGCAAATCCACACAATGATAACTATCCCCTAATTAGAAGTCAAATGTGTGAAAATTCATTACAATCATTTTTCACCAAGCAAAGGTAGGGAAACTATGCAAGAAAAAGGAACTCACAAATGTTCATCAGATCCAACCAATCTTTTGATGCCTTCTACTTGATTTCTTTGGGATCCTCGTTTTCCACACCAATAGTGAGTCTATAGGATATGACTTGAACTAGGGCCACCAATGTCACTCATGCTCATTCCATCTCCTCCACTCAATGGACGTCTATGATGGCACTCCTCAGCTTCGTGCTCATGTTGTCAAATCACTAGCTCCTAGCACTGTGTTGATTTGATATCCATTAGCCACTGGATTGGATGTGGTTGTGTGTAATCCACATAGCCCTTCTCTGGCCATTCTCTCATTCCATGTGCTGCCAGATCATAGCACCCCATGGTGGTTTAACTCAGTGCATCCCGATACATCGATGTGTACTGATAGACCTATGGAAATAAAGCTAATAAATCTACTAATATAGCAAAATGGGTGTGGTACTTGGAGTAGTGCCTACTCTACATCCAATCATCTTCACGCCACCCAGGTGGCCAAGGAGGCATATGTAACATCAAAGAATGGGCACTCAAATCCCAAGCAAAAGCACACCCCCCTGAAACCATCACAATGGATGAATGCACATTGTTTGTGTAGCGATAGTCTCCCCAAAAGTATTAGCCAGTGTGTCATACTTAGCCTCCCGATTCTCCCATTTTGTAATGATACCCAAAGGAGAACATGCTCACATTCAAATCAGGGGATCTACATGGTGGCTATGACAAGACCCAAGGAATAGGCACCATTAAATTGATCATCATCCCACAAACACCCAAGTCTTGCCAATCGAGGAGCTGCTCCAATCTAGTAACACATGCCCCTATAGATCTGCTAGAGAAAAGGACGTGACGATTCATTATTCAAAGATCCAAAATGGTCCAAACCATCTCATCTTTAGTTTATCTAGCATTCTATCCATCCGGCTATTGAAAAGTAACACTATTCATCCCCACTTAAAAAATTTCCTCTTTGCTTTGCCAAAACCACTCTATGCTTTCTGTGGGCTTGGACCACCTCCATTAGATAATAGCTCTCCATGTCTGCTTTATCCAGTTGCTCCAATACATCCAAATGATATTCCCATGTAATCTTGTGGAAGGGGCCAATTTAGCCATAAATGCAAAAGCTGGATGCCACCTACTCTAGTGGGGTATGGCCTCCATGCCGAATTCCAATTTGTATTGTGTTAATCTGGTAGCCATTTTGCTCAGGGGGGTCACTATGTATAGACCCTCTATATCACGTGCGTTCAAGGCCTATTTGTAAAATCCCTTATCTGTAAATTTTTCATTAATAAAATGTACCTCTTTTCTATACAAATCTGTAAAAATTTCCCAAAACTATTTTAAATGGTCCCTTATGTATATTTATTTTTGTAAATTTTGGAAATAAAAAATATCCTTCTGTTGAACTCATGTGATAGGATTACATATGATGAGTGACCCCCCCCCGAGCGAATGATGTGTGATATGCTAAAGTGCTACCAACAACTCCTCATCCCAATCTAGTTAATGGACATTGATTAGCAGCATCGTGATCCATTTGAATGTTTTGTTCATGGACTCGGAAGCAGTAGCATAGCAGGTTTGCTTTGCACTTAGTAGGGAGATGACTTCTTGTGGATCAAAATGTAGAACGATGTCATCCTCTTATTCACCTCATTCACAAAATGTTTGCCCCAGCTGCTGACCAACTCAATTGGACAACCAAATATGCAAAAAGTGTCCTTGTATAAACTCTTGGCTATCCAATTTGCAGCGTTGTCCTGTAACACCTAGGCCTCGACCCACTTGGTATAGTAACCTATTGCAGCTAGCAAATACCTATTCCAAATCTTCACTCCTACTGGCTTGAATGGCCCCATAAACTCCATACCTCATTTCTAGAATGGCTCAGCAAGTTCAACTGCATGTGCATCTGATCTGCCTCTAATGGCTAACCTAATTTCTAGCATACATCACATCTTTGCACAAACCACTTGGCATCTTGCTATAGCATTGACCACCACAACCCAACCTATAGTAGTTTTCTCACAGTGATGGCTCCTGCAAGGTGGCCACCTGTGACTCCGCATTATGTTTCAATCAAGATTGTGTCTTGCTCATGTAGAAGAACACAGTAGAGTAACACATTCAAAAGATTGTTTTGAATAGAGATGACCCACCACCACTTTGAAACCATAACTTTGTAATGCTAATTTCTTGTGTTGATCATAACAGAGATGCTTTGGCATGATACCTATAGTCAAAAAGTCAAACGTTTCATCATACCATGACAAAAAGATACCTAAAAATACCTTTGTCTGGTGCTACTAAAAAAAAATAGCTAGAAACATTACACACAACTCTACATCAGGAAATTCATCTTCAAACTGAAGGCTGGATCACTAGACTCCAAATCAGACAACTGCATGCTGCAACCCTGGCCATTGCACCACCTCAAAGTCAAATTCCTAGAGTAGGATCATCCAATGTGCCAACCAACCAGCCAAGTTCTACTGCTGCACTAAGTATGATAATGTTGAGTGGTCCACATGAAATACAAATAGACAACCCAGAATGTAGTGGCAAAACTTCTTCACCCACTAGTCATCCCCAGACATCCACATGAGCAAGCACATTCAAAGGAATATCCATATGCACCAAGAACCGTAGGTGTTGTCCATGCAACCTTATCTAACCCAAGAACTGTAAAAACTTCTTTGGGATCACCGGTATGCATGTACTTGCATGATCACCACTGCCACCTTCTTTGGATTTACTGCAATGCCATATGCCAATATAACATGCCTCAACAGCAAGCCACTTACAAAGTGCAAATGCACACTTTATAGGATTCAAGCTAAAGGATACTGCCATGCATCCTTGGAAACACAAACATTGATGCTCCAAATGATTGGCCCATGCTCTAAACACATGGAGTTCATTCAAAAAGATCCTCATGATACATCCCAAAAACCTCTTACATGGCTCTCTAGAATATAGAGGGGGCATCCTGCAATCCAAAACACATTACTGTAATCTCCTGCTCTCTCTCTCACACTCTCTCTGTCTCCTCTCTCTCTCTAGCTCTCACTTTCTCTCTATCTCTCTTTTCAAATTTAGAACACAAATTTCAATAAGAAATTAATTGAAATAGAACTCAAAAACTCTAACAAGAAACTAATTGAAAAAGAATTGTAAGTAAAGAAAAATAATTACAAGAAGAATTGTAGAATTGCGAGTAAAGAAAAAGAATTGCAAGTACCTGGAAAAAGTGAAAAAATTAAGGCTCCGCTTATCCTTGCTCTTCTGCTCTTGGTTGCTTCAATGAAATTAAGAGAGAATGAGAATGAATGAATGGAAAGAAGAGTATATATAAGAAAAACTAGCCCACTCCTCCCACTCACGAATAAATTTGAATTTTTAAAAAAAGAGAGGGAAATTTGAATTCATTCTTCTAGATAAATTTGAATTCAAATTTGTGTTCAACTTTCTTCTTGGTACGATTTGTGTTCGACATTCTTCTCGTATGTCCCTCTTCATTTTTCTCGTATGTCGCTTCTTATTTGTCGCTCTTGCTCGTGGTAGGCTCTTGTTTACCACTCTTGTTCGTGGGTCATTCTAATCTTAGTTGTAAGAATTCGACCTCTCTCCCTCTACTCCTCTCCTCTTCTCTATGTAGTGGGCTCTCTCTCTCTCTCTCTCTAATGAAGCTCCCTCTCTACTCGCATATCTCTCTCTCTCTAGTCACATACCTTCCCCTCTCCCTCAAGTCTTCTCCTCTCTCCTCTCTCTTTAGTCGCGTACCTTCCCCTCTCCCTAAAGTCTTCTCATCTCTCCTCTCTCTCTAGTAGTGTACCTTCCCTCTCCATCACGTCTTCTCACCCCTCTCTCTCTAGTCGTGTACCTTCCCTCTCCATCACGTCTTCTCACCTCTCTTCTCTCTCTATTCGCATGTCTTCCACTCTAACTCACCTCTCCACTCCCTTTCCTCTTCTCTCACCTGGGGGCCGCGGCCCCCAGGAGTCCTCTCTCTCTCTCTTCCTTCTCTCTCTCTCCTCCCCTCCCCTTCCCTCCTGGCTCTCACTACTCTCCCTCCCTTACTCCTCTCACTCTCCTCTCATCCCTAGGGGCCGTGGCCGTCAGGGCTTCTATCTCTCTCTCCTCTCCTCCCCTCACTTTCTCTCTCTCTCTCCTCCCCTCATTCCTCTCACTTCTCTCACCTTCTAACTATCTCTCCTCTCCTCCCCTTCTCCTACCCTCCCCTCACTTTCTCTCTCTCTCTCTCTCTCCTCCCCTCATTCCTCTCAATTCTCTCACCTACCCTCCCCTCTCTCTCTCTCCTCCCCTCATTTCTCTCACTTCTCTCACCTGTGGAGGCCGTGGCTGCCAAGGCTCCTCCTTCTCTCTCCTCTCTATCCTCTCTCTTGCCTCAATTTCTCTCTCTCCTCTCCCTCCCCTCACTCCTCTGTCTCTCTCTCCTCTCCTGTCTCTCTCTCCTCCCCTCCCCTTTCCCTCACTCCCCTCCCTCTACTCACTTTCTCTCTCTATCCTCTCCTCCTTCCACTCATTCCTCTCACCCCTGGGGCCGCGACCGCTAGAGCTCCTCCTTCTCTCTCCTCTGTTTCCTCACTCCCCTCTCTTCCCTCACTTTCTCTCTCTACTCTCCCTCTCCTCACTTTTCTTTCTCTTTCCCTCCTCTCCCTCCCCTCATTCTCTCTCTCTCCTCTCCCTTTCCTCACTCCTCTCACTCTGGGGGCTGTGGCCGCCAGGACCTCTCTTTCTCTCTCTCTCTCTCTCTCTCTCCCTCCTCTCTATCCTCTCTCTTCCCTAAATTTCTCTCTCTCCTCTCCCTCCTCTCTGTCTCTCTCTCCTCTCCTATCTCTCTCTCCTCCCCTCCCCTTTCCCTCACTCCCCTCCCTCCACTCACTTTCTCTCTCTATCCTCTCCTCCCTCCACTCATTCCTCTCACCCCTGGGGCCGCAGGCGCCAGAGCTCCTCCTTCTCTCTCCTCTGTCTCCTTACTCCCCTCTCTTCCCTCACTTTCTCTCTCTACTCTCCCTCTCCTTACTTCTCTTTCCCTCTCCTCACTTCTCTTTCTCTCTCCCTCCTCTCCCTCCCCTCATTCTGTCTCTCTCCTCTCCCTTTCCTCACTCCTCTCACCCTGGGGGCCGTGGCCGCCAGGACCTCTCTCTCTCTCTCTCTCTCTCTCTCTCTCTCTCTCTCTCTCTCTCTCTCCCCTCACTCCTCTCTCTCTGTCTCCCCTCCCTCTCTATGCTAGCCCCTCCCTCTCCTCTCTCTCTCTCTCCCCTCCCCCTCCCGCCGCCTCTCCCTACCACCGCCCCCTCACCTCCTTCTCTGCTCCCCCCCTCCCGCCGCCTCCCCCTACTGCCTCCCCCTCCTGTCGCCTCCTCCCTCCCTCCTTTCCTCCCTCTCTCTCCCCCCTCCACCCCTCCATCCCCCCCTCCATCCCCCCACCTCCCCCTCTGCTGTCGCCTCCATCCCCCTCCATCCCCCCCTCCATTCCCCCTCTGCTGCCGCCTCCCCCTCCTGTCGCCTCCCCCTATCGCCGCCCCTCACCTCCTTTCCCCCTATCGCCTCCCCCTCCTGCCACCTCCTCCCTCCCTCCTTTCCTCCCTCTCTCTCCCCCCTCCATCCCCCTCCATCCCCCCTCTACTGCTGCCTCCCCCTCCCGCCGCCTTCCCCTACTGCTGCCCCCTCACCTCCTTCTTTGCTCCCCCCCTCCCGCCACCTCCCCCTACTGCCTCCCCCTCCCGCCGCCTCCTCCCTCCCTCCTTTCCTTCCTCTCTCTCCCCCCTCCACCCCTCCATCCCCCCACCTCCCCCTCTGCCGCCGCCTCCATCCCCCCTTTGCTGTCGCCTCCCCCTCCTGCTGCCTCTCCCTACCACCGCCCCCTCACCTCCTTCTCTGCTCCCCCCTCGCTCCCCCCCTCGTGCTGCCTCCCCCTCCCGCCGCCTCCTCCCTCCCTCCTTTCCTCCCTCTCTCTCCCCCCTCCATCCCCCCTCTGCCGCTGCCTCCCCCTCCCGCTGCCTCCCCCTACCGCCACCCCCTCACCTCCTCTGCTCGCCCCTCCCGCCGCCTCCCCCTCCCGCTGCCTCCTCCCTCCCTCCTTTCCTCCCTCTGTCTCCCCCCTCCACCCCTTCATCCCCCCACCTCCCTCTCGAACCTCTCTCTCTCATACCCCCCTCTGTCTCTCCTCCCTCGCTCCTTTCCTCCCTCTCTCTCCCCCCTCCACTTCCCTCTTCCTCTTGGAGGCCGCGGCCCCCAAGGCTCCTCTCCTTCTCTCTAAACTTTCTCTTTCTCTCTAGTTCCTCTCACCTCTCTCTCTCATAACCCCCTCTCTCTCTCCTCCCTCCCTCCTTTCCTCCCTCTCTCTCCCCCCTCCACTTCCCTCTTCCTCTTGGAGGCCGTGGCCCCCAAGGCTCCTCTCCTTCTCTCTAAACTTTCTCTCTCTCTCTCTCTAGTCCTCTCTCTCTTTCTTTCTTTCTCTCTTCAAATTAAAAAAAAACAAATCTACAAAACTTAGATAAAGAATTAATCAAAAAAATTTACAAGTACCTAGAAAAAGTTTATAACTTTGCTCTTTCTTGCTTTCTTGCTCTTCCTTCCTTGCTTTCTTGCTCGTCCTTGCTTTCTTGCTTCAATGAATGAAATGAGGGGAGAATGAATGAAGAAGGAATACTATATATAAGAAAAACTAGGTTTTCCTCCTCCTCTCCTATTGGCTTTCCATTCCTCCCCTCTCTCCTATTGGCTTTCCATTCCTCCCCTCTCCCATTGGCTCCCATTACTCCCCCTCTCCCATTGGACCCCAATCCCTCATCCCAATCTTCCATTGTCCTCCCCCCATCCATTTCTTCTTCCTCCCCCATTGCCACCACTCCCATCCCACATTTCCACCACGTCCCATACTCCTCCCATTTCCCCATCCCACCCTTCCATTTCCCAAAATCCCATATTTCCCCATCTCACTCTCCTCTTTTTCATCCCCTAATAACTCCCCTCACTCATTTCACTCCCTTATTATCCTACTCCCCTATTATCTCCCCCTCTCCCATTCCATTCCTCCCTCCCCACTCTCACTTCCACTTCCCATTACTCACTTGCCATTTGCAAACTATTAATATATTATTATACTATTTTTTATACTTATTATCATACACCCCTATTACCTCCCCTCTCCCATTCCACTCCTCCCTCCTCACTCCCACTCCCACTTCCACTTCCCATTACTCACTTGCTATACACATTTGCAAACTATTAATATATTATTATACGATTTTTTATACTATTTGCAAACTTACATGTGGGCAAAATCACAAGTGTCAAAGCGATCCTATCGTGGTCATACAACAACTGTGCTTTTATTCGAGGGCGGATTACAAGGGCGTATTTATCATCATCAACAAGCTTGTTTCAGCTTTTATTTTGACACAATACTCAAGGTATGAAGTTCATGATTTGTGCACGAGGGGTTTACTTTGTTGTATCAAAATTGTTTGCCACACACACATACATATACACATACCGAGAATTTGCTAATATTATCGCATCTACATTTCTCCGATGGGCACAAAACTTTGTATATGCCTTAACCTAGGTTGTATTGACTTGCATAAAAAGTGGTGCACCCATCGCATAAGTACTTGTTCGGATAACACACCTGCAAACGTATTTTATGACGATTGTGCATAACACTAGGAACAAAATGGTGTATAATGTGAGATCGACTATGCAAAGCATATCCAATGGACAAAGGACTTTGCACGTTCCTCAACCTAGGCAGTATTGACTTGTGTGCAAAGTGGCATCCCCATCCGATAAGTACTTGTTTGAAAAACACACCTAGGATTGTGTTTTTTGACGGTTCTGCATGACACTAAGGCAAAAACGATATTTAATACTCAGTCTACCATGCAAAGCATATCCGATGGAAAAATACTTTGCACATGCCTCAAAAGCGGTGGTATGGTGTTCCATGCAAAGTGGAACACCCATTCAATAAGTACTTGGTATGATAATACACCTAAGAGCGTGTTCTTTGACGGATGTGCATAACACTAGGGGGAAAACGGTGTATAATGTGTGATCCCCCATGCAAAGCATAACCGATAGACACAATACTTTGCACGCACATCAACCTAGTTGAAATTGACTTTCTTGCAAAGTGGCTCCCCCATCTGACAAGTACTTTTTGGATATCACACCTAGGACCATGTTTCTTAATGGTTGTCCATGACACTAAGGCAAAAACGCTATTTTATGCTTGATCGACAATGCAACTCATATCCGATGGTCACAATACTTTGCACACATCTCAACCTAGGTGTTATTGACTTACATGCAAAGTTGTGTGCCCATCCGATAAGTACTTAGTCGAATAACACATCTAGGACCGTGTTTTTTGACGGTTGTGCATGACATTAAGGCCAAAACGGTGTTTAATGCTTGATCGACAATGCAAAGGACATCCGATGGGCACAATATTTTGCATGAGCCTCAACAATTGTAGTATTGCATTGCATGCAAAGTGGTACACCCATCCGATAAGCAGTTGGTTGGATAACACACCTAAAAGCGTATTTTTTAACTCGGGGGTTCAGTCATCATATGTAACCCTATCACGTGAGTTCAACAAAAGGATATTTTTTATTCCTAAAATTTACAGAAATAAATATACATAAGGGACTATTTAAATTAGTTTTGGAAAAAAATTACAGATTTGTATAGAAAAGGGTACATTTTATTAATGAAAAAATTTACAGACAAGGGATTTTAAATATAGGCCTTGAATGCAGGTGATATAGAGGGTTTACACATAGTGACCCCCCCGAGTTTTTTAATGGTTGCACATGACATTGAGGCACAAACAGAGTTTAATACGTGATATACCATGCAAAGTACATCCAATGGGCACAACACTTTGCACCCACCTCAACCTAGGTGTTATTGAGTTGCATGAAAAGTGGCATGTCCGTCAAATAAGTACTTGATCCGATACCACACCTAGGACTGTGTTTTTTTACAAATGTGCTTGACATTAAGGCAAAAACGATATTTAATGCTCAATCGACCATGTAATGCATATCTGATCAGCACAATAATTTACTTACACCTCAATCTAGGTGGTATTGACTTTTTTGAAAAAAGGCACACCCATCAGATAAGTACTTGGTTGGATAACATACCGAAGGGCGTGTTTTTTTACAAATGTGCATATCACTAGGGGGAAAACAGTGTATAATGCATGATCGACCATGCAAAGCATATCCAATGGTCATAATACTTTTCATGCACCTCAACCTAGTTTAACTTGACTTGGGTGCAAAGTGGAGCCCCCATCCGATAAGTACTTGTTTGAATAACACACCTAGGACCGTGTTTTTTTATGGTTCTACATTACACTAGGGCAAAAACGGTGTTTTATGCTTGATCAACAATGCAAAGCATATCCGATGGGCATAATACTTTGCACACACCTTAAACTAGGTGAAATTGACTTACATGCAAAGTGGAGCGTCCATCCCATAAGTACTTGATCGAATAACATACCTAGCAGCGTGTTTTTTTCCGGATGTGCATGACATGAGCAAAAATGGTATTTAATGCTCGATCGACCATGCAAAGGATATCCGATGGGCACAATACTTTTCCTATGCCTCAACCTAGGTGTTATTGAAATGTTCTCAAAGAGGCACACCCATCTGATAAGTACTTAGTCAGATAACATACCTAAGGGCGTGTTTTTTTGCGGATGTGCATATCATTATAGGAAAAACAGTGGATAATGACGATCGACCATGAAAAGCATATCCGACGGTCACAATACTTTGCACACAGCTCAACTAGTTGAAACGGACTTGCGTGCAAAGTGGAGCCCCCATTCGAGAAGTACTTGTTTGAATAACACACCTCGGACCGTGTTTTTTTATGGTTGTGCATGACACAGGCAAAAACGATGTTTTATGCTTGATCGACAATGCAAAGCATATCCGATGGGCACAATACTTTGCAACACCTTCAACTAGGTGGAATTAACTTACATGCAAAGTGGCGTGCCCCATCCCATAAGTACTTGATTGGATAACATACCTAGCAGCGTGTTTTTTTACAGATGTGCATGACACGAGCAAAAATGGTATTTAATGCTCGATCGACAATGCAAAGGATATCTGATGGGCACAATACTTTTCCTATGCCTCAGCCTAGGTGGTATTGACAAGTTTTCAAAGAGGCACACCCATCCGATAAGTACTTGGCCATATAACACACCTAAGGGCGTGTTTTTTTGCGGATGTGCATATCACTACAGGAAAAACGGTGTATAATGTGTGATCGGCCATGCAAAGCATATCCAATGGTCATAATACTTTGCACACACCTCAACCTAGTTGAAACAGACTTGCGTGCAAAGTGGATCCCCCATCCGATAAGTACTTGTTTGAATAACACACCTAGGACCTTGCACACTAGAGCAAAAATGGTGTTTTATGCTTGATCGACAATGCAAAGCATATCTGATGGGCATAACACTTTGTACACACCTTACACTAGGTGGAATTGACTTACATGCAAAGTGGCATGCCCATCCCATAAGTACTTGATTGGATAACATACCTAGCAGCGTGTTTTTTTACGGATGTGCATGACATTAAGGCAAAAATGGTATTTAATGCTCGATCGACCATGAAAAGCATATCCGATGGGCACAATACTTTTCCTACGCCTTAACCTAGGTGGTATTGACATGCTTTCAAAGAGGCACACCCATCCGATAAGTACTTGGTTAGATAACACACCTAAGGGCGTGTTTTTTTTGCGGATGTGCATATCACTTCAGGAAAAACGGTGTATAATGCGTGATCGACCATGCAAAGCATATCCAATGGTCACAATACTTTGCACGCACCTCAATCTAGTTGAAATAGACTTGCGTGCAAAGTGGAGCCCCCATCCGCTAAATACTTATTTGAATAACACACCTAGGATCGTGTTTTTTTATGGTTGTGCATTACACTAAGGCAAAAATGGTGTTTTATGCTTGATCGACAATGCAAAGCATATTCAATGGGCATAACACTTTGCACACACCAACAAGCTATTTCGCATCCCGATGACTACATGTGCCTTATTGTAGATGGCATGGATCAGAATACAACAACATTGCCTCGTTTTGTTGCCACTCCACCTAAATTACAAGGAAAGCACTTTCTAAAGACACATCTATGTGGAGTGTTAGTGCATGGAATTAAGTTCTTTGCAAATATATGGATTGATTCCTTGCATCTACATGATAGCAATCAAGTTTTAACATCTACTATGAAGGCAATTCGCAATGTCCATGCAGAAAAAGGTTGCCTACCACCGACTTTGAGAATACAAGCTGATAATTACTGGCGAGAAAATAAGAATGTACTCATGTTTGCATTCTGCTCCATGCTAGTTGCTCATCGAATGTTCAATGAGGTCGAATGTGGATTTTTGTATGTTGGGCATACACATGAGGATATCGATCAGGTTTTTAGCACAGTCTCAAGAGAGCTTAAATGCAAGGATGTGGAGACAATAGATGACTTGGTAAGAAGATGTGGTAGGTAAGTTGGTGGTCGTAAGGAAAGTACAGTATGTGAGAGGCTCGAAAGAATGTATGATTGGAAGAGCTTCATTCTACCTTTCATACAAATGGGTGGCGATGCATTGACAGGTCATACCAATCCACACTACTTTCATTTTCTTTTCAAAGATGAAAAACCCGTAATGCAATGGCAACAGTATTCTCATGATACAAAATGGGAACCTAAAGAACCTTACAGTCTCTTAACTTCAACTCCCAGCAAGGAAAGGTATCCAACATGGGCTCCTATACAAGAATTCAATGAGAGGTCTAATTGTGAAATAGAAGGATTAAAAGCATTTATTACATACAAAGAGGAAATGCTCCGAAGATATCCTAATTCGAAGCCTACTTGGAGAGAACACACTACCACTGTAATTAATAAGACACGAAAATTAATAAAGGACCTTGAGAGAATGCGAGGCTCAAAGGATGTCAAGGAAGAATGCAATATATTTTGGCCAAATGTTCATAACGATTTGCGCCTAGCTCCAATCTTTGAAAATGAATTTGTATCATTACTTCCACGTCCATATTGTGGACCGAAGAAGAGAGAGTTTATGCCACAAGTAGATATAGAGGTCGATTGTTTTGTTGTGGTTCGGCCATCGGATGATGAATATGAGAATGTGAAGTTTTGGGTTGCAAAAGTAGTTGATGTGCAAAGAGATGATCAAGGGAGAGCTACAACATTTACAGCGGTATGGTATGAGGCAAAGGGCAGGAAGGAGAATATGGATAACAACACATCGTATACTAATTGTATAATGAAGGAGTGGGTCCCAAATGATGAAGCAGTCTCACAAGTTTCGACGGAGACGCATCATAGTGTCTTGGCATTCAAGGGCAAAGAAATCAAAGAAGCGCATGGGATATGAGATAGAAGGAAAAATAAAAATACCACAGCAAAGTATTTTGCATATACACGAATTTTTAAAGATGCTCGCCATGGAGGAAGTAGAAGGAGACAATGCAAATGAATAATGCCCATGATTAAAGCTTTGTATTGAAGTCCATTGAAGGATTTTATTTGGGTACCAGGCAAGAAGCCAATTGACAATTATAATCATATATTATTAGACTAGTAGGTGCAACTGTACTGAGTCATCACCTCCTATGTCAAATGAGAGTCAAAATATGCATTGGATGTCACCCAAGGATCAAGGCTTGGCAAGACAATAGGGAGTTAATGTAGATGGCACCTGGCAAGGGACTGTCACATTGAGCAATAAGACAATGGGGAGTCAATGCAGATGGCATGAATTCAAGCTCGTTAAGCGCAACAATTTGAATTGTAAACATATGTTTAATCTATATCATTTTATACAAAGACTCCAGCTGAGAGCAACATCTCTCAATGTAAACATATAATGATAGCTATAATTGCTATTATAATTCTTTGATTCAATACAAAACTTGGGTCTTATGGCATCATGTCTTTTTTCTATTTATTAAAAGTTTTAAAAATTTTGTGCATATTGCGAGTGACAATGTTATTTACATGAAATATTTAAGTCTCCTTTCATGGATTTATAAATTTATCACATTAAGGAAAAATATTAAAAATAATTAAATTAACAAATAACTTAGGTACAGCTAGAATTTCTAAAATAGGATTATTTCAAATTCTTGCATGTTAGTGCAAAAGTATAGATTGAAAAAACAAGAATTTTATGTGTATATGATAGTGCCACAAAGTGAACTTTTGATTTGAGAAGAATATTTTCAGAAAGTAAAATTTTGATTTGGGATGGATATTTTCACAAAGTAAACTTTTCATTTGGGAAGGATTTTTGGGCTTCATCCAAAAACAACAGAAAAAGTCCAAAATTAATGAAATAGGTGTTGTTTATTAGATCCGATAAGCATGACCAAGAAGAGGTAACTCTCTAACATGGTTTTTCTTTTCTACAATATGAAAGAAGTCGATATGCAAGGCTATATATTTTCATATTGATTGGTTTACATTGAAATGGAACCTTGAACTTAACATGCGATGCTTACAACCTAGTAGCCAAATTTACCAGTTCATGGAATTTTGTTTCATTGCAATTAGTTTTCCATATTTAGTTGTTAATTTAATTTAATTATTTATCTTGCATCACAACATACTTTAAATATATGAATAGCACCGCCAATTCTTTTAAACTAACAAGAGAAATCAGAAAATACAATATCACTTGAATAGCATGGGCAACACTTTATGATTAAAGATCATACGATAAGCAAAGATTTATACTTTGTAGAATAGTTAATGCCAAACAAATGCATCAAAGATCATCAACTTATTGCAACTTTATGACTATTTGCAGCAAGCAAAGTGTCTTCTAAGTTCTACACTAGTCAAGAGTCATGAAGATGAGGTCAAGTCACCTTCATTACCCAAAAAGGGCCCGAGAAGAGCGTGCATATGGCAAATGATGGAGAAAACGTCCAAGCCATAGTTCCTCTAAGAGGCCATGGTTTAGATGACCCTAACTCGCTCCCAGTACTATACATATGGCAACTCACTGATTGTATGAACCATAGGTTCGCCTTTGAGGGGAAACTCTTGGTTAAGTGTGGGACATACAAAGCCAAAGATCTCAACTATAATGTTGTCCTAAGGGTTGATTTTACTGATAGGGACAATTGTGATACTATCACATTTGCAGTACCTCATTCATATGTCGATGAATTCTAAGACAACCTTGAGGTAGATTCCTTGTATGGGATAGAAGGGCCTATTGTAGGTCCACATAGGGCAAGCGAATGCTCGTATAAGGGCATAGTAAAACCTCCCGTGTCATGTTTAAATTCCAAGAGCCACATTTTTTAAAGGACTATCCATATAGGGATCTTACCCCTATGGTTCTCTCCACAACAGGTCCCACTCCCTTGTTTGATGGGTGCGGAGTGGAGCATTTGTTCAAGGATTTCCCCCTAAGGAGACCAGCAACTCCGGCCACCCTGCCCAAGAGTATTAGCATCAATTTGCTAAGTATTGAATAGGGTCAAGTAGCGGCACTGCCCTTGAAGGTCATCACAAGGATTCAGGCATCATAAGAAAGGACATGGTGAAGATAGGATATGAAGATTCACTACATGTAGCTCGTGAAAATTCCTCAAACATGGACACTTAACATGACATTTTTATGTTTTAGGACACTTTTATGTCATGTTACCAATCTAGTGTTAAACTTCTAAATACTTTAGAATACTTCTCTTGTCAGGATCTTCAATTTGAAAACATGATTGTAATCAATTGAAAGTGTTGCTAGTGAAGTTTCTAACATCTCAAGTTCTTGACCTTAAAAAGCACTTTCGTCTTAACAAAAGATCGTATGATCACTATATCTCTATCTCTTGAGCTTCACAAGATAGATTTCACTTATACATTGAGGTCACCTCAAGCTATAAGTGTTTTTTCTCATAAAGAGAAATATAGGTGAAGGAGTTAATTTTGTATACTCTATTCACCTTGATGCCACAACAAGTTTGAACCATTTGAGGGTACTATCACACTACTCAATGACCACAAGCTTGCAAAGTGCATGCCTTATGTAACAAATAATTGCAGATCCATCAAGCAAATTAACATGACAATGGGGACTATCTCATTTGTTGTAATCAAAGTTGACATGAATGGAGGAGCAACAAATCGACTCATCATTGCAGATGGCTCTAGGAATGAAGATCGTGCAGCGGTGAGCGCTTTCATTTTCAACTTTCTTTGAATTTATTCTTTCCTCGTCTTGGAAGTGCATGTTAACTTGCTCAATGTTGTAGCTCACATTTGTGAACGAGCGCAAGGGTCTCTTTGCACGCCTTGTAGAAGAATACAATGAAGATCGCATCATCATGTACACTTTGAAGAATGTTTCCTACATGTTTGTGTGGAACACATTGTGCATCTTTGACTTCACAATTTTGTCGAACATTCCTGATGGGCCAAAGAAAGAAGATCTCACACAACTATTCATCACTCAAGTGGTAAATCGTGGATACAGCCTTGTGGTAACTGTCCAACTTATGCCTCCCAAACAAAGTACACTTTTTAAGAAAAGATTGTTAATGCTCTTATTCAATTTGCTTTACAGGTGAGTGGATTGTTGCAATTCACAAACCTCAACTCCTAGCTTGTGGAATACTCTTGCAAGATTTGCATTGGCACACGTGTCAGTTAAGATCATGGTTGACCTTATTGCTACACCTGCGATTGAGTGCAACCCATTATTCAAATTCCAAAATTGACAGGCAAGATTGTTTTGCGTGGAGGTGACAAGGTTACTATCTAGCTGTGTGGCTCCCACGTAGGCTCCATTCTATCTTGGGAGTTGCCTTTCTTAGACCTTCACAGGGACCGTGTTCTTCATGTTTGTTCCATGCTTCATTCCAAATTCTAGCCTAACAACATTGTCACTCTGTGAAAGGTTCAAGCCATTCATAAGATGTTTGTATTCCCTTTGTACTAATAAAAGCACCTGTTCTTATAATTGTACTTTCCTCTTTATTGAGCAAGCATAGCATTCAATTTGCCTTTGAACTTAATAATGGACATATCTCTTGATCTTCATACAAACATGCGTTTTTTAAAAAGTCACCCTCAAAACACAAATATTATCAAATGCTTGGTTGCTTTAATTCCATCTTCATGCTCATACTCATCATCATTACAATTGCTCACACAAGCTGTTGGAGCAAGTGCAAACTTGAGTGCAATTGCCCTTGGAATGCTCTTCACAATGCTAACATTGATCGGAATGATGACATTGCTTGTGCCAACGAAATTGCAAACATGGCAGCCACCCTTTCAACATCAAGAGCTTTATTATATAGTTGTTTAACAAAGATATGTGAGCCTTTACATTCCGCATTTCAATTAATTTGTCAAATAGCTACCCCATGCATACAAAGCTTTTCATGTTTGCTCTATAGATAGTGTTGCCTTGAATCCAAATTTGCTTGATGAAACAACTACCCCAATTCAAATATCTCCTTTACTTCAAATTTCACATAAATGTGCCTATCTGTCTTGGCATAAACAGCATGAGAACAAACTTGCGCTCATGATTCTTGAGAAGCCAAACTTAGGTGCTAAAGAGCTTGCTCTAGTATTCATTCAAGCACACAAAGAAGAACCTTACACACTGAAGTCTATTATGCATAAGATATACAAGTTAAAGGACACAAATAATCAAGCAATCACCACATTGAATGCCCAAGACACACTACATAGCCTTGGAGAAGCTATAGGGCTAGAAAATTCTATGTCAAGAGAACATACAACAATAAACTCTCTTCAACAAACACAAAGTGCAAAAAGAAAGAATTGTCACAGCATTTCTTGCACTAAATATTTGAAAATAATACAAGATTCTCCTCAACATGCTTGCAAAGGTTGCAACACTTTGACATTCCTTTCAAAGCTAAAGAGAATAGCAGTATGTATGGCTAATTTCTTGCTACAGAATCATATCGTCGAAGGTGAAGTGCCTTTGAAAGAAAATATCGTGTGCTCAATTTGCTACAAACTTATGAAGAGGAAAGAAGTGCCAATGTTCTGCCATACAAACATGCCCCTTCCAAAGAAAACAAAGTATACAAGTAGTCTTAATGATATCAAAGCACGTCTTCTTTCAATACAAATCCCATTTGCCCAAGTATGTGAGCTAATCTTTAATGGTCAGTATGGCTTGAAGGAAGCATTGTGAACGTTTTTGCAGACATTGATGGAGCTCAAAGTGTGCTTCCAAGGTTCCTTACAAATGGCACAATGACCATGGTTGGTATCAAGAGAAAGCTTAAATATACACACCATTGCATGAGCAGGTTAGTAATTGTGACTTCGCTTCCATGTGCACATCGATTGACTACAAGATGAAGTTGCAAAAAATCTATTTTCCATGGTGCGCCAACTTGGCCCCCCAACTTTCTTCGTTACTTTCTGAGCAGTCGAAAGGTTATGGAAACCTTTCTGGACTGCTTGCAAAGCCTTGCAGCTGAGCCAATGGGCAATGCGAATGCATCTTCTTCAATAAAAACATGGCACTTAATACGCAAAGATCCCCTAACATCAGCTCAGTACTATGTGCATAGGTTCCAAGCTATCAAATGGTTACTTGAACAATATCCATCTATCATAGGCAAAGTGATGGACTTCTTCTTTGTCACTGAGTTTCAAAATCATGCAAGTCAACATGATCATGGCTTACTTTGGATTGAAGGGTCACCTACATATGGTACATCAACAAACACAGAAATAGAAGAATTTGTGGATAAATACATATCTGTGACATATCAAAGCTTGACCTTGAAATCCCAGAAATCCAATCCCATAAGCATAGGAAAACTTGCAAACAAAGAGGAAAGAAATGTCGCTTTGGTTTCCCACGTCCACCCATCCACACTACAATGCTCCTAACTCCAATAAATAAAGAAGACATTGGAAATACTTGCAAAGAACAAATTAAAAGTATTTCAGCACTCTTGGAAAAAACATCAACACTTGAACTAAGATTTGATGAGTTCTTCTCTAAACTTAAAATCACTGAAGAGTAGTACATTTACGCATTGCGCTCAAGTATTACCCAACCTACAATGTTCCTTGAAACTTCATCCCAAAGGATGTCTTCACTAATAACTTCAACCCAACAATATCAAAGTTACAGGAGGCCAACATTGATCTTCAATTCTTTTTGAATCCGCATGGAGGAGCATCAAATTGCACATCATAGATGACTTATAAAATGGGCAAAGATACTATTCGAAAGCTCTTCAAAAATCATTCACTTAGTGGATGCAAACCAACGCACCTGCAAACAAGCGCATACACAAAATTGGAAATGCAATACTTAACACACAACATATAAGCGCTCAACAAGCAGTATACTTATGCTTATCATTGCCACTAACCTCAAGCACTAAGGAATTCTCATACATTAACACAAGCTCTATAGATGAAAGAACATTGCTTCTTAAAAGACAAGTAGACTTGGAAAAGTTTTGGACCCTAACAGTAGCGATATTTTCTTCGCAGATGTAATCACAAAGTACCTGCAACAATGACATGCAACGTTGCAAAACATTTGCTTAGCATCACTGTTGTTAACTACAGTAGTAACAAAAATGCCATTAAAAAATGCAAATGAGATAGAATAATCCGCTTCAATAGTTACAACAAGAACAAGGACCCAGAGAAACACTATAGAAAATTGTGTTTGCTCTACTTTCCTTTCTCTATGAAAGAGCTCTCTCTCAATAAAGCCACAACAACATGGCACAATCTTTACAAATACAATAAACATTCCATAGATATAAATAGAGTACAATTCAAGAAACTATTAATGTTCAGAGCAACAACATCATTGTCAATAGTAACAACATCATTTCTGTTACGTCATTGTCAATAGGAAACTATAATGGACTTGGCAAAGCCCAAGAATTTGGACTTGGTGGTTGAGATTCCTACTACAACAAAGAGGCAAATTTGTGCTTTGACAATAAAGAAGACATTAGAACTACTTGCATCCTTGAAATTCCAAAAATCCAATCCCATAGGCATAGGAAAACTTGCAAACGAAGAGGGAAAAAATGTCGCTTTGGTTTCTGACATCCACCCATCTTCACTACAATGCTTCTGACTCCAATAAATAAAGAAGACATTGGAATTACTTGCAAATAACAAATTAAAAGTATTTCAATGCTCTTGGAAAAAACATCAACAGTTGAACTAACATTTCATGAGTTTCTCTCTGAACTTAAAATCATTGAAGAATAGTATATTTACACATTGCGCTCAAGTAATACCCAACCTACAATGTTCCTTATATGTCATCCAAAGGATGTCTTCACTAATAACTTCAACCCAACAATATTAAAGTTATGGGAGGCCAACATTGATCTTCAATTCATTTTGAATCCGCATGGAGCAACGTCATATTGCACATCATACATGACTAAAATGGACAAAGATATTATTGAAGCTATTCACTGAAGCATTCACTGAGTGCATGCAAACTAACGCACCCGCAAACGAGCGCATACACAAAGTTGGCAATGCAATACTTAATGAACAACATATAAGCGCTCAGCAAGAAGTATACTTATGCTTATAATTGCCACTAACCTCAAGCACTAGGGAATTCTCATACATTAACACAAGCTCTATAGATGAAAGAACATTGCCTCTTAAAAAATGAGTAGACTTGGAAAGGTTGGACCCTGAGAGTAGCGACATTTTCTTCACATATATAATCACAACGTACCTGCAGCGGCATGCAACATTGTACCTGCAATGATAAAATACTTGTAGCGACATGCAACGTTGCAAAACATTTGCTTAGCATCATCTATTGCTAACTACGGTAGTAACAAAAACACCACAAAATAATGCAAATGAGATTGAATAATCCAATTTAATAACTACAACAAGAACAAGGACCCAAAGAAACGCTATAGGGAATTGTGTTTGCTCTACTTGGCTTTCTCTATGAAAGAGCTCTCTCCCATAGAGTACAATTTAATAAACGATTAACGTTTAGAGAAACAACATCTATTTCCATTACAAGAACATCATCGTCAACAGGAAATTGTAATGGACATGGCAAAGCCCAATAATTTGACCTGGCGGTTGAGATGCCTACAACAAAGAAGCAACAACTTGTGCTTTGACAATGGGCACTTCACTTACAAAACGCAACCCAATGAGTAATATCACATGTCTATTCGTAGCTTGAATTCAACATGCAATAGTCAAAGAGATTCTGCTCAAGAAGCGTTTAACACCATCAACCCCCTTCCACATCTTTCTATCAGGCAATGCAGGCACATGCAAAATATTCACATTGCTTGTATTAATCCAGAGCATTGCTGAGGCACTACAATCACCACAACACTTCGAACGCCACTTTACCTCGAATTCTAGTCTTGTCTTACATAGGACAAGCTGCATTCAATGGTGGTACAAGTATACACTCTGCACTTCACCTGCCACTCATGGCTTCATCCTACAAGGCTCCTTAAGCAAAAACACTTCAAACTATTTCAACATTGTACAAAGATTTGGAATAATAGTTTTTGACAAGGTATCGTTAATTGGGCAAAACACATTTGTAGCAGCTGATATGTGAATGCATGAAATTAAGCACAATCATTTACAACCATTTGGTGGGGTAGATGTAATACTTTGTGGAGACTTATGCCAAGCAAACCCAATAAAGGATGTGTGGATCTTCTCGAGCAAGGCAACATCCTTATCAATGCTACCATCCATTTGGAAGGACCACATAAAGTACTATGAGCTTACAAATCTAATGCGACAAAATGTTCACGAGTTCTTAGGAATACTAAACCGCATTAGAATAGGAACACAATTTGAAATGGATTTGAAACACTTAAACACACCATATCATCGTACACTACCTACAAAACATGAAACTTCACACTTGTACTACACAAATGTAGCAAAAGACAACCACAAAAAAGAAGTGTTCCACAATCTTACATCCCAACCACACTTCCTTAAGGCAACATACATTAGACACAAGACATGTAGAACAATCAACATAGCAAAAGACTTAAAGACAATTGGAGGCTTGCATGCTGAGCTAAGACTTAAGCCAAGCATGATAGTTGAACTTTGCTCAGGAAATCTCGACATTGCAAATGGCCTAGTGAATGGAGCAGACACAATTTTCATGGAATATGACATGCAAAGAAAACCATTCATTCTATGGATGCATTTTACCAACAAAAAAATTGGTTCAAAAGCACATGCAAAATTCATCCTTCATGGATACCACTCTTCCAAGTTACATGTGAATTCCAAATAAGGAAGAACTTCCTAAACACTATTTGCAAACATCAATTCCCCATACAACCAACAACTGCTCGAACAATTCATGGAGTGCAAGGGCTTTTTATGGACAAATTGGAATTCGATCCTTCAAGCATAAAATCACATGGCCTCACTTACACTGCACTGTCACGTGTGCATGATCCATCTAACCTGTACAAATTACAACCTCTACAAATGAAATACATCAAAGTGGACATGTGCTTCCTTCAAGAAATTTCAAGATCGTTTGAAGACAATACTTGCACGGAACTTCAACTACATTAACCTCACCGAACAATGCCCTTCCAAGGCATTCTTCCAATCATTGAACACAAGGACATTCTAAAGACACAAGGAAGACATTCTTTGTAATGCCAACATCCTTGCATCACATATCCTCTACCTACAAGAAACACACCAGCAATCTTCTCATAAACCCCACATTCCAAATTTCGAACATATCACTTACACAATGGGCGTTGGGATTTTGACTTACTACAAAACAAAAATAAAACTAATACACGCACAACAATACTTCAATAGGGCGTCCAATGCTTGTTGACTTTTGAACATCGTTGCTTTGATAAGATAGCTATAATTAAGATTTACAAACCACCACCTACAAACACCAATAGTCTAATCCATTCAATCAATAACATACTAAAATACTTAAATACAAACATAGCCATATATATCTTGGGAGACTTCAACATTGACTACAATCTCAAAACAAGTAACATGCACAAACTACTTACGTTCATGCAATGCAACAATTATAAGACAGCTTATTTGCGCACAAACCACAATTTATAATTCTACCTTGGATCATATTTGGACAAACATGCTGATTGACAATCCACTTTGAGGGAGAGAGTACGCATATTGGTCGGACCACTCAATAATATCCAGAGCCTTTTCATGAACATCAACAGCATGAGCACTAGGAAGGCACCTTGTTTTGTTAGCACACATGGTGGGATGGGAATAGGATAGAAATATGCCTTGTCCTATTCCCATCCTATTTCTTCCGAACTGCTAAGCCCCGGCCCTTAGATTACATTTTTCTAGCCTCCGATCTAGTCTAGCCCGCACTCCCAATTATTCTTCTCTCGCACTACTTCACATCCGTTACGTAACTCATCACCGGCAAAGCTGTTACCTTCTCGCGAAACTGCCACTGCAAAAGTAGCTGACGAACCGCCATTGCAAATCGAGCGCATCATTTTGTAGCTGCCCAACAACATCAATTCGGAGAACCGGCGGATGGGTTTGCAGCAATCCGAGCATCTAGCTCACTTTACCAACATTCCATTCTCATTCAGCGCACCTGTTAAGTAATCGGAATTCCACAATACTACAGATCCTGAGTCCACAGCTTGCACCAATACAAGCGCAGTTTGTGCAACCCGTCCTGTTTATCAAATCCACACGTAATTATGCCGAATTCCACTCACTCGCACCAACTCATTGCACACGTACCCATTTATCAAATCCACACCTAATCATCTTAACATAGCAGAGAGTCAGTCCACAGATGTAGCCCAAAATTACACCCATAATCCACGCCTTGATACCTTGGACAAAAAGGATAGTAATTTGCGAGCAAAAGAAGCCAGGCCAAGCTATTTTGATGCTGAGCCTGTAAATTGCTCTTTCCTTGAGGGAGATTTGGATTTAGCTCCCATCTCAAAAAGCTTTAATACGCTAGATATATATTTTACTAGTTGACATTACGATGATTTTGTACCTTAAGTTGTAGACTAAGCTAGCATCCACTTTTGCTTTTCAGATGTTAACACGAATGAGAATGGGAAAATTGGGCTCACGAACTCCAAAACTTGACTTGTCAAATGTACTCTCTTGTGTGAAGCACAATCCTTAACCTTGCAATAGTGAAAAACAAATTTAGATTGTTTCAATTGCGAATTATATTTCTTGAGCCTTTGATATGTGAAGGATTTCAAATGCCATAAATATTTCTTGTCTCTAGCCTCTTGTTGACGTCGAGAGTATAGCACTTCAACGTGTTATATTCGAACACCTCAGCGTCCATAGCATATTCCTAGCTTGGATGTGACAGTTATGCACAGAAATGTACTTGATGGGATAGCCAGCATATCAGCTTCATACCTTGACAAAAATCCTATGAATAGCGATGGGAGTCCAGACTCCACGCTTGAGGTGGGGCGAAAGAGTTTTCCGTGAGATGTCTATAGGATTAAGTCCCTAAGCTCTTGACAAAATAAAAGCAAAGAATATATCGTGACTTGCATATGATCTTTAGCTAATTGCACAGAAAACCTGCTATCGAAACAAAAACAAAGAGCTGATTCAATCAGGATATCTTGGAGAGAACGTGGAAAAGCAAGGCATCTGGGCATCTGGGTAGATGAGATCTACTCAGCTCGCATGCTCAAAAGCTGATCAATGCATCATATAAAACGCACTATAGATTGCAGCATTATTCTCATTACGCCTCAAAAGCTGATCCATGAATCATATAAAACTCACGATAGATTGCAGCATTATTCTCATTACGCCGGCCACCTTCTTTTATCTTTATCACCTCCATCACCACCTTTCCTCTTGCAACCACTTTGACACTGTTTGCTAGACTCCATAGCTACCTCCCAATTCAATCTCCTGCTCCCACCATAGCTACCACCCAACTCAATCTCCTGTTCCCTCCATAGCTACCACCCAATTCAATCTCCTGCTCCCTGCCGCTGCCCGTCTTCCTTTGCGATCATTTCTTTTCCTGCTTCAAAATTCTTGTTGCTGGCCATAGTTGCCACCCAATTCTTGCTGCTCACCGTTTTCTCCACTTCCCATCTTCCTTTACGATCATTTTCGTCATCAGAATCTTACATCAATTGTTCAGTGTGCTTAGCACCATGTGCCCGCTTCCTCCCACTTAGCTCCTCACTCATTATCGACTGCACCCACTTCATCTTGCCAAAGTGTGCACTACATAAGTAATGCGGTCTTCTTTGTAGGAATCGCACTCGCAGCAGTGCCAGAGATTTGCTACAATGGACGACCGAGCTCATATGATGCTCAGCCTGCTCAACGTCACGACGGGAACGGACATCTTTACAGCAGGTAATCCCATTCGAACTACACGATTCTTTCTGTTTGTGCTTGAAATTATCAGGCGCTTTTTATCATTTGCGATAGGGAAGAAGGTGTCGCAAGCGCTTCCAACGATCTGATTTTGCTTTGTGCTGCAGCTAAAGATCCAATTGCTGGTCGTGGAAGACGACTTCTGTGGGTCTCTCCAAGTCCCAGCACTTCCCCTCACGCGAGCCCCTGCGCAAGGACCCCTCGCGCCAACGTTCACTCCAACCGGCACTGCCTGAGCCTCAATGCCTCTTTCCCCTACATGATGGCAGGGCTTACAGCCATGGTCCTCCTGCTCTTCCTGTCCGTGACTGTGCTTGTGTGCTGTTACTGGAAGGTTCTGGCAGCCATGGAAAGGCTGCAAGGACGACAAATTAGTCAGAACGGAGCAGCATCAGCACCCGCGTCCCTAACCTGGGATACAGAGTCAAGAGATCAAGCAGCTCAGGTGCAAATGGCGGGACAACCTGCAACACAACAAGAGGATGATGGTGCGCTAAAGGTAGTGGTAATCATGGCAGGGGACGACGTGCCGAGTTTCTTAGCACAGGCCACTTCAAAGCAGCAGAAGACAGTTAGTAATGAGCTTGATAAAGGTGAGAATGGAGGTCCTAGCTTTGCAGCTCTTGCGGAAGCCAGCCATGTATAGGAAATTCTGTTCAATTGAATTCCTAGGGACCATCAATTTTGCGGACACTAAGCAGAGTTCAACAGAGAACATCTGATGCAACCCATCAAATGTCACATTAATTGGAAAATCTTTGGTGAACTTGGAAGACACAAGGATGCAGGGTCGCAGTTCTTAGATGAGCGGCTCCTCCTTTTAAGATGCAAGCCGAACTAGAAGGCACAAGCAGCTCTAATGAACAGCTGGATGGTTGAATTTGGAAGCCACAAGGGTAGATGTGCCTGTTGTACCTGTCAAACTGTTCGGAAGACCGTTGATGATTCAGAAGCCTGAATCTTGTGGGCAGTTCAGATGTTTTATACCAACTTAATCGGAGCTCTTTGTTGAGCTGGAGAAGGCACAAACTTGCCAATATATCGGTGATGGTTTGATGTGAAAATTAAATGACCATCAATCGTAACCTTTGATGAGCTGACACAACACAAAAGCATGTGGGAAAAGCTCTGGTGAGCAGCAGAACCTTGCAATCGGCAACTGTTTTGTGGAATCATGTGATCGGCACAAGAATGTTGGCACCAGAAAACAACACAAGCGTTTGGAACAGCAATGCTGAGGAGCTCATTGAGAAGTTGATGTGCTGCAGCAGTTTGTGTGGCAGAGCTCAGATTAAGCTTAATTGGAGACCCGATTGAATATTTGATGTGCTGGAGTGAGTTGGCCTTCTATCCGTTGGGCAACTCCATCCATGTGAGATCCCTGACATGCACCTCATCATTTGACAACTAAATTATCGGAAGACCTTTGGTCTCCATTCTGAACAATTGATCATTTGTAAAAGAATCCGAAGTTCTTTGCCAATTGGCACGCCTGGAACTTTTTTGCAAAGAAAGAACTTAGTTTTCAACCCGTTGTAGTGAATCTCTTCAAGTGCGTGTTCAGAATGCGTTTAGCTTACCACCCATGTAGTTGCATCTGATACTAGAACACACTATTCAAAAGTTTTGGACCTGTATCAAATCCGATTTCAAATTTAGACTAGAGAAAAGTTCAAAATTTATCAATGCTTATGCTATATTATTTTATAATCTTTCAAAGAACAAACGTCATTTAAAAAACAACATGGGAGAGTGGGTGATAACGTAAAAGTCTCCATGTCTAACTATAACGTAGATGCACAATGTAGCATGATAGTTTTATTCAAAGCTAAATATTCTCTATAAGGTGGTGCCTATATGCATCTTAGTGTTGTGAAAATACACCAATATGGCAAATATGAAAGGGCACTTTAAACAACTTAGTTTGATTGCTAATTGGCCAATTGTAACTATAAGATACACCACTCAAACCAATTTATCAAAGTTACTATAAGATACACCACATAACTCTATTTGAAAATGTTTGTTGTTGACTTTTCTATACATAAGTGATGTGTTACAAAAATCCGAATGTTGAGATATTCCTACGCGCTATTTGCACTTTGGTTTGAAATTTCGAGGTTCTCAGGGAAGGGATTTCTCATAAAGGTTGGCTTTTGGACGAGGAATGGGTGTCCTCACGTGCACCCTCACCCACCCCTCCCCCTTCGCCGTCGTGTGAATGTACGCTTAAACCCCTTAAACCATGAAGAAAAGGAACCTCGTTTTTCCTAAAGGAAAGTTGGACCGAAAACGAGGTTTTAAGGGAGTGATCCATTATTGCAATAATTCCTATTGAGGAACCCTGCCTTTTGCACAATGCCCTTTGATGCTTGTGTGTCTAGCTCGATCCCTCTTGCATTGGGACTACTCTCATTTGAAATGTGTATCCCTAGCTCGATCCTTAATTTGCCAACTCACTACCTATCATAAGTTGCCTTTCTGACATCTCATCCATCCACATCTTTATGCTTCTTTCTCACCCATGCTAAGAACTTGATGAATTGGTAGAACTACCAACTTCCTTGCTTCCACCCTCTTTATCTTGAGATCTAAATCATCTTGGCCCACATTTAGCCTTTTCCATCTCCAATGCTTTTCTCTTTTGACTTAGTAGCCTTGACAATCTGTTAATGATGAAGTATCATTCATTTTCCTAACCTCTTGTGGATGCGATAATTTATGGCAACTAAGCTATGTGTCATGGAAATCAATTAAATTTTGATGTTGGGCATTGATGCCCTTCCATAGTAAGGTCTCTATAACATATCTTGTTTGATATCATGGAACTAGTAAGCTTCTACCATTTCTTCTATTGGGCCGTGAATTTTTTATAGTCTATATACTATGGTCTAAACTCAATACAGTAGGCTTCTTTTTCTCTTGAAATGGAAGCTCAAGATTCTTATTTGGACTATCTATCAAAGGACCACTAGTGCTACGTAAAGAAGTAACCAATTTAGACTGAAGACCTGAACTTCTTTAAAAATAGCTTTGCATAGCACTATACAGTCATGATTCAAAACCTTCATACTATGCCCCCATGTAGAGTGCCTTCTTCGCATAGCACTATACTATGAAATACTTTTGCAAGTACATGCCCCAACATGCATTTGGTAGGCATGTACTGAAAGTATCCCTCTAGCTTTTGGTGATGAACATCATGAACGTGGATTGTTGTTATTATTATAGAGATCCTTCTATGACATGTCATATAAGCTCCACAATACTTGACACTCTGAAGTCATGTAATTCATTAAAGAAGAATGCACACTAGCTTCTCTTGATAATTACCGTTAGTCACTATCATGAATTGTCCCATATCAATGCCATTGACAACATTGATTTGTCAACATTAAGAATGTTAAAAATTGCATCATAGAGATAGGGCATAGGCCCTGACCCTAACCATAAGAGGTGAACATGCATATATTTTAATCTCTAAATTAGAATACAACATAGTGTACAATTAGTCATGTTTTGTGCTCTCTCTCTCTCTCTCTCTCTCTCTCTCTCTCTCTCTCTCTCTCTCTCTCTCTCTCTCTCTCTCTCTCTCTCTCTCTCTCTCTCTCTCTCTCTCTCTCTCTCTCTCTCTCTCTCTTTCGGAATTGTATTTCTAATATTTCTTGCTATGGAAATTATTTTATTTTAGTCAACTGTGACTATGGCAAAGTATTCCATAGGAGCACATCGGACGTGGCGGAGGTCCTAGTGGATGCTTTGTGGGGTCCAGTTAGGGATGCCTAACTATCTTTGTTTTTGCCAGGCTAGATAGTTAGTATTGTGGGTGATTCCATGTTAATACTAATGTCACTAGTGTTACTGGTGTTATTGCAATTGGTCGCAAGGTGTGTATTTTGATGTCTATATATCAAGTGTACAATTGTGTTGGGATTAGTTGGTGAAATGATTCATCAATTGATTGTGACAGCTAACACAATTGGTGGCTTAAGTACAGATGATGAGTTGGATAATGAGGGATGGAGAAGATGAAGGTGATTTGGATAAAGGTGATTTGGATTGATAGAAGTATCTAATGGCTATCAAAGGCCATGGGCCATATTATAAAGTAATGAATTTTAAGCCATGGGCTATCTTATTTTATTAATTGTAGATGAGGGCATATTAAGCCTTGTGATATTTTAAGCTTGTGGAGATATATTGAGAAACCCCTCCTATTATGAACAAGGGATTCTTTTGGATGTACTATTATTGGATCTTTGCTTTTTGGAAATACAATTATAAATACTTGAGATGGGAAGCAAGAGCCACCATCTAGAGGGGGCAGATTGGTGGACAGTCACTCTCTCTTTCTCTTCTCTCCCCCATTTGTTTCATTGTTCTTGGTTTCTATGGTTTTGGAAAAATCTTAAATTTGTGAGCATGTTTGATTTTAATTTTTATAACAGCGGTATCAAATCCTAGCTATGCTCTAGCCCATTGTGATAGGCAAGCAACATGATTTTCTCCAATTTGATATCACATGTTCTCATAATGTTCTTCTGGATCATTTTGACAGCTACTTGATCGCTTGGTTTTGTATTTGTTATTATTTCTCAATATCATACTGGTATGGGACACTATAGATATTGAGGAATATGACAAATATAATGCTTGGACTTGTAACAAAATAACATAAGCACTAAATGGATGTGGTATAGTACTTCCTCTTGGTACAGGATAAGAATAAAAATAATATTTCATAAGTTTTGAATTAGCTAAATTCATTATCTCTTAGTTAATGAGAGCTTAAGATCTCTTGAAGAACTTTTTGGACCATGGTGATACTTGATGAATATCCAAGAGATTGCTCTTCACATCTCTACTCGTTGACTCGGAAAGTCAGATACACAACTGAGGTCAGTTGCAATCCAAGCAAGAGGGATGTTATGGAATTGTATTTCCAATATTTGTTTCTATGGAAATTATTTTATTTTAATCAAGTGTGACTATGGCAAAGTATTCCATAGGAGCACACCAAACGCAACAGGGATCCTAGTGGATGCTTTGTGGGGTTTAGTTGGGGATGCCTAACTACTTGTGTTTTTGCCAGGCTAGATGGTTAGTATTGTGGGTGATTCCATGTTAATACTAATGTCGCTAGTGTTACTAGTGCTATTGCAATTGGTCGCAAGGTGTGTATTTTGATGTTTATATATCAAGCATACAATTGTGTTGGGATTAGTTGGTATGATGATTCATCAATTGATTGTAACAACTAACACAATTGGCAGCTTGAGTACAGATGATGACTTGGATAACGAGAAACAAAAATGGTGAAGGTGATTTGGATTGATCGAAGTATCTAATGGCTCTCAAAGGCCATGGGCTATATTCTAAAGTAATGAATTTTAAGCCGTGGGCTAATATTTTATTAATTGTGGATGAGGGCATATTAAGCCTTGTGATATTTTAAGCTCGTAGAGCTATGTTGAGCAATCCCTCTAATTATGGACAAGGGATTCTTGTGGATGTACTATTATTGGCTCTTTGCTTTTTGGAGTTACAATTATAAATACTTTATATGGGAAGCAAGAGCCACCATCTAGGGGGGACAGAGACCCCATGCAGTGTCACTCTCTCTTTCTCTTCTCTCCCCCATTGGTTTCCTTGTTCTTGGTTTCTATGGTTTTGGAAAAATCTTGAATTTGTGAGCATGTTTGATTTCAATTTTTGTATCTCTCTCCCTCTCTCTCTCTCTCTCTCTCTCTCTCTCTCTCTCTCTCTCTCTCTCTCTCTCTCTCATCCTCCAACATGCTATTAGGACCAGTTGTCCTCAAGGTGAGCGTAAACACACACTTTGTCAAGGCACAAGCCCTTGTTGCTTCTATAAAGGCACAAATTCTCACCTTGAGGCATCTTCATTATTTGTAGTTTTCATCTTTTAGAGCTCATGACCCTCTCCCTTTTGAGATAGAAATCTCTTTATTTTGACTTGTGGACCTTACTTATGCTATCTTGAGTGTCCATCTTTTTGTTGGAACTGTGAGGTTCATTCTTTGAGATACACTAAAGAGAAAAAAAGGTTTGACTTAATGGTTCTAAGTGTTCACATTTTTGTAAGAACTTTGTGAGCTCATTCTTTGAGATAAAGAAGAGAGAAAACAAAAATTTTGACTTCACATTTTTGCAAGCTCTTCTCCACGAGCAATAGAACCAACAGCCTCTATGCATATTCTTTAGTGGTGGGACTAATTCAAGATCTTGCTTTTGTTTCAACACAATGTGTCTTCTAATTTCCCATACCACTAGCTCAACTATGAGCAGATGCAACTCCCTAGCAAGCAGAGATTATTATTTTTTGTGTAGATCAGCCCCACGGGTGCAACTCTTTAAATTTTTATCTTTCTTCTTATAATTGGGGATGGTAGATGAGGATCATAGATTAGGCATGGGGAATGGAGGACACACATAGCAGAGACAGAGAGAGAGATTACCCTAAATTCGGATTGCTTCACTATGGCACCTAACAACCAATCCTTGGGCATAATAGGAATCATCTTCTAGGTAACCAAATCCACCTTGGTTTTTCATTCTTAGTTGGGGTAAATAGATATAGCATCTTTTAAAATGTGGACAATAAGTTGCAAATGCGTAGTACTTTGAAAATGCATAAATATATCCTTTCAATATTTTTAAATTACATATTTAGTAGAGCCAAGGCCTGAATACCCCTTGGCTGTTTGTATTGGCCAAGGCCTTGTCTTAATACAAGTGATTTGCATATTTGGTTATATTCCTGTAACACTTGTATTGGTTGTCTACACTCTCTTTCACCCATCTTCATATGGTTTTTTCCACACAACACAAACCCCATTAGTTCTTGACACAATTCTACACACCAAGCATTGGGTAGGAATGCTTGCCAAGCATCATTCGAGTGCAAGTGAAGGCACCTTCCTACCAAGCATCGTCCACGCACTGCTCACCAAGCACTGAGTAATCAATCCTTGAGGGGGGGTTAAAATTGAGCATCAACAAAATCTAATAAATGGAACATCATGTGGATTGTGTATGCTTAAACCACCTTATGGAAATAATTCACGACATTAGAAGCCTTTTTAGGTTTCATGTTCCACCATTGTAGATCATGGAGGTACCCAATACTAAGCAGTAGACTATGAGCTTTCTTCCATTGCTTTCTAAAGAAACTTCATAGCCCCTCTAGCATTGAAGGCTCTTCTTCATCTGCATGCATTAGTGGATCTCTAGCGATGAGCGCTTGGCTTCAAAAGTGCATCCAAGATTTTCCAACAATTGGGTCTTTTGATT
This sequence comes from Dipteris shenzhenensis, assembly GCF_047967505.1. Taxonomy (NCBI): domain Eukaryota; kingdom Viridiplantae; phylum Streptophyta; class Polypodiopsida; order Gleicheniales; family Dipteridaceae; genus Dipteris; species Dipteris shenzhenensis. Next base: position 38,152,892 of record NC_141598.1, on the reverse strand, counting down.
CGAGAGCCGTCAATGCAACCATGACTGGCAATGTTATCCTCATGGCATTCTCAAATTACTTCTATATTTTTTATGATGGTACATTCAAAATATTACAAGAATCACCCTTTTTTGAGGTTTTCTTTTTCTTTCTCATTTGCAAAAACACACCAAACTAACCTTTTTTTGGGCATATTAAGAAACACAAAATTGATTATAGAATTCCAATCGTTTTGAAAAACAAAGTAAAGAGAAAGTGTCCCAAAAGGCACTCCTTGAAACAAAACAAAAGGACCAAAAAAAACACAACCTTGCAAATTCAAAAGAAAATGGGTATAAAAAGAGCTCTTCTATTTTTGGGTCTTTGACCTAATGAAAAGGGTAGACTCTAAACCAAGGTCCTTATCGTGAGAACATGCTTATATGTAGCTTGTTGCATTTGTAAAAAAGGAGAAGGTCAAGGAATTCATGCTATAATATTTTCAAAACCAAAAAAAATACATCCCCTAAATCTCACCCCATCGATGATCTAGTTGATAGCATCAGAGATAAGGTAAGGGAACTCATTTTCCTTCTTTTTAAAAGAAAGGACCTCAAAAGTGGGTCTTTTGAAGTGGGCCTTTTGCATATGGAAGAAGTGTAAGGAGGGGGTGTCAAATTTTTTCCCTAGTTTAACTTCAATTTTATGCCCCAAATAAGGGGCTTCTTTGGCATCAAAATAGGAATCCCTCCTGCCCTTGAAGTGTGTAACTTGTTATAGACAAATGCTTGGGGAGGGGACTATGATAGCTAGGGTTAGATTAGTTGTTCCACATTTCCAAGGTTTTTATATACATGATTCAACTTGATCTTTGATTGGTTATTTATGTGTTATATTTGATTTGAGCTAGTACAAAGTATTACTTGTGAGTGCATGAATCATTATGGGAAAACTGTTTCTTGTGTGTGTGTGAATGGCTATGGGTAAAATGTTATTGAATTTCGGTAGCATGAGATGCTAGATGTTTTGTTTCCATGGGGTCTTGATATGGGTTGTCCACGCTTGGACAATACGAGTGGCCATATGTTGTTAACATAGAGTTACACAACATTCTATGTCTCTAGTGACATGTTGCAGGCAACTTTGGCTATGTAGGTGGCGCATGGGCTATTGAAGTATGAGGACGACTTGGAAATGGGCAATTTTTTTGGTTGTTCGTGAGGTGATTGTCATAGGATGTGCATATGGCGAGGATACATGGGTGAGTTAGTAATGCAGAACTATGGCTATAGGTTGCTAAAAGTCAAAAGCAAGGACAAGATTGAAAGTGGATTGGAACAATCGTGGAACTATAGTGTAGCAGGGGTGTAGCATTATGGTTGATAGACCCATGTATTGGAGATGATTACCAAACTACCATCACATTAAACATACATAAGCATCTTCAACCAACTTTTAGTCTTGCAACACACCCATTTCTTTTTCCCTCCCAATAAAAGGTCTTTGCAACACACCAAATTTTTTCCTAGCTTGATGAACAAACTTGGCTTCTTAGACTTGGGCTCTTTAAGTGACCATAGTCTATTAATTTACAACCAACTATGTCCAATCCTGCCAACTTTCTTTGACTAGCGTTGAGATTTATAGGTTTTCCATTTTCCATTTTTTACCAACCCTCAATAGTGGGATAGTTCACACTAGCCTCCTAGTCTTGAAAGCCTTTACTACTAGGTTTTCCCTCATCTTGTGCCTTGATAGATTGGCAATAGTCACATAGTGAACATTGGGACATTCATAACAATAATGCCCATTTTCTTTGCAAGCCCAGCACATAACTCCAAGATTTGTGTGTGTTTGTTGTATTGTGTGCTGTTAGAGAATTTTTACATTAGCCTTTCATCTACCATCGCATGGAAAATTGTGATCGTGTATTTACCATCATTCAAGGAGTTATCATAAGGTGGAATTGGTATGTTGAAGGTGATGAATTATAGGGGTCACTATAGTAAGGGGCAATGGTGTAGTCCAAGGTAATGTCATATGCTTCAAATTCAGTTATTCGTTTCCTCACGTAAACGAATCAATCACCCTATGGCATTCAAGATTTGCATACTTCTAGATTGATAGCCTTCTCTTGGCAAACTCGAATCCAATTGTTCTTCTTGATCATTAGCTTATCTTTCATGAACAACCTCAAATTCTCCTCTAGCATCTCTCGATATATTTTCTCTTACTTCAATTCCCTCTTGGTAGTATCCCACTCCACATGGCATATGACAAGTGGAGATTTATGGGAGAGAGAAATTGTATGTCGCACAGTCCTTTACTTCATCAAGGTATGGTATTAGTTGTGAAGAGTCTTTCTTTATAGGAAAGTCGTGTTTAGGATGTCATTATCACTAGTACACACTTGTTCTTTTACGATGCTTTCTATTTATGATTGTTTTTCAATTTTAATGGGCTGTCTATAAGATTGCCAAAATAGAGGTTAGAACAAGCATCAATCTATGCATTATAATGCCTATTCTAAGCTAAACTCTTTTGCAAGCCTAGAAAATTTTCCCTGCCTCACTCTCACAAAAGAGCTCTCCTATTTTTTGGGTCTTTGATCATAAACATCCCAAAATTATAAGCTAAAGGGCAAACTTTAAACCAAGGGCCTTATTGTGAGAACATGCTTACGTGTGGCTTGTTGCATTTGTAAAGAAGGAGAAGCTCAAGGAATTCAAGCTATAATATTTTTCAAACCAAAAAAAAATCCATCCCCTAAATTTAACCCCACCAATGCCCTCATTGACAGCATGAGGGGAACTTTTTTTCCTTCTCTTTAAAAAACTGGGACCTAAAAGTTGGGCCTTTTGAAGTGGACCTTTTGCATATGGAAGAAGTGCAAGGAGGGGGGTGATTTGTTTCCTGGTTTACCTTCAATCTTAGGCCCCAAAGAAAGAGATTCTTTTGCATCAAATTAGGAATACCTTGTCCCCCAAAGTGTGTGACTTGTTATAACCACATGCTTGGGGAGGGGGATTATGGTAGCTGGGTTAGATTAGTTGCTACACATTTCTAAAGTTTCATTTACATGATTTCAACTTGATTTTTGATTGGTTATTGTGTGTCACATTATAATTTTTTATATGATCTAGTGAAAAATATTGCTTGTGAGTGCATGAATGGTTATGGGAAAAGTGTTGCTTGTGTGTCTGCGAATGGTTATGGGTAGAGTGTTATTGAATTTTGGTAGCATGAGTTGCTAGAGGTTTTGGATATATGTAGGCTTGGGAGTTTTGCTACCATGGGGCCTTGATATGGGTTGTCCAAGCTTGGACAATGCAATTGGCCATATTTTGTACGTGTAGAGATACAAAAGAATTTATGTCTTGGGCAACATGTTGTAGGCAACTTTGCCTCAATAGGTGGCCGCTAGGCTATTGAAGCATGATGACGACTTGGTCATGGGCAATTCTTTTAGTAGTTTGTGAGGTAATTGTTAGAATGTGGATATGGCAAGGATGCATGGGTGGACATGTGATGTGTTAGCAATGCATAGCTATGGCTGTAGGTTGTTAAAAGGCAAAAGCTAGGACATGGCTGAAGGTGGATTGGAACAATGGTGGAACTATGGTGTAGCATTGTGGATTCATAGACCCATGTATTGCAGACATATCATCGCATTACACATACATAAGCATCTCCAACCAACTTTTAGGCTTTGCAACACTCGTAATTCTTTTTTTCTCCCAATAAAAACTCTTTGCAACACACCAAATTCTTTCCTAGCTTGATGAACAAACTTGGCTTCTTAGACTTGGGCTCTTTAAGTGACCAGTCTATTAATTCACAACCTACTAGGTCTTGAAAGCCCTTTCCCTCATCGTACTTCTATATTGATATCCTTCTCTTAGCAAACTTGAATCCAAGTGTTCTTCTTGATCATCAGCTTTATCTTTCATGAACAACCTCAAATGTTCCTCTAGCATCTCTTAATATATTTTCTCTTAATCTGATTCCCTTTTGGTAGGATCCCATTCTCTCGACATGGAATATGACAAATAGAGAGTATGGGAGATAGAAACAGGATGCCACATAGTGGCTTTACTCCTACTAGGTATGCCATTAGTTGAGAGAAGCATTTCTCTATAGGAAAGTAATGTTTAGGATGTCATTATCACTAGTGCACACTTGTTCTTTTATGATCGATTATGTGTTTTCAAATTTAATAGGTGTTGATATAAGTGTCAAAATAGAGGTTAGAATAAGCATTAATATACACATTGGTAATGCCTATTCCAAACTAAACTCTCTTGTAAACCTAAAGATTTTTGATGCCTCACTTTGATAACATATTTGTGACTTTGTATAGTGTATTGCATGAAATTCTTTGTAAAACCCTTAGCACATAAGAAGCTAGATTTAAACCATATCATAATCCATGAATCTGTAAACTCTTGGAAGACAAGGATAGCATAACAAATTCGTATTGTGTAGTTTGTTTTGGAATCATTAGATGAATATTTTATTGCATGGTCCTCTAATATGGATCAACACTAACATGTTCATGTGCTAATTATTCGATGTCCTCTACATTAAAGACTATTTCCCCAACATCTACATTTGAGTAATGATCCGAAGAGCTTAAACTATCAATATCTTGTAGAGGATGTATAGCCACTAGCTCACGAGGCATTAGAAGGACTTACTTCTATGTCAACTATTGTGACATTTTGCATCTCTTCCTTGATGCCTCATCTTTAAAGGCATGTTGCTTCCTTGGTGCAACTTGAATCCCATACCACCATTTGCACCAAAGCAGTTCGGTTAAAAGATAGAATGAGAACAACTGACATGATGAGGTGCATCAACCATCGCAAAATGTATGGTCTAAACTATCTAATAGTATAAATGACACACAGATATATAGATAAATAGAGATATACATACATACATATACTGAAAGCTAACACTCATGCTACCACCCCACCATAGTTTGAGTCCTTTAACTCATGTGGAGCCATGGCTAGCTATTAACATATCAAGAACTACTTTAGCAACCTATCATCCAAGCAAGCTAGTCTCTTATCCAAAGTGGCTACTATCAGTGAAAGCCTTTATCACATTGATGTGATGTCTCCAAAATGATCATGCTTCACCCTTGAGTAACCCATGTCATCCTCACATCTACCAAGATTAGTAATACTTGTTATTTCTACCATCGTATTTGTCAATAGGCTCCAAGACACTCCTCTATGTTGGAGATGGATATACCATGGCATGCAAACTTCGCCACTGCACATGTGCTAACATGGCAACACAAAGAGCAACAATATGCACTTGTTCTCCCTCGCTTAAAGTTGTGATGCATTTGAGGTTAACTCTTCCTTTTCCTTTCATTTTCATCCACAATTGACTTCTTGCAATCCTTGGCATATTATCTAGGCTTATCACAATAGAAGCAAATTCTTTTCCTTTCTCCCATTCATTAGGGTGGATTTGGGGTCTCAAAAGGACCCCAAATTAGTGTTTCCTATATCTTTAGGAATTAGGCATGGAATAAGGTGGACCAATGGGAGTGCTCCAATCTGTTGGCTAGTGCCATGTTGAGGTGGCATCTTCAACTTACTATGCCTTGCTTTCACGTTGAACAAAACCATGTGCTAGGATCCAAAGTGTCATTTTGAGGGAAACAAAACCATGGGCTTTGTATGGAATAGAACCATGGGCCGAGGGGAGTAAATCATAGGTTCGAGGGAGGAGAGTGGGGGTCCATTTAATGCACCTTTTGGCAAAGTTCAAGGATGTTGTGACTCGTGGCAAGATCACCCACCAAAATTTAAAAAATGGTGGGCAAATCTAGGCACTAATTGGGCAACTTGTAGGCACGTAGCAAAGATGGCCTTCAAAGTGCAAACCATCTTGATGAGATGAGCAGCTTAATAAGAGTACTTGAACTCCATATTTGATTTTACGATGAGGATATAATGTTACTAGTCAAGATCGTTATGGACCAACTGGTAGTCGTGTCACAAGATGGATACTAATGCAATAGCCCAATTGAATATGTGCTATATAGCAAAACCTATAGGCTTGTGTCCGATGGGAACGATACTTTGATAAGTCCTTAATGTAAGTGAGATCTGTGTGTGGGTCACATATCTATGCATTTCTTGCTTTTGACCATGCATCATGCATTAGTGCTCAAAAATGTGCATCGACAAGATTCTAGCATGTGTATGTCATATGGATACGATACTTTGTAGACCCATGTGCATGAACACTTTTATATGGGTATGAAAACTTTTATATGGGTAGCAAGCCCATAGTACAACCCTCATGGTTTTCTGAACAGCCCGAACAGGACAAGAAGACAAAGGAGGATGCAACAACATTGGACCATTTCTGGCTTATGTTGGAACATGAAACTTGAGGCAGCCACGCAACGATCCAGCATGTTGTGCCGACTTGGCAGCATTGCAGGCAAGACTGAGAGCAGATGCTCGTACAGCACCAATAGTTTCTCATGGCCTGCTCATAGTTCCTCTCCTTATCCGTAGTACCCACAGACCGCACATCAACCAGAAGTCCTTTATCTGCATTGGAGTCTTCCATCTCTGAGCACAGTTCAGTGGACTATTTTGTATTTTGCAGCAGCTCAGACAGTGGTTTCCCTTGGGTCTACCAATCCAAGGGATCATTCAGTTTCCACAATCACTACATGCAGTGCCTCAGGGTTTTCCACCCATGGGGGTCGTGCAGCCATTTCCACAGCATGCTCTTAGGGGTCTTCCATCCCTGGGGCGAGCTTAGCTCATTCCGCACGCCTAGATGATGAGACTCTTGGGTCTACCACCCACTGGGATCATCCAGCTTCAGTAGCCTCTTCTCTTGGAGTTTCCACCTAAGAGGATCAGTCACTTCATGCAGTTACGTCGAATGGATCTTTTACTCGTCCAATAGCAGCTTTATCATGTCGAATTAGCTCTCCACTCCGGGAACTCAGTCAGCTGGATCAGCTTTAGCAGGGGAACAAATGGTTTTCACAGCTATGAGGGATGGGTTTTCCACCCTTGGAGATATCTCAGACCCATCAGCATTTGCCATAGATGAGCCTCTTGGGTCCATCGTCCGAAAGAGTTGTCTATCCCCCATAGTTAGTTCTCTTGGGGATTCCACCCAAGGGCCTTGGGACACCCCAGATGAAGCAAATAGCCGTGATGGATCTTCCACCCATCAGGCCTCTTCATCAGCTCCGGTCAGTTCCTATGGGGCTTCCGCCCTTGCATCTCCATTGGCCACATCAGCTTTAGTTGGCATGCCTCACATTTCACCTTCTCATCAAGAGTGTTCAAGACTAGGGGCTCAATTCCCAGTCCCACTGGCCGTGGTGCTCAGCAAGCATCTCAGGAGTTTGTCAGGCCTCGCAGGAGGGAGTACCCTCATAAATGGAGTTGCAGGTATAGCTATCACCAGTACGGAGGTTGATGATTCCTCGACAGTTCGTGAGGATAGTCATGCAGTTCCCTCCGCAGCTCCCCTTCCTCAACACTCTAGGGAAGCAGCAGTTGCAGTACCAATCAGCAGAGAGGTTGACGAGGCCTTCCCATTATTGTGTCCTGCACTCCGGGAGGTTAGTCATACAATGTCCTCTCCATCAGATCGCGAGCCACTAGCAATAGCAGTCACCAGTGTCTACACCAGCAGTTCCCTTGGTGATGACAACAGTTCGGTCGATTCATCAGACGTGTGCTCAGCAGCCTTAGTACTTCCTTAGTACCTCAGGGGAACATGCTTAGCCCTAGTATTCCATCAGGAAGAAGCTATGCTAGCCATCTCTCAATTCCTTCGAGAGGCATACCAATCATTCATGGTAGACAAGGTTTCTCAGTAGTTCTGGACATCTCACAGTTCTTTCAGGCATGAAAGAACGGTTGCTTACGTTCAACGTATGGAACGTTCCATACTGTTCCGTACGGTCCCGTACAGTCAACTACTTTTTTAGGGTTATATATGACCGTTTTCTACCCATTTTCTACCCGTTTTTTACTGTTTGGAGCCAGCCTCTCCTCCAAACCTGCATATATACCCCTCTCACCCCTCCCCCTCTCCATCAAGCACTCTTCCCTCTCCATCTACCTAGCCATCAAGCAGCCCATTGCCCACCTCTCCATCTCCCTCTCCCTCCCTCTCCCTCCAACTTCCAACAACATCACTCTCTATCTCTCACCCCTCCATCTCCCTCTTCCTCTCCCTCTCCATCTCCATCTCCATCTCCATCTCCATCTCAATCTTCCTCTCTCTCTCTCTCTCTCTCTCTCCATCTCCCTCTCTCCCTCCCTCTCCTTCCATTTCCACCCCATCAAGCTCGCTCTCCATCACTTCTCTATCAAGCTCCACTCTTCATCCCCTTCTCCATCAAGCTTCCCCTCCATCTCCATCAAGCTCTCTATCCATCTCCCTTGGGCCTCTCCATCAAGCTCCCCCTCCATCTCGATCTCCCTCTCCATCTCCATCAAGCTCCTCTCCATCTCCCTCGGGCCTCTCCATCAAGCTCCCTCTCCATCTCGATCTCCCTCTCCATCTCCATCAAGCTCCTCTCCATCTCCCTCGGGCCTCTCCATCAAGCTCCCCCTCCATCTCGATCTCCCTCTCTTTCCCCCTCCATCAAGCTCCTCTCCATCTCCCTCGGGCCTCTCCATCTCCCTCTCTCTCCCCCTCCATCAAGCTCCTCTCCATCTCCCTCGGGCCTCTCCATCAAGCTCCCTCTCCATCTCCCTCTTTCTCCCTCTCCATTAAGCTCCTCTCCATCTCCATCTCTCTCCTTCCCCATCTCCATCTCTCTTTCTTTCTCCAAGCAACAAGATTCAAGCCTCTCTCTCTCTCTCTCTCTCTCTCTCTCTCTCGCAATGCCACTGGCTTTTAATAAAGTCTTTTCCTTGCATTGTACTTACTTTGAGAGAGTGAAAGAGAAGTCCAATGTTTGCAAGTGGCATTGCAAGTATTGCTCCTAGATCCCAACTAGTAGTGTATCCCGCCTTCTTATTCATTTGTGTAAGTTGGGTGGGCGATCTGGATCATGCACGGGAATTCCCGATGACATTTTTCAAGATTGTTTTCAAAAGTACCTACCCTTGAAGCAAAGGAAGAAGATCTCAATGGCACAAGAGGAGATGGTGTGCCCGGACATTTCCTTATCCGAAGCGGAGGATGGGGCCTCTCAATCTGTCTCTGTTACCTCCGTCGGGGCTGCTATATCTTCCGACACGGCATCAAAGAAAACAAAGACAAGTGACGCACCAAGGAGGAGGCAAGCCACTCTTGCCCAAGCCACAGGTGGCCTCTCCGATCCATTGTCATTCTTGAAGGAGTGGCAAAGATACGCTGAAATAATGATTGTCCGCACCATCATTGAGTGCAATTTCTCTTTCCATGTGCTTCCATGTGAACGGTGACAAAAACTTGTGAAAGTCATAGCCTCAGTTAGCCCATGTGAAGGGTGGGATGGAGTTAGCTACAATGACATGCGTACCAAGCAGCTAGATGAAGAGAGGGAGAGAATCAACAAGTCTCTCGAGCCCGTGCATGCCGGGTGGGCCAAGTATGGATGCCGGGTGGGCCAAGTATGGATGCTCCACTCTCCGACGGATGGTGTGAAAAACTTGTGAAAGTCATAGCCTCGGTTAGCCCATGTGAAGGGTGGGATGGAGTTAGCTACAATGACATGCGTACCAAGCAGCTAGATGAAGAGAGGGAGAGAATCAACAAGTCTCTCGAGCCCGTGCATGCCGGGTGGGCCAAGTATGGATGCTCCACTCTCCGACGGATGGTGTGATAGAAAGAAGAGAGGCATCATCAACATTCTTGTCTCTTGCTCTCTTGGCAAATACTTCTTGCGAGCTGTGGATGCGGGAGAGAAGGGAAGAAAAACCACCGCCTCCTTTATCTATCGTCACATTCGGGATGCTATACTTGAGGTAAGTTGAGAGTCATGTAGGAGCTAGCTTCTTTATATTCTTTCATCTCCATAAGCAAATCTACTTCTTCTTGAATCTTACAAGCTGAAACTTGTCATGTACGTCAGTCCCCTAAATGTAGTGCAAGTCGTAAACGGACAATGCCTGCAATTGTAGATCCATGGGTCGCATGCTTGAAGGGGAGTTTCCCTCAATAGTGTGGACTCCATGTACTAGTCATTGCCTTGACCTTCTCATGGAGGACATAGGTAAATTGCCGTGGGTAAAGACCATTGTGAGTAACGCTTGCTCCATTGTGAGCTTCATCAACTCCAAAAACAAGCTTCTTGCCATCTTTTGTATCTTACTCCGACTTGGAGTTGAAGAAGCCATCAAAGAAACGATTTGCTGCTATGTGGCTATTTCTTAAGCAGCTCTATGACATTCAAAACAAGCTTCAAAAGATCGTCGTGTCTGATGAATATAAAGAATGGCTTGAAAGAGAGTCAAGTGCAACTCAACAAGATGCTAAAGACATTCAACGGCTTTGCTTGAGAGAGTCTTTTTGGCAAGGGGTGAAGGCCATTGTCCTTGCCATTACACCCTTGTACAAGGTATTATGCATATCGAACATGGAGGGGACTACTTTAGGGCTTCTCCATCACTTCATGAAAGAAGAAATTGCAAAGATTAGCGCATCCACCATTTTAGATACGGATATTAGTCTGTCATGATAACTTATAAACCTACAATCCTAATATCCAATCTGTTTCTTTGCTTTTGAATAATCTCTCGAGTCTAACTTATCATTATTCTTTGGACATTAGTGATATCTTAGATACCACATCAAAGCGGGATGGCATCCTCTTTCATGTCAACAAGAGATGGAAGTGGATGAAACGACCCATCCATGGTTTTGCTGACCTCATGCATCCCGCTTTCAAGGCCCCCTCTCTCTTTACGGACAAGGACTTGGCCTCCAATAGAGACGCATATCTTCCTAAAGCATTGCATGAGGACAAGCATGGCGCATTTCTTGAAGAACTCATAAACTACAATGACCAAAGGGGAACCGCATTTGCTTCCACCATGTGTTGGAAGAGGGACTCCTTGGTCAAACCTCTTTTTTGGTGGGAGTCTTTTGGGTACCAATTGCCCCATCTACAAAAAGTAGCTATGAGGGTTCTTACACAAGTATTTAGAAATATTTAAATTCATACCTTGGTGGCACTCGTGGTGACAGAGCATCCACAGCCCGTATCAGGACATTCGTACTAGGACTCCCCGAACCTATGTGAGGTGCGGCTCTGGGAGCATATCAACCACATCCGTTGCTGAGGACACCCCTGTGGCTAGAGAGCCGGAGTATGATGAGGAGAGCAATGTTATTAGTCAGGGTAACTGTGGTGAGGGGTCTCAAGGATCCTCATCATCCTCTAGTGAGAGTGATCATAGTCTTGGATTTGACAGTGATGGGAGTACCTAGAGGCCCGGACCTAGGCCCTAGGATCTTTCATGTAGTAGTAAAGCTTTTTGTAAAACTTTTTGCATCTATATTAGACCTTGGTCCCCCTTTTTGTACTCACTACTTTATGTCACGAGTCACAACTCGCTACTATTTGTAACGATATATCTTCAGTCCTTTTGACATGAATCATTAATCATGATATATCGTTGCTCTTTTAAGTTTTGCAAATTGCACCTATGTAACATGTAGAATGTTTGTGTTTCAACTTTTAAGAATCAAGTCATATACATCTTCTAAGCATTGAATGTCCATTCAAGAAAAGCTTGTACTTACTCTGAAACTCTAAAATCTCTCTCTTTTGTGTCGAACGTACGCTCAATATTTTTTCATTCTTTTAGTACCGCACTAATATCGAACGGTACGTATCGAACATGATCGGATGTTTCAACCATGCTTTCAGGTAGCATCCCATTCAGTTGAGTCCTTAGAGGGGTGCCCAACAACTCCTCCGTTCCTTCGGAGAGCATCCAGTACAGTCTCCTCCTTGGAGGGGTGCTCTGCTGTGCCACTCGCCGCTCAGCAAGTCCTTGGCAAGACAACCATAGTTCCATCTCTCTCAGAGTTTCTCAGAGAGACAGCTACAATTTCTACAGCTCCCGACATGCAAGTTCGTTAGGAGACATTTCCATCCACAATTCCAGATTCCCGAAGAGTGGCCGAGTTTTTACCCTCAGCAGTTATCACGCCAGTAAAGGAGGCAGGTTCATTCCAGCTTTCCCTCCTTGCAGTCATGCAGACAGCAATTCCACACTTTCCAGGAGTGCATGTGAGTATTATGACGTTCCTAGGTTTTCAGTTTTGGTTGCCTAGCTTCAATAGCTTTCTCATCATCCCAGCAGTTCCTGGAGTAGCATTAGCATTTCTATGTCGGTGTATCTTCCGCAATGGGGAGAATGCATGCCAACAGTTGGTAGCCAGTTTCATGCCATTGGACCTCCGGAGTACAGTGTCTCCACATCAGCAACCCAATCAGTCCTCAGCAGGTCATGAGTACCTCTATACTTTGCCAGCAAACAACTCAACGGTGCTGAACAAAACTATAGTACCACTGAACACAAAGGCATCCTGGAAAGTGAGTCCGCCACTATATTCTCTTTTCCCACTTTATATTCAATATCAAAATCATAGTTTTGCACAATGGATAGCCACCTTCCCTGCTTGGGAGATAGTGGGTCTGAGATAGGAATATGAGATTCTTATGAGCAATTTTGACCTTAAAATGGCTACCATAAATGTAGTGATGCCATTTCTTAATTGCATGGAGGATAGCAAGCATCTCTTGGTCATAAATGTGATACTTAGACTCCTTACCATCCAACTTACAACTTTCATAGGCTACAACTCCATGACTCTACTTAAGAACATGCCACGCCCACTAGCATGAACTTCAATAGTGAAAGACTAGGAAAAGTCTGGGCATACAAGGATGTGTGCTGATGTCAGGGCATCCTTTATTTCCTGGAAACTTTTCTCTGCAAGGGCTGTCCAAAGGAAGAACTCTTTCTTTAACTGGTCACTAAGAGGTGCCACAATTTCTGCAAAATGTTCAATGAACCTAGGAATCCCCTCAATTGTGTAGTATTAGTGGGTGTGGACCAATCCCTAACACACTTCACCTTATCGAGATCTACCCTTATTCCCTGGATGCTACTCAACTTCATCTGCCATGAAGGTACACATGCTGGCCTTAGCAAATAATTGATGAGCCCTTAGCCCTTCCAAAACCTGCCTTACATGCAGTACATGCTCCTCCTTCGACTTGCTGTAGATTAATATATAATTAAAAAGATACCAAAACAAGCTTGTAGAGAAAAGGTTGTAGGATCTTGTTCATAAGAGCTTGGAAGGTTTCAGGAGCATTTGTAAGGCCAAAGGCCATTACTTGAATTGATAGAGACCCCTTTCAGTCCTGAAACCAGGTTTCGGCTCATCTTCCTCCATCATCTTATCTAACGATACCCTGATATGAGATCAATTTTTGTGTCGAGCTTAGCCTCCTTCCACTCATCCAAAACGTCATCAATCCTAAGAATAAGGAAGCGGTCCCTGACAGTAGGAGCCATCCTTCTTCTTCACCAAAAGCACGGCAGAAGCAAAAGAAGGTTGGCTGTGGGCAGTCACATGAAAACACGTTTCGTCCTGTCGAAACGTCACGAAACCCTTCAAAACAGGACGGAACGATGTACATGAAATAGTGTTTCGCCCAAATACTAAAAGATTTTTTAAAACATTTTTTCCAATGATTCAATGTTCATATACCTAGATGAATCCAGGAACATTCCCAAACTCATCCTCTAAAAACACAGCATAGTTCAGTTTCAATCTCACGAGAGTCACTCATAAGATTGAAAACCATAAACTCCATCACGCATAGCAGGGACTAGCTACTATGACATCCCCACTCACGTCATCAGCGCCCAACAGTAGAATCCATATGCTTTTCAATACATAAAGATGGCTTTATCTAAAGTTGAAACTTGAGAATCGAGATTGGAAGGCTTGAAATAACTTTAAAAAATGTGATGGTGTTTGGAATTTCCTTTTTAGGTGTCTTGACTTGTATTTCTCTTTGTTCACCCTAAACTTGAGTAAAACATATCTTATTTTCCACTATCCTTGTATATATATATTATCATTTCGAAACCTATCCATTTCGTCTGAAAACACGAAACAAAACCTTCCGAAACGACGAAAGGGACGAAACGTTTCTTGTGTCAGTGGCTGTGGGTAATGAAATTTCTGTCCCACAATTCCTTATCTTGCCTTGCCACTTCCTCCCTCTTTGCCCTTGAGAGCCTATACAGTGCTTAATTCACAGGTTTGGACCCTGGTTCCAGCACAATAGAGTGGTCAATATTCCGCTTAGGTGAATGATGATGGGGCATATCAACAACACATTGGAGACCTGCTGACGTAACTGTTGAATGTTACTATCCTCCACTTCGAGCCCATTACCATTTGTGTTTTGGCTAAATGCAAAGCATAGATACCACTAACACTCTTTAAGATCCTTGGCCCAATTTCTTGCATATATGAGAGCTAACTTAGGAGAATTAAAACCAGCCAAAGTAATAGGCTTACCCTCATGAAGAAGCTTCATTAGCATCTTGTTCAGATCTCATCCACTCACATCTCAAGACCACATCAATACATGTAGCCCATGTCAAGAACAAACACACAGTAGGAAATCTGGGTATATATGGAACTGACAAGGATACCACTGGTTTCTGTCCATTGAAGGGCTAACTTTGCTTAAGGGCTTGTTGCCAAAATGCCCAATACCAATATCCTTCTCCTTCCAAATATACTTGGGCTCATAATGTTCAGAAAGTTGCATAGTCTCCTTCAAAGAGCTGGGTCTCTAAGTAAAAACATCACAGGCTAGGCTAGGATGAAGACCATGAATAAATTTGAGCATCTTGCCCGTTTCATCAATGCCATGGGTGAATAGAGATAGTTTCCAGAATTGCTTGATATAATCTTTCACTGCTCCTTGCTGTGACAAGTCATACCACTGACAAACATATTGATCTCTGGCAAGGGATGAAACAAAAGTCTGAAACATCTCTGCTTTAAACTCATCCTAGGTGTTGATGATTGATTGTTCCTTCCTTTTGGAGATGCCTCCACCAAGAATATGAAACATCTCTACTTTAAACTCATCCTAGGTGTTGATGATTGATTGTTTCTTCCCTTTGGAGATGCCTCCACCAAGAATGTGCAAACTGAGCCACTCCTCCAATTCACTAGGAGAACATGAGTCACCCTTGAGCTTGGAGAGAATACTCTTGTCCTTAGCATCTTTATCTTGATGTGCAGTGCCTTTTGGTTCAGGTGACTTGATTGTCAACACTGCCCTGAGATCTGCTCGCTGTCCCTTATATTCATTAAATTAAAGGTATAAACCATCAGCTTCAGGACTATTACCCCTAGAAACATTAACATTTGGGGAATCTTTAGCCTTGTCAGTTGCCAATCCACTGGGATGATAAACTTTCCGGCAGAGGACATGGTTCTAGAACTGAATCATCCTTTAAGTCAAGGTTTGCTTCAATCACCATGTGTCTCTTACCCTCATGGATTTGGCTCCTCTTCAGCTGATCAAACCCTCTGTCCATAGTTGATAAGAAGTTCTGCAACCTTTGATCCATCTTCTGATTATTCAGCTTGATTTCATTCGTCAAATCCTTGAATACTTTAAGCATTGGTCCCATGCAGTTCTAAATTAATTGCTTTGAACAAATTTGGATCTGATTTCGATTATTAAACTCTGTAGTAGCTGGATCATTGCCTTCAGGCTCTCCCTACGAGGTGAAGCCTCAGCCTGCTCCGCACCAATTGATCCTGATCCCTAGATTGCAGTGCCCCTAGTCCTTACGGGATCGTCGATTTCTTCACCAAGGGTCTAAATCAAATAGTACCTGCCCTCAATTTATACAATCCAAATACAAATGCGGGATCCAATTGATCGTAGGCTGAGGATAAAATGAATGGTGACAAGAATGCATTTATGGCCAAGGGCACGCCTTGCACGGGTAAGCCCCTGTAGCATTCAACGGTTATCTGATCGTGTAATTCACAGCAAGACCTTATTTAAACCTTTAGCGAGGAATGAGCGTTGTTTACCATAGAGAGAGAAAGGAGATGAGGGTAGAGAGAAAGTAGAGTCGACAATCGATTGGGTCCCTGTACCCACTGAGGGCACCCTCCCCCAATCAGGGGAGAATTTGCTTTATACTTGGAGAACTCAGAAATACAAATAACACTCTTCGAGAGAGCACGGAACGCGCTTCTGAAGAGCTCACTGTGCACACATATAGCAGACCCAAGGACCTGAGAGGCAACACCGACCAATACCGAGACCTTGATGCTGTCCACACTGACGATGTAGGACGCTTCTGCAAGGCAAGAAAGAAGCTTGTGCTGTCTACCGGAATGCAGGGTTACTGCGTGAGTGAGAGAGTGAAAACTAGAAGTGATAGATCCTATGAGAGAACTGAGAGATGACTGAAATATAGAGCTGAGAGTGAGCTGTGTAGACTGTAAAAGAGAGCTGAGAAAGGTGAGGAAACAGTGTCCAAACCTCTCTCCGTTTGCTGGTCCAAACCTCCGGCTGTTGTGCTGCGTGGTTACCTTCAGATCAGGCTGAACTGATGGCCAAGGGACTGAGGCTAGAGCAAAGCCAGATCTGAGGATCTCAGGGGCTGCACAGGAGGCTGAAGTGGAGCTGTAGGAGAACTGAAGGCAGGAGCAAACTGAATGAAAAAACAGGGCAGCCAAGGGGCCCTTTTATAGGTCTGGACTGAGCCAACCCAGTCTGTAAACAGACCGACTCAGTCTGTTTTACAGACTGGCTGGCCTACAACCAGCCTATAAAAAGGCCTCCCTGGCTCATTTGCCAGGGGAGTTTTTGGGCAGCCTTTGCAAGCTGCCTTCCCTGCTTACCTGTCTAGCCTTTGGGGACCCTAAAGGGACTCCTAACCTAGGCTAAGACCTAAACTATAAGATGGAAACACTTAACCTACTGTTCTCCAAGTGGGTGCTAGTGAACAAGAACTGACTACTGACTTGACCTAAGGCTGAGAGACTGACCTACGTAGCTTGTGCCTGACTGTCCCTGGACAAGGGCTCACAAAGGGGTCACACCATACGACAAAATCTCCTATCTGGGAACTATAATGCACTTGTCGATGTAGCCAGTGTGTCACCTAGCACCCAAGTGCAGGGGTGCATGTGACATTCCATCCTTCTTAACTTGGTGGTAGGTTAATTGCTTCCAAGTAGTCCGCCAATATCTGGGGAAACTACTGGAAAAAATCTTCGTCCAACCACACTGCTTCATGGGTACCTCGAGCACGAAACTTGGTGTAAAACTCCCGGATCCTGCGTCCTGACCCATGCTTGAATTTATGAAGAAGGATCTGCTCTAGTTGCAAAACTTCGGCTTCATCAAGAACTTCAGATTGTTGCTCGTTGGAGATCTCTGAAAGAGGAGGTCCAAAATATGGCTTCAACCAAGCTACATGGAACACGTTGTGCATAGTCCAACTGTATGGTAGGCGTAACTTCATTGAGACATGGTTGATCTTTTGAATAATAGGGAATGGTACGAAGCTCCTAAAGGACAGCTTAGGGCATCGCTTGCCCACCTGCTTCAATCATTGTTTGATAATGCGTAAATACACCCATTGGCCCTCTTTATACCGGACATCTTGTCTGGATTTATTAGCTTGGCGTGTATACGATGCTTGAGCTTTGGCGATGCGGCGTTTCACGAACTCTGTAATCTCTGACATGGATTCGGTGGTTTTGTTGGCTTCAAGAGATAGAGACACCATCCGGGTGAGAAGTGAGGTAAATCGCCGTTTAAACGCCGCTTCATAAGGTGTGCGACCAATACTCGAAGAATAGGTATCGTTCAGAATGGCCTGCACAAGCGGAAGAGACTGCTCCCACTTTCCCTGAGCATCATGACAATATGATTTCAAAATATCAAATGCCATACCATTATACTTCTCCGTCTCGCCGTTCGATTGCAGATGGAAAGCGCTGAACATCTACAGCTTAGTACCAAAATTATCAAACAAGGCTCGCCAAAAGTTAGACGTAAACTTGAAGTCCCTGTCGGATGTTATGGTCTTTGGCAACCCTCCAATGGGATACCAATACTTGATAAACAAACGAGCTACATCTTCAGCGCTGGCCGTTTGTTTGCAGGGAATTAGCATATAATATTTACTAAAGCAATAAATAATAGTAAGACATTGAGTATTACGCGTACCTGCGGATGCTAAAAGTGGTCCCACGAAATCCATACCTATGTCCTGGAAAGGACCATCGGGGATTGGCAATGGCATAAGTAAGCCTGCCGCTTTCTTGTGGGAATCCTTGACCTTTTGGCATATTTGGCAATTCTGCACATAGCCGTATACATCCTTCCGCATTTCTGGCCAATAGAAATAGCGCTACAACTTCTCCAAAGTCCCGTTGATACCTCTGTGACCACCGGTAAGGGCATCATGGGCATCATGACGAAGCACCTGTCGTTTGTCTTTGAGTACACATAACCTTTTCTTATAGAAAAGCCAACCGTCCTCTAATGAGTAATGGCCTGGAGCAAGCGTCGTGGCAAACTAGAATTGCGTGCCAAACTCTGTTGACTCCGCGTACTGTGCCTTCATGCTATCAAGATCCTTTCCTTTGATTTCGAGCACAGTGGCCTGCTCAATGGTCTGGATGGAACCTTTCCAACTGAGAGCGTCTGCAACGGGATTGTTTTTGTCGAAAACGTACTCGATCATTCCCCCAAACTGCTGGAATATCTTACTCCACCGCTGCTGCCGATCACTCCATTTCGTACTAAGCATTGTCTGAAGCCACTTAAGGGCTTGGAGATCTGTCTTCACCGTGAAGGTCCGTCCGTATAGAAAAGGCTTTCAATGTTTTAATGCCTGGATGACACCGAGGAGCTCTCTATCATACACTGAATAGTTCTTTTTGGCATCGTTAAGCTTTCTGTTGTAGTATGCCATGGGCCTATCTTCTTGCTGTAAAATGCCCCTATGGCGATGTTGCTAGCGTCTGTGATTAACAGAAATGGATCATCCCAAGAGACGATCTTCATAACTAGTGCTGTCATGGCCAACCGTCGCAAGTCGTGGAAGGCCTGCAAAGCTTTGCCTATGACCTTGAACTTTTTGTCTGCGTGTCTTTACCCCCTTGAGTAAATCTGTAAGAGGGGCTGCGTATGTTGAGAAACCCTCCATGTGCGAGCTGTATGCTTGACACAAACCCACAAAGGAACAGATCTCCTGGACCGTCGTGGATACAGCCCAACTTGTGATAGCTTGGATCTTCTCAGGGTATACTGAATTTCCAACAATCCGAATTCACTTTTCTTTGCATTGAGATATAGCTGGTTATCACGTAATAACTGTAGGGCACATCGCACATCCTTAATATGCTGCGCGGCTGTCGCAGAAAAGATAAGGATATCATCGAGAAAGATGAACAGACACTTTACGAATACCCGAGACATCATCTTGTTGAATGTTGGTGGTGCATTCTTCTGACCAAAGGACATGACGACGAACTCGTAATGAGCTCGCTCAGTTCGGAAAGCTGTCTTTGGGATGTCAGCTTCAAAAATCTAGACTTGATGATAGTCACTCTGGAGGTCAATCTTTGAAAAAAATCTTGCACCATTGAGTCGTTCCAAGATGTACTCGATGCGGGGCATAGGAAACTTGTTGCTTACCGTAAGCTTGTTGAGTGCTCTGTAGTCGACACATAGTCGTGCATACTTATCCTTCTTTGCCACAAATAGAATGGGTGCAGCAAAAGGCGAGAAAGAAGGTCTAATAAACCATGCGCGCAGTAATTGAGACAATTGCTGCTCTAACTCCCCCTCCATAGACTTTGAAAGTCGATAAGGGAACTTACTTGGAGGTATCGAGTCCAAAAGGAGATCGATGCGATGGTCTTCCGGTCGGTTGGAAGGTAGCTAGGGTGGCAGATCGTCCTGGAGCATGATGTCTTTGAACTCTTGGAGTAGATCCACCATTGCTTGGCCCATCAGAGGAGCGGCTTGAACTGCAATGATCTGGCACTGGACATAGACAAGTGCGCACATGGCACCCTTGCGAACGGCGCGACCTGCTTGAATATGAGAGATTCATGGAATCCCTAGTATGCTCCGATCATCACGTATCACGACGGGCTCAGGTAAACCTTCCACAATCGTGAAGGTGTCCTGCCGCCAATCAGGCGTCAGATAATGCTCACGAAGCGACTGAATCCCGAGGATCATGTCGCACCCCATCAAAGGAGTGTATATAAAATCCGCGTAAACATGGCTTTCTGAACTGAGAAAGTGAACTGGATGGCCTTATGCGTGATGTGTGTGTGCAAGCTAGGTGTGAACCCGTCCACTGCAAGCTCGTGAGGCACCAAGGTGCACCCCACTGTCTTGGCAAGTTGAGGGGAGATGGCATCTTCTGAACTCCCCATATCGAATAGGACAATAAACTGATGCCCGTTAGCTGTGCCATATGCTCGAATGAGCGCCTTCTTTTGATCTGAGAAGTCGCCCTCCTTCTTACCTTGAAAGACCACCGTGGGAACGGCGTTCAAAGCAGGGAAGACGACATTCGTAGCTGAGGATGGAGGCGGAGCTGGAAGAGCCAATACATTAGCGACAGACGAAGTAGGTGCTTTCGCAGCCTTTTCGGCAAGCCACTTCGGACAATCCTTCTTGCCATGCCCAGCGATGTGGTAGCAATGAAAGCAGCAATGCTCTTGGTGATACCGCTTCTGCTCGTCGAGCTGTAGATAGCCTCCCGTAATACCAGCTTTAGCCTTCTCATCCGGAGTCATCTTTGGCTTGGACTCCTTCTTTTGACGAGAAGCCTGGCCGTCTTTCTTTGGGAACTCGTTGTCCTTCTTCCGATCCTTACCCGCTGTGTTGTTTGACTACTGCGGGGCTTTGGAATCTTTCTGGACCTGCTTGGGCTTTCCCCGTTCAGCAGCATCTCCTGATTCTTTGCGCAAGTCAGCGCCCGCTCGTAATCCAGCAGGTCGAAGTTCCGAATGGTAAAACGTATGTTCGTGTCTAAACCTCGAATGAATTGCTTCATCTTGGCGCTCTCCGTCACGCCCAACTATTGCACCAGTGTGATGACCTTATTACTTTATGTCAACACAGGCAAACCATTCTGGGAGAGACGAGCGAACTCATTCTCCAAGTTAAGCATATATTGGGGTGGGAGAAAACGGGCTTTGAGGTCAGCCACAAACGTTGCCTAAACGAAATTCGTCTTAAACGTTTGTGGGTCAATATGCTTACTAGCCCAATGCTACCACCAAGTCACCGCCTCACCTGTGCAAGGTGGACTTTATCTTGCTCATCTTGAATCCGCGCTAATGGACCGAGTGAGTGGTGTTATCTTTGTCGATGGCGAAGCTGTGGCGGAGACGGCCGCTGCGCTCAAACTTGCCTGCATAGCGGCTAACATCTAATTGTGTTGGAGAAGCATCGCCTCTCGGTCTAGCTTTTGTTGCCTCTCTGCCTGGGTGAGCTCTACGCGCCGCAGTGCCTCCTCATTTTTGTGTTCCTCATGCATCTGCCATCAACAAGAGCAGTTTTTCCAAATCTGTGGTTCCTCTTTCTTCCAACGGCTTTTCTGCTTCTTTTTCCTCCAAACGTTGTTTTATCTGGTCCAGCTGTCTTCTGCTTTCTTCCAGCTGGGATGAATGTTCTTCAAGTTGCTGCAGCAGGACCCGATTCTGCTCTAGAAGGTTCGCCATCACTTCTTGAGCATTTGGCGGAAGCGTATCTTATTGATAGTCTTTCTCCTCTTCAAAGTCTTCGCAGTTGAAATCTTTTCCTGACCCTTCCATGGCGCTTGATTGTGTGTCCTTTCCAGATCTCAGCACAACCATACACTCGCGGTAAGTCAAGCTGGATACAGACCGAAGCTCTGATACCAATGTAGCATGCAACGTATCTGATCGTGTAATTCACAGCAAGACCTTCTTTAAACCTTTAGCGAGGAATAAGCGTTGTTTACCATAGAGAGAGAAAGGATATGAGGGTAGAGAGAGAGTAGAGTCGACAACCGATTGGGTCCCTGTACCCACTGAGGGCACCCTCCCCCAATTAGGGGAGAATTTGCTTTATACATGGAGAACTCAAAAATACAAATAACACTCTTCGAGAGAGCACGGAACGCGCTTCTAAAGAGCTCACTGTGCACACGTATAGCAGACCCAAGGACCTGAGAGGTAACACCGACCAATACCAAGACATTGATGCTGTCCACATTGACAATGTAGGACGCTTCTGCAAGGCAAGGAAGAGGCTCGTGCTGTCTACCAGAATGCAGGGTTACTGCGTGAGAGAGAGAGTGAAAACTAGAAGTGATAGATCCTATGAGAGAACTGAGAGATGACTGAAATATAGAGCTGAGAGTGAGCTGTGTAGACTGTAAAAGAGAGCTGAGAAAGGTGAGGAAACAGTGTCCAAACCTCTCTCCGTTTGCTGGTCCAAACCTCCGACTGTTGTGCTGCGTGGTCACCTTCAGATCAGGCTGAACTGATGGCCAAGGGACTAAGGCTAGAGCAGGGCCAGATCTGAGGATCTCAGGGGCTGCACAGAAGGCTGAAGTGGAGCTGTAGGAGAACTGAAGGCAGGAGCAAACTGAATGAGAAAACAGGGCAGCCAAGGGGCCCTTTTATAGGGCTGGACTGAGCCAACCCAGTCTGTAAACAGACCGACTCAGTCTGTTTCACAGAGTCAGTCTGTTTACAGACTGGCTGGCCTACAACCAGCCTATAAAAAGGCCTCCCTAGCTCATTTGCCAGGGGAGTTTTTGGGCAGCCTTTGCAGGCTGCCTTCCCTGCTTACCTGTCCAGCCTTTGGGGACCCTAAAGGGACTCCTAACCTAGGCTAAGACCTAAACTATAAGATGGAAACACTTAACCTACTGTTCTCCAAGTGGGTACTAGTGAACAAGAACTAACTACTGACTTGACCTAAGGCTGAGAGACTGACCTACGTAGCTTGTGCCTGATTGTCCTTGGACAAGGGCTCACAAAGGGGTCACAGCATACGACAAAATCTCCTATCTGGGAACTATAATGCACTTGTCGATGTAGCCAGTGTGTCACCTAGCACCCAAGTGCAGGGGTGCATGTGACAGCCCCAAAAAAGAAGATGCAAAGGATTCTTCAAAGGACTACGAGAACTCGAAGAAGAAGGTTCACCAAGTAAAGCAGGAGGACCAGTAAAGACGATTGAATTAAGCACAATAGGTGCAAAATGTGATAATTGAAGAGCTTTACTTAAAGGTTGCTCCAAGCATCCCTCAACTTAGGCTTGCAAACCGAGGAGTGATAGTGTTCCTGGCAGAAATTGAAGAATGGTCCATAAATCTGGCCTTTGTGGTAAAGGTGGAGGATGGCATAGGTCATGACAAGAGAAATCACTAATCCGTGATTAGTAGACATTAAAACCTTATTATATATTATACGCCAATGGTGTAACATGTATTTGTGTTTATGATGGACACCGACTGATTTGTTATGGCGGTGGATCATCTCAGTAGATAGGACTAGTCGAGCTAGAGCCACTACTTCAGATAGCATCGAATTTGGACATGTGATACTTATTCTATTAATAAAAATGTGCACACACGTGTCTAGGTCCTAGGGGCAATAGGAAAGGAAGGGTGCATTAAGGTGCATTGAATGGTAGATGCATGGGTCATAGGCTAAGGGTAGGTGTAAATGGGAAGATGGAACTTGAGTGATCTCAAGGGACATTAATGAAATAGTATCGCCCTTTCATTGTGAATCTCACGTAGCATTCTTCATTCACCTTGCATTCATCCGCCATCTCTCCCACCTTGCATGTAGATCGTAAATAGAAACAAGTACTCTCACAAGGGCGCTCTTCCCCATTGGAGGGCCAATTGGCATTCAAATTCTACATTCATTGCACACATTTGCATTCTTGAGAAGGCTCGTTCTTCACATTTGGTATCAGAGCCTTGACGATCCACTATCGAGACGGGAAGAGAAGGAGTAGAAGCGAGCATGAGGGAGGGTGCAACCGTGCGGGACAGCAGCCAACAGCACATGCATAAGGGAGCCATACAAGAAGGCACCGTACGAAAGGGACTACGTGAAAGGCACAGCGGGGAGCGGCACGAAAAGGCACATGCGAGAAGAGCCAAGCGGAGAGCAGCATGGGTGGAAGCCTCGTGCGAAGGAGCAAGCAGAGCGTTGCAGATATCTGTGCGAATCAGCGCTGCACGGGAAGATCACGGCCCTGTAACAAGTGCAACAGTAGGGAAGGGTTGAAACACCGACAATAAAATAGGGCTGTAGCAAAGCTTTGGACGGACCTTAGAGGGCATGGAAGAAGAGCCAGGGTGGTGGAATTCAGAACCCCCCAGGCAAGGGCTCTCTCTGATTTTTCTAGTTTTAGACAGGGAACGGGGTGACCTCCCCCCCCCCCGGAAACACTGACAATAAAACAAGGCTGTAGCAAAGCTTTGGATGGACCTAAGAGGACGTGGAAGAAGAGCTAGGGTGGTGGAATTCGGAACCCCCGAGGCAAGGGCTTTCTCTGATTTTTCTAGTCTTTGGACGAGAAACGGGGTGTCTTAACGGGGTGACAACCCCCCGCGCGAATAGACCCTTAAAACCCTTAAACCGTGAGGATAAGAGACCCCTCCCGTTCTCCCTAACGGAAACTCGGATTGGAACAAGATTTTAAGGGGGTGATCCACCCATCAAGTATCCCCTATAACGGTATCTAGAGCTCCAATCCACTCAAAATAAGTAGCCCAAACGGAGTGCACCAGTTTACAGCAGAAATACAAGAAGAAAAGCTTAAAAGAGTAGGAAGAAGAGGTCATTTCAAGTGTTTTCTCGACACAAACGAAGCAGGAGTCGGATAAGTACCACCAACTCTACAACACTTGACTTTTGTTGTAAAATAAGCCCCTTTTTTGAATTCATTTTCTCTCTTGTATTACTAAAAGAAAATAATGGAAGGGGAAGGGATATTTAATAATGAACTTGTCCTTTTTCCTTCACTACCAAAAGGAGATAGGGAGAGAGTACCATCACCTCCTCCTGAAGAGGATGATGTAGATGAGAGTTTTACACATATTGAGTATGATAACCCACGTATAGAATTACCTTCATCTCTCCTTCAAGAATCTCTTGATAGAGAGTTTTCCTTCAGAAATGAAGGGAGAAACGAGTTCATCCAAGAGCAAGGCGCTGAGTTTACGCCTTTAACTCAAAATCCCATACACATGGATTATAATCCAAGTGCAAGAGGGAGAGAGGAGTCTCCCATTGATAAGCTGGTTTCTCAGCTTAGCCATATGATTGAACAATCCATTATGACAAAATTTGGGACTAAGAGTACTGAATTTTGGGGATGAAGACTTAGGAACCCCTTCGAAGAGAGCCAAATTTCAACCTCAAGAGAGATTAGAATTCCCAAAGTATGATGGAGCAAGAGAGGGAGATAAAACCCTCAATTGGATTCGCCATTTTGAGCTATATTTTGCCCTTCAAGATAAGACCGATCACGAGAAGCTTGCTTTTACCACACTACATCTCCCGTTAATAAGCTGGTTTCTCAGCTTAGCCATATGATTGAAACAGTCCATTATGACAAAATTTGGGACTAAGAGAGTGCAAAATGTTGGGGATGAAGACTTAGGAACCCCCTCGAAGAGAGCCAAATTTCCACCTCGAGAGAGAATAGAATTCCCAAAGTATGATCGAGCAAGAGAGGCAGATAAAATCCTCAATTGGATTTACCATTTTGAGCTATATTTTGCCCTTCAAGATAGGACCGATCACGAGAAGCTTGCTCTTGCCACACTACATCTACAAAAGGATGCTTTGATGTGGTGGTCTTTATCACAAACAAGAAAAGAGCCTATTCTTCAATGGTCCAAATTTGTAGAGCAGCTTAAGGCCACTTTCATGCCTCCGAGGCATGAAGAAAAAATTGACCTTCCGTTGGGAAAGGTTCAGGCAATTCGATGATGAGAGTAACGCTGAATTTACAGCTAGGTTCTGGAAACTCTCTTTAGAGTTACCTGAGAAGAGTAGGATGATAAAAGGAAGAAGTATTTAGCAGCCCTAACCCCAAAAGTGAGGTATGAGGTTGAAATGTTCAACCCAACCACCTTGAAAGACCTCACTAAATTGGTTGAGATTGCTGAGAGGAAATTGAATCCTCGTAAACCTTTCAACAAAGGAAATGAGAAAGCTATTGTACAAAATGTTAACAGCCAATCACGTCCTGGATGGATATCATTTCCTTCCATGACTAACGATGAGAAGAAAAAGCTAATTAAGGAGGGTAAATGTTTCGAATGTAAGAAACATAAGCCAGGGCATCCATGGCATAAATGTCCTACTCTATTAGCCAAAATTGCTAAAACGAATTCTGTAAAAGGAAGAGGCAAAGCATCCAAGCAGGAGGGTGAGGCTTCTACCTCCTCATCCCAGGACTCTACAGTAAACATAGAACCAAGAGTAAATGCTATCCATTCAGCCAACACTGGTGTATGGATGTGTGAACTGAATAGAGAGTAGGCAAATTCATTGTAAAGTATGGACAGAGAATAAATATTTCTCTCCGTGTAGAGCGTCTAATAGGATGAATAGGGCTGAAATAGAAGAGTTCGAAAAGGACAGTGATGATCTATAGTCTCTCTAGATTAAGAAGCTCTCCATTGCAAAATCATCTATAGCCAAGGTCTGCCTAGTTCAATAACACATTTGGGTGAGAGAACATCTTTTGAATACTGACCAGTTTGTTAAGAATGTGTTTTAGCTTATTGAGCAGGTTACTATAAAGAGATTTCAACAGCTTGGTATTCAAAAGAGAGTTTTGAGTATGAAGAGATATTGAAGAGGCACTGCAGTGGTACTTCTGCATTTTGAATACTCAGCATCAAGAGGAACCAGAACTTGAAGATGAGATTTAAGTTCTGATTCAGAAGAGATCGTGTACTACCAAGATAAGACTATTTGCAGAATAGGAGATGCAAATGCAGAAGTAAAAGAGAAGCGTACGCAAGAGAAAGAGACGAGAGGATCCAGAAGAGGACTTCTGCCCATTCAAGCAGGAGGGAGTGTCATGACAAGAGAAATCACTAATCCGTGATTAGTAGACATTAAAACCTTATTATATATTATACGCCAATGGTGTAACATGTATTTGTATTTATGATGGACACCGACCGATTTGTTATGGCGGTGAATCATCTCAGTAGATAGGACTAGTCGAGCTGGAGCCACTGTTTCAAACAGCAGCGAATTTGGACATGTGATACCTATTCTATTAATAAAAATGTGCACACACGTGTCTAGGTCGTAGAGGCAATAGGAAAGGAAGGGTGCATTAAGGTGCATTGAATGATAAATGCATGGGTCATAGGCTAAGGGTAGGTGTAAATGGGAAGATGGAACTTGAGTGATCTCAAAGGACATTAATGAAAGAGTATCACCCTTTCATTGTGAATCTCACATCGCATTCTTCATTCACCTTGCATTCATCCGCCATCTCTCCCACCTTGCATGTAGGTTGTAAATAGAAACAAGTACTCTCACGAGGGCGCTCTTCCCCATTGGAGGGCCAATTGGCATTCAAATTCTGCATGCATTGCACACATTTGCATTCTTGAGAAGGCTGGTTCTTCACAGCATAGTTGCACGCTGAACTTGAGGATGAGGCCATTACCACAAAGTGGAGCTTGATGTGCTCAAGGTTGTCAGTGGAAGCATGAGTCAAAGTTACAGTGTCTTCCAATAGATGCCACTTTGGGGAGGTACCTAGCTTACTGTAATGGCAAGCAAAACCAAGCTGAGTTCCTCTATTTATTTCATTGGAGACTTTGGGGTTTGCACAGGAGTTCGCAGGTATGCAGAGAACAGAGGGTGAAAACCTTCCGTACAGAAAGGGAAAGTGGTTGCAAGACGTTGGAAGGAGCTGTGGGTGATCTGGTTAGAGCCTCTGGGATGGAAACTTGGGTTCCAACAGATTGCAGGAGTCTCCATATACCCATGGGAAATCCAAGAGGATTTTGCAGTTCCAGAGTCAGCTTGAAGGATTCCTACCAGTGGGCATTAATGTGGAGCAGCCACTGGGGGATCACTATATGAGGTTTTATGAACCAAGTTGCGGATGGTACCAGATTGATGTCAAGTGTATGGTGCTATGTCATGCTGTACAGCTAGATCATCATTTTTCATTTGAAGGATGGCCTTCCCATTTGCAGAGTTTACGAGAAGGTGACTTCGTCGATGTACGCAACAGAGATACCTGGACTACATGGGAGACTGGCATGTTCATGACCGGAATTTGCAATGCCATAGGAGGTCCGTGCTGCATGGCTGACACCTGTGTTCAAGTTCAGCAGATTCGAGGATGCCCTCAAACTGTTCCAAAGAGCTCTTCTGAGGGAGCAATCGGCATCGACACGTGGTGTTGGCCAACAGGTGGTTCTTGAGAGGGTGTCTTAGGATTTACTGGTCCCCTCTCACCTATGAAACCCCATAGCGGGAGGACATGGGGAGGACAACCTGCACCATAGGAGGGAAGAGAAGGCTATCTTGTGGGCATATATACACCATGCACCGCGTATCAGCATCTGACAATTGTGCCGCATATCCCTTCTACTGGCACTGGGCAGGCTGTCACCATATACCGGAACTAGAAAACGTACTGATTCTCTACATCTGATGAGCCTTCGGGAGCCTTTAATAGGTTGCTGCCCCCCTCTTCATTTCATTTTGCTGCTGCCACAACCCTACATGGCCTCGATACTTCTGATTTAGATTTAACTGTGTTTATGGCCCCTTTGCTGATGTAATGATATAAAACCACCTGAATGTAGGTAGACTAAGAAGGAGATTTACCTTGAACATGTTAAATATGCAGCTCACCTTATTCCTAATCTTATATTTGTACGTCCACAACACAAGAATACCAGAGAAGAATTGAAAAACTGTGACCATATAAAGAAGAAGAAGGGTGCCATACAAGGTCATTATCCTCCTCTGCACTTCCTTCCCAACTTGCCCATTGGCAGTTCTGGCATTGCAACCTCCCATTATCATGACATCCCATCTCTCTGAAAGGCACCTGCATCTCCTCCCAAGTCAGAGATGGCTCACTCCATCTCGTTTGTAGTTAGAGACATTCATTGTGTGGGACATAACACGCGGCTAAAAACAAAGCTTTGCAATTCTTCCTCCGATACTTTTTTCTAGACATATCGGAAGGCATCCACCTGACTCCTTTAACTTTCTCACATAGGGTCTTGAGAACCAAAGAGGCAGCCCCTCATTCCCCCTCCTGTTTGTACTTTTCTTTGGCATCTAAACAGGATGTTGATGTAGATCGAATAAAAGCGACTATAACAGAATTGACTGCAAATTCCAGCATCTGTGTCTGTATGGCAAATGACGAGGTATGTGTGGTGTTTCCAAGATTTCAACCCTGTTTGGCAGTTTCTCCACATAGAATTGTCTGGTCGTTTGCAGGTTAACGAGCACCAAGGCAGTATCTCCCTTGTGTGCCACTGTGCTTGATCACATAGCAATTCCAACTTCAAGAGCTGGACTGGTCCCATGACAGTGGAATGAATAATGAGATGGAGAGAGATTTGTTAAAGGACACGAAGAGGAATAATTTCCCTGGTATGTGGCCATTCGGGGAACTAATTCAATCGAAGGACCTTACATAAACAGGGCAGCAGGCATGCAAATGCTGCCAAGACCATCTTTTACACAATCTTCACTTACGTTCACCAGGGAATCGAATAGAAAGATTCGAATATAGAACTCTGCATTACCATAAAAGAGCGTTGGCCAGATAAGAATTTCAAAGGGTGTCCTCTCCCCCAGGCATGTTTTATATCGAAGCATGGCCACAATTTGAAAAGGGTTCTTTTATTCTTCAAACCCCAAGCATGTTCTACACTTAAAGCATTGCAGGAGCCGAGCATAAGAACGCCCATGACCAAGTATTCAAAAATTTAATAATCTCCGACAATTGTCCTACAATCCGTCTCTACGGTAATAGAAAGCAAGCAAGCGAGATTAGCACTTTATCCAATTGCACTCATCTCCTCTTGCCGGTTACGGGATGTCCCAAGCTTTGGGTTCGGGAACCGCGACGACCATCCCTCGAAGCCCCGTCGCAAGCACGATCTGGCAGGCCAGCCGCTCGTGCACGTCCACTTTCTTCTTCTCACTGGCCTGGTAGAGGACATCGTACTCCTCCTCGGAGCGGGGGGGCAACTTCTCGAGCCACTCGGTAGCGACCATGACGCGGCATTCACCGGTGCAAGCGTAGATGTCTTCGAGGCGATGGGAAGCAGGGTCGATGAGGCGATGATTGGTGAGGGCACGGAGGAGGGTATGGTCAGAGAGGCCACGGACGGGGTGACGGATGCCATCGACGTCGATGGCGGTGAGGTCGACGATGCGATCAGCAACGAGGCGGGAGGAGGAAGAAGAAGAAGAGCGACGGATGAAGAAGGGGGAGAGGTGGGAGAGGCTACGCTGGGCTGTAGATCCTCGCAATGCAAGCCTCACCGCCATAGCCACCCTCAACACAAGCTCAGAAAACACAAGCAAAGCTTACAAAATGCACAGACAAGGAGCTCTACAGAGACAAATAGTTGCAGCTTGCCACAGACCAGGAGCTCTAAAGTCTATAAGGCACATGGAAGAGCACATATTGGAGGATGTGTGGTGGCCCCGCCACCGTCATCTGGCTCGAGCTGGTTGTGCTCGCACTACAAATTTATGTCACCAACGTGTGATTGGTGTAGCAGTTGGAGGAGATGGAATGAGCCACAACGTGTGCTTGGAGGAGATGTAGCAGCTCTAGGAGTTGGCTACGGAATGCGCGGCCTTCATGTCATCCTCTCTAAACTTGAGCACAGGTGTGAGGGTAATAGCCATAGCATGAGGAAAATTGAAGGCATGCATCGAGCCACAAATCTTTTGTGTCACCGTGCCTCTTATTGGGCCAACTAGGATGACAACCCTTCACACTACTCTTTTAGAGGATGGCCAACAGGTGGTGTGAACCCACAACCTAATCTTCCCTTCCTCTTTTGCAGTCATGGAATCTTGTTCTTCTTGCATAAGGAGAGCATCACAAAAGGAATGACCCTAAGGTTGGGTTCACACCACCCGCTAGCAGCCAACCATCCTCCAAGAGGTGGTGCGATGGGTTGTCATCCTAGTTTGTGAAATAAGAAGGACCCGGAGACTAACACAAAACCTTTGTGTCTGGCCGCCCACTTCACCTCCAACCACTACATGATTGGCCCAGAGAGAGAGAGAGAGAGAGAGAACATCCTTGGGAGGCCTCAGGGGCCTATGCAACAAAGTACACCAAGCAAAAAAAACGCATACAAGCCTTAAGGGCCAAAAGCAAAGGGTAGAGGCTAGGGCCCTTTGAGGAGGACTAAGATAGGCCAGACCTCGATGGTATGTGTTCTGATCCCTCTTCATGTCGGGTTAGGTCTCTGTGCCCCTTGCTCGAGAGAGTCGTGTCAGCCCTCTCTATTGATCCATACTACCCTCATATCAGCTATCTCCTCCTCCTTCACCCCACTGTATCCTGGAGCCGACTCAAATGCATAGTAATCTGTGACATGTCATGTGCTCAATCTGCCTCAGTAGCCTTCTACTGCTGCTCTCTGATCTATCGCAGTAGCATATCTCTGTGTCGTTGCATTTCAAGCAGATAGAGCCCAATGCAGACCTGATCATGGAAGTGGACCAAGCAGATAGAGCCCAATGCAGACCTGATCATGGAAGTGGACCAAGCATGAAAGTGGGCCAAAAACATGCCCCTCCTATAAGGGGCAGTGGTACCATCCTCGGATCTCATAGTAGGCTGAGCAGATAAATAGAAAATGTCATTTGTCTTGACCTTGTCTAGCATGCATAATCTTACAAATCCATGTTGCTCTCTAGGTGTACCTGTCGCCCTCCTTGTCTCAATCCTCAACTGATGGGAAAAGACTCGCATCAACCCTCAAAGCATGTGAGACTCCTCAAGACTATAATGGCCTCTACTAGCAATGGCGGAGGAGATAGGGTCTCTGCTAGTTCAGCTAAAGGGAATGGAACTAGTCACGGAGGTCCAGGGGCATAGGGACTCGTGAACAACCATGCTGTGGACACTAATAGTCATGTTGATGTTGACATGCAAGGAACTGAAGATAGTCCGAATCTTGCCCCTCCACTCCTTAAATTCACCTTACATTTAGACGAAAGTGACATTCGGGAACTACAAGGAAGTACGGTCAAGGTTGATGCTCTCAGAATACTCTCAATAAAGTTCAAGGCCGCACCAAAAAACTTTCTTAGTTTTGGTCAAAGTTGGGCAAAAAAACACTAACATGCCACATTTTTTTAATAAATCGATACGTCATCCAAACGTATTCGTACAAATAAGTATTCGTACGAATACTTTTATCAAATAAACATGTATAAGTCCGAATACTTTCTTCTATTCTTCTATTTAAGCTAGCTACACACCATTTCAATGTATCTCATGCTTGGTTCTATAGCCTAGCAGAAGAGATCAAAGAAGGAAAAGTAAAGAAGGAAGACCCTCTAAGGTTGCAAAACAATCTGGAAGGTCCGAATAAAAATGGATTTGTTTTTGTATGTGGGAGCTCAAGGGTCTCTTTGTTGAGTGCCTAAGATCCCTTTTGTGAGTTGTTTTTGTGTGTTTGTTTGCTTGTTGAGAGCCTTAGGTCTCCTATATGAGTTGTGATTGTGGGTCTTGTTTGAATTCTTAGCGTGGGTTTGCTTGTCTTATTGAGGTGTTTGTTGTTTTAGTCTTTTTACTTGGCGAGAGTGTCTAAAGTTTTCCTTTGAAAGTGAATTATAATTGTTAATTCTTTGTTTGAATTAAAATTGTTACTTCTTTGTTTGAATTAATTAAAATTTTTAACATTCTTACACTTTCTTTTGAATGAATATTGAATATTCTTTCCATAGAATGTGAATGAATGATTTCCATTTACATTCACTCATTCTTACACTTTCATTTGAAAGAATATTTTATATCCCTTTAGGAGAATGTGAATGAATGATTTGCACTTACATTCACTCATTCTTACAATTGAGAGCAGAATACAAAGTGCAACAATGGTTCATACGTTTTCAACACCTAGTCAGAGTCGCCTAGCCAATGGAGCCCCCAAGTCCTCCGTCACGCACTAGAATACACAAAAGGGAAGCTTGTGCTAGAAGTGCCAGCGAGGGAATCCTATGATAGCGTTGTCCAGGGAGGAAGCAGAAGCCTTTTTAAAGCCCCTCCAGTCCCAAAGCAAACAACCTGGGAGATGCTTACCCCCCGATCAAAAAAGATCTTCCAGATCCTAGAGCAAGAAGAAATGGATGCTCCCAAAGGTACCGGAACACTCGAAAAAGATGAAGCAAGTATTTGACAAGATGAAAGTAAAGGTAAGTTCCCCACAATAAAAGTTCACAATGGTATGCTAAACAAAATGACAAAATGGCTTTGCTCTTGTGCGGTCATTGGCTATATCCATGGCCCACGGCCTCTGGTAGTTTTTTTGGGAGGGTGGGTTTGTAATTTCTAGATGAGGAAGAGTCTGAACGTCATGAGCATCCGTTTCCTCCGTAATGGATGTATGGTCTTCTCTTTGAAAAACCAAAAATGGCAACTGAAGTAGTTCAAAACGGCACTCAAACTATTACAAATCATCCTCTCTCTCTATTCAATTGTGGGATCCGTCCTTCATCCTTGAGTCGCCTCCTTCTACCGATTAGATGTCGTTCTGGGGTGTTAAATTAGTGTCATCAACAAATTGTTTGTTACGTCAACTATAATACTGTGCGACCATGGTATAAGGCGGGAAGCTAGAGGGCTTGATAGTGCAACGATGGACACACAAATTAATGCCTAGGCAAACTAGATCTAGCATTAAGAGGGATGCCAAGAGGGGTTAAAAGGGTGAGGACCTTAGAAATGACACTTGGCATTATAGGAAGACCACATGGCATGCACTGGGTTCAGGGGAGGCTTCCAGAGAGAGGCTCCAAAAAAGGAAAGAGAAGAAACAAGGGAGTCGAGGGCAACAAGGAAGAGGGAGCACTCTAGAAAGTCGTGGCTAGGTGGAGAATTCAAATTGGGCCCTCTTTACGGTGGTGTCAAATTAGTACTAGAGCCAAGTTGAGATTCGTAATTGATGAAGAATTGACGCTCAGCTGATGGCCAAAATGGATGGCCGCACGCTTTGCGAAGCATAATTTTGTGTGGCATAGAATAAGAGCACTTTTGATCTTTCGGTGGAGAGCCGTGCGGCTATCAGTTGTTGCAACGACGCAACCAAACGACTTGAAACGAGATTGAAGTAATTGCCATGAGGAAGCTGATCGCCGTCATCATTCTTGCGGAATCAGAGTTAGAACCGTTTGTTCTGAGCGACGGTGCAAAGACTAGAATGGGTTGGAAGACCACGCAGTGCATGCTCTCTCTCATGAGTTAAAGCTCCAGAGGACTACATAGAGCCTCTTGTTCTAAGCGACGGTGCAGAGACTACCTCCTTTAACCTCCTTCTTACCTCTCACTGCGATGGCATAGAGACTACCTCCTTTAATCTCCTTCTTACCTCTCACTGCGGTGCGTGTTCTCTCTTAGAGCTTCTTGTAGTTTTAAAAAAAAAACTCCTGCACAGCAGCTTCAGCGACTTGATAGAAGACTCTGCCCATAGTTTCGTCCATTTATCGTCTTCATTTTGTAGCTCTGCCAGAGTTTTGAGAAGGTCACATCATTCAAAGGCTCTTTATTTTAAAAAAATTTAAAAAATCTCACCTTTCTCTTTATACCCCTTTCTAAAGTCTAAAGCCCTCCTCTCTTTTCAAAGTCTTTTCACCCTCCTCTTCTTCCAAAACTCCTTAGCCTCGCCAAATTGAAAGAAGAAGAAGGCATCGAAGATTTAGAATTTCTACATCGAGGGAAATGGAAGAAGCGGGATTGAAGAATCGTGGATCGAAGAAAGCGCGAAGACGAATTCAAGACCATCGAACAAATACCAGGGAAGTGGGCATCATATTTTTCTCTCTCACATAAAGCGCTTTGCTTTACATTTTCTGGAAAATATACATTTTTAAAATGTCAACTCCAGAAAGGGAGAGTATGATTAGGGGGGCCGAGGAAAGGGCTAGAAAGGGAAAAGCAAATACATGAGGAGGTACAAACTGAAACTCAAGAGGATAATGTAGAAATGGAGGATATAGATTATGGTGATTATGGAATTCCGTATGCGGGATTCACTAAACTTGAAACTCGAACGCAAAATATAGAAACACAGTTAGGGGTTATCAGTGAAACATTAAAAACCCTAGCTGAAGCTATAACTAAAATAGCCGATTCTCAATCGGTATCTATTACTGAAAAATCACCGATTCCTCCTAATCAAGTTGAGAGGTCTACCTCTTGACTTAGAGAAACCTCAAACATCCTTAAGGACTTAAAACCGCCAATTTTCAATGGGGAAGAAAAGGAGCATAATGAAGATGCGATTAATACGTTCTTGCAAAAATGGCAAGACTTTCATCGACTCAGGATTACACCTCCTGAAAATCAAGTCGTGGAAGCAAGTCTTTCCCTTGGAAATAAAGCCTATAAATGGTGGATGAGCCTCAGGGAGAGTGATAAAATTCATAGATATTGGACTGAGTTTGAACAAGCCTTCCTAAAAGAGTTTTTACCGGAAAATGAATTAGAAAGAGCGTGGGAGGCTTGGGACAATTGCACTATGGGTAAAACACTCTAGTCTAGTACATAGCAAATTATAGGGAGGCAGTCCTTAAGTTGAAGGGAATTGATGAATTCCAAAAGATAAGGGGTTTCATGAGAGGTCTCAAAGACACTTATAAGGTTGAGGTGAAAGAAATTCTCCAAAAACCTTTGAGGAAGCCATTAAGTATGCCCAAATATATGATGATACGATGCGGAAATTCATAATTGGAACTTCGAAGCAAACAGGTTTTTTCCAAAGTTCAATAAATTTTCCAATTTGAAAAGGAAGGGGCACTTTAAGAAGGAGGTTCCTCAGGCACCACCTAAGAAACCTCATACACAAAATTATCCTCTCTTGAAGAAAGAGGATTATGAAAGGGCCAAGCAAGAAAATATTTGCTTCAAATGTCTGGGCAAAGACCATGCTGCTTGGAACTGTCCTAAAAATAAACCAGCGGGAGCTAAAGCCCCAAATAGAACTCCACAAAAACAAGTGCATGCAGTGCAAGTGTTACCGCTTAATGGTATTGAAAAGTACACTGAGGTAGAGGTCTATCATGAGGATAGCACCCACATGTGCTGTCTATCATCAGCAATGTGGCAGTGCACATTTGGTCCTCATGATTTGATGAGAATGCATGGAAAAATTAAGGGACAAAGAGTAAGAGTGATGGTCAATGATAGTGCAACACATAATTTCTTAAACTACTCATTAGTTAAGAAATTAAAATTGCCTGAGAGTCCCAGTGCCCATAAATATGTGGTCTCTTTGGCGAAGGGCACTGATAAAAAAGTTTGGGACACCATGATATATGGTATAGAGATGGATATTCAACGCTATCAGGATGCCTTGGATTTCCAAATCATGCATCTCGATTGAACAGATGTAGTGCTTGGTCGAGAATGGCTGTATAGTCTTGGGCATAGCTTACAGAGGAGTTATCTTAATAACTCCATTATATTTGAAAAAGAGGGTAGAGTATTTCAGATTCAAGGAGAACATGATGTGCCTAACTCTCCTCTTATTTGTTCGATGGAATTGGAACGACTACTACACTGAGAAGAATGCGAGG
The DNA here is from genome assembly GCF_047967505.1 of Dipteris shenzhenensis. Taxonomy (NCBI): domain Eukaryota; kingdom Viridiplantae; phylum Streptophyta; class Polypodiopsida; order Gleicheniales; family Dipteridaceae; genus Dipteris; species Dipteris shenzhenensis. The sequence continues at coordinate 38,116,042 of NC_141598.1, read as the reverse complement.
TATATCTTTGTGAAGTTGCTTTTATTGGTGATTTTATGTCTTTTGCATCGGAAAGAAGTAATGTTGTTTTTGATAATGTTAAAAAGCATAAATCTTCTTTCAAAGATTTAATGTTTGAATTTAAAGATGTTTTTTCGTCTGATTTACCTGATGGTTTACTGAGAGAGAAGTAGATCATAAAATAGATTAAATTCTTGGATCTACCCTTGTTTGTAAACCCCCATATAGGCTTAGTCAAATGGAGGAACATGAGGTCGAAAGACAGTTAACAGAATATCTTAAAAAAGGCCAAATCCAAACAAGTAGTTCACCTTGGTCTGCACTAGTTTTACTGGTAAAGAAAAAAGATGGTACTATGCGTTTATGCATAGATTACCGAGCATTAAATAAAATCACCATAAAAAATAAGTATCCTATGCCTCGCATTGATGAGCTCTTTGATCAATTGCAAGGGGCAAAATACTTTACTAAAATTGATTTAAGATCAGGATATCATCAAGTACGAATTAGGGAAGAAGATGTCCCTAAGACATCATTTCGTACTAGGCATGGGCATTATCAATTTAAAGTAATGCCATTCGGATTAACAAATGCTCCAGCAACTTTCATGACACTTATGAATAGTGTCTTACGGCCATATCTAGGGAAATTTGCTGTAGTATTTTTAGACGATATCCTTATTTATAGTAAAACCAGAAAAAATCATTTGGAACATTTGCAAAAAGTGTTCCAACTGCTTAGAGATAATTCACTCTTTGCAAAAGAATCCAAGTGTGAATTCTTTGCAAAAGAAGTGAAATACTTGGGACATATAATATCCCAAGAAGGGGTTCATATGGACCCTAACAAAGTAAGGGCCATATTGGAATGGCCACATCCTACAAATCTAGAAGAATTACAGATATTCTTAGGTTTGTCAGGATTTTATAGGAGATTCATCCAAGATTATGCTAAGATTGCTGTTCTGATGATGGACCAGCTTAAGGGGAAGGGAAGCACCTTCATATGGGAAGGGAAGCACCTTCTAGCTATAGCGGCGGATCCCAATGAACCATTCGTGGTTGAGACAGATGCCAGTGATTTTGCTGTTGGGACAGTACTTATACAAAAAGGTCGACTAGTAGCTTTTGAAAGCAAAAAGCTAGATCATGCCCAACGGAATTACTCGGCATATGAGAAGGAACTATATGCTATAGTCTATGCTTTAAAGAAGTGGAGACACTATTTATATGGTGCAAAATTTGAGATCATCTTTGATCAAGAAAGCATTAAATGGATTTGTAATCAGCCAGAGCTTAAAGGTAGAAAAGCTAGATGGGCTGAGTTAATGCAAGAGTTTGATATACAATTGACATATAGGAAAGGGAAGTTTAATGTGGTAGCAGACTCTCTTAGCCGAATGCCAATTGTTAATGAATTGAGTTTTACTCAATTTCAGAATGATTTCCTAGAGTCCTTAAAAGGGAAATGTGAATTTGATCCTCACTTCTCTGAAATATGGAAAGCAATTAAAAACAGGGATCCAACTAATCGAGAGGCTTTCACTGAGGAGTCGCATGGAAATGGCGACACACCACAGGTTGGTGATAAAGGACTCAAGTGGAGAAAATATACTATTGAAGATGGCTACCTACTCTACAAGGGTAGAGTATGTGTCCCAGATGATAATGACATTAGGCGCCAAATCCTTTTTGAATGTCATGATAATCCGAGTGCTAGACACCCGGGAATTCATAAGACATATGTGCTTCTGAAAAGACAATTCTTTTGGCATGGAATAGGTAAGGACGTCCAAGATTATGTATTGAAGTGCCAAAAATGCCAAGTCAATAAGGTTGAACACCTTAAGGTAGGAGGTCTCCTACACCCATTGGAGATTCCATTTGGCAAATGGGAAAGCATCTCCATGGATTTCATTGTGGGACTACCTAGGACACAGAGGGGGCACAACTCTGTGTGGGTAATTGTGGATCGGTTGACCAAGATGACTCATTTTATTCCTGCCAATGAAGATGTTAAAACTCCAGAATTAGCTAGGCTATTTGTGGAGCATATCTATAGATTGTATGGGCTACCAGCCGGTATTGTTAGTGACCAGGATAGCAAATTTAACAGCCATTTTTGGAGGGCTGTGTTCAAGAGGTTGGAAACTTCATTGAATATGAGCATCACGGATCAATCCACAGAGTGATGGTCAAACTACAAGGTTCAATCAAATCATTGAGGATATGCTTCGAGCATATGTAAGTAAACGGCAAACTAATTGGGAATAGTGTTTGCCCATATTAGAATTTGCATATAACAGTGCCAAACATTCAGCTACAGGTTTCAGTCCATTCATGATGATGTATGGATTTCAACCTAGAGCCCCAATGACAGTGGGACTTGAAAAGGAGAAGGTTCAAGCAGCCAAAGACTTTCTTGAGGATATGAATCAAATGCTTAAGTTAGCTAAAGATAGCATAAGAAGAGCTCAAGATAGAGCACGAAGTTATGCAAACCCCCACCGTAGAAAGTTGGAGTTTGAAGTAAATGAGAAAGTCTACCTTAAGGTACCTGAATCTTCAGAATCTCTAAAAACAGGTAAATGTTGGAAGTTGTCTCCTAGGTATTGTGGACCATTCACAATACTTAAGAGGATTGGAGAACTTGCTTACAAATTAGCCTTACCTGAGGGATGTAGAGTACATCCAGTTTTTCATGTTAGTAGGCTAAAAAGAAAATTAGGAGATGATGATAATCTCATTGGAAATGAAGTCCTAGTTGAACTTATTGAACCCGCATCTTTACCACATGAACCAGAAAAAATTTTAGATACACAAGAAAAAAGAACACGACATACTATATGGAAAGAATGTCTGGTTAAGTGGAAAGATAGATCTGAAGAGAGTTCAACATGGGAAAAGGTAAGCAGTCTCCAGAAGAGATTTCCCAATTTTGTTTTCGAGGACGTAAACAATTCTTAAGGGGAAGGGAATGTTACGTCAACTATAATACCATGCGACCATGGTATAAGGCGGGAAGCTAGAGGGCTTGTGCCTATTTTATCCCAAAAAACTTGATAAAATTCAACTTATAGGCCATCTTCCCCTCGGGTTTTGCCTTTTTCCATGTCATCAACAGCTCCCTTAAGTTCCTCTAGAATCAGTTCTCTATCCAAAAAGTGTGCATCAAAACTGGTCAAAACTGGCCACTGTTTTTTTTCTAACATTGCGGCAAAAGTCTCTAGCCCTCCTATCCTTTTCTGTAGTGAGTATCTCTGATTCTTTAAGCAAGCATTGGAAATGAGAAGATACAATTTTAATGGTCTCCTCCGAGTCCAAATTCATTTGGTTATCCTATATGAGGCATTCCAAAGTCCCCTGTGCATTCTTCTTTTCTGAGAATTTTGAACATGTCCTTGTTTGCACGGTCTCCCTTACTGGCCCACCATTCCCTCGAATATTTTTTTGAGATGCTTCTATCAAAGCTTCTACTCGGAGTGACTTCTTAGAATTTTTTAGATGAGTCTGGCCTTGCTTAAAGGAGTCTTCCTCTAAGATCTGATCCGTTCTTTGAGATCTTGTCTACTCTTGATCCTTGCTTTATTTGTTCTCTTTTTAATGGCTCTGAGAAATATCTTGGTTCTTTCTATGGCTCTAATCCACTTATCAGTAAAACTAGCAATGCCCCCAAAGGCTTTGTGCCAGATGGTAGTTTGAACATAAGGAAGCTAGAAGAAAAAGAGTTGGCTTTAAAGCATGATCTAGCTTTTCCCCCATCCCCTTTATCTAGAATAACCAAGATGGGTTTGTGGTTTGAGAAAGGAAGAGAAGCCAGTGTGCTGCTTTTGCACCTCAAAGCTTCATCTAGTGCTACTCTTGAAAGGTATGCTCTGCCTATTGTAGCTTTTCTATGGCACATTGTGAGATGCCTAGAATTATTTTGTAGTGCCTCTAGCTCAAAGATTAACCATGGAAAGATGAGAATTTTTGGCATAAGGAACCCTCCATCGTAGCTATTATGGAAAAAGGTTGCAAGATGATAAGAGATGGAGAAATCTTTAGGCTTCTTGGAATGTTGATGGGATTCAGATGCATAAACAAAGATAGATGGGAGTAGGTACTTGACAAGATCAAATTAAAAATATGAAGATGATAGGGTCCCCAACCAACGATAGCAAGAAGAAAGTTTGTTCTCAACCATTACATTTATCCTTCTTTTAATATGTTTTATTTCTTGTTGGTTCCCATCAAAGAAAGTCTTTGACCAGATCAATAGCCTCTTCAAGATTTTCCTCTTGGGGGGGGACTTGGGTCAAAAAAATATGGTTGAAGTCTAGTGGCAGCTATGTACTCTTCCTAAATCTATTGGGGGGCCTTGGCATAGTGGATATTGAAAAATCCTCGGCCTGTGGCTGAGTTGATTCTTAAAGCATATTAGACTTCTGGCTTTGATCTGGGCTTTCCTCATTCGTAGAAGTATCTCATAGAGTTGAAACTCTTAGATGCAAACACTGGAAGCATCTCCCTCTACACGGGGCCTTTTTTAGAGAAGGAATCATGCATAGCTAAAGGTTCTGAATTATGGAAGGGCATGTCAAAAGATTGGGAGTCTCTAAAGCCTTTTCTAGTTTCTAAAGGTTTCTCTATTGAGTCTAATGACTCCTTTAAGGGAAATGTCCGTTAGCTAGTTGTCACCTAGTTGTCAGCTCCTTGTCGCCTGGTTATCTGGGGTGACTTATGAAATAGAGAGCAAGATATATGGATAGAATATGATATCCTCCAAGCAAATCATAGGTTGAATAGATTTGACCTTATGCTAATCCGAGAGCAAAGGAGCCTCTAGGAAAGGGATACCCTCCCTTAGATGGGAGGGTGGCTACAATCCTCACTCAAAGAATTTAGATGGGTAAGTCGGATGCAAATCTTCCCCATTCCAAACTTTTTTCAATGACCAAGCTTCTCTTGTTGAACATCTTAACCAAAAATGGCACATGCAGGACTCTGAAGAGATCTGGAATAAAAGATTTGATAGAATCTGGAATAGAAGCATCCCTAAGAAACAATCTTGCTTATTGTGGCTCTTCATACATAGAGTGGTGTGGATAGCAAGCAGGGCTAGAAGAATTGGCCAGGGAGATGGGTGGTGCAAAAGATGTGATGGGGCTCAGAAAGATTTCCCCATCTTTTGAGGAGACAACAAAATTTTGGGAGGGAAGATAGAAATAATGGGAGGGAAGACTTAAAAGAGAGAAGGAAGACCAAAAATGGGGGGAAAGACAAAAATGAAAGGGAAGATAGAAAAGGAAGAGAAAAGGGGAAGAGGTAGTGGGGAAGAGAAAGAAATGGGAAGGGAAAGAAGGGGGAAAGGGAAAGAGAGAATAGAATGAGAAGGTGGAAAAGGGAGGGAGAAAAGTTATACCTCATTCCACTTTTACAATCCTTTTTTGCCACTCTCGATCCACCCTACCAACTCTGAAAACTCCTAAATTAGACTTCTCAACTCTTAGCCCCTTTGACTTGCAAAGGAGACAAGCTCTCCACTCGTCAGCCCGATCCCCTTTCTAACGTTAATGCCCTTGTTGATGGTGAAAATTTTCCATCAACCATCATAAACAACCATTCTAGCTAAATGCAAGAACTATTTTCCATGCTACAACCTATTTTTCCAATCAAAACATGATCTAAGGACCTATGCTACAACTATGATCAATCTGCTAGAATGACCGACAAACCAATATTATAGGTGGCTAAAGCCTTGAAACTTGGAAATGAGAGAAAAAGTGACAACATTCCAGAAGATTACTGCCTTAATCGAAAGCGGGGTAATACATAAGCATGCGTGAGGAAGGATTCCCTATGAAAACTATTAATGACAAATCCTTCAAGGGCCAAAAGTATGAGAATGCTTCCAAATATAGACAAATGTTATTAAATTATAACATCAACACTTGCTATAATCCTTGTAACACCATAATATTCCTCCAAATCAATAATTTAAGGTCAAGGTCTAGACACAGTAGAAGAGCTCAAAATTTTGAGCACTTCTCCTTTCTAGCATTTGACATTTTGACATAATCTACAAAGTTAGAGCAGTCTTATTATCTTTGACATAATCAACAAAAGCTAGAGCAAGTAGATTTTAAGCCACAAATCCTTGACACTTGTTATCCCTTATCACTTCTCCCACAAGCTATAAATTTCTCTCCTCACTCGTATCTCCTTCCCCATTCATTTCTTACACTCCCCCCTTCTCTTTTTGAACCTCTCCCACTTGCCCTATTCTCTACCTCCACTTCTTCCTCCATTTGGTCCTCCCCCTTTTTGTTTCCTTCACATTCTTCCTCCACCATCCCACCTCTCCACCACTTTCACTTCGTCCTCCACTCTTTCCCCATTTCCTCCTCCTCCTTTACTTCCATCCTTTCCTTGTCCTTCACCAGCATCATCTCCATATCCTCTACCACCTTTACCATTCCTTCATTTTCCTCCTCTGTTTCCTTCCTCTTATTTATTTTTTAGCTTTTTGCCCCTTTTTCCTCTCTCCACTCCATTTCTCTCACTCGCTTCCCACCCTCTTGTTTTTCTTTTTTCTTTTTTTCCCCCAAAAATGAGGGTTTATATTTGTATGTACATCTCTTCCTCATCTCTTCCCTAACAAAGAAAAATGGGAAGGAGTATAGAAAGCCTTGGTCATTTGGTAGAAGCGAAAAGTCCATCCTTGCAGAGCATATTTAAAAAAAAGGACAACAGGCACCGACTTAAGTTTAGTCTTCATCCCCCTTTTCCTCTTCCTTCAAGGCAAGCATGTCAAGTTCGCAAACCACCTTGAGGATAATTGTACTTGAGGTAGTAGCGAGGAGTCAGAGGCATTGGTTGGCTCTAGTACTATATTGTAAAATGGCACTTGGAATCAAAGTTAGTTTGGTAGCTTCATCCACAGTTTGGGTAGCATTAGAAGTAGCAAGCACCTTAGTAGATTCATGTCGCACTTTATAGTAGGTAGCACTTGAGGGATCATTGCCAGATACATCTCTTTTGTAGTAAAATTTTGGCCTCCCACCTATCATGGGAGTCAATAGAGTCATCGACATGCGCGCGCAATAGGAGGCCCTTGGGGCCTTAGGAGAGGGGATTAACCCTCCCTTAAGGGGGAGCCCTTTGGGCCTCCACACAAAAAAAAGGACGAAAAAAAAACATTAAGGCCCTTGGGGCCTTAGGGGAGGGGATTAACCCTCCCTTAAGCGAGACCTTTGGGCCCTTAAAAATAAAAAATAAAAATAATAAAATAATAAAATAATTTAAATAAATAAAATAAAATAAATTAAGATAAATTAAATAAATTAAGAAAAATAAAAATAAATTTAATTTAAATAAAAAATTGAAAATTAAAAATAAATAAATAAATAAAATTAAAAAAAAACAACGAATTAAATAAATTAAATTAAAATTTAAATAATTTAAATAAATAAAATTAATAAAAAATAAATGAAATTAATTAAAAAATAAATTAAATTATATTAAATTTAAATAAAAAATAATAAATAAATAAAATATTAAAAAAATTTATATTACAATTTTAATATATAAATAAATATATAAATCAAGTTAAATAAATAAAATAAAATTAAAAAAAAAATCAAATAAAATTTTAGAAAATTTAAATTAAATTTTCTTATCTATGTTTATAAAATAATTTGAATTAAATTATTTATGTAAAAAATATTAGATAAAAAAAGAGTATTTAGAAATATCAAAATATATTTTAAAAAATATATTTGAACTTTAGAAATTTCAATAAAATATATTTCAAAAAATGTATTTAAACTTTTTAAATTTAAATTAATTTTTAATTTTTAATAGCAAATATTTTTCATATTTTGAGTTTGAAAATCATTATAATTCTCATTTTTTGTTTTTGATTGCTTTGCAGAAACTCATGGGCTTTGACATGCTTAGTGAAATTTTCACCTTGTTAACATATAACTTTAGTAAAAAATCTTTTAGTTCATAATTAAAGAGGAGTGGCTTTATTGGGAGAAAAGTTTTGCATGAGACGTCTTTAACTAACCCCTTGAATGCACATAATAAATAGGATTTCTACATCCCTCGAGCTTTGTAAAAGCCAAAGAATACTCACACGGAGTTTGTTGCCTTGTATTTGGTTGCTATAGGTTTGGATGATACTCTATGAAGCACTGAGACTCTATCCTGCACCAACAACGCTAAGGAGGGAGGCACTCACTAAGATGAGATTGGGTAATGATTTGGTGATACCACAAGGATCGATGGCCATAGTGCCCATCCTTGCCTTCCATCACGATCCTAAATATTGGGGCCCTGATGCTCATGAATTTAATCCACAACGTTTTGTTGATGGCATTGCCAAAGCAACAAAAAATTCTAACTTTTATGCCATTTGGTATGGGCCCTCGCACTTGCATTGGCCAAAACTTCGCTCTCTTGGAGGCTAAATTGGCTCTCACCATCATTCTCCAGTGGTTTATATTGTATATTTCCCCTACCTATGTACATGCCCCTATCACTGTCTTGAGCTTACAACCTCAATACGGCATGCAAATTCTATTTCAAAAGCTAGCTCCCTAGCTACTAAGATAAAACACGGGCCCTTTGCAAACATATCTCAACTCAATGCACCTCATGAGCTATGATTTATAGTCATGATTATGTATTTAGTGCAAGGCATGTGGTTGACTCTGGTTCACTCTTCTAATTTGTTATATAAAAAATTTGATCGAATTGTAGATAAGAATTTCTTTGACTTCAAGCAGTGTGAGTTGTTAAATTATTTAACAAGTCCTTGTACTTTTATTTGTCATTGGCATACACCTCATAATAAATAACTGTCATGAAATTTTGTAAATTGTTGTGCATATTAGATATATAAATGCAAAATACTTAAAACTTTGAAATTATTCAATATTAGATCTTTTGATTTGGATTGTGTTTGGATGTTGAAGCCAACATTGTTATTTTCAAATGAGCATCAAATTTTGTATGCTTTTATATTTCTTAGTGCCTCTATCATAGATTGCGTGGGTTATTACACTATTAGGTGTCGAAAGTGTAAAACTATTTCCAAGGTTTGCCATAAGGGGAGAAAATCAAATTTATAATTGAGATCTCAAATTCATTAGCATGCTCACGATAACTTATGCTTGCTAGGTATTTTTAATTGCATAAAAATTATCACATCAGAAGGCCCAAGTTTTCAAACTATCCTAATATTCTACTGATTGTTATCTATCTGTCCACTATCAATACCCCTTCGCATCATCATGCTATTTTTTGCACCACACACAAGTAGACACATGGCACCATATAGGCCTCCATTACAATATGTTAAGTAATGGACTGGGTTGAGCACACATGGTGCTTCACAGTCTCACAGTCGTATACATGGACCAACATAGTGTGGCCATCCCACAAGTGGGTGTAGCCAATGGCAAATCCATTTTAGACATGCACCATAACAAGCACCGAATGCGATGTCCAATGCAATAAAGGCCTCCTTACTATGTTGTCCATTTATCAGTGTTTATGTATTTTGTCCTACTCAACTCATCTTGGGGATCTTGAAGTGCCATCATTGAAGCACTCAGCTTCACCTCACATTCTTTGAAAGCAAAAATTTACCTCACATTTTTTGAAAGCAAACATTTATGAAACCATCTATAGTGACAATATACTATAGTTATTGGCATGCATCGTCATCATCATTACTCCATAAGAGGAGACGTGGTAGAGGAGAAAGAGAGGGAAAGTAGAGTGGGTGATGGCAGAGTGGGAGTGTAAGAATGGGGAAAGGAACTTAGGCCGGTTCCATATGGGAGCCATTTGCAAAGGACTGAACCAGGGGAGTCTCTATAGGATCATTGATAGGGGGAGGAGTGTCCATCTTGAGATTTGTTTATTGGAAATTCTCCTTCTGTGCTAGGATCTGATGACCCATATCCATCATGGATTCATTATATTCAGTATGTAGAGGTTCATCTTCTTCTGAATCTTCTAGAAGTGACCATGCCTAAGCAAGGAAAATGGCCTATTTTTTTGCATATTCCTCCTCTTGTTGAACATAGGCTGGGACCTGTTTAGTGAGTTGTTCCAAAAGTTAGAGGTTGTCCCCATGCTCCTGCAGATAGCAAAATAGCATTAGAATCAATCTTTTCATTTATTGAAAACTTTAGCGCACCTTTGAGCCCAGATGCACCACAGTGCATCACTTCGAATATTGTTATGATTGGAAGGTGCCCTAGTAGGAGAATCGCCACAAATATTTTTCTATCTTCTCCCCCCCATTTTGTATCGCCTCCTCCTTCTTCTTTCTCCCTTTCTCTCCCTCTTTTCCATCTTCCCTCCCATGATTTCGTCCTTCCCCCCCATTTTCCATCGCCTTTTGCCTTTTCGCTCACTTTTTTCTCCCCTTCCCTCCCTTCTATTCCTTTTCCCATCCTTTCTTCCCTTCCACTAGCCTGCTCCCTCTTCCTCCCTTCTGTTCTCTTTCTTCCCTCCTTCCTATTAGATATCAATGCTCCACTCGTGTAACTACGTGGGAACAAGCTAACTCTACTTGTAAGCCCCCCATATGAGGAGAACGCATTTGAGTAGCTCGGTTATCCGGTAGGTCCTGGTTTACACCAGATGGGGGCCATGTGTGGCCTGATGGCTCGACGGTTTCAGATAGAGTTGGCACACTGCCAACTAGGCTACATGCAAGTGTGGGAAGGCATCCCATGACTGACCGCACTAAGGGTAGATGGAGCATTTCCCGGGGTAGCCTACTCTCGGGTTGCGGGGCCCGTTTGGAGCCTCAGATGATCTCGGATGGCTCTGGGCCAAACGAAAACCGAAGGTGAGTGGCTCTATTTTGCACACCGATTCTATCGTGTGGTCGGTGGCCTATTTCGAGACCGACCCCCAGTCGACCGTTTTGGGCAGATTGGGTCAGTCACCCAATTGGGTCCAACCGACTACGATTGGTGGCTATATAAGAGCAAGCCTGTGAAGCCCATCATGGCTAGGAGGCAGTGCCATCTATTGTATCAGTTCAACAGTAATCAAATTTTTGATTCTCCATACTATCTGTTTTTCTCTCTTGCGTACGAGATCCTGGTATCTGTTGAGCACAGACGTTGTATTGTTTTTGTACATGGTATCAGAGCCTGGACTCTAGCAAGAAGATTTGGTAGTGTGTTTTTGTTTTGCGAGCAGATTGTGAGAGATGGCCCAGCCCGCAAGATTGCGAATCCCATCGTTCGGCGAAAGCGGAAAGTTGGACGGCTCTAACTATCCACTTTGGAAGTTCAAGATGAAGATCATCCTAAGCACATATGAGCTTTGGGATACTGCTATTGGGGTGGACCTGAAACCGATTCCGAGATCGAATCCGGCCACAATGCAGCACAACAGATAGTACCAACTGCGGATGAGATTCTCGTGTGGATAAGAAGAAATGCTATGTCTATTGTCTGTAGTGTAAGTGATTCCGTCATGGTGTTAATTCAACATGTTACCATAGTGGAGGAGGCATGGACGGTCTTGAAAAATCAATATGAGACCACGAATCAGACATGGATTCAGAATCTTGAGATAACTCGTGAACGAGAAACTGTCTGAGTCTAAAACGACAGAGAAGTTCATCACTAGGGTGAAGAATCTGTGCGATCAGATGACTACAATTGGCATCACCATCACCAGCGAGAATCTGGCACAAAGGTGCATACACATTCTCCCACCAAAGTACGATGGTCTTGTTACGGCGCTAAATACAAAAAACAGAAGTCTGCCCCTCAACTTTGAGGATTTCAGCGCAATGCTTCTGGAGGAGATGCGTCAAAAGACGAGGACTGGAGAAGATTCGGCTTTCTACGCTGGATCAAAGAAAGGTAAGGGTAAGGACTCTGGTAACCCATCTTCTTCTGATAATAAAAAGAGAAAGAAGAAGATCAAGTGCTTTTATTGCAACAAGGCAGGGCACAAGCAAAATGAGTGCCGAAAGTAGATTGCAAATAAGAAGAACGAAGTAAAGAAAGAGTCCAGCAATAACGCGTAGGTAGTACCAGTAGACCTGTTCGTAGCAATTGAGGAGATTTGCACGGAGGCAGTTCATGTACCTGCGGATGAACCGTGGATTATTGACAGTGGTGCATCATGCCACATGACCAGTCGGAAGGATTGGTATACCTCTCTACAACCGGTAGGGAATGACATCCTAGTAGCAGTCGGCAATGATGCAAAATGTCCAGCAAAAGGACAAGGTACGATTGCTCTCAAGTCAGATGGAGTTGTAAAACCATTGTCCGATGTTCTTTATGTGCTAGATATCAAGAGGAACTTGTTGTCGGTTTGTGCGATCATAGATCGGGACCTCAAAGTTCACTTTGATAAGAATGGCGCACAGATTTTGGATCGTCAAGGGAAGGTCCTTGGTAAAGGTACACAGCACAACAACATCTATGAACTCTCAGCTTTCAGTGCTTGAGCGAATGTGAAGAACACTAAGCTATGGCATGAGAGGTTTGGTCATCTAAACCTTAGTTCTTTAAAGGAGATGCATAAAAGTGGAATGATTGTAGACCTACCAGGAATTGCAGATTTGCCCGATGTATGTGAAGCTTGCATGATGGGCAAGTAGCATTGGCATCCCTTTCCTAAAGAGGCCAGCAGGGCAAAGGCTCCTCTAGAGCTCGTTCACATGGACCTCTGCAGAAAGATGGAGATGGAAGCTTTGGGTGGTTCCTACTACTTCGTGACGCTGATTGATGACTATAGTAGAAGGATATGGATATACTTCATGAAGACTAAAGACGAGGCTTTTAGTAAGTTCAAGGAATGGCATGTAATGGTCGACAAAGAATCGGGGAGGAAGGTGAAGAAGTTGAGATCAGACAGAGGTGGAGAGTTCACATCAACTAAATTCGAGAGTTACTATAAAAGTCACGGGATCAAGAGGTAGAAACCCCCGCCACATACATCATAGCAAAATGTAGTAGAACACAAGATGCGCATCATCTGCAAAATGGGCCAGAGTATGATGAAAGGGAAAGATTTACCAAAGACTTTCTGGGCCAAAGCATGTAACACTACAATTTACATTCTGAATTGTAGCTACACGAAGGCTGTGAACGGGGTGACTCCACTGTAGGCCTTTTCTAGTAAGAAACCTTCAATTGCACATTTCAGAGTTTTTGGATGTGACTGTTTTGTGTATGTCCCTGATGCTAACAGGACCAAATGGGAACCGAAGAGCCGAAAGTGTATTTTCTTGGGCTACAGTGAAGAGGCGAAGGGTTACTGTCTCTATAACCCTGTTACCAAGAAGGTAATTGTAAGTCGCGATGTGGTCTTCTCAGAATAGCCGCATCAATTGGAGGAGGATGCTTCCTTCCCAAACAACCAGGGCCAGGATATCCCTATAGTACTACCACCAACAACAGACCGAACTCCCCCAATGGTGCTTGGGAGGATTCAAGATAAAGAAGATAAAGAAGAGCTTGCAGAACCACAATGGCAATGGCCATTCCCGAAGTGGGTAAAGCAGCTTTTAGATGGCAAAGAACCTCCAGCCATTGAGGAGGAACCATCCGAACACCGCCGATCCAAGAGATTAGAGGAGCAAAGAAGGGCGCAGGAACACTTGGTCAACTACGCGTTGATGACAGAGGTGATCCGTGCTGAAGAACCCAAGTGTCTTAAAGAGGCACAAGGTGATGATAGGTGGATGGAGGCTATGCAGTCGGAGTATGGCTCCATAATAAAGAACAACACTTGGGACCTTGTGGATCGACCACCAAAATGCAAGGTAATCGGAACCAAGTGGGTGTACAAGACCAAGTACAAGTCCGACGACACATTGGATAAGTACAAGGCTCGGCTCATGGCAAAAGGATTCGCACAGGTACATGGTTTTGATTATCAGGATACTTTTGCTCCCACAGCTTGACTAACCACAATTCGCAGTGTTTTGGCTTTACTTGCCCTGGGAAGTTGGCCCGTGTTTTAGATGGATGTAAAATCTGCCTTTCTGAATGGAGATCTCAAGGAGGAGGTATACGTGGAACAACCACCAGGTATAGAGATCCCCGCTTTAGAAGGTAAAGTCTGTAAACTGAAGAAGGCACTTTACAGGCTGAAACAGGTCCCACGAGCGTGGTACCAATGACTTGATGCCTACTTTCTTCAAAAGGGTTCAGGAGGAGCCCATCTGATGCAAATTTGTATATCTTCAGAGAAGGAGGCAAGTGTATGATCGTGGTCCTTTATGTGGACGACCTTGTCATAACAGGGAACCATGAAGAGAAGATCTCGCAGACAAAGCATTTTCTAGGAAGAGAGTTTGAAATGACTGACCTCGGACTGACGCATTTCTGTTTGGGGATTGAAGTTTGGCAAGAGCCGAAACAGATCTTGATTTCATAGCTGAAGTATGCTGGAGAGATACTGAAGGCATTTGGCATGGCTGAGTGCAAGACAGTTGGTACCCCTATGGAGGTGGACGTGAAGCTCTTAAACGAGGATTCATTACCAGTGGTGGACAAAGTGAAGTACAAAAGGCTTGTGGGTAGCTTGATTTACTTGTGCAACATGCGGCCAGACATCAGTTTTGCGACTGGTATACTAATAAGGTTTTCCAATAAGCCCCAGGAGAACCATTGGAGGGCAGGGATGCGGGTGCTAAAATACATCAAAGGCACACTTGATTATGGCATTGCCTATACCAATTTACGTGAATATGTAATCCCTAAACAAGGATGCATCCATAATAGAGATAAGGAAGATCAATTTTGTGAGATGGATGTTGGGTTGGTAACTTGCATTGACTAGGATATTGGATTTGGAACTCATAGATGTGTTTATGTGAGTACTACATTGATGTAATTGGATTATTGGCAACCCTTCGTCGTAAAGAGATGACTCATCGGTTTTCTCAAATTCATAGGCTTGGAAGATAGTAGAACATAACCACTCAAAGGTAGCCCTAGAACATCGATATTGCAACCAAAAGTCTTTAGCTTCATAGAATGGGTATATGTTATATTCCCATGAATCTGTATGGTGAAGCACAAAATCATGAACCCACACACGTTTCACATTTACCATAGTTGACATGAGCATTGCCATGGTTCCAAAAACAGTAATTATTTCATTTAGTACCATATGTCTTCTCTTGAGATATAGAAGTAACATCTTGACCAGATTTTGTGACTCGGATTGGGTAGGAGACCTGGATAGCAGGAGATCAGTGACAGGTTATTGTTTCTCACTTGGATTTGGAGCTATGTCAAGGGTCAGCAAAAAGCAACCCACAGTTGCTCTTTCTTCTACCGAGGCCGAGTACAAATCAGCATGCTTTGCTTCTTGCAAGACAGTGTGGTTGAGGAGGATTTTAGGGGACATGGGTGTAGTGCAGAATAAGCCTACGCAGTTATCATGTGACAATCATAGTTGCATGGTGATTGCAAAGAACCCTGTGTTCCACGCTCGCACAAAACACATTGAGATTCAATATCACTTTGTACGCGAGCTCATCATGGATGGAGAGGTCGAGTTGGTGTACTGTTCGACTACAGAGAATGCTGTGGACATCTTCACGAAGGCTCTTGGAAGAGACTTGCTGGAGAGGTATCTTCATCGACTTGGCATTGGGCCGAGAAAGTAAGTTCACTTGCGGGTGGACATTGAGGGGGGGTGTTAGATATCAATGCTCCACTCTCGTGTAACTATGCGGGAACCAGCTAACTCTACTTGTAAGCCCCCCATATGAGGAGAAGGCATTTGAATAGCTCGGTTATTCGGTAGGTCCTGGTTTACACCAGATGGGGGCCATGTGTGGCCTGATGGCTGGACAGCTTTAGATAGAGTTGGCTTACTGCCAACTAGGCTACATGCAAGTGCGAGAAGGCATCCCATGACTGACCACACTGAGGGTAGATGGAGCATTCCCCAGGGCAGTAGCCCACTCTCGAGATGCAGGGCCCGTTTGGAGCCTCAGATGATCCCGGATGGACTGTAACCAAAGGTTAGTGGCTCTATTTTTGCGCACCGGGTCTATCGTCGTGTGGTCGATGACCTATTTTGGGACCGACCCCCAATTGATCGTTTCGGGCGACTGGGTCGGTCACCCAATTGGGTCCAACCAACTACGACTGGTGGCTATATAAGAGCAAGCCCGTGAAGCCCATTTCATCACTGGCTATAGCAACCCTGATTCCTTAGCATCCAACCTCCATCTTCTACTGTTTCTAGCTTGCCATCGAAGCTTCAGTGACAGGTTACTGTTTCTCACTTGGACCTGGAGCTGTGTCATGGGTCAGCAAGAAGCAACCTACAGTTGCTCTCTCTTCTACCGAGGTTGAGTACAAATCAGCATGTTTTGCTTCTTGTGAGGCAGTGTGGTTGAGGAGGATTTTGGGGGACATGGGTGCAGTGTAGAACAAGCCTATGCAGTTATCATGTGACAATCAGAGTTGCATGACGATTGCAAAGAACCCTGTGTTCCACACTCGCACAAAACACGTTGAGATTCAATATCACTTTGTATGCGAGCTCATCATGGATGGAGAGGTCGACTTGGTGTATTGTCCGACTACAGAGAATGCTGCGGACATCTTCATGAAGGCTCTTGAAAGAGACTTGCTGGAGAGGCATCTTCATCGACTTGGCATTGGCCCGAAAAAGTAAGTTCACTTGCAGGTGGACATTGAGGGGAGGTGTTAGATATCAATGCTCCACTCTCGTGTAACTATGCGATATCAATGCCCCCCCATATGAGGAGAAGGCATTTGAGTAGCTCGATTATCTTGTAGGTCCTGGTTTGGACACCAGGGGGGGCCATGTATGGCCTGATGGTTGGAGTGAGTTGGCACACTGCCAACTAGGCTACATGCAAGTGCGGGAAGGTATCCCATGACTGACTGCACTGAGGGTAGATGGAGCATTTCCCGAGGCAGCCCACTCTCAGGTTGCGAGGCCCGTTTGGAGCCCTAGATAATCCTGGATGGCTCTGGGTGGAACGATGATTGTAGGTCAATTGCTCTATTCTGTGCCACGGTTCTAACGTGTGGTCGGTGGCCTCCAGTTGACCGTTTTGGGCAGATTGGGTCGGTCTCCCAATTGGGTCTAGCTGACTACAACTGGTGGCTATATAAGAGCAAGCCTGTGAAGCCCATATTCATCACTGGCTATAGCAACCCTGATTCCTTAGCATCCAGCCTCTATCCTCTACTATTTCTAGCATGCCATTGAAGCTTCTCTCACAGGAGCACACAGCTGGGAAGCAGCGCCATCTATTGTATCAGTTTTATAGTAATCAAATTTTTGATTCTCCATACTATCTGCTTTTCTCTCTTGCATACGAGATCTTGTTATCTGTTGAGCACAGACGTTGTATTGTTTTCTTACACCCTTGACCATCCATAAGAGATACCATTTTACATACCTATACTACCATCGTGGTGCAAGCTTTGCCACCTTAATGAAAAATAAAGGGCAATAAGGGAAAAGGGTTTGAGAGAGGCACCTTGTTAGGGTTGCTAGGTGTCAAAGGATGAGGCAAAGAGCTTGCAACATTAAGGTTGACAATGGCAAAGAGAAAATCATGTTTTGGTAGACTTGATAAAATGGTGGTAAAGATCCAGTGCCAATGGATGTACCTTTGTAGGAGAGCTAGGCAAGGATTATAGAGGGATTACAAAATCAAAGCATAACCCATGTCAAGGATAAAGAAACCCAAATGGAACTACATGGGAGGGGAGGGGACACTAGAAGAGCTAGAGTGGATGTTAAATTTGTTGATGGAAAGTGACCCACCACTATTGTGATTGTTCAAGGACTCAAAGAAGGAAGACGTTGTGCAATGATAGGGCTTCATAGATCTTTAGTGAAATAGGTGCGATAGAATTAGTAATGGAGGTTGTAATGGAGGTCATGGTGAGGCGTTGCAAGCAAGGAGGAGATGGTGTCAACATCCATGGTTGCCAAAGCACTAGATTTGGAAGGTGGACCCAAGGAAGGTCTCTAGCAATGTGAGCTACCGGGTGCATGCTGTGGTGGTGGTGCTATGAAGGTTTAAAATTGTCAATTAGCGAACGAACAATGAGTTTTGAGCAATGCCTTTGAGGCATGTTTCGATTTGTGGAGCATTGCTTTTTCTTTGCAGTTTGTGCTACTATATTACACTTTTTTTTTGTGAGCTTGCTTAACTATGAAGTCCATAAAATATCCACAATAAGAAGCTTGAATACGTAGGGCTTGCTTGATAAATGTCTGGATGATTTTTTCTTTGCCATCCATACAAGCTAGATGTGCAAATTGCAAAGACACCCATTCAGCAAGGTTTTGTAAAGTACAGTCCTACCATTTATCACATATATTGAGAATACTAATTTGGAAGAGAGCAGAATAACAAGTAAACTACACAGCAGAAGGTTTTCTTTACAGTTTGTGCTACTATATTACACTTTTTTTCTGTGAGCTTGCTTGACTATGAAGTCCATAAAATATCCACAATAAGAAGCTTGAATACGTAGGGCTTGCTTGATAAATGTTTGGATGATTTTTTCTTTGCCATCCATACAACCTAGATGTGCAAATTGCAAAGACACCCATTCAGCAAGGTTTTGTAAAGTACAGTACTACCATTTATCACATATATTGAGAATACTAATTTGGAAGAGAGTAGAATAACAAGTAAACTACACAGTCGAAAGAAAGAAATTATAGGATGAATCATCTCTCCCTTTGTAAATGTGAAATATGCGGATCAAATTGAGACCAGTTTAAATACTTTAACACCATGAGGCCCTAAGAATGCAAAATGTGAAAGCTTGGAGCATAGAAGTAAAATCCTTTTTAATATTGGAACTATTTTAATCCCATTACTATGGCAACTATGGTTGTGGAAAACTTTCAACTATGGTTCTACTCTTTGAATTCTAGAAATGGCCTTGGCAATGTGGTGTTGCTCAACTCCATCATCGATAGAAGCATAAAAGTAGGACATAGGAAGCATGATCTAAAACTTAGAAAGGTCTTTGATTTTTCTGAAACATCCAAATAAAGAGTCGCCATGTGGAACATTTAATAAAGTTGTTATGTAAGGCTTGAGGTTTTGATTGTGGATGGAAGAAATTTCACTTGCATTTTATATTACTTATATCACTTATTGCTAATTCTCTTCGAGCCACCAATGGAGTGATGCTCTCTATCTTATCAATTTTTGGACAAAACCTGCCACAAAATAATGCTCTTTGAAGTTGCTTGAAATTGCATTGCTCTAACAATTCATCTTACATTTTCTCTTCTCCTGAGGGGGCCACTATGTAAAAACTCCATATAGCACGTGTGATCAAAAGGTATTAAAAAAATTCCCTACCTACCAATTCTAATAACCCTATATATACTCCTTAAAACTCCATCTAGCACATGTAATCAAGGAGTATTAAAAAACCCCCTAACTACCAATTCTAATAACCTATATACACCCCTTATCTAAATTTTAAGATGATCAAAGTATCCCTTACGTGTGAAAAACTTCATTTTTGGATTAAAAACCCTTGATGTATTTATATTTTCATAACTCATAAAAATATAAAACACCTTCTATTGATTGCACTTGCTATCTTACATTTTTCTTAGGGACCCCCCCCCCCCCCCCCCCCCCCCCCCCGAGGCTCTTCTCCCTCATGATGCAACATGCTTTAGTCGTCTTTAAGTGCTGAGTCCGAATTTTAATTTTGGCGGGCGACCTTGATGAATTTCATGAGAGAAAGACAACTTTCTTGCCATACTTGACTATGGTCACAATCCCATTGCAATAAAGAAACTTCAGCCAACACAAGCGCATACGAATCGTCACTCATGAGGGACAACTAGACTTGAATCGTGATGCACATTGGATGCAATAGAGAGTCTGCACTGTGAAGGGTGATCACTAGGTTGCCATGCTTGGTGAACTTGGCAAGCATCTAGGTGAGGAGCTCTTGATTGGTCAGGGCTGAGCTACACTCCAACTAGCAGACCATCCTCTTCCAAGAGCAATCCCATCATTCCCTCAGCCTAATCCCACACCTTGGATTCGAGCTTTGATGCTATAACATGGACTGCATGGTGTTGCTCAACTTAGGGTAGGTCCCTCCTCTATGATCAAATGCAATTAATTGCACAAGTAGGATGGAGGATATAGAATCTGAAACTCGAGAAATTTGCTAGATTTTTGTAAAATGATAGAAACAAGAGTCGCCCATGCATGTAAACACATGCACAATTGTGCACATGCATGTACACACACATATGCACACATGTAAACATAGACATGCACATGCACATGCATAGAGACACTTGCATAGCGATAAAAATACTGTTCAAAGTTTTTAGACTTTCTCTCCTAGTTTGGACTTTTTTTTGGAGCATATCCTCTCCACTCAACTTCACTTAGTGAGCTAAAAAATTGGGTTTTTTAGAGCACTAAATGGGTCACTTATATACAAAAATATGGCCTTATTAAGCTAAAAAGTCAAGTGGTGACCTCTAATTAAAAAAAAAAAGGCTCAATGAAGCTATAATTCCCAAACTTGTGCATGGTGCCCCCATCCAATAACTATAATAATAATAATAGTAGTAGTCTCCTAACTCTAGTTCAATTTTAACACTATGAAGTGAAAATATGACACCATATGAAAAGAGTTTCTTGAATTCAACATATAAGTGGTGTATAGATACACCAATTTTTTGAAAAAAAAGAGTTTGTTGAATTTTATGTATAAGTGGTATATAGATGCACAAAACAAAGCATACAATACATTATCTTAATGGTGATGTATAGATACACCATTTGTATGGAAAAAAGCATACAAAACATTATCTTATGCATCTGAATCTTGTACAGAGTCATCAAATTCATATAATGTATTTGCACTTGATGGGTCAAGTCTTGCCAAATGATGCTTAATATGGGCACGACTTGGATCAGGGATTGTGATACATTTTTCAACATTGTATCCATGCTTCTTTTTGAAACTTCGTGTCCTCGATTTCCAGCAATGAATAATGCTACGGATTTATATCTCTGTTAATCCCTCATTATTTGGAACCCATTCACGTTTCTTTTGCAAGCATCCCTCATAGAGTTATTTTATTGTATATCTTCTCGGGAGATTTTTCAATGGCTTTGGTTCATACCATAAAGCTGTGAATGTTATAGGAGTTCCCTTGTCATCCCTTTCTATCTTAGCAACCTTTGTAAGCCAAATTGGGCCACCTTGGTCATCCAACTCTGAACCTGGATCAGATGCCCAAACTGCAACAAATAGACCCTCTTCAATCTCATTAGATGGTATGAACTCTGGTAAGTGTTTGTCTCCCTTCCTGCCACAATATTTTCAAGGTAAAAGGCATTCCTTTGCTTCCTCCATATCTACTAACATATTTATATCCAAAGGAAAACTTGGTGACTTAGCTTGTTCCGGCCAAAAGGATTCACAAAATTCAATGCTCATTAAGTTTTCTTGTCTTTCTAAAGACTGAATAAGTGCTTCAGTTGATTTAATTGTCTCCAAATTCTTAGTTGATTGCTCAGGATATTTCTGCATCATACTTTGAAGATGTTTAATGAAGGCTTTCAAGCCTTTCATTTCATCTATGTCAAGTGATTAGTTTTTTGCAAGAACAAATCTAGTTTCCTCCAATGGAATTATTCGTTGTAATAAAGCATATGACTCACTCCATAAATGATCTCCATCTACTGAGTAGTGCTTCCATTGCATCACTGGAATATTGTTATGCATGTGAAACCGAAAGTAGTGTGGATTTGTGTGTCCTATTAGGGCATCATCTCGTGTTTGTAAATGTGGCTCTATGAATGCTCTCCAATCTACCATCCTCTCTAAGATAGCCACTTCTAATTCTTCCTTGCGAGACCCTCCAATTTTTTTCCCAATTCGAAATAGCATATCCTCCATTGTCAAAACATCCATTGACTTTAACTCACTAGAGATAACACTGAAGATTTGATCTATGTCTTCATGTGTATGGCCGACGAGAAGAAAGCCAACTTCCACTTCTTTAAATATTTTCAAACCAACCAGCATAGAGCATAAAGCAAATATATATTTTTTCTTGTTCTCTTTCCAACAATTATCAGCTTGTATTTGCAATGTGTTATGTGAACATCTGCAAGCATCTCCGACCTTTCTTATTGCTTTCATGATTGATGTAACAACCTGGTTACTATCATGGTCATGCAAACTATCAATCCATACATCACAAAAGATTCGGTATCCATGTACTAATACTCTATACAAGTGTGTTTTTAGTCCACGTTTTCTCTCCAATGCTGGTGGGATACATCTATATCATGGCAAAGTTGTTGTATTATGGTCCATGCCATCAATGGTGATGCACATGGACTTATCGACATGTGAAATAGCTTCCTCTCTCCAAGAAGCATACAACTTTCGAGCATGCTACACATGACGTAAATGGATTGATTGCCATTTAATATATCTTCCTCGCTGTTGCTCACATTTACTATGTTCAATGGCATTTTTTAATTCATCACAAGTCTTACATTTTGACATCCTTTGCTTTGATGGTGTCTTGACATGGCAAAAATCTCTACGCCAAATTTTGTACAAGGTTGACTGTGAAATCATGCTCTCGTCTCTGTCTTGTAAAGTTTTATTGACAGTTTCTAGGATGACCTTCTTTGTTATTCCCAAAGGAAGATGTTGTTGACATTCGACACATCCATCTAGCATTGTTTATTGAAGATGAGGCTGTGGTAATGCATGGTCTTCAAGAAATTTCTTTAATGTTGAGGTTGCATTTATAGTGCTTCCATGGCATTTAAGCTTGTAGGTATTTCCATGAATTGTATGAACCACTTTTTCTTTCACCTCTGCCAAGATGGTTTAGTATGTGCCATGTGATAGTCTAGTTAACCATTGATATCCTCGATTGCAAATGGGTCTCCCATTAACCATGGATTTCAATCTAGGTCTACAATGTCTTGTGCTCAAATCTTGATCAATGCCTTGATGAAGAAAGCATGAAAACTCTTGAAGAAGATAGTTATGTCTATTAGGAACTGTCTTACTCCAAATACCAAGGTGCATGGCTGCACAATCATCTTTCCCAACTTTTCTAATAGTCTCTTGCAACAAACTCACATAAGCATCCTTTTCATATTCTCCTCGGATAACATTACATGTCTCTTTGGTTCTAGAATTGATGCCATGATTCTTCGCCTCTTCACACTCACATACTTTCTTTTTGTAAATAGTGTCTTGCATTTTCCAGTTGTAAGACCATCAAACCTCGAATCCATTTCCCTTGAATCTTCATCTCTATAATCAAATGTTGTGTGGGCTTGAGAATTATTTGATGCCTTATAATATCTTGGAAATGGCAATCTGGTAGACATGTTCATTGATGTTAATTTGTTGCCAATGCCTCTTGAATTTTGTGGTTGAACTCTTTCTCCTTCGTAACTTAAGATTCTCCCATCTATATTCTCTGGCATGCTAGCAACAATATTACGAACAACATGACAAGTATCAGATTCTCTTTCCCCTTTGCCCTACATTCGAGTGGTAACATCATGATCATTGTCACTAATATCATCAATTCCTGCTATTGCATCACTTATCCCATCGATCTTTGAGTGTATTTTTCTTTGTGGTCCCATCTTATTATTCTCAACACAAGACAAGTCTTCTATATCAAGAAACATGTTTGAGTCACTTGCAACATAGGACAAGTCTTCTATACCAGTGAGCTTGTTCGAGTCACTTGCAACACAGGACAAGTCTTCTATACTAGTGAGCCTGTTCGAGTCACTTGCAACACAAGACAAGTCTTCTATACCAGTGAGTATATTTGAGTCACTTGCAATACAAGAAACCTTTTTTGCATCAACATCTGTTACTATAATGTCCTCAGTACTTGTGAGCATGCCACTATGATACTCTTGATCGCTACTATAGCTTCTTATCAATTTGGATCCCATTTGTGTTATAGTCATTTTCTTCTGATAATATTCTAAACCCTCAACACTAAATGCTAAACCCTAAACCCTAAACCCAAAACTCTAAATCCTAAACTCTACATCCTAAATCCTAAGCCCTAAACCCTAACCCTAAAATACAACCAAAATTTAATGAAATTTTTTGATTTGTACAACAGGTTGGATATATCCCCCAACCTGTTGCTTAAATAAAAAAACATGTTGCTTGAGCAACAGGTTGGGGGATATATCCAACCTGTTCCACAAGTCAAGAAATTTCTTGATTTATGCAATAGGTTGGATATATCCCCCAACCTGTTGCTTGATGCAACATGTTGGATATATCCCCCCACCTGTTGCTTAAGCAATAGGTTGGGGGATATATCCAACTTGTTGCACAAATCAAGAAAATTCCTTGATTTTTGCACCAAGTTGGGTGCACCATTAACTTGTTCCACTTGCAACAGGTTGGGGGATATATCAAACCTATTGCACAAATTGAAAAAAATCATTAAATTTTGGTTGTATTTTAGGGTTTAGGGTTTAGTATCTAGGGTTAAGGATTTAGGGCTTACGATTTAAGATTTAGTATTTAGGGTTTTGGGTTTATGATTATGGTTTTAGGGTTTAGGATTTAGGGCTTCGGGTTTAAGATCTAGGGTTAAGGATTTAGGATTTTGCATTTAGGGTTTAGATTTATGATTATTGTTTTAAGGTTTAGGATTTAGGGTTTATGGTTTAGGGTTTAGTATATAAGGTCATGAGCTTAGAGTCTAGAATCTAGGGTTTAGGATCAAAGAATTAGGTTTGAGAATTTAAGCTACAGGGGTTAGGGTTTAAGGTTTAGGGTTTAGGGATTAGAACTGTTATATAAGTTTAAGAGCTTAGATTGTATAACCTAACATTTAGGAAAATTTAGGATTTAAGATTTAGAGTGTAAGATTTAAGGTATATAGACTATATAAAATATGCATTCTAGAGTATTTAGTTTAGATATATATAGACTATATATTATATGCTTTCCGAAGTGTTTTGTTTATATCCAATACCAGGTACGATCCTTTGCAAAGGCTTTACTTTAAGTAATTATAAGTCTACCTAGTCAAAGTATCCTACTGATTAGGGACAAGCACATAGGCTAAAAGCACACTGATTCATATTTTCTTACATTCATGCTACATGGTGTATCAAAAGAAATGAAGAAGTATGTGATAAGAAATATTTAGAAGAAATATGTATTCCATATCATGGATTCATACCATGGTTGCTAAAGTAGAAAAATGATATGGATTCAATGATACTGTAGTTTTGTGCAAAGCCTTAAACAAAGTTTAAGGCTTTTGCAAAGTATTACATACTGTAACAAAGATAAGCAAGTATGCTAAACCTCTTCCAGATTCTATGGTTTTAAATATCTACCTTACAAATGCATTATCTAATTCTTTATTCTTTGACTAACAAGTATTATACATATGGAAGAAAAGCATACATGCTAAAAGCACGTGTGTAAAATTCAATATTTTCTTATTTTTTAAATTAATTCAATTCTTTGATTGACTACTTTTTAAAATTTAAAGGTTATTACTATATAATATACATAATTTTAAATGTTATTAATGTATAATAATAATATTATTATATATATATATATGTAAATTTATACAATAATTACATTATATTTTATATTAATTTTTAAGTTAATAATGTATATTTTTATTAAAACTAAAATTTAATATCTAGTTAATAGTAAGAAGAATATTGTAGAGATTTTTCATATTAACAACTACCTTACAAATAAGTATTATATAGAGCACATATGCTAAAAGACCTCCATTTTAAAAATATTTTCATTGTTATATTTTTTTAATCAATGTATTTATATAATACGTATATAATATTTATATTAATTTATAGATTAACAATATATAATTTTAGCAAAATTATATTTAAACATTAGTTAATAAAAATTTATTATATTATGGAGTAAAAATATTATAAATGGATTTCTCATATTAATAAAGTGTCATGAGAAGAGTTTTTAGAGAGATTTATGGTTAAATTTTGTTTTGAAGTTATTGCGTATGCAATAGGTAGGGAGGTTTGAGTGGTTTTCAGGTTGAGAGAGAAATTTGTAATAGATTGTTTTCTAATTTATTTTTTTTTAAAAATTATTGCATGGCCAATAGGCTAGGAGAGTTTGAGTTTGAGAGAAATTTGTGACAATAGGTTGTGAGAGTTTGAGGTAAAGAGAAAAATTTGTGAAAAAAAAGATTTAATGCAAAAGATGGTTTTTTGAAGTTGTTGCGTACATTAATAGTATCGTGAGAAGAGTTTTTGAAGAGATTTATGGTTAAATTTTGTTTTTAAGTTGTTGCATATGCAATAGGTAGGGAGGTTTGAGTGGTTTTGAGGTTGAGGGAGAAATTTGTAATAGATTGTTTTCTCATTTATTAAAAAAAAAAATTATTGCATGGGCAATAGGCCGGGAGAGTTTGAGTTTGAGAGAAATTTGTGACAATAGGTTGTGAGAGTTTGAGGTAAAGAGGGATTTATAAAAACTTGATTCTTAGAAGTTCTTGCGTATGCAATAGGTTGGAAATGAACTCACCTCTTGCAACATTTTGAAAATTAGGAGAATCCTGCAACATGTTGATGAGAGGAGAGAAGCATGGAGTGTGAAAGAATGAACTTTGAATGAAAGAGAGAATGAAGAACGTTCTACTTATAGTGAATCTAAAAGAACTAAAAAAACCTAAAAAACTAAAAAAAGCTGACTTGACCTAAAAGCTTCCCATTTCCTATAAAACTCTACTTCTCCTCATTCTCTCCCATAACTTTCCTCGAGCTCCTCCACCACCTCCCCACCCAGGTACTCCCTCCCTCCCTCCTTTCCCCTCTCCTCCCTCCCCTCGCTTTCCCTCTCCTCCCGCTTCCCATCCTCCCTCCTCCTGCTTCCTCCTTTCCCTCCCTTTCGCTCCCCTCTCCCTCCTTCCCCTCTCCTCCCTTCCTCCCTCCCCTCTTCCCCTCTCCTCCTGCTTCCCGCTTCCCTCTTCTTCTCCCACTTCTCCCTTTCCCTTCCTTCCCCTCCCCTCTCTCTTCCTTCCCCTCTCCTCCCCTCTTCTTTTCCTTCTCCTGCTTGCCCCCTTCGATTGTGAATCCTCTCCCTCCCTCCCCTTACCCTTCGGTCCTTTTTTTTTTGTCCTTTTTTTTTTTGGGAAGCGGGGAGGGCAAGGAGCGAAGAAATGGAGGGGCTTTTTTTTCTGGGGAGCGGGGAGGCAGGGACGGAGGAGGGGACGGAGGTGGGAGAGGTGAAGGTGGGGAGGCGAAGGAGAGGACGAAGGTGGGAGGCGAGAGGCGGGAGGAGGGAATGGAGGTGGGAGAGGTGAAGGCGAGGAGGCAGAGGAGAGGACGGAGGTGGGAGGCGGGAGAGGGGAGGCGAAGGCGGGGAGGCAAGAAGCAAGAGGGGGGAGACGAAGGTGGGGGCGCGAGGGGGGAGGCGAAGGCAGGGAGGCGAGAGGGGGGAGGCAGGGAGAGAGGCGAGAAAGCAGGAGGAGGGAGGCGGGGAGAAGAGGAGGGAGGAGGGGGGATTAACCTTCCCTAACCTGTTGCATGTGCAACAGGTTAGGGGGGATTAATCCCCTCCCCTAAGGCCCTAAGGGCCTCTTGTTGCGCGTGCAATAGGAGGCCCTTGGGGCCTTAGGAGAGGGGATTAACCCTCCCTTAAGGGGGTCCTTTGGGCCTCCACACAAAAAAAGGGACGAAAAAAAAATTAAGGCCCTTGGGGGCTTAGGGGAGGGGATTAACCCTCCCTTAAGGGAGACCTTTGGGCCTTTAAAAATAAAAAATAAAAAATAATAAATAATAAAATAAAATAAAATAAAATAAGATAAATTAAATAAATTAAAAAAAAATAATTAAAAAAATTTAATTTAAATAAAAAATTAAAATTAAATAGATAAATAAAATTTTAAAAAAAATGATGAAAAAAATAAAACAAATTAAATTTTAAATAAGGTGTGTTTCAAATATCTTGAACATGCTTGGTCTTAAATTTAAGGTGTCTTTCAAATATCTTGAACATGCTTGGTATTTTATGGAGCGCAAATCAAAGTATTTTTTGGTGATTACTGCCGAGAATGTATCAAGCGTGAAATATTCTCCAGAGGCAGTAAGAAATGGTGGCATGGTCTCAACCATCAACATTAAAGAAAACAATTTAATAGAAGTTCTGTGCAAAGGGAAGAATGACGATGTGGTCTACAAGTTACGAGTTACGCACAAGTACTTCTTGAAGCCCTTACCAGATTCAATTGAGAGATCTCAAGAATTACTTAGTGCCTTGGAAGCATTGAAGAAAATGTGGGATGCATTTCCAAGTGGTGGTGTTTTACCTTCAGCAGCAGTAAGTACGCCATCTATAACATGTAGCCCTCAAGTTGTACTGCTAATATCTGTGGCGATAACTACGGTATCTTTGGCAAGAGTAACTACAATATCTGCGGCAGTAACTACAGTATCTCTAACTATACCTACACCATCGATTGCTGCAACTACAGGAATAAGAAGGAGTGATCGTGGAGCAGATTCAAGTTCCACAACTATTCCCAGAAAGAGAGCCAAAATAACTCCTACTCCATGTGTAGATCGTTCAAGTGCAGGTTATTTAAAACCAGGCAAAAAATTGGATAGTGATGATTAGGAGGATCCACAAGAAGAAGATACAAGTCTCGCAGACTTTTCCATAAGTGTGGCAGACTTACATCCTCTAGAGGATGAGGGGTATATTTGGGGATTTTCACAATTTAGCATGGCCACAATGCTTATTAATCGAGCTTCATTATCAAAGAAAGCTCGATAAGACATTTGCATGCAAATTGTATGAAGATATGAGGAAAACAAGAACTCCAGTTGCCACTGATATCACTCTTCATCCTATGGCGTTTAAGAGACTTCAAGAAGATGATCCTACATTGCTTGATGTCACATTTCAAAAGTGTGTGGACTTTCTTGATGCTTTTGAGAATTTTAGAAGGAGTGACTTTGTTTGTGAAGAGACTTTATACCAAAGCTGATATGGGGCTGACATCGAGAAGAGATATGTGCTGGCAAAGAATAGATTCTTGGAAAGATGCAGGTTTGAGCCCATTGATGGGCAACACTTTTGTGAAGCTTGTAGGATCGCCCTTGATGAGGGAAGAAAAGGAAACTTGTCACAGATTGAGTGGATGGAAAAGCTTCAACGGGTCATTTGTCATGTATGAATATTTAATGATGACTCGAAGTACATTCTAGAATCAGAAAGATTGAATTCTGCTCCATTTAGGTTGAACAAAAGCTCTTCTCTTTCTGAGATCCTGATAAAGGCAAGGGAGTTATGGGTGGGCTATGGAAAGCCATAAACAGTGAAGCGTAGGAGACCTACATCTGAGTACATGGCAAAGAGGACTCAGTTCTATAGATGCTTGAAAAGTGTTTTAAGCAATACGCAAGGCGTACCAAGTAATAAGATTGAGGCAAAGGGTCTGAACACTGCCGTTGCAAGATACAGGGATGTTACTTGCATTGTCTTCCGTGAGGACTTAGTGTTTCAGAGCATCATGGATGTTTGCCAAGCATATGAAACAAGAAAGATGTCCTTTGAGGCACCAGAGCAACTGCAACTCAGAGGAAACAAATATAAGCAGTGACTGCTTCTTTGGAAAGAAGAGCAAGCATAGCAATTTGGATGAAGTGTTCACCCGAATGATTCAAAGTGAGGGTACTCTCTCGACACTATTGTTTTTATTGAAATCTGATGATGAGTTAGCTGGCAAATCAATTGATGTGGATAAGAAGAATGGACTTAGTCTAGGTCAACTCCTTGATAAGACATGGGCTAGAAAGTGGTTGGCTTCAATGGATGCAGATGCCACACCAACAAAGGATCTAAGAGCTAAAATGCCAAAGGTTGTTGAGACAGAATATATAGACATCAAGAAAAAGGCTTTGCAGTCCATTGCCCAAGGTAGAGCAATTGGTGGTTTACATGATGGTTCTCCATTTAGCTTCTCCTATGATATCTTACTATCAGAGAATGATACAAATTTGGCACACATCAATGGCATTGATACAGAGCATTTGATAACAATGAGCAGTCATGCTTGGGAGAAGCCATGTGTATTTTTCATAGATGAATTGCAAGACCTTGCAGTGTCACACATAGTTGAACTTGTGCGGTTTATCATAGAAGGTCCTATGGCAGATAAGAAAAGATCAACGTTGGTCCTGTTTGTGATAGAATTACGAAGGGATGCCTTGTATGCGAGTTTGACATCTGCATTTGGGTATTTATTTTCAAAAGCATACCATGGTATAGTCCTATGTAATCATATGACTGTCTTGGAAGGCATTGCCGTTCAAGTCTTGCAGCCTTTCTTGATGTGCTTCTTATCCAGGGGTGGTGGTAATCTAATCAAAATTCCTTTAAGGACTCTCGAGCTTCATTACTTTGAGGACAATAAGGTTAAGCTTAATGCAGCAATGGTGGATTATAGAAAGCCGATGCATTCTGATGTGATACTAGAGATGACAAAGAATTTATTGAATGATGGGTAGAAAGTAGCATTGTATCGAATGGGTTTTGCTACTGAGAAATTGCTAGACCAAGGTAGAAATGTAAATATCATTGATACCCCCCATCAGATTGAGTTCTTTGACACATATTACAGTTGCACTACCTTCTTTGAAGAGGAAAATGCCAAAGAAGAGGGTAGTGAGGAAATTTGTCAAAGACGAGGGTAGTGAGTCTGAGGGTGATGATGAGGATGAAAGCTCTAAATCCAATGACTTACACCAAGAAGAAATCTGCACAAAGAATAAGGGTGATCAATTGTAAACTAGAGTCAAGGAGGTTCTACTCATCATACGAGAAAGCCGGCGACAGCAAGAAGTAGTAGTACAACACATCGTAGGAAAAGGTAAGGATAGAGAGGTGGAAGCACTTCCCTTGAAATTAAAAGAGAGGAAGGCACCCTTGATCTTGGATGGACATGCAAGTGGATCAAGCAAGGAAGCCTTACCCAAAGAAGGTATGGACGAGGCAAAGCATCACCAGGAGGAGTTACCAGGGGGCATAGATGGTTCTTCAACCATGACCTTACAGACTCCAGAGCAGCCTACTAGTCAGATGCTTGGAACTGAAGAGCAAACTACTGAGGACCTTGCTACTGAGACTCCAGTCTTAGAGTAGTGTATTAGTCAGGACCTTGGTAGTCAAGGGCGCATTGAGGACATTGGTACTGTCTTAGAGTAGCCTATTAGTTAGGACCCTGGTAGTCAAGGGCCTGGCATTGAGGACATTGGTATTGAGAAACATGATGGCTGACGGCTTTGTAATCACAAGTTTTGAACTTCTATGTAAAGCAAATATTTAATAGAAAGTTAACTACTTTTTTGATTTCTTTACTCTCATTATTGTGTATAAAGATTGTTTATAAGGTCCATTTTATACTTAATGGTGTATTTTAAACTTTATGTCAATGTATTTTTATAGTTAAGGGTGTTTTTTAATACCAAGTGAGGTGTATATGTACACCACTTACACATAAAAGGATTTATGTATACTACCTTTCTAAGGGGTTTATGTACACCACCTTTCTAAAAGAAATTGTCATAAAGGTGTGTGCACACCGCTTATACATAAGGGTGTTTATTTACACCACCTTTTTAAGAGAATTGGTCATCTATTGATGTTCTTAGGTGATAGTAGCTCAATTCATAAGAAGTTATGAAGATGTTTATGTAGACCACCTTTGTAAGAGATTTGGTTATGGATTGATGTTCTTAGTACTTAATCACCAAATCTTTTGTTTTGAGTTGTCAAATCTAGTTCAAAAAACAACATTACTAGTATATTCAAAATTTTTGGACTCTTTTTCAGTCCATTTCTCAAATTGGACTTTACACAAGTCCAAAAATTTTGAATAGTGTGTTAATAACACATGCACATATACATAGAGATGCACTCACTCACTTATGTCCAAATAATCAACACATACACATGTTATATAAAAGTTTCATTTTTGAGTGCTTATCCCCCTTCCTGATTGATTTTCTATTCTTGCTCCCATTGGATGATGGCTTTGCCCTAGACATGATGAATTTCTTACATCCAATAGCATAGAGTTCAAAAAACAACATTACTAGTATATTCAAAATTTTTGGACTCTTTTTCAGTCCATTTCTCAAATTGGACTTTACACAAGTCCAAAAATTTTGAATAGTGTGTTAATAACACATGCACATATACATAGAGATGCACTCACTCACTTATGTCCAAATAATCAACACATACACATGTTATATAAAAGTTTCATTTTTGAGTGCTTATCCCCCTTCCTGATTGATTTTCTATTCTTGCTCCCATTGGATGATGGCTTTGCCCTAGACATGATGAATTTCTTACATCCAATAGCATAGAGTTCAAAAAACAACATTACTAGTATATTCAAAATTTTTGGACTCTTTTTCAGTCCATTTCTCAAATTGGACTTTACACAAGTCCAAAAATTTTGAATAGTGTGTTAATAACACATGCACATATACATAGAGATGCACTCACTCACTTATGTCCAAATAATCAACACATACACATGTTATATAAAAGTTTCATTTTTGAGTGCTTATCCCCCTTCCTGATTGATTTTCTATTCTTGCTCCCATTGGATGATGGCTTTGCCCTAGACATGATGAATTTCTTACATCCAATAGCATAGAGTTCAAAAAACAACATTACTAGTATATTCAAAATTTTTGGACTCTTTTTCAGTCCATTTCTCAAATTGGACTTTACACAAGTCCAAAAATTTTGAATAGTGTGTTAATAACACATGCACATATACATAGAGATGCACTCACTCACTTATGTCCAAATAATCAACACATACACATGTTATATAAAAGTTTCATTTTTGAGTGCTTATCCCCCTTCCTGATTGATTTTCTATTCTTGCTCCCATTGGATGATGGCTTTGCCCTAGACATGATGAATTTCTTACATCCAATAGCATAGAAAAGTAAGCTTGAAACCCATGGTTACTACTTGAGGCTTCATAAGTTTAGTAAAACATGACGCATAACACATTAATCTTGTAAGCATGTGAAACTCAAGAGGAATAAAGGTCACAATAACTACTCGAAATTTTTGCTTACTCGATTTCCTAAGTAGCACCATGGTGAGATTGATACTAAATTTATGGCACAATCACAACTTACAAATTGAAGTTTAGAGATGGAGGGGTCTTGAAACTTGAAATTTTATTTTTTAAAGATTAAAAATATTTTAAGATCCCACCGTGAGACACATCTGAGCGGATCTTGAATCCAGCATAGAGTGGAGGGGATCTCAAATCCGTGGTAGACCTAGTGTTTAGATTAAGCTCCATGTGCTTTGATCCACGTGTTCTCAATCTTGCTCAAGACGTTTGAAGCTTGTGGGGAGCTTCCCAAAATGACAGCAGACGTGACGACATCGTGACGGCATTGCAAGATTCAATTGCCACATTTTCGTGCAAGGCACGCAATGCTGGATGAAGCACACATATGAGAGTGAGGTGCCAGCGAGTGAGAGGGAAATTGCGTGTAAGCTGCGACACTAGAGTTCATAGTCACCATAGACAGAGATATTGCGTACAAGCTGCGTTAGAGTTGATAATCGAGAGAGAGATTGCGAGAGAGAGAGCGCGAGAAAGAGAGAGACTACAAGCTGCAAGGTCTCAGGCTATGGCTCTCACCGCCACCATCTCAACCTTTGTCCGCCAATGCTCTCCCAGTCTCCTCATCGTTGCCACCGTTCTGGCGTTATTATACAGGGCTGCATGGAGCGTTTTTCTTTCCCTGTGGCTGAAGCCCCTTCGAACCAAAAGGGCTCTTGAAGCACAAGGTCTCAAGGGTTTGCCTTACCGTTTCTTGTATGGAAACGCCGCCGAGATGGTTGCTCTGGACGACAAAGCCCGCAGAGCTCCAATGACCCACATCTCCCACGACATTGCGCCACGAATTCTGGGACACTACTTCGTATGGTCACATAAATTCGGTAAGCCCCGCTCCCCTGATGAGATGCTATTTGCCTTTAACTATTGACCTGATAGTCTAAAATTTCTCTCTAGACCCTGTCGTTAATGCACACATGCATCCGTGTAGGCAATCCGTTTTTCTTTTGGTACGGCCCTCAAGCCACAATATATATGGCGGAGCCTGAGCACGGTCGACAGATTCTGTCCGACAAATTCGGGTACTTCAGGAAGCCAGGCAGAAGGCCTGATACCAAGGACTTGGTGGGCGGAGGGCTTCTGGCTCTTGAGGGAGAGAAGTGGGCTCAACATCGGCGAATAGTCAGCCCAGCCTTCTTCATTGACAAGCTAAAGGTGTGTAATTTTGTACATGAGTGTCTGCAATAGACCAATCTTGCTTGCTGTTCATAAGAAACGTTAATGCGAACAGTGAAATTTTATGCTGAATGAGTGGAAAGATTCATCCCCAGATGTCCCGTTGTTTTTTCAATGCAGTTGATGACCCCAACTATAGTAGCATGCACGACCTCTCTGCTAGACAAGTGGGCAGATACGATCGACAAAGTGGCTTCAGGACAGAAGGAAATCGATGTACATGAAGAGTTCAGAAACCTTACTGCCGACATTATTTCGCACACGGCCTTTGGCAGCAGCTTCGCAGATGGGAAGCGGGTGTTTGAGATACAGCACGAACAACAGATTATCGTTGCAAAAGCTGCCCGTAGCTTATACGTCCCAGGATCAAGGTAATTTCAGTGCAAATACTTGCGCACAGAATTCCATGCCCCCGAACCACGCTCATAGTCTGCTTGCTGCGTGTTTTTCCATTATACAGGTGGTTACCCACTCCTACGAATCGCTACTCTTGGAAGCTTGAACGGCAAAATCAGAAACTGCTACGCCAAATGATCTACAGTCGCATGGAGTCGGAGAAAGTGAAGGGTGCTGGGTTTTACGGGAATGATTTACTGGGATTGATGATGAGTGCAAACAAGAAAGAATTGGGAGGGAGCCAAAGGAATTTGAGCATGGGGATTGATGAGATTGTGAGCGAGTGCAAGACTTTCTTTTTTGCGGGACACGAGACTACATCCACATTACTAACGTGGACGGCCTTGCTGCTTGGTGCACATCCGGAATGGCAGGAGCGAGCCAGAGCAGAGGTCCTAAATGTGTGCGGGAAGGATCCTCCCACTTCTGATTCATTGAACAATCTAAGAATCGTAAGTTCCCTTAGACCCACCTCAGACGATGTTAGCGTTTGTTTTGGGTTCTCTTATAATGGGAATTATGCAAGGGCTGTAAAAGAATGCTATGATAGAAGGGTTGTCATAATCTAAGGTTCAGGTGTGAAGAGAGGGTTGTCACTTCTCATGGGCTTTGACATGCTTAGTGAAAGTTTCACCTTGTTAAAATATAACTTTAGTCAAAAATCTGTTAGTTCATAATTAAGGAGGAGTGGCTTTATTGGGAGAAAAATTTTGCATGAGACGTCTTTAACTAACCCCTTGAATGCACATAATAAATAGGATTTCTACATCCCTCGAGCTTTGTAAAAGCCAATGAATACTCACCCAGAGTTTGTTGCCTTGTATTTGGTTGCTATAGGTTGGGATGATACTCTATGAAGCACTGAGACTCTATCCTGCACCAACAATGCTAAGGAGGGAGGCACTCACTGAGATGAGATTGGGTAATGATTTGGTGATACCACAAGGATCGATGGCCATAGTGCCCATCCTTGCCTTCCATCACGATCCTAAATATTGGGGCCCTGATGCTCATGAATTTAATCCACAACGTTTTGTTGATGGCATTGCCAAAGCAACAAAAAATTCCAATGCTTTTATGCCATTTGGTATGGGCCCTCGCACTTGCATTGGCCAAAACTTCGCTCTCTTGGAAGCTAAATTGGTTCTCACCATTATTCTCCAGCGGTTTATATTTTATATTTCCCCTACCTATGTACATGCTCCTATCACTGTCTTGAGCTTACAACCTCAATATGGCATGCAAATTCTATTTCAGAAGCTAGCTCCCTAGCTACTAAGATAAAACACGGGCCCTTTGCAAACATATCTCAACTCAATGCATCTCATGAGCTATGATTTATAGTCATGATTATGTATTTGGTGCAAGGCATGTGGTTGACTCTAGTTCACTCTTCTAATTTGTTATATAAAAAATTTGATCGAATTGTAGATAAGAATTTCTTTGACTTCAAGCAGTGTGAGTTGTTAAATTATTTGACAAGTCCTTGTACTTTTATTTGTCATTGGCATACACCTCATAATAAATAGCTCTCATGAAATTTTGTAAATTGTTGTGCATATTAGATATATAAATGCAAAATACTTGAAACTTTGAAATTATTCAATATTAGATCTTTTGATTTGGATTGTGTTTAGATGTTGAAGCTAACATTGGTATCTTCAAATGAGCATCGAATTTTGTATGCTTTTATATTTCTTAGTGCCTCTATCATAGATTGCGTGGGTTATTGCACTATTAGGTGTCGAAAGTGTAAAACTATTTCCAAGGTTTGCCATAAGGGGAGAAAATCAAATTTATAATTGAGATCTCAAATTCATTAGCATGCTCACGATAACTTATGCTTGCTAGGTATTTTTAATTGCATAAAAATTATCACATCAGAAGGCCCAAGTTTTCAAACTATCCTAATATTCTATTGATTGTTATCTATCTGTCCACTATCAATACCCCTTCACATCATCATGCTATTTTTTGCACCACACACAAGTAGACACATGGCACTATATAGGCCTCCATTACAATATGTTAAGTAATGGACTTGGTTGAGCACACATGGTGCTTCATAGTCTCACAGTCGTATACATGGACCAACATAGTGTGGCCATCCCACAAGTGGGTGTAGCCAATGGCAGAACCATTTTAGACATGCACCATAACAAGCACCGAATGTGATGTCTAGTGCAATAAAGGCCTCCTTACTATGTTGTCCATTTATCAGTGTCTATGTATTTTGTCCTACTCAACTCATCTTGGGGATCTTGAAGTGTCATCATTGAAGCACTCAGCTTCACCTCACATTCTTTGAAAGCAAAAATTTACCTCACATTCTTTGAAAGCAAACATTTATGAAACCATCTATAGTGACAATATACTATAGTTATTGGCATGCATCATCATCATCATTACTCCATAAGAGGAGACGTGGTAGAGGAGAAAGAGAGGGAAAGTAGAGTGGGTGATGGCAGAGTGGGAGTGTAAGAATGGGGAAAGGAACTTAGGCATGGTAGCAAAAAAGGGGGAAGAAACACAAGGCACATGGCCGAGAAGCTCAAAACCATTTTTGGAAGCAAGGAAGCTTATGTTTTCCACAATGTAAAATGAGCCAAAAGGCCGTTAAATTGGATTTTAATCATGGACCTTTTGAAGGAAGGTTTAACAAGAATTCTTGACTAACCTTTAGTATCACTCTCTAAAGGTAATGTGGCCTTGAGGTTTCTTCCTAGCCAACAACTAGTGGGGGAACAACACCTTTGTTTCTTATAAAACACTATTGCAAATTGTGTGGGTAATTGCAAATGTTTCTCCTTAAAGATTCTCTCAAAATTACGAGAAATTTGGTTGTTTTTAAAAAATGTGCATAAAATTTGTAGTAGCAATCTATCAAAAGGCTAAAATATACAATATTCTAGGTTCTTGAAAAAAAATATTACATAGAATATACAAATATATTCACTAAAACTAGACACTCAAAACTTCTCATTTTGGGATGGAAGGAGGCTATAATGAAAAAGTATGTAATTCAATACACTAAAAGATATTAGAACATATGAGCAAATGAAACATTATTGAATTTTTTCACTCCTTTTATTGAATTGGCTCTAGTACGTGTACGTACACATAATTTATATCTAAGTTTCTTGCAATTTGACATTGTTGCTTTTACATGCACATATGATGCCTCAAAATTTATTAAATTTATGAATGATCATGCTTGAAATCATGAAGATCATAGGATAAGTACAACAATTCAAATTTTAGCTCCATAGTCTAAAAGGTAAGAAATGAAACTATTATAATCATCATAACATATATTTGTCATTTAAGTTTGTTAAAATTTGGAACTACTAAATATTACATTGTTTATCACATCAAGAATGCCTGGGCTTATTCATGCTCGAGACACAAACAAAGCACTTCTCTTGACATAGAAGAGATATGCAACATATTGTAAATTCTTTGGGCAACATTAACAACTACCTAAGTTTTTTTGCATTTTTACAAGATAAGAACCAAAATCTAAAACATAAGAAACAAAACTAAAGTATCCATTAACAACATTGAACTTATAACATGAAGTTGTATATCTATCTCATTGATTTCATGGTAAGTACACTTGACTCTCCTTATGTCACACCAGTATTCAATACAAAAGTAAATTGCATACGACCCAAGCTAACTGCTTTTTACATCGTGCTTTGATTTTAAAAACATGATAATAAATTATTATGTATAAACTACCATGTAACAAAAACAATGTTTGTAAGCTCTCTCATGATTCAATAATTTTTTGTGAACTAAAATATACTATATAGTTTACATGGATATTTAAAGCAAAAAAAGTACTATCTCAAATATATGATCAGTAGTCAAACTTAAACATCCAAAGGTTGCTGAGGTTGTTCTTTGGATACATCATCTTGAAAAGGCTAGCATCAAGTTAAAGCTTCAATTCGATGTTTTGCATCAAGTTGAATCTTTAATTTAATGTTTTGCATCAAGTTGAAGCTTCAATTCTATTGATTAGAATTTTATGATTTGCATCAAGTTGAAGCCTAGACTTGATGTAAAAAATTGAAGTTAATGTTTGACATCAAGGTAAAGCTTAAAGTTTATGTCTAAGATCAAGTTCAAGCATGAAATTAATATTGAATTGTAATTTCTATATCATAATTGATTTACAAGGAAATATTCATGCAAATTTTCCATGGTTATATTGTGATCAAACTAGTTGCGCAGCCCACGGGGTGGAGGGGTACGTCCAGGGGTTGAGCAGCAGCATAACTAGGGGGCATAGGGGGTAGAGGCACAAGGGGCATAGGGGCACAACGACAAGTATAGGTACATTGTTGTAGGGGCAAAGGGGGCGTAGGGGTAAGTAGGGTTGAATCGGTGCAAGGTGAGTAGGGGCACAAGGGCTTCGATGTGTTGCATCGAGTTGAAGCTTCAACTGGATGCAAAACATCAAATTGGAGCTTAAACTTGATGTAAAACATCAAGTTGAACGTTCAATTTGATGTTTTGCATCAAGTTGAAGCCTCAACTTCATGTAAAAACGTCAAAGTCTTGAAGCTTTAACTTGATGCAAAACATCAAACTAAAGCTTGGACTTCATGTAAAACATCAAGTTGAAGGTTTAATTTGATGTTTTGCATCAAGTTAAGGACTAGACTTGATGTAAAACATTGAATTTGATGTTTAGCATCAAGTTAAAGCTTAAATTTGATGTCCAAACTCAAGCTCAAGCATGAACATAATATTCAATTATAATTTTTGTTACATAATTTGCTTTACAAAGAGATATTCCATGCTTAAATTGTAATCAAAGTAGTGGCATAGCCAAGGGGTGTAGCCATAGGGCAGAGGGGTGTATCTAGGTAGAGATCAAGGGCATATCTAGGGAACACAAGGGGTATGGGTGTAGGGCGATCAAGGACCTAGGGGCCTAGGGCAAGCAGAGGCACAAGGGCACAGGGTGAGCCGGGGCGCAGTGGGCAGAGGGGGAATGTCAAGCAGGTGCAGCAAGGAGGGGCTAGCATAGGGGCGACCAAGTGATGGAACATATAAGAGAGGATGTCACATTCAAGCAAGGTATGGGATGGCATAGCTAGGGGCGAGGGGGATAGCGCAACCAAGAGGTGCACTAAGATGGAGAAGGGGATGACAAAAAGCATGCAAAAATCTCTTTTTAAGAAAAAATCAGGGGTGAAAGTACTTTATTTTTCACTTTTGCATCAAGTTAATTCGTCCAACTTGATGCAAAACATCTTGGACGATGCAAAACATCGAGTTGGAGGTTAACTCGATGCAAAAGTGAAAAATAAAGTACTTTCACACCTGATTTTTATTTAAGGACATCGCCTAGAGTACATCATCAGATTGTGTAAATCACAATTTCAACCTAAAAGATCATGGATTGAGATTTCGACCTATGCGAAAAGTTGTAGATATTAATTCAATATTTCTAATGCATTAAAAATAGCCACAATTTGAGTTTGGGAGAAAAAGTTATGATCAAAATAGTGACTACTACTTTTCTTGGAAGAGGAGACTTAGATTGCGTAAATCAAATTTTTAGGCTAATAGATCAATGACTTAGATTTTGACCTTTTCTACAATGTTGTAGACAGCAATTCAACATTTCTAATGCATCAAAAATATTTTCAATCTCAGTTTGGTATTAAAAGTTATGATCAAAAGAGTGACTGTTGCTTTTTTCCTCGAAGAGGAGACTTAGATTGCATGAATTAAATTTTCAATCTAATAGATCATGGATTTTGATTTCGACATGTTCTACAAAGTTGTAAATAGAAATCCAAGATTTTCAATTGATCAAAAAACTCCTCAATCAGAGTTTGGGATCAAAAGTTATGATGAAAATAGTGGCTGTTGCTTTTTTCTTGGACGAGGCCATTTGTTGTGTCAATGCAAAACATTGAGATAGAGAATAACTTTACTCATAGGCACTAGTTCCCCAAGTCATTAGAAGAGCATCTAAATTTTAGTGAGTTCAATCTTGAACTCGATGTAGTCGATGTCTTGCATCGAGTTTGAGCTTAAAATCCTTCAAGAATGTCAAATTTTACTTCTAACCAATGCAACCACCAATGATAATGATGCTCTAGAAAGTCATGAAGAATAGTCAATTTTGAAAATGTATCAGAATACATTTTGTTGTTACTTATTAATGATCACTTTTCAATGGTTTGTTTTATTTTTAAAATATAGTATTTTATCCTTACTTCCAATAATAGAACAATTACCTTTCCATTTAGGATTCAAGATTACATTGAATCTATGATAGATATTGCTATTCTGATAGAGAGTGCTATCCTGATAGAGAGTGCCATCTTGATAAAGAGTGCTGAAAGAGAGTGCCATCTTGATAGAGAGTGCTTTCTTGATAGAGATTGCCAATGTCTCAAAAATATAATGCATAAATGTTCGCATGGCATTGCTGCCAATGTATTTAACACTGACATAGACATAGAATGAGAGTGGAAAATTCTCGGAAAATTAATTGTGATTGTGGAGATGAATTGCATGAGATTGGCACAAGTACCTTTCTGTACAAACTCACATGGAGAATTATCTACAATCTAACACAAATGAGATTGGCACCAGTGCCGTTCTCATCCATAAGAGTTTGTGGATAGTGGCAGTGTGTTAATCTCTCAAAAATGTAATGCATAAATGTCCCGCATTTGTTTCCATCTTCCCTATCAGCGTGGCAGGTCTACCAATATACTTGACACTGACATAGACATAGAATGAGAGTGGCACCAGTGCCATTCTGATAGAGAATGGCACAAGTGCCATCCTGATAGAGAGTGCCAATGTCTTAAAAATCTTATGCATAAATGTTCCCACATTTGTTTCCATATTCTCTGTTAGCATGGCACTATTGCCAATCTACTTAACACTAACATAGACATAGAATGAGAGTGGCACCAATGCTATTCTGATAGAAAATGGCACTAGTGCCATTCTCCTAGAGAGTGCCATGCTGATAAAGAGAGTCAATGTTCCACATCTGTTTCCTTCTTCCCTATCAGCATGGCACTATTGCCAATCTACTTGACACTGACATAGACATAGAATGAGGTGGCACCAGTGCTATCTTGATAGTGCTAGTGCCATTGTGACATAGACATAGAATGAGAGTGGCACCAGTGCCATTCTGATAGAGTGCCATCACGATAGAGAGTGCCAATGTTCCACATCTATTTCCATCTTCCATGGAATGAGTGGTAAACTAATTGAGATTGTGGAGAATGGCACAAGTGCCAATCCCCACAAACTCTCAAGGTCTAGTACTTATCATATAAATCCTAAAACAAAGGATTGGAGTAGTGACAAAATTGGAATGAGGTACATGAATTGCATGAGATTGGCACAAGTGCCATTCTCTTATGGAGAATTCTCTAGAATCTAACTTCAAGGGGCACTGATCTGGTTCTGTGTGTGACTGACACAAATGAGATTGGCACCACTGCCATTCTCTGATTAGGATGGCTCTCAAGGTCTATGGTAAAATAATTCTCTGTGTGACTGATCCAAATGAGGGTGGCACCAATGCCATTCTGATAGAGAGTGCCATCCTGAGAGAGAATGCCAATGTCTCAAAAATGTTATACATAAATGTTCCCACATTTGTTTCAATTTTCTCTGTTAGCATGGCACTACTGCCAATCTACTTGACACTGACATAGACATAGAATGAGAGTGGCACCAGTGCCATTCTGATACAGAGTCCCATCATGATAGAGAGTGCCAATGTTCGACATCTGTTTCCATCTTCCATAGAATGAGTGGTAAACTAATTGAGATTGTGGAGGATGGCACTACAGTCAATCCCCACAAACTCTCAAGGTCTAGTAGTTATGATATCCCCACAAACTCTCAAGGTCTAGTAGTTATGATATAAATCCTAAAACAAAGGACTAGAGTAGTGACAAAATAAGGAGGTACATGAATTGCATGAGATTGGCACAAGTGCCATTCTCTTATGGAGAATTCTCTAGAATCTAACTTCAGGGGGCACTGATCTAGTTCTGTGTGGGACTGACACAAATGAGATTTGCACCACTGCCATTCTCTCTATTTTTCACCTTCCCTATTAGCATGGCATTGCTCAGCCAATCCACTACTGACAGTGACATAGACATAGAATGAGAGTGGAAAACTAATTGAGATTATAGAGATTGGCACCAGTGCCATTCTCTACAAACTCTCATGGATTAGGATGGCTCTCAAGGCCTATGGTAAAATAATTCTCTGTGTGACTAGAACTTGCATGTAGAACTCGCATGTAGGAGTTGCATGTAGAACTCGTATGTAGGAGTTGCATGTAGAAATCACATGTAGAACTCGCATGTAGAACTCGCAGGTGTGCGCAAAGTATTATGCCCATTGGATATGAATTACATTGTCAATCACGCATTATACAACATTTTCTTCCTTGTGATATGCACTACTATCAAAAAACGCGCTCTTAGGTGTGTTATCCGAACAAGTACTTATGGTATGGGAGCATCACTTTGCATGGTTGAGGCATAT
This sequence comes from Dipteris shenzhenensis, assembly GCF_047967505.1. NCBI lineage: Eukaryota > Viridiplantae > Streptophyta > Polypodiopsida > Gleicheniales > Dipteridaceae > Dipteris > Dipteris shenzhenensis. The sequence continues at coordinate 38,072,660 of NC_141598.1, read as the reverse complement.
GCAAACTATTTTTTCCATTAGATATGCTTTGCATAGTTAATCAGCATTATACACCGTTTTTGCCTTAGTGTCATGCACAACTATAAAACACAAGGTCCTAGATGTGTTATTTGAATAAGTACTTATGGGATGGGCACACCACTTTGCATGTAAGTCAATTCCACCTAGTTTAAGGTATATGCAAAGTATTGTGCTCGTCGGATATGCCTTGCATTGTCGATTAAGAATAAAACACCTTTTTTGCCTTAGTGTCATGCACAACCATAAAAAAACATGGTCCTAGGTGTGTTCTTCAAATAAGTACTTCTTAGATGGGAGCTCCACTTTGCACGCAAGTCCATTTCAACTAGGTTGAGGTGCATGCAAAGTATTGTGGCCATCAGATATGTTGTTATCTGACCAAGTACTTATCGGATGGGTGTGCCTCTTTGAAAACATGTCAATACCACCTAGGTTAAGGTGTAGGAAAAGTATTGTGCCCATCGAATATGCTTTGCATGGTTGATCGAGCATTAAATACCATTTTTGCCTTAGTGTCATGCACATTCTGATAGAGAGTGCCATCCTAAGAGAGAATGCCAATGTCTCAAAAATGTTATGCATAAATGTTCCCACATTTGTTTCCATCTTCTCTGTTAGTGTGGAACTGCTACCAATCTACTTGACACTGACATAGACATAGAATGAGAGTGGCACCAGTGCCATTCTGATAGAGAGTGCCATCACGATAGAGAGTGCCAATGTTCCACATCTGTTTCCATCTTCCATAGAATGAGTGGTAAACTAATTGAGATTGTGGAGAATGGCACTAGTGCCAATCCCCACAAACTCTCAAGGTCTAGTAGTTATGATATAAATCCTAAAACAAAGGACTGGAGTACTGACAAAATAAGGAGGAGGCACATGAATTGCATGAGATTGGCACAAGTGCCATTCTATTATGGAGAATTCTCTAGAATCTAACTTCAAGGGGCACTGATCTAGTTTTGCGTGTGACCGACACAAATGAGATTCGCACCACTGCCATTCTCTGTGTTTTCAACCTTTCCTATTAGCATGGCATTGCTCAGCCAATCTACTAGTGACACTGACATAGACATAGAATGATAGTGGCAAACTAATTGAGATTGTAGAGATTGGCACGAATGCCATTCTCTACAAACTCTCATGGATTAGGATGGATCTCAAGGTCTATGGTAGAATAATTCTCTGTGTGATTGACCCAAATTAGAGTGGCACCAATGCCATTCTGAGAGAGAGTGCCATCATGAGAGAGAATGCCACTATCTCAAAAATGTTATGCATAAATGTTCCCACATTTGTTTCCATCTTCTCTGTTAGCATGGCACTGCTGCCAATCTACTTGACACTGACATAGACATAGAATGAGACTGGCACCAGTGCCATTCTAATAGAGAGTGCCATCCTGATAGAGAGTGCCAATGTTCTACATCTGTTTCCATCTTCCGTATCAGCATGGCACTATTGCCAATCTACTTAACACTGACATAGACATAGAATGAGAGTGGTAGCAGTGCCATTTTGATAGAGAGTGCTATCCTGAAAGAGAGTGCCAATGTTCCACATCTGTTCTCATCTTCCCTATCAGCATGGTACTACAGACATAGACATAGAATGAGTGTGGCACTAGTGCCATTGTGATAGAGAATGGCACCAGTGCCACTCTGATAGAGAGTGCCATTCCGATAGAGAGTGCCATCTCTCTCTCTCTCTGTCTCTCTCTCTGTCTCTCTCTCTATCTTTGTCTCTGTCTCCGTCTCTCTGTCTCTCTCTCTGTCTCTCTCTCTCTCTCTCAGGCTCTCCAGCAAGAGCCCCCCCTGTCTCAGCCTCCCCCCCACCTTGAGAACCTTCTATAATAGGCTAAACTTGATCACACCCGAGCGAGACGTATTGGATCAGACGAACTGGATTCCTCTTCTTCTCTCTCTCCATTTCTCTGGCTCTCAATCTACCTCTTTCTCTCTGCTTCATGAACCAGATTCCTACACTTATCCTCTCTCTCTCTTTCACTCTATCTCTCACTCTCTTTCTCCCTCTCTTTTGATTTCTCTACATCACAAATTATGAGGTATATCTTGGGAAAAATGAGTGATAGAGGTGAAGGAGAGTGATCTACAACATAAAGTACACAAAAGGTCAAATAAATAATTGACCAAAAGTGGTCGGAGGATAAGGTTGCCTTGAAAAGGGTGCTTCTTTCACTTTATGTCATTGTCCATTCCCTCACTTTCTATCACTCTTGAAAGAGGGGCTGCTCACTATGCATCCCTCACTATCGCTCCCTCACTATCGCTCCCTCACTATCGCCCCCTCACTCTCCTTCTCTCACTTTCCCTCCAAGACAATGGCCAGTTGCTATGTGACTTCATTTACTGAACTCAAATTCTAGCTTAGATCCCTTTTGTATAGATCCATGAGCAGAAAATCATTTGAGGAGGATATGTTACACACATGACTACTTGATTTGAACTTAGCAGAAGAGGTGAATATCCCTAGCTTTCTTTTTTGTTTCTTTTAATCACGTACTTCTTATGCTAAAGAGCTAAATTTTTGTACAGGATATGGCAGTGGTGGTAGAAGCTGTATTGAACAAAATGGTGAAGACGAGGAAAGCCAGGAGCGAAAAGAGGAGTTGTTGAATGCTTACAAGTTAGCGAAAGATTTGAAACACATTGTGAGGAGAGTCTATGAGGAGATTTGTGATGCTAGACCTGGTTATGCATGGCTTGCGGATTTAAAGTCTGCTTGTTTTCATGAAGCCAATGCCATAGTAGGCACTTTCGAGGACATATGCTCTCTCTAATGGTGTAATAGTCAAGTGATGGAAATTTAATTCTATAGAGACATGTGTTTTTTAAAGTTGTAATAGACAAGAAATGGAACTATAGTTCCACAAAGTCTTTTCAATTCCCAACCCTCCATATCGCTTTCTTTTGTACTCTCTCCTCTCTTAAACTCCACCCCCGTCTCTATCTCTCACTCCAGCTCTTTTCCCTGCCAACCCCCCCCACTCTCTCTCTCTCTGTCTATGCACTTGCAGTAGATAGGTCCCCCCTCTCTCTCCTTCTCTAGCTCTACCTCCCCCCCTTCCTCTCTGTGCACTTACAGCAGCTAGATCTCCCCTCTCTCCCTCTCTCCCTCTCCATTTGTGTGTGTGTGTGTGTCCAAGGAAACAGATGTGAGAATGGCACCCCATTTCCAAAGCTCAAGGTAATTTTGATAGAGATTGGCACCAGTGCCATTCTGCTAGAGAGTGACATTCTAACCCATAAGATTGTGCAGATTGGCACGAGTGCCATTCTCCACAAACTCTCATGGATTAGGATGGCCAACAGTGTCCAAGGTAAAATGATTCCTATGCATCCCAGCTCAAGGTCACTTTGATGGAGAGTGCCATCCTGATGGAGAGTGGTATACTGGTAGGGAGTGCCAATGTCTCAAACAATTAATGCATAAATGTTCTCACATCAGTTCCCATCTTCCTGTTAGTATGGCACTGTTGCCAATCTACTTGACACTAACATAGACATAGAGAGTGGGATACTAATTGAGATTGTAGAGAATGGCACCAGTGCCAATCTCCTCAAACTCTCGTGGACTAGGGTGGCTCCTAGGGTCCAAGAAAATAGATGTGGGAGATTGGCACCAGTGCCATTCTGATAGAGAGTGACATTGTAATCTATGAGAGTTTGTGGATAGTGGCACTGTGCCAATGTCCCACATATGTTTCCATCTCCCCTGTTAGCATGGCACTTCTGCCAATCTACTTGAAACTAACATATACAAAGAAATAAGAATGGCAATTAATTGAATTGTTCAAAATGGCACAGTGTCATTCTCCACAAACTCTCATGATAGAGAATGGCACAGTGCCATCTTGATAGATAGTGCCATACTGACAGAGAGTGCTATCCTTGGAAGGAGTGCTAATGTCTCATACAATTAATGCATAAATGTTCCCGCATCTGTTTCCATCTTCCCTGTTAGCATGGCAGTGGTGCCAATTTACTTGACACTGACATAGACATAGAATCAGATTGGCAAACTAATTGAGATTGTGGATTAGGATGGCTCCCAGGGTCCAAGGTAAAATGATTCCTATGCATCCCATCACCAAAGCCCAAGGTCATTCAGATGGAGATTGCCATCCTGATAGAGTGTCATACTTATGGAGAGTGCCATCAGAATGATTGGACTAGTGACAAAATAAGAAGGATTCTCTACAATCATACTTTAGTGGGCACTGATTTGATTCTCTTTATGACTGGCACTAGTTCAAGGTCATTCTAACCCATGAGATTGTGGGGATTAGCACCAGTTCAAGGTCATTCTAATAGAGTGACATCCTTATAGGGTGCCATCCTCATGGAGAGTGCCATTCTGAGAGAGAGTGCCATTCTAATCCATGAGAGCTTGTGGATAGTGGCATTGTGCCAATGTCTCAAAAATGTTATGCATAAATGTCCCACATCTGTTTCCATCTTCGCTAACATGGCACTACTGCCAATCTACTCAACACTGACATAGACATGGCACTACCATTCTGATAGAGAGTGACATTCTAACCCATGAGATTTTACAGATTGGAACTAGTGCCATTCTCCACAAACTCTGATGGATTAGGATGGCTCCCAATGTCCAAGGTAAAATAATTCCTATGCATCCCATTACGAAAGCTCAAGGTCGTTCTGATGGAGAGTGCTATCCTAGTAGGGAGTGCCAATGTCTCAAACAATCAATGAATAAATGTTCCCACATCTATTTCAATCTTCCCTGTTAGAATGGCACTGCTGCCAACCTACTTGACACTGATATAGACATATAATAAGAGTGACGAACTAATTGAGATTATGAGAATGGCACTAGTGCCAATCTCCACAAATTCTCATGGATTAGGGTGGCTCCTAGGGTCCAAGGGCATAGATGTGGGAGATTGGCACTAGTGCCATTTTGATAGAGAGTGACATTGTAATCCATGAGAGTTTGTGGATAGTAGCACTATGCCAATGTCCCACATCTGTTTCCATCTCCCCTGTTAGCATGGCATTACCGCCAATCCTTGGATGGCTCCTAGGGTCCAAGGAAATAGATGTGGGAGATTGGCACCAGTGCCATTCTCCACAAACTCTCATGGATTAGGATGGCTCCTAGGGTCCAAGGTAAAATAATTCCTATGCATCCCATTTCCAAAGCTCAAGGTCATTCTTATGGAGAGTGCCATCCTGATGGAGAGTGCCATCATGATGGAGAGTGCTATCTTGGTAAAAAGTGCCAATGTCTCAAACAATCAATGCATAAATATTCCCATTTCCAAGGCTCAAGGTCATTCTGATAGAGATTGGCACCAGTGCCATTCTATTAGAGAGTGAAATTCTAACCCATGAGCTCATGGAGATTGGCACCAATGCAATTCTCCACATACTCTCATGGATTAGGATGGCTCCCAGGGTTCAGGGTAAAATAATTCCTAGGCATCCCATTACCAAAGTTCAAGGTCATTTCGATGGAGAGTGCCATCTTGATGGAGTGTGCCATCATGATGGAGAGTGCTATCCTTGTAGGGAGTGCCAATGTCTCAAACAATTAATGCATAAATGATTCCACATCTATTTCCATCTTCCCTGTTAGCATGTCACTGCTGCCAATCTTTGACACTAACATAGACATAGAATGAGAGTGGGAAACTAATTGAGATTGTGGAGAATGGCAACAGTGCCAATCTCCACAAACTTTCATGGACTAGGGATCCCAATCTACTTGACACTAACATAGACATAGAATCAAATTGACAAACTAATTGAGACTGTGGAGATTGGCACTAGTGCCATTCTACACAAACTCTCATGGATTAGCATGGCTCGTAGGGTCCAAGGTAAAATGATTCCTATGCATCCCATTACCAAAGCTCATCTGATAGGGCATTGCCATCCTGACAAAGAGTTCTATCCTTGGAGTGCTAATGTCTCATACAATTAATGCATAAATGTTCCCACATCTGTTTCCATCTTCCTTGTTAGCATGGCACTACTGCCAATCTCCTTGACACTAACATAGACATAGAATCTGATTGACAAGCTAATTGAGATTGTGGAGATTGGCACTAGTGCCATTCTTATAGGGTGCCATCCTGATGAAGAGTGCTATCCTAGTAGGGAGTGCCGATGTTTCAAACAATTAATGCATAAATCTTTCCACATCTATTTCCATCTTCCTTGTTAGCATGGCACTGCTGCCAATCTACTTGACACTAACATAGACATAGAGTGAGCGTGGCAAACTAATTGAGATTGTGGAGAATGGCACCAGTGCCAATCTCAACAAACTCTCATGGACTAGGGTGGCTTCTAGGGTCCAAGGAAATAGATGTGGGAGATTGGCACCAGTGCCATTCTGATAGAGAGTGACATTGTAATCCATGAGAGTTTATGGATAGTAGCACTGTGCCAATATCTTTCCCAACAGCATGGCATTGCTGCCAATCTACTTAACATTGACATAGACATATAATGAGAGTAGCACCACTGCCATTCTAATAGAGAGTGCTGATTTTGATAGAGACTACCAATCTATTTGACACTGACATAGACATGGAATCAGATTGGCAAAGCAATTGAGATTATGGAGATTGGCACTAGTGTGAATCTCCACAATCTCTTGGGTTGGCGAATTCTCATGAATTAGGATGGGTCCTAGGGTCCAAGATAAAATGATTCCTATGCATCCCATTACTAAAGCTCATTGTCATGCTGATGGAGTGCCATCCTGATGGAGAGTGCCATCAGAATGATTGGACTAGTAACAAAATAAGGAGGCACATGAATTGCATGAGATTGGCACAAGTGCCATTCTGTACAAACTCACCTAGAGAATTCTCTACAATCATACTTCAGTGGGCACTGATTTAATTCTCTTTGTGAATGGCACAAATGAGATTGGCACTAGTGCCATTCTGATAGAGAGTGACATTCTAACCCATAAGATTGTGGAAATTGGCAGAAGTGCCATTCTCAACAAACTCTCATGGATTAGTGTGGTTCCTAGGGTCCAAGGTAAAATAATTCCTATGTATCTCATTACCAAAGTTCAATGTCATTCTGATGAAGAGTGCCATCCTTATAGAGTGACGTCCTGATGGAGAGTGCCATCCTGATGGAGATGGCTACCCTATAGGGAATGCCAATGTCTGAAACAGTTAATGCATAAATGTTTCCACATATGTGTCCTCTTCCCTGTTTGCATATGGCACTGCCTCCAATCTTTGACACTAACATAGACATAGAGTGAGAGTGGCAAACTAAATGAAATTATGGAGAATGGCACCAGTGCCGATCTCTACAAACTCTCATGGACTATGGTGGCTCCTAGGATCCAAGGAAATAGATGTGGGAGATTGGCACTAGTGCCATTCTGATAGAGAGTGATATTTTAATCCATGAGAGTCTGTGGATAGTAGCACTATGCCAATGTCTTTCCCACCAGCATGGGCACTGCTACCGATCTACTTAACACTGACATAGACATATACTGAGAGTGGCACCACTGCTATTCTGATATAGAGTGCCATCCTTATAGAAAGTGCTAGCTGTTATCGAGAGTGCCAATGTCTTTCCCAACAGCATGGCAATGTTGCCAATCTACTTAAAACTGACATAGACATATAATGAGAGCAGCACCGGTGCCATTCTTATAGAGTGCCAATCTACTTGACGTTGACATAGACATAGAATTAGATTGACAAAGTAATTGAGATTGTGGAGATTGGCACCAGTGCCATTCTCCACAAACTCTCATGGATTAGGATGGCTCCCAGGGTCCAAGGTAAAATGACTCCTATGCATCCCATTATGAAAGCTCATGATCATCTAATGGAGAGTGCCATCTTGGTAGAGTGCCATCCTAATGGAGAGTAGTGACAAAATCAGAAGGAAGCACATGAATTGCATGAGAATGGCACAAGTGCCATTTTGTACACTCACCTGGAGAATTCTCTACAATCATACTTTAGTGGGGCACTGATCTGATTCTCTTTGTGAATGGCACAAATGAGATTGGCACCAGTGCCATTTCAATAGAGGGTGACATTCTAACCCATGAGATTGTGGAGATTGGCACAAGTGCCATTCTCAACAAACTCTCATGGATTAGGATGCCTCCCAAGGTAAAATAATTCCTTTGCATCTCATTACCAAAGTTCAATGTCATTCTGAAGGAGAGTGCCATCATTCTAGGGTGCCATCCTGATGGAGAGTGCCATGATGGAGAGTGCTATCCTAGTAGGGAGTGCCAATGTCTCAATCAATTAATGCATAAATGTTTTTACATTTGTTTCCATCTTTCTTGTTAGCATGGCAGTGTTGCCAATCTAGTTGACACTATCATAGACATAGAATGAGAGTGGCAAACTAATTGAGATTGTGGAGAATGGAACTAGTGCCAATCTCCACAAACTCTCATGGACTAGGGTGGCTCCTAGGGTCCAAGGAAACAGATGTGGGATATTGGCACTAGTGCCATTCTCATCGAGAGTGACATTGTAATCCATGAGAGTTTGTGGATAGTAGCACACTACCAATGTCTTTCCCACCAGCATGGCACTGCTGCCAATCTACTTAACACTAACATAAACATATACTGAGAGTGGCACCAGTGCCATTCTGATATAGAGTGGCATCCTAATAGAGAGTGCTAATTCTTATAGAGAGTGCCAATCTAGTTGACACTAACAGAGACATATAATCAGATTGGCAAACTAATTGACATTATGGAGATTGGCATTAGTGTTGATCTCCACAATCTCATGGGTTGGCAAATTCTCATGAATTAGGATGGCTCCCAGGGTCCAAGGTAAAATGATTCCTATGCATCCCATTACCGAAACTCATTGTCATTCTGATGGAGAGTGCCATCAGAATGATTGGACTAGTGACAAAATAATAAGGAGGCACATGAATTGCATGAGATTGGCACAAGTGCCAATCTGTAGAAACTCACCTAGAGAATTCTCTGCAATCATATTTCAGTGGGCACTGATCTGATTCTCTTTGTGAATGGCACAAATGAAGATTGGCATGAGTGTCATTTTGATAGAGAGTGACATTTCAACCCATGAGATTGTGGAGATTGGCACAAGTGCCATTCTAAACAAACTTTCATGGATTAGGGTGGCTCCCAAGGTCCAAGGTAAAATAATTTCTATGTATCTGATTACCAAAGTTCAATGTCATTCTGATGGAGTGTGCCATCCTTATAGGGTGCCATCCTGATGGAGAGTGCTAGCATGATTGAGATGGCTATCCTAGTAGGGAGTGCCAATGTCTGAAACACTCAATGCATATTAAATGTTTTCACATCTGTTTCCATCTTCCCTGTTTGCATGGCACTGCTACCAATCTAGTTGACACTAACATAGACATAGAGTGAGAGTGGCAAACTAATTGAGATTGTGGAGGATGGCACCAATGCTAATCTCCACAAACTCTCATGGACTAAGGTGGCTCCTAGGATCCAAGGAAATAGATGTGGGAGATTGGCACCAGTGCCATTCTGATAGATGTACTTAACACTGACATAGTTATATCCTGAGAGTGGCACCGGTGCCATTCTGATATAGAGTTCCATCTTGATAGAGAGTGCTCATTCTTATAGAGAGTGCCAATGTCTTTTCGAATAGCATGGCACTACTGCCAATCTACTTAACACTGACATAGACATATAATGAGAGTGGCAACAGTGCCATTCTGATAGAGAGTTCCAATCTACTTGACACTGGCATAGACATAGAATCAGATTGGAAAACTAATTGAGATTATGGAGATTGGCTCCAGTGCCATTCTCGACAAACTCTCATGGATTAGAATGCCTCTCGGGTCCAATGTAAAATGATTCCTATGCATCCAAGATCAAGGTCATTTTGATAGAGAGTGGCATCTTGGTAGAGTGCCATCGTGATGGAGAGTGCCATTAGAATGATTGGACTAGTGACAAAATAAAAAGGCGGTAGAAGTGCATTTTGTACAAACTCACGTGGAGAATTCTCTACAATCATACTTTAGTGGGCACTGTTTTGATTCTCTTTGTGAATGGCACAAGTGAGACTGGCTCTAGTGCCATTTTGATAAAGGGTGACATTCTAATCCATGAGATTATGGAGATTGGCACAAGTGCCATTCTCAACAAGCTCTCATGGATTAGGATGGCTCCCAGGCACCAAGGTAAAATAATTCCTATACATCTCATTACCAAATGTTGAATGTCATTCTGATGGAGAGTGCCATTTTTCTAGGGTGTCATCCTGATGGAGAGTGCAATAGTGATGGTGGAGAGTGATATGCTGGTAGAAAGTGCCAATGTCTCAAACAATTAATGCATAAATGTTTCCACATCTGTTTCCATCTTCCATGTTGGCATGGCACTGCTGCCAATCTAGTTGACACTAACATAGACATAGAGTGAGAGTGGCAAACTAATTGAGATTGTGGAGAATGACACTAGTGCCAATCTCCACAAACTCTCATGGAGTAGGGTGGCTCCTAGGGTCCAAGGAAACACATGTGGGAGATTGACACTTGTGCCATTCTGATAGAGAGTGACATTGTAATCCATGAGAGTTTGTGGATAGTACACACTGCCAATGTCTTTCCCACCAGCATGGCACTGCTGCCAATCTACTTAACACTGACATAGACATATATTGAGAGTTGCACTAGTGCCATTCTGATATAGAGTGGCATCCTGATAGAGAGTGCTAATTCTGATAGAGAGTGCCAATCTACTTGACACTGACATAGACATAGAATTAGATTGGCAAACTAATTGAGATTCACAAACTCCCATGGATTAGGATGGCTCCCAGGCTCCAAGGTAAAATGATTCCTATGCATACCATTACCAAAGCTCAAGGTCATTCTATATCAGGATGGCACTCTATATCAGAATAGCACTGATCTGATTCTCTTTGTGAATGGAACAAATGAGATTGGCACCAGTGCCATTCTGATAGAGAGTGACATTCTAACCCAGAAGATTGTGGAAAATGGCAAAAGTGCCATTCTCAAAAAACCCTCATGGATTAGTGTGGTTCCTAGGGTCCAAGGTAAAATAATTCCTATGTATCTCATTACCAAAGTTCAATGTCATTCTGATGAAGAGTGCCATCCTTATAGAGTGACGTCCTGATGGAGAGTGCCATCCTGATGGAGATGGCTACCCTATAGGGAATGCCAATGTCTGAAACAGTTAATGCATAAATGTTTCCACATATGTGTCCTCTTCCCTGTTTGCATATGGCACTGCCTCCAATCTTTGACACTAACATAGACATAGAGTGAGAGTGGCAAACTAATTGAAATTATGGAGAATGGCACCAGTGCCGATCTCTACAAACTCTCATGGACTATGGTGGCTCCTAGGATCCAAGGAAATAGATGTGGGAGATTGGCACTAGTGCCATTCTGATAGAGAGTGATATTTTAATCCATGAGAGTCTGTGGATAGTAGCACTATGCCAATGTCTTTCCCACCAGCATGGGCACTGCTACCGATCTACTTAACACTGACATAGACATATACTGAGAGTGGCACCACTGCTATTCTGATATAGAGTGCCATCCTTATAGAAAGTGCTAACTGTTATCGAGAGTGCCAATGTCTTTCCCAACAGCATGGCAATGTTGCCAATCTACTTAAAATTGACATAGACATATAATGAGAGCAGCACCAGTGCCATTCTTATAGAGTGCCAATCTACTTGACGTTGACATAGACATAGAATTAGATTGACAAAGTAATTGAGATGGGGAGATTAGTACCAGTGCCATTCTCCACAAACTCTCATGGATTAGGATGGCTCCCAGGGTCCAAGGTAAAATGACTCCTATGCATCCCATTATGAAAGCTCATGATCATCTAATGGAGAGTGCCATCTTGGTAGAGTGCCATCCTAATAGAGAGTAGTGACAAAATCAGAAGGAAGCACATGAATTGCATGAGAATGGCACAAGTGCCATTTTGTACACTCACCTGGAGAATTCTCTACAATCATACTTTAGTGGGGCACTGATCTGATTCTCTTTGTGAATGGCACAAATGAGATTGGCACCAGTGCCATTTCAATAGAGGGTGACATTCTAACCCATGAGATTGTGGAGATTGGCACAAGTGCCATTCTCAACAAACTCTCATGGATTAGGATGCCTCCCAAGGTAAAATAATTCCTTTGCATCTCATTACCAAAGTTCAATGTCATTCTGAAGGAGAGTACCATCATTCTAGGGTGCCATCCTGATGGAGAGTGCCATGATTGAGAGTGCTATCCTAGTAGGGAGTGCCAATGTCTCAAACAATTAATGCATAAATGTTTTTACATTTGTTTCCATCTTCCTTGTTAGCATGGCAGTGTTGCCAATCTAGTTGACACTATCATAGACATAGAATGAGAGTGGCAAACTAATTGAGATTGTGGAGAATGGAACTAGTGCAAATCTCCACAAACTCTCATGGACTAGGGTGGCTCCTAGGGTCCAAGGAAACAGATGTGGGATATTGGCACTAGTGCCATTCTGATCGAGAGTGACATTGTAATCCATGAGAGTTTGTGGATAGTAGCACACTGCCAATGTCTTTCCCACCAGCATGGCACTGCTGCCAATCTACTTAACACTAACATGAACATATACTGAGAGTGGCACCAGTGCCATTCTGATATAGAGTGGCATCCTAATAGAGAGTGCTAATTCTTATAGAGAGTGCCAATCTAGTTGACACTGACAGAGACATATAATCAGATTGGCAAACTAATTGACATTACGGAGATTGGCACTAGTGTTGATCTCCACAATGTCATGGGTTGGCAAATTCTCATGAATTAGGATGGCTCCCAGGGTCCAAGGTAAAATGATTCCTATGCATCCCATTACCGATGCTCATTGTCATTCTGATGGAGAGTGCCATCAGAATGATTGGACTAGTGACAAAATAATAAGGAGGCACATGAATTGCATGAGATTGGCACAAGTGCCAATTTGTAGAAACTCACCTGGAGAATTCTCTGCAATCATACTTCAGTGGGCACTGATCTGATTCTCTTAGTGAATGGCACAAATGAAGATTGGCATGAGTGTCATTTTGATAGAGAGTGACATTTCAACCCATGAGATTGTGGAGATTGGCACAAGTGCCATTCTAAACAAACTCCATTGGATTAGGGTGGCTCCCAAGGTTCAAGGTAAAATAATTTCTATGTATCTGATTACCAAAGTTCAATGTCATTCTGATGGAGTGTGCCATCCTTATAGGGTGCCATCCTGATGGAGAGTGCCAGCATGATTGAGATGGCTATCCTAGTAGGGAGTGCCAATGTCTGAAACACTCAATGCATATTAAATGTTTTCACATCTGTTTCCGTCTTCCCTGTTTGCATGGCACTGCTGCCAATCTAGTTGACACTAACATAGACATAGAGTGAGAGTGGCAAACTAATTGAGATTGTGGAGGATGGCACCAATGCTAATCTCCACAAACTCTCATGGACTAAGGTGGCTCGTAGGATCCAAGGAAATAGATGTGGGAGATTGGCACCAGTGCCATTCTGATAGAGAGTGACATTGTAATCCATGAAAGTTTGTGGATAGTAGCACTGTGCCAATGTTTTTTCCACCAGCATGGGCACTGCTGCTAATCTACTTAACACTGACATAGTTATATCCTGAGAGTGGCACCAGTGCCATTCTGATATAGAGTTCCATCCTGATAGAGAGTGCTCATTCTTATAGAGAGTGCCAATGTCTTTTCGAATAGCATGGCACTACTGCCAATCTACTTAACACTGACATAGACATATAATGAGAGTGGCAACAGTGCCATTATGATAGAGAGTTCCAATCTACTTGACACTGGCATAGACATAGAATCAGATTGGAAAACTAATTGAGATTATGGAGATTGGCTCCAGTGCCATTCTCCACAAACTCTCATGGATTAGAATGCCTCTCGGGTCCAATATAAAATGATTCCTATGCATCCAAGATCAAGGTCATTCTGATAGAGAGTGGCATCTTGGTAGAGTGCCATCGTGATGGAGAGTGCCATTAGAATGATTGGACTAGTGACAAACTAAAAAGGTGGTAGAAGTGCATTTTTTACAAACTCACGTGGAGAATTCTCTACAATCATACTTCAGTGGGCAACTGTTCTGATTCTCTTTGTGAATGGCACAAGTGAGACTGGCTCTAGTGCCATTTTGATAGAGGGTGACATTCTAATCCATGAGATTATGGAGATTGGCACAAGTGCCATTCTCAACAAGCTCTCATGGATTAGGATGGCTCCCAGGCACCAAGGTAAAATAATTCCTATACATCTCATTACCAAATGTTGAATGTCATTCTGATGGAGAGTGCCATCCTTCTAGGGTGTCATCTTGATGGAGAGTGCAATCGTGATGGTGGAGAGTGATATGCTGGTAGAAAGTGCCAATGTCTCAAACAATTAATGCATAAATGTTTCCACATCTGTTTCCATCTTCCATGTTGGCATGGCACTGCTGCCAATCTAGTTGACACTAACATAGACATAGAGTGAGAGTGGCAAACTAATTGAGATTGTGGAGAATGACACTAGTGCCAATCTCCACAAACTCTCATGGAGTAGGGTGGCTCCTAGGGTCCAAGGAAACACATGTGGGAGATTGACACCAGTGCCATCCTGATAGAGAGTGACATTGTAATCCATGAGAGTTTGTGGATAGTAGCACACTGCCAATGTCTTTCCCACCAGCATGGCACTCCTGCCAATCTACTTAACACTGACATAGACATATATTGAGAGTCGCACTAGTGCCATTTTGATATAGAGTGGAATCCTAATAGAGAGTGCTAATTCTGATAGAGAGTGCCAATCTACTTGACACTGACATAGACATAGAATTAGATTGGCAAACTAATTGAGATTCACAAACTCCCATGGATTAGGATGGCTCCCAGGCTCCAAGGTAAAATGATTCCTATGCATACCATTACCAAAGCTCAAGGTCATTCTATATCAGGATGGCACTCTATATCAAAATAGCACTGATATGATTCTCTTTGTGAATGGAACAAATGAGATTGGCACCAGTGCCATTCTGATAGAGAGTGACATTCTAACCATGAGATTGTGGAGATTGGCACCAATGCCATTCTCCACAAACTTTCTTGGATTAGGATGGCTCCCATGGAGAATGGCATCACTTCCATGCTCCATGTGGGTCTAGCAAATATGATCCTAACTTGACAATTGCATCCGCTCTCGGGGCAGCCCACTCTCGAGTTGCGGGGCCCATTTGGAGCCCTAGATGATCGCGAATGGCTCATAGTGGAACGGCAACCATAGGTCAATTGCTCTATTCTATGCCACGGCTCTAACGTGTGGTCGGTGGGTAACCTCCAGTCGACCGTTTTGGGCGGACTAGATTGGTCTCCCAATTGGGTCTAACCGACTACAACTAGTGGCTATATAAGAGCAAGCCCGTGAAGCCCATATTCATTAGTGGCTACAGCAACCCTGATTCCTTAGCATCCAGCCTCCGTCCTCTACTATTTCTAGCATGCCATCGAAGCTTCTCTCACAAGAGTGCACAGCTGGGAGGTAGCACCATCTATTGTATCAGTTTTACAGTAATCAAATTTTTGATTCTCCATACTATCTACTTTTCTCTCTTGCATATGAGATCTTGTTATCTGTTGAGCACAAACGTTGTATTGTTTTCTTACATGGTATGAGAGCTTGGGCTCTAGCAAGAAGATTTGGTAGTCTGTTTCTATTTACGAGCAGATTGTGAGAGATGACCCAGCCTACAAGACTGCGAATCCCACTATTTGACGAAAGCAGAAAGTTGGACGGCACTAACTATCCACTCTGGAAGTTCAAGATGAAGACCATCCTAAGTGCATATGAGCTTTGGGATACTGCTATTGGGGTGGACCTGAAGGTGCCAAATCTGGCCAATGTAACACAACAGATAGTACCAACTGCGGATGAGATTCTTGCGTGGACAAGAAGAAATACAGATGCGCTGTGTTCTATTGTCTACAGTGTAACTGAATCTATCATGGCATTAATTCAACATGTCACCACAGCGGAGGAGGCATGGACGGTCTTGAAAAATCAGTACGAGACCATGAATCAGATGCAGGTTCAGAATCTAGAGACTCAACTCACGAACGAGAAATTGTTTGAGTCTGAAGCGGCAGAGAAGTTCATTACCAGGGTGACGAATTTGCGCGATTAGATGACTATGATTGGCATCACCATCACCAGTGAGAATCTAGCACGAAGGCCCATATGGATCCTCCCACCAAAGTACGACGGTCTTGTTACGGTGCTAAATACGCAGAATAGAAATCCACGCCTCAACTTTGAGGATTTCAGCACAATGCTTCTGGAGGAGGAGATGCGTCAAAAGATGAGGACTGGAGAAGATTCGGCTTTCTACGCTGGATCAAAGAAAGGTAAGGGTAAGGACTCTGGTAACCCATCTTCTTTTGATGATAAAAAGAGAAAGAAGAAGATCAAGTGCTTCTATTACAATAAGGCAGGGCACAAGCAGAATGAGTGCCAAAAGAAGATTGCAGATGAGAAGAATGGAGTAAAGAAAGAGTCCAGCAACAGCGGGCAGGCAGTTCTAGTAGAGCTATTTGTAGCAATTGAGGAGATTTGCACGGAGGCAGTTCATGTACCTGTGGATGAACCGTGGATTATAGACAGTGGTGCATCGTGCCACATGATCAGTCGTAAGGATTGGTATACCTCTCTAGATCTAGTAGGGAATGATATCCTGGTAGCAGTCGGCAATGATGCAAAATGTCCAACAAAAGGAACAGGTACGATTGCTCTCAAGCCAAATGGAGTTGTAAAATAGTTGTTCGATGTTCTTTATGTGCCAGATATCAAGAGGAACTTGTTGTCCGTTTCTGCGATCATGGATCAGGACCTCAAAGTTCACTTTAATAAGAATGGAGTAAGAATGGCACATAGATTTTGGATCTTCAAGCGAAGGTCATTGGTAAAGGGACACGGTGCAACAACATCTATGAACTCTTAGCCTTCAGTGCTCGAGCTGATGTGAGCAACACTAAGCTGTGGCATGAGAGGTTTGGTCATCTAAACCTTAGTTCTTTAAAGGAGATGCATAAAAGTGGAATGATTGCAGATCTATTAGAAATTTCAGATTTGCCTAATGTATGTGAAGCTTGCATGATGGGCAAGTAGCATCGGCAGCCCTTTCCTAAAGATGCTAGTAGGTCAAAGGCTCCTCTAGAGCTCGTTCACATGGACCTTTGCGGAAAGATGGAGACGGAAGCTTTGGGTGGTTCCTACTACTTCATGACGCTGATCGACGACTACAGTAGAAGGATATGGATATACTTCTTGAAGACTAAAGATGATGCTTTTAGTAAGTTCAAAGAATGGCATGTAATGGTCGAGAAAGAAATGGGGAGAAGGTGAAGAAGTTGAGATCAGATAGAGGTGGTGAGTTCACATCAAGTGAATTCAAAAGTTACTGCAAAAGTCACGGGATCAAGAGGCAGAAACCCTTGCCACATACACCACAGCAAAATGGAGTAGCAGAGTGCAAGATGCATGCCATCTGTGAAATGGGTAGGAGTATGATGAAAGGGAAAGATTTGCCAAAGACTTTTTGGGCTGAAGCATGTAACACGGCAATTTACATTCTGAATCGTAGCTACACGAAAGCTGTGAATGGGATGACTCCACTACAAGTCTTTTCTGGTAAGAAACCTTCAGCTGCACATTTCAGAGTTTTTGGATGTGATTGTTTTGTGCATGTCCCTGATGCTAACAGGACCAAATGGGAACAGAAGAGCCAGAAATGTATTTTCTTGGGCTACAGTGAAGAGGCAAAGGGTTACCGTCTCTATAACCCTATTACTAAGAAGGTAATAGTAAGTCGCGATGTGGTCTTCTCAGAATAGCCGCATCAAATGGAGGAGGATGCTTCCTTCCCAGACAACCAGGACAAGGATATCCATCCAGTACAACCACCAATAGTAGACCGAACTACCCCAACGGTGCTAGGGCAAGCAAGGAGGAGATGGTGTCAACATCCATGGTTGCCGAAGCACTAGATTTGGAAGGTGGACCCAAGGAAGGTCTCTAGCAATGTGAGCTACCGGGTGCATGCCGTGGTGGTGGTGCTATGAAGGTTTAAAATTGTCAATTAGCGAATGAACAATGAGTTCTGAGCAATGCCTTTGAGACATGTTTCGATTTGTGGAGCATTGCTTTTTCTTTACAGTTTGTGCTACTATATTACACTTTTTTTCTGTGAGCTTGCTTGACTATGAAGTCCATAAAATATCCACAATAAGAAGCTTGAATACGTAGGGCTTATATGATAAATGTCTGGATGATTTTTTCTTTGCCATCCATACAACCTAGATGTGCAAATTGCAAAGACACCCATTCAGTAAGGTTTTATAAAGTACAGGCCTACCATTTATCACATATATTGAGAATAATAATTTAGAAGAGAGCAGAATAACAAGTAAACTACATAGTCGAAAGAAAGAAATTATAGGATGAATCATCTCTCCCTTTGTAGATGTGAAATATGCGAATCAAATTGAGACCAGTTCAAATACTTTGACACCATGAGGCCCTAAGAATGCAAAATGTAAAGCTTGGAGCATAGAAGTAAAATCCTTTTTAATATTGGAACCATTACTGTGGCAACTATGGTTGTGGAAAACTTTCATTAATAAACTAGACCCTTCTTTCTACTCTTTGAATTCTAGAAATGGCCTTGGCAATGTGGTGTTGCTCAACTCCACCGTTGATAGAAGCATAAAAGTAGGACATAAGAAGCATGATCTAAAACTTAGATAGGTCTTTGATTTTTTTGAAACATCCAAATAAAGAGTCACCCATGCAATCCTCATTTCTTGAGAACCATTCCAATCCACTGTCAATCATTAGGCATTTGGTATATGCACATCTTTAAATCAAACTTTAAATCATGTGGAACATTTAATAAGGCTGTTATGTAAGCCTTGAGGTTTTGATTGTGGATGGAAGAAATCTCACTCGCATTTTATATTACTTATATCACTTATTGCTAATTCTCTTCGAGCCACCACTGGAGTGATGCTCTCTATCCCATCAATTTTTAGAGAAAACTTGCCACAAAATAATGCTCTTTGAAGTTGCTTGAAATTGCATTGCTCTAACAATTCATCTTACATTTTCTCTTCTCCTGAGGGGGCCACTATGTAAAAACTCTCGGGGGATTCACAGAGGGAAACTTATGATATCACGTGAGTGTACAATAGGGGCATTTTTTGAAATAAGGCATAAGCTTATACATTAGGTTTGGGGGGCCTTTTCATTTTTTCCCAATATTGAATTTAAGTTAGGGGGGACATGCCATATTTAAGAGGTTGGGACATAGTATAGGCTACCTTGGGTCACTAGTGTGAACCAGTTTGGTTTTGTGTATGGTTTTAAATAGTCATAGGGAAAGTAATCAAAATTTGCTTATTGTGTAATATAAATTCTTGAGAAAGAACGTAGATTTAAGGAAAGGGGGGGATAATAGAATTTTGGTGCTATCTTATAAGCTTAAATAGGGGTGTTTTTAATCATCCTACATGGATCTTAAATAGGGGGTTTTCTTGAAGTTCATGCATGCAGGTGACGTCCCCCTTTAATGAATAATGAATCCCCCAGGTAAAAACTCCATATAGCACGTGTGATCAAAAGCTATTAAAAAAATTCCCTACCTACCAATTCTAATAACCCTATATACAACCCGTTAAAACTCCATCTAGCACGTGTAATCAAGGAGTATTAGAAAACCCCCTAACTACCAATTCTGATAACCTATATACACCCCTTATCTAAATTTTGAGATGATCAAAGTATCCCTTACATGTGAAAAACTTCATTTTTGGATTAAAAGCCCCCTTATGTATTTATATTTTCATAACTCATAAAAATATAAAACACCTTCTATTGATTGCACTTGCTATCTTACATTTTTCTTAGTGCCTCCCCCCCCCTCTAATTAAAAAAAAAAAAGGCTCAATGAAGCTATAATTCTCAAACTTGTGCATGGTGCCCCCATCCAATAACTATAATAAGAATAATAGTAGTCTCCTAACTCTAGTTCAATTTTGACACTATGAAGTGAAAATATGACACCATATGAAAAGAGTTTGTTTTAACATATAAGTGGTGTATAGATACACCAATCTTTTGAAAAAAAAGAGTTTGTTGAATTCAATATATAAGTGGTGTATAGATACACAAAACAAAGCATACAATACATTATCTTAATGGTGATGTATAGATACACCATTTGTATGGAAAAAAGCATACAAAACATTATCTTATGCATGTGAATCTCATACAGAGTCATCATATTCATGTAATGTATTTGCGCTTGATGGGTCAAGTCTTGCCAAATGATGTTTAATATGGACACGACTTGGATCAGGGATTGTGATACATTTTTCGACATTGTATCCATGCTTCTTTTTAAAACTTTGTGTCCTCGATTTTCAGCAATGAATAATGGTATTGACTTCCATCTCTGTTAATCCCTCATTATTTGGAACCCATTCACATTTCTTTTGCAAGCATCCCTCATAGAGTTGTTTTATTGTATATCTTCTCGGTAGATTTTTGAATGGCTTTGGTTCATACCATAAAGCTGTGAATGTTATAGGAGTTCCCTTGTTATCCCTTTCTATCTTAGCAACCTTTGCAACCCAAATTGGGCCACCTTGGTCATCCAACTTTGAACCTGGATCAGATGCCAAAACTGTAACAAATAGACCCTCTTCAATCTCATTAGATGGTATAAACTGTGGTAAGGGTTTGTCTCCCTTCTTGCCACAATATTTTCGAGGTAAAAGGCATTCCTTTGCTTCCTCCATATCTACTGACATATTTATATCCAAAGGAAAACTTGGTGACCTAGCTTGTTCCGGCCAAAAGGATTCACAATATTCAATGCTCATTAAGTTTTCTTGTCTTTCTAAAGATTGAATAAGTGCTTTAGTTGATTTAATTATCTCCAAATTCTTAGTTGATTGCTCAGGATATTTCTGCATCATACTTTGAAGATGTTTAATGAAGGCTTTCAAGCCTTTCATTTCATCTATGTCAAGTGATTAGTTTTTTGCAAGAACAAATCTAGTTTCCTCCAATGGAATTTTTCATTGTAATAAGGCATATGACTCACTCCATAAATGATCTCCATCTACTGCGTAGTGCTTTCATTGCATCACTGGAATATTGTTATGCATGTGAAACTGAAAGTAGTGTGGATTTGTGTGTCCTATTAGAGCATCATCTCCTGTTTGTAAATGTGGCTCTATGAATGCTCTCCAATCTACCATCCTCTCTAAGATAGCCACTTTTATAGTCACTTTTGATTCTTCCTTGTGAGACCCTCCAATTTTTTTCCCAATTCAAAATAGCATATCCTCTATTGTCAAAAAATCCATTGAGTTCAACTCACCAGAGATAACACTGAAGATTTGATCTATGTCTTCATGTGTATGGCCGACAAGAAAAAAAGCCAACTTCCACTTCTTCAAATATTTTCAAACCAACTAGCACAGAGCATAAAGCAAATATATATTTATTCTTGTTCTCTCTCCAACAATATCAGCTTGTATTCGCAATGTGTTAGGTAAACATCTGCAAACATCTCTAACCTTTCTTATTGCTTTCATGATTGATGTAACAACCTGGTTACTATCATGGTCATGCAAACTATCAATCCATACATCACAAAAGATTCGGTATCCATGTACTAATACTCTATACAAGTGTGTTTTTAGTCCATGTTTGCCCTCCAATGCCGGTGGGATTCGTCTATATTGTGGAAAAGTTGTTGTATTCTAGTCATGCCATCAATGGTGATGCGCATGGACTTATCAACATGTGAAATAGCTTCCTCTCTCCAAGAAGCATACAACTTTCGAGCATCCTACACATGACGTAAATGGATTGATTGTCATTTAATATATCTTCCTTACTGTTGCTCACACTTACTATGTTCAATGGCATTTTTTAGTTCATCACAAGTCTTACATTTTGACATCCTTTGCTTTGATGGTGTCTTGACATGGCAAAAATATCTACACCAAATTTTGTACAAGGTTGACCGTGAAATCATGCTCTCATCTCTGTCTTGTAAAGTTTTATTGATAGTTTCTAGGATGACCTTCTTTGTCATTCCCAAAGGAAGATGTTGTTGACATTTGACACATCCATCTAGCATTGTTTGTTGAAGATGAGGTTGTGGTAATGCATGGTCTTCGAGAAATTGCTTTAATGTTGCGGTTGCATTTATAGTGCTTCCATGGCATTTAAGCTTGTAGGTATTTTCATGAATTGTATGAACCACTTTTTCTTTCACCTCTACCCAGATGGTTTAGTATGTGCCATGTGATAGCCCAGTTAACCATTGATATCCTCGATTGCAAATGGGTCTCCCATTAACCATGGGTTTCAATCTAGGTTTATAGTGTCTTGTGCTCAAATCTTGATCAGTGCCTTGATGAAGAAAGCATGAAAACTCTTGAAGAAGATAGTTAGGCACTGTCTTACTCCAAATACCAAGGCATATGGCTGCACAATCATCTTTCCCATCTTTTCTAATGCAAAGTCTCTTGCAACAAACTCACATAAGCATCCTTTCCATATTCTCCTCGGATAACATTACATGTCTCTTTGGTTTTGGAATTGATGCCATGATTCTTCGCCTCTTCACACTCACATACTTTCTTTTTGTAAATAGCGTCTTGCATTTTCTAGTTGTAAGGCCATCAAACCTCGAATCCATATCCCTTGAATATTCATCTCTATAATCAAATGCTGTGTGGGCTTGAGAATTATTTGATGCCTTATAATATCTTGGAAATGGCAATCTGGTAGACATGTTCATTGATGTCAATTTGTTGCCAATGCCTCTTGAATTTTGTGGTTGAACTCTTTCTCCTTCGTAACTCAAGATTCTCCCATCTATATTCTCTGGCATGCTAGCAACAATATTACGAACAACATGACAAGTCTCAGATTCTCTTTCCCCTTTGCCCTACATTCGAGTGGTAACATCATGATCATTGTCACTAATATCATCAATTCCTGTTATTGCATCACTTATCCCATCGATCTTTGAGTGCATTTTTCTTTGTGGTCCCATCTTAGTATTCTCAACACAAGACAAGTCTTCTATATCAGTAAGCATGTTTGAGTCACTTGCAACATAGGACAAGTCTTCTATATCAGTGAGCCTGTTCGAGTCACTTGCAACACAGGACAAGTCTTCTATACCAGTCAGCCTGTTCGAGTCACTTGCAACACAAGACAAGTCTTCTATACCAGTGAGTATATTTGAGTCGCTTGCAATACAAGAAACCTTTTCTGCATTAACATCTGTTACTATAATGTCCTCAGTACCTGTGAGCATGCCACTATGATACTCTTGATCACTACTATAGCTTCTTATCAATTTGGATGCCATTTGTGTTATAGTCATTTTCTTCTGATAATATTCTAAACCCTAAATACTAAATCCTAAACCCTAAACCCAAAACTCTAAATCCTAAACCCTAAATCCTAAATCCTAAACCCTAAACCCTAAACCCTAATCCTAAAATACAACCAAAATTTAATGAAATTTTTTGATTTGTGCAACAGGTTGGATATATCCCCCAACCTATTGCGCAACAGGTTGGGGGATATATCCAACCTGTTGCACAAATCAAAAACATGTTGCTTGAGCAACAGGTTGGGGGATATATCCAACCTGTTCCACAAGTCAAGAAATTTTTGGATTTATGCAACAGGTTGGATATATCCCCCAACCTGTTGCTTGATGCAACAGGTTGGATATATCCCCCAACCTGTTGCTCAAGCAATAGGTTGGGGGATATATCCAACTTATTGCACAAATCGAGAAAATTTCTTGATTTTTGCACCAGGTTGGGTGCACCATTAACCTATTCCTCTTGCAACAGGTTGGGGGATACATCAAACCTATTGCACAAATTGAAAAAAATCATTAAATTTTGGTTGTATTTTAGGGTTAGGATTTAGGGTTTAGTATCTAGGGTTAAGGATTTAGGGCTTACAATTTAAGATTTAGTATTTAGGGTTTTGGGTTTATGATTATGGTTTTAGGATTTAGGGTTTAGGATTTAGGGTTTAGGGTTTAAGATCTAGGGTTTAGGGTTTAGGGTTAAGGATTTAAAATTTTGCATTTAGCGTTTAGGGTTTATGATTATTGTTTTAAGGTTTAGGGTTTAGGGTTTAGTATATAAGGTCATGAGCTTAGAGTCTAGAATCTAGGGTTTAGGATCTGAAAATTAGGTTTAAGAATTTAAGCTATAGGGGTTAGGGTTTAAGGTTTAGGGTTTAGGGATTAAAAGTTTAAGAGCTTAGATTGTATAACCTAACATTTAGGAAACTTTAGGATTTAAGATTTAGGGTGTAAGATTTAAGATATATAGACTATATAAAATATGCATTCTAAAGTATTTAGTTTAGATATATATAGACCATATATTGTATGTTTTCCAAAGTGTTTTGTTTATATCCAATACTAGGTACGATCCTTTGCAAAGGCTTTACTTTAAGTAATTATAAGTCTACTTAGTCAAAGTATCCTACTGATTAGGGATAAGCACATAGGCTAAAAGAACACTGATTCATATTTTCTTACATTCATGCTACATGGTGTATCAGAAGAAATGAAGAAGTATCTAATAAGAAATATTCAGAAGAAATATGTATTCCATATCATGGATTCATACCATGGATATCTGGTGGTCACTAAAGTAGAAAAATGATATGGATTCAATGATACTGTAATTTTGTGTAAAGCCTTAAACAAATTTTAAGGCTTTTGCAAAGTATTACTTACTGTAACAAAGATAAGCAAGTATGCTAAACCTCTTCCAGATTCTATGGTTTTAAATATCTACCTTACAAATGCATTATCTAATTCTTCATTCTTCGACTA
The DNA here is from genome assembly GCF_047967505.1 of Dipteris shenzhenensis. Lineage (NCBI taxonomy): Eukaryota > Viridiplantae > Streptophyta > Polypodiopsida > Gleicheniales > Dipteridaceae > Dipteris > Dipteris shenzhenensis. Next base: position 38,047,606 of record NC_141598.1, on the reverse strand, counting down.
ACAAGTATTATACATATGGAAGAAAAGCATACATGCTAAAAGCACGTGTGTAAAATTTAATATTTTCTTATTTTTTAAATCAATTCAATTCTTTGATTGACTACTTTTTAAAATTTTATTAAAACTAAAATTTAATATCTAGTTAATAGTAGGAAGAATATTGTAGAGATTTTTCATATTAAAAACTACCTGACAAATACATTCAGTAATTCTTCATTGTTTGAAGAATAAGTATTATATAGAGTACATATGCTAAAAGACCTCCATTTCAAAAATATTTTCATTGTTATATTTTTTTAATTAATGTATTTATATAATAATTATATAATATTTATATTAATTTATAGATTAATAATATATATTTTTAGCAAAATTATATTTTAATATTAGTTAATAAAAAATTATTATATTATGGAGTAAAAATATTATAAATGGATTTCTCATATTAATAAAGTGTCGTAAGAAGAGTTTTTGGAGAGATTTATGGTTAAATTTTGTTTTGAAGTTGTTGCATACACAATAGGTAGGGAGGTTTGAGTGGTTTTAAGGTTGAGAGAGAAATTTGTAATAGATTGTTTTCTAATTTATTTTTTTTGAAAAATTGTTGCATGGCCAATAGGTTGGGAGAGTTTGAGTTTGAGAGAATTTTGTGACAATAGGTTGTGAGAGTTTGAGGTAAAGATAGAAATTTGTGAAAAAAAAGATTTAATGCAAAAGATGATTTTTTGAAGTTGTTGCGTACATTAATAGTATCGTGAAAGAGTTTTTGAAGAGATTTATGGTTAATTTTTGTTTTTAAGTTGTTGCGTATGCAATAGGTAGGGAGGTTTGAGTGGTTTTGAGGTTGAGGGAGAAATTTGTAATAGATTGTTTTCTAATTTGCAATAGGCTGGGAGAGTTTGAGTTTGAGAGAAATTTGTGACGATAGGTTGTGAGAGTTTGAGGTAAAGAGGGAAATTTGTGGAAAAAGAGATTTAATGCAAAAGATGGTTTTTTGAAGTTGTTGCGTATGCAACAGATTTTTGAGAAAAGAATCGGATTTGGAAAAAAAAATCAAATTTACAAAAACTTGATTCTTAGAAGTTCTTGCATACGCAATAGGTTGGAAATGAACTCACCTCTTACAACATTTTGAAAATTTGGAGAATCCTGCAACAGGTTGATGAGAGGAGAGAAGCATGGAGTGTGAAAGAATGAACTTTGAATGAAAGAGAGAATTAAGAACGCTCTACTTATAGTGAATCTAAAAGAACTAAAAAAACCTAAAAAACTAAAAAAAGCTGACTTGACCTAAAAGCTTTCCATTTCCTATAAAACTCTACTTCTCCTCATTCTCTCTCACAACTTTTCTCGAGCTCCTCCACCACCTCCCCACCCAGGTACTCCCTCCCTCCCTCCCCTCCCTTTCCCTCTCCTCCCGCTTCCCATCCTTCCTCCTCTCGCTTTCTCATTTCCCTTCCTTTCCCTCTCCTCCATTCCTCCCTCCCCTCCCTCCTCCCGCTTCCCCCTTCCCCTCCCTTCCCCTCCCCTCTCCCTCCCTTCCCCTCTCCTCCCTTCCTCCCTCCTCTCCCTTCCCCTCTCCTCTTGCTTCCCCCTCCCCTCTTCTTCTCTCGCTTCCCCCTTCCCCTTCCTTCCCCTCCCCTCTCTCTTCCTTCCCCTCTCCTCCCCTCTTCTTCTCCTACTTGCCCCCTTCGATTGCGAATCCTCTCCCTCCCTCCCCTTACCCTTCGGTCCTTTTTTTTTTGGGAAGCGGGGAGGGTGAGGAGCGAAGAGACGGAGGGGCTTTTTTTTTTTTGGGAGCGGGGAGGCAGGGACAGAGGAGGGGACGGAGGTGGGAGAGGTGAAGGTGGGGAGGCGGAGGAGAGGACGAAGGTGGGAGGCGGGAGGCGGGAGGAGGGGATGGAGGTGGGAGAGGTGAAGGCCAGGAGGCGGAGGATAGGATGAAGGTGGGAGGCAGGAGGGGGGAGGCCAAGGCAAGGAGGCAAGAAGCGGGAGGGGGGAGGCGAAGGCAGGGACGCGAGGGGGGAGGCGAAGGTAGGGAGGCGAGAGGGGGGAGGCGGGGAGGGGGGGACGGAGGCGGGAAAGCGGGAGGGGGGAGGCGGGGAGGAGAGGAGGGAGGAGGGGGGATTAACCCCCCTAACCTGTTGCGTGCGCAACAGGTTAGGGGGGGTTAATCCCCTCCCCTAAGTGGGGCCTCCTGTTACGTGCGCAATAGGAGGCCCTTGGGGCCTTAGGAGAGGGGATTAACCCTCCCTTAAGGGGGCCCTTTGGGCCTCCACACAAAAAAAAGGATGAGAAAAAACATCAAGGCCCTTGGGGCCTTAGGGGAGGGGATTAACCCTCCCTTAAGGGAGACCTTTGGGCCCTTAAAAATAAAAAATAAAATAATAAAATAATAAGATAAATAAAATAAAATAAAATAAAATAAAATAAAATAAGATAAATTAAATAAATTTAAAAAAATAAAAATAAAATAAATTTAATTTAATTTAAATAAAAAATTAAAAAATAAAATTAAATAAATGAATAAAATTAAAAAAAAATGGTAAAGTAAAATAAAATTTGAATAAATAAAATAAATAAAAAATAAATTAAATTAATTAAAAAATAAAATAAAATAAATTATATTTTATTAAATTAAAAAAAATAAAAAATAAAAATAAATAAATAAATAAAATATTAAAAAAACTTAAAAAAACTTAAAAATATAGAAATCAATTTAAATAAATAAAATAAAATTTTAAAAAAATCAAATAAAATTTTAGAAATTTTAAATTAATTTTTCTTATCTATGTTTATAAAATATTTTGAATTAAATTATCTATGTAAAAAATATTAAATAAAAAAATAATATTTAGAAATATAAAAATATATTTGAACTTTAGAAATTTCAATAAAATATATTTAAAAAAATATATTTGAACTTTTAAAATTTTAATTAATTTTTAATTTTTACTAGCAATTATTTTTAATATTTTGAGTTTGAAAATCATTATGTCTCATTTTTTGTTTTTGATTGCTTTGCAGAAAACTCATGGGCTTTGACATGCTTAGTGAAATTTTCACCTTGTTAAAAAATAACTTTAGTCAAAAATCGATTAGTTCATAATTAAAGAGGAGTGGCTTTATTGGGAGAAAAGTTTTGCATGAGACATCTTTAACTAACCCCTTGAATGCACACAATAAATAGGATTTCTACATCCCTTGAGCTTTGTAAAAGCCAATGAATACTCACACGGAGTTTGTTGCCTTGTATTTGGTTGCTATAGGTTGGGATGATACTCTATGAAGCATTGAGACTCTATCCTGCACCAACAATGCTAAGGAGGGAGGCGCTCACTAAGATGAGATAGGGTAATGATTTGGTGATACCACAAGGATCGATGGCCATAGTGCCCATCCTTGCCTTCCATCACGATCCTAAATATTGGGGCTTTGATCCACAACGTTTTGTTGATGGCATTGCCAAAGCAACAAAAAATTCCAATGCTTTTATGCCATTTGGTATGGGCCCTCACACTTGCGTTGGCCAAAACTTCGCTCTCTTGGAGGCTAAATTGGTTCTCACCATCATTCTCTAGCAGTTTATATTTTATATTTCCCCTACCTATGTACATGCCCCTATCACTGTCTTGAGCTTACAACCTCAATATGGCATGCAAATTCTATTTCAGAAGCTAGCTCCCTAGCTACTAAGATAAAACACGGGCCCTTTGCAAACATATCTCAATTCAATGCACCTCATGAGCTATGATTTATAGTCATGATTATGTATTTAGTGCAAGGCATGTGGTTGACTCTAGTTCACTCTTCTAATTTGTTATATAAAAAATTTGATTGAATTGTAGATAAGAATTTCTTTGACTTCAAGTAGTGTGAGTTGTTAAATTATTTGACAAGTCCTTGTACTTTTATTTGTCATTGGCATACACCTCATAATAAATAGCTCTCATGAAATTTTGTAAATTGTTGTGCATATTAGATATATAAATGCAAAATACTTGAAACTTTGAAATTATTCAATATTAGATCTTTTGATTTGGATTGTGTTTGGATGTTGAAGCCAACATTGTTATCTTCAAATGAGGATCAAATTTTGTATGCTTTTATATTTCTTAGTGCCTCTATCATAGATTGCGTGGGTTATTGCACTATTAGGTGTCGAAAGTGTAAAACTATTTCCAAGGTTTGCCATAAGGGGAGAAAATCAAACTTATAATTGAGATCTCAAATTCATTAGCATGCTTGCAATAACTTATGCTTGCTAGGTATTTTTAATTGCATAATTTTAATTGCATAAAAATTATCACATCAGAAGGCCCAAGTTTTCAAACTATCCTAATATTCTACTGATTGTTATCTATCTGTCCACTATCAATACCCCTTCGCATCATCATGCTATTTTTTGCACCACGTAGGTCCATATCTTCTTTGATGATGGTGTCTAGTCCAAGGTCAAGCTGTTTAGCTCCATTAGAGTTTTCCAAGGTTGCTTTCTTTTCTAGCCTTTCAATCTCTCTTCAATAACTTCATGAGGGTCTGGACTTCCAAGACATGATTATTCCAATACCTAGTGAGGGTTGTGACAAATTTGAGAATTCTTATGGACTATAGCCCTTATGACGATTGTCTGGTTAAATGAGAACATGGGCATTCTATTCCTAGTCCTTATAACCTATGAGGATTTCTTCATAACTCTCTTATGTAGCCGCTTCGTTGGCCATGGTTACGAGGATGTCTTCATTACACTCTTATGTAGCCACTTCTTTGCCCATGGGTTGCTCTTGTTTGAGAATATTTGGAAATCCATACTTGATAGATTTGAGCATGCCTAAAAAGACTCCTACCTACACTTTTAGTGGATTTATGGGTGCATGTGTGCATGGAATGTCAAAAGGCATGGTATGGAAAATTGGGAAGCTTGTATACTGGTGGTGGAAGGAGCTTGCTACTTTGTACTTTTCTCAAGTTTATTGCGTAAGTAAGTGCTAGCCTCTTACCATTTTTTGCTATTCTATCTTTAACTATTTTAAAGCTTGTATCATTGTAATCATTTGCCTCATTGTCATTTAGCGTAATGGAATTAAAAATATCTTCATCTATGTGTCATTCCTCTTTAGAAAGATTTGGGTAGGCCACATGTATAGTGTTGAAGGAACTACAAATCATGATGGAGATTCATTGCAAGACTTTAATATCTATTTTGCATAGATATTTCTTATGATTGATGAAGGTGGTGCACCCTATTTGTGATGATTGCATTTTTTTGATCTTGATAAAATGAGGTTTATCTCAGTTCATGACGAATAATATGTGCCTGCTCTTTCCTGCATAGCAACTCTAGGCTATTTATGCTATAGGTCCTTGGTTTCTCACCCATATAATATCTTGATGAGAGAGTGACGAGGTTGATGCAAAAATTGTTTGATTGTGATATGTTGATGGTTTATATATCTAATGAGCTGTGTTGAGCCTGTTGCTAACATATATAGGATATCAATCCAATTGAAAAGCATGAGAAAGGTTGTATCTCCATAGTATTTAGCCCATGTACGATTTTGTCGAGGGTCCCATTAAATTTTTGACATAGCCACTTTGAATAGCATAAAAAAATCTTAATGACGAACATAATGCTAAAATATGTGTCTTCTAGATGTCATTTATCAAAGCATCACGTTTTTAATGTTAATAGTGAAAAGGATATAGCCAAGGAAATTGTGATATTGACAAAACCTCATAGAATGCGAGTTTTGCAAGGGTTGTAATCACGCAAGTGCTTCACACATTTGGTCTGTCTATGTACTTTGGATTAAGGTATGAGGCTCCACATAGAGTTGGGAGACATTTTGTTCCAACCTTTGCTACAGTTTGATTATTGGTCTCTTCAATCATTTTAGTGGAGTCAAGGAGTGTTCAAGGAGAGGAATCCTAGATGATATATCTTTGAAAATCATGAGCTTTATAGCAAAATTCTATCAAGTTATAACTAGCATGCCATTTGGGGTAGCTTGAAAAAATATGAGATTTATAAACTCATATTGGTTTTGGGTCTCTTAAAGACAACTATTAAAGCCCATAATGTTGCATAGAACTTCTACGCCAACTTGATATAAGAATTGGGAAGACCACTAAGAGCTATCATTTGAGCTGAAAAATGTCAAGAATCCATTTGATAACAAAAAATCATTTTTTCCCCAGAATTCAATAACATTAAAAGGCATAATGATGGAGGCAATGCCTCCCCTCCTCTTAATCCTCATCATCATGGTCTTGGATGCCATCCTCATCCTCATGATGAAGACATCTTTTGCTGCATATTGTCATCATGCTTGTCAAGTCAAAATCCAACATATGGTTCATGAGTGCACTTTGGCCTAAGCTTGTTAAGGAAATGCATGTTTGCATTAACAAATACAAGATCAAGACTCAATTTTCCTTTTGAAATCCAAGAATTTTCCTCTCTAACCCTTTCAAAATTCCTTCACGCGGCACTCTAGAGGCTAAGAGCTAGAACCTTGGCTGAGTATGTGATTGGCCAATCTCTACAAAAATGGAGCATCTACCCCCATTGTCCTCTCACCAATGAACAAAGGAAACCTTAAACTTATCATTCTATGCATCTTGTAAACCAAACAACCCTTTTCTTTACCTATGATATGAGAGACCTTCTCACACTTCCCTTCCATGATATGTCTCTGCAACAACAAGTCATCGCCATATTCTCTCCCACTCTTGCATTACCTTTAGGTCTAAAACAAAGGCTACATCCTCCAAAGGTGAATGATACTCTACTTACAAAGAGGTTTCATGTGCTCACAATTCCTCGTTCCTATAACCATGCAAAGGATCCAAACTTTGAATTAACTTAATCATTCTATATAATCCTTCATATAATTTTGAAAAACACGGCTCAGCCTCAATATGATGCAATTAGACTATTCAATACAAAATCCACAACCAACAAATAAGAGGGCTTTCAAAACATTCGCTACCCAGCTGTAGGATTCCCCTATACTCAGCTCCTTCCACTTCCCACTGTGCCATGAGGTCATCACCTGAGGTTTATCCATTGGAATCCCCCCTTGAATGGAATGCTTGCCACGTGGTCCTCAATGTGTCCCTTATAAACCTTAATATGCCCTCTAGGCCTTTGCATTGCACTCCATCTTATGGCTTCAGCCTAAAATTGTCCCTAGACCCCGACCCTTTATATATTGTATGCAGGTTCAATGAGTTCAACTAGGACTTCATTTCCCTTGAGATTTTCATTATCTCACAACTTTCTTTTAAGCCTATCACATGAAAAACTAGATGTACTCTACATCCTTGTGGTAAGGCTAACTTGTAACGAAGTTCTCCAATTCTCTTAAGTATTATGAATGGTCCACAATACTTAGGAGAAAATTTTGGACATTTACCTCTTAGAGGTTTTGAAGATTCGGGCACTCAAAGAAAGACTTTCTCATTTTCTTCAAACTCCAACCTTCTATTGTGTGGGTTTGCATAACTTCAACTTTTCAAAACTCTTATTTTGGGTTTCATCCCATATGAAGGTACTTCCCTTTCCCTTAAGATGATCCATCATCGGAACAACAATCTTAGCATACTCTTGGATGAATCTCATCTAAAGTCCAAAAACCTAAGAATATCTATAATTCTTGTAGGTTTGTAGGATGTGGCCACTCCAATATGGCCCTTACCTTTTCAAGACCCATACGAATCCCTTCTTAGGATATATTATGTCCCAAGTACTTTACTTCTTTTGCAAAGAATTCACATTTGGATTCTTTAGAAAAAAGAGAGTTATCCATAACCAACTAAAACACCTTTCACAAATGTTCCAAATGATTTTTCCTTGCTTTACTATAGACAAGAATATCATCGAAAAATACTACAACAAATTTTTCTAAATATGGCCTCAAGACACTATTCATAAGTGTCATAAAAGTTGCTAGAGTATTTGTTAAACCAAATGGCATTACTCTAAACTAATAATGCCTGCACCTAGTATGAAACAATGTCGTAGGGACATCCTCTTCTCTAATACACACTTGGTGATATCCCGATCACAAGTTAATTTTAGTGAAATGTTTTTTCCCTTGCAATTGATTGAAGAGATCATCAATTTCATCTCTACTGATGAGAACATTCAACTCGCTTGGTAGAGGGGGAAATCTAGTGTTGCCTCATGTGAGCAAAGATGGATCCAATGGCCATCCTTGGTGCATAAATATGCACATGGAATATCAAATTCTAATCAGAATATTGAAGGATTGGTGCCTTGATCACCATTTCTTGTAGGATCTAGAATGTTGCACTTTGTTCTTGCTCCATCCAAACTTTGTTTCTACTCTTATTAACAGATGAAGTAGTTTGGTGACTCTAACAAACTTCTTAATGAATTTCCTATAGAAGTTGATCAAGGCATAGGGTACTTATTTTTAGTCTAATTTTATTTAAAGCTCGGTAATCTATGCATAAACACAAAGTACCATCTTTTTTCTTAACCAGTAAAATCAGTGAAGACCAAGGTTAGTTACTTGGTTGAAGTTGGCCCTTCCTAAGATATCCAGTTAATTATCTTTTCACCTCTCATTCTTTTGTTTGACTAAGTCTATAAGGGGGTTTACAAACATGTGTAGATCCAAGAATTATATCTATCTTATTATCTACTTCTCTCTTGGGGGGTAAACCATCAGGAAAATTAGACAAAAAAACATCTTTAAACTCAACTAGATCCAATCTCCAAAATAACTTGTAACTTGAATTGAAAAATATACTTGAAAATTTCATGAAAAAATATAGCAATAAAAAGAGAGGAATACTTACATCCCAATTTTGGCAATCTGCATGACCTTTCACAAGTCTTGGAGCTGGCTTATTTGGTCATCCAAATGCATTCCATTGGGACCTTAAATGCTGTAAGATGTCAATGTATGGCTGGTTCTTTAGAATTGTTTGAGCCTCCATGTTAGCCATCGATGTTATCTTGTAGCTCACACCGACCGGAGCATTGACAACAATGATGACTTCCTCCTTGTATAGAAGCTCTTCCTTGTAGCAAACACCTCTCCTTGTGGTGGTGCACTTTCCACAAAAAATTTTGCTGCAAGTATTGAGTGTTGACCTACAAGAATCCAATAATTATATTCCTGCAATCTTTCTTTTTGTACCTCATCCTTGCGCAGAGTCTTTGAGTGCATGTGGAATGACATAAGATATGTGCATGTTGCCGGGTATTTTGACATAGTAGCAAATTTGTGTACCAATTCATTGACATAGGAAAGAGTCAAGGTTCTGTATGCAGATTGACTTGGTGCTTTATGGCAATTCACAACCGGAACTGACACCTCGTACTCAAGCCCAAATGGAAAATACTCTGCATAATCCATAAATCCTGACAAGCTAGTATCCTTCTCCTCAAAATTTTCAATTTTCTTTTGGATTGCTTTATAATCAATATTTTTCATTGCTTTCTCATGTGGCACTATTCTATCTTCTATTCCAGATACATTTGCCTTGTCCTCAATAGTGCTTGTATCCCCAGTCATATCTTTGTCAAACACCTTCTCTTTAGCCGTTCCAGTGCTAGATAGTGGACTTGACTCTTTCTCCTCATCTTTCTCTTTGCTTTTTTCTTCAATTCTCTTGAGTTTCTTTGATCTCTTATTAGTCATGGCATTATCTTCCTTTAAAGTCTTTAACACTACAGAAAAGGCATCCAAGATTTGAGTGTTGCTTAAATTCTCATGGTCAATGGTCCATCCCTTGGATTCCATCGAGTCATCCATATTGGATATCATCCTCGCATTGTCATAGCAAGTGGGATCCAAAAGATACACTATAGAAGCATCGGGATGAACCTCAAGACAATCTGTTTCTTGGACTTTAGTTCCACTATCTCTTTAGCCTCCCCCACATCCTCAAATGAAGTTTTTAAGAGATTAACAAAACAATGGATCTTCTTGAGCCACTGTAGTTCACTACTGAATATGTCCAAGTACCATCCCTTTCTAGCAGAGATTCCATCAAAAGTTCTCACCTCTGAAACCTTTCTCTTTCCCTTAGCCATTCCTACATGAGCAATTAGAGAGAATTATATTCCTGCATGAGAAATATACTACTAACAATTAGAGATAAGAGAGAAAATAAGATCATTTTGGGGTAGATTTGAACTACTCATAGTATCTAGAATATGATTTCGAAATGGATAATTCATTTGGTTGATCTATTTTCACCTTGTTTTTTGGTTGGTCATTGTTGCCAATCTACTTAAAGTTGACTGAGATTGGCACAAGTGCCATACTTAAAGTTGGCTGAGATTGGAACAAGTGCCATTCTCTACAAACTCACATGCATGATTCTCTTTGTGAAAGACACAAATGAGATAGGTACCAGTGCCATTCTAATCCATGAGAGTTTGTGAATAGTGGCACTGTAACAATGTCTCAAGAATGTTATGCATAAATATTCCACATCTGTTTCCATCTTCCCTAACAACATGGCACTACTACCAATCTACTTGACACTAACATAGATATACTAATGGGAGTGGCACCACTACCATTCTGATAGAGAATGGCACCAGTGCCATTTGAATCACAGAGTACTATCCTGATAGATATTGCTATTCTGATAGAGAGTGCATCTTGATAGAGAGTCCCATCTTGATAAAGAGTGCTGAAAGAGAGTGCCATCTTGATAGAGAGTGCTTTCTTGATAGAGATTGCCAATGTCTCAAAAATATAATGCATAAATGTTCGCATGGCATTGCTGCCAATGTATTTAACACTGACATAGACATAGAATCAAAGTGGAAAACTAATTGTGATTGTGGAGATGAATTGCATGAGATTGGCACAAGTGCCTTTTTGTACAAACTCACATGGAGAATTCTCTACAATCTAACACAAATGAGATTGGCACTAGTGCCGTTCTCATCCATAAGAGTTTGTGGATAGTGGCAGTGTGTCAATCTCTCCAAAATGTAATGCATAAATGTCCCACATTTGTTTCCATCTTCCCTATTAGCATGGCACATCTACCAATCTACTTGACACTCACATAGACATAGAATGAGAGTGGCACCAGTGCCATTTTGATAGAGAATGGCACGAGTGCCATCCTGATAGAGAGTGCCAATGTCTTAAAAATCTTATGCATAAATGTTCCCACATTTGTTTCCATATTCTGTATTAGCATGGCACTGCTGCCAATCTACTTAACACTAACATAGACATAGAATGAGAGTGGCACCAACGCTATTCTGATAGAGAATGGCACTAGTGCCATTCTCCTAGAGAGTGCCATCCTGATAGAGAGAGTCAATGTTCCACATCTGTTTCCTTCTTCCCTATCAGCATGGCACTATTGCCAATCTACTTGACACTTACATAGACATAGAATGAGAGTGGCACCAGTGCTATCTTGATAGTGCTAGTGCCATTCTGACATAGACATAGAATGAGAGTGGCACCAGTGCCATTCTGATAGAGAGTGCCATCAGGATAGAGAGTGCCAATGTTCCACATCTATTTCCATCTTCCGTGGAATGAGTGGTAAACTAATTGAGATTGTGGAGAATGGCACTAGTGCCAATCCCCACAAACTCTCAAGGTCTAGTAGTTATGATATAAATCCTAAAACAAAGGACTGGAGTAGTGACATAATAAGAATGAGGTACATGAATTGCATGAGATTGGCACAAGTGCCATTCTCTTATGGAGAATTCTCTAGAATCTAACTTCAAGGGGCACTGATCTCGTTCTGTGTCTCTTTTGTGTGTGGCTGACACAAATGAGATTGGCACCACTGCCATTCTCTCTTTTTTCCACCTTCCCTATTAGCATGGCATTGATCAGCCAATCTACTACTGACACTAACATAGACATAGAATGAGAGTGCCAAACTAATTGATATTGTAGACATAGGCACCAGTGCAATTATCTACAAACTCTCATGGATTAGGATGGCTCTCAAGGTCTATGGTAAAATAATGCTCTGTGTGACTGATCCAAATGAGAGTGGCACCAATGCCATTCTGATAGAGAGTGCCATCTTGAAAGAGAATGCCAATGTCTCAAAAATGTTATGCATAAATGTTCCCACATTTGTTTCAATTTTCTCTGTTAGCATGGCACTACTACCAATCTACTTGACACTGACATAGAAATAGAATGAGAGTGGCACCAGTGCCATTCTGATAGAGAGTGCCATCATGATAGAGAGTGCCAATGTTCGACATCTGTTTCCATCTTCCATAGAATGAGTGGTAAACTAATTGAGATTGTGGAGGATGGCACTAGTGTCAATCCCCACAAACTCTCAAGGTCTAGTAGTTATGATATAAATCCTAAAACAAGAGGTACATGAATTGCATGAGATTGGCACAAGTGCCATTCTCTTATGGAGAATTCTCTAGAATCTAACTTCAGGGGGCACTGATCTGGTTCTATGTGTGACTGACACAAATGAGATTTGCACCACTGCCATTCTCTCTATTTTTCACCTTCCCTATTAGCATGGCATTGCTCAGCCAATCTACTACTGACACTAACATAGACATAGAATGAGAGTGGAAAACTAATTGAGATTGTAGAGATTGGCACCAGTGCCATTCTCTACAGGCTCTCATGGATTAGGATGGCTCTCAAGGCCTATGGTAAAATAATTCTCTGTGTGACTGATCCAAATTAGAGTGGCACCAGTGCCATTCTGATAGAGAGTGCCATCCTGAGAGAGAATGCCAATGTATAAAAAATGTTATGCATAAATGTTCCCACATTTGTTTCCATCTTCTCTGTTAGTGTGGCACTACTACCAATCTACTTGACACTGACATAGACATAGAATGAGAGTGGCACCAGTGCCATTCTGATAGAGAGTGCCATCATGATAGAGAGTGCCAATGTTCCACATCTATTTCCAACTTCCATAGAATGAGGGGTAAACTAATTGAGATTGTGGAGAATGTCACTAGTGCCAATCCCCACAAACTCTCAAGGTCTAGTAGTTATGATATAAATCCTAAAACAAAGGACTGGAGTACTAACAAAATAAGAAGGAGGCACATGAATTGCATGAGATTGGCACAAGTGCCATTCATTTATGGAGAATTCTCTAGAATCTAACTTCAAGGGGCACTGATCTGGTTTTGTGTGTGACTGAAACAAATGAGATTGGCACCACTGCCATTCTCTCTGTTTTCAACCTTCCCTATTAGCATGGCATTGCTCAGCCAATCTACTACTGACACTGACATAGACATAGAATGATAGTGGCAAACTAATTGAGATTGTAGAGATTGGCACCAATAGCATTCTCTACAAACTCTCATGGATTAGGATGGCTCTCAAGGTCTATGGTAGAATAATTCTCTATGGACTGACCCAAATGAGAGTGGCACCAATGCCATTCTGAGAGAGAGTGCCATCATGAGAGAGAATGCCAATGTCTCAAAAATGTTATGCATAATTGTTCACACATTTGTTTCCATCTTCTCTGTTAGCATCTCTGTTAGCATGGCACTGCTGCCAATCTACTTGACACTGACATAGACATAGAATGAGACTGGCACTAGTGCCATTCTGATAGAGAGTGCCATCCTGATAGAGAGTGCCAATGTTCTACATCTGTTTCCATCTTCCCTATCAGCATGGCACTACTGCCAATCTACTTGACACTGACATAGACACAGAATGAGAGTGGCAGCAGTGCCATTTTGATACAGAGTGCCATCCTGAAAGAGAGTGCCAATGTTCCACATATGTTCTCATCTTCCCTATCAGCATGGTACTATAGACATAGACATAGAATGAGTGTGGCACTAGTGCCATTGTGATAGAGAATGGCACCAGTGCCACTCTAATAGAGAGTGTCGTTCCGATAGAGAGTGTCATCTCTCTCTCTCTCTCTCTCTGTGTGTCTCTGTCTCTATCTTTATCTCTATCTCTGTCTCTCTGTCTCTCTGGCTCTCCAGCAAGATCCCCCCCCTATCTCAGCCTCCCCCCCACCATGAGAACCTTCTACAATAGGCAAAACTTGATCACACCTGAGCGAGATGTCAGTGGATCAGACGAACTGGATTCCTCTTCTTCTCTCTCTCCCTTTTTCTGTCTCTCAATCTACCTCTTTCTCTCTGATTCACGAACCATATTCCTACACTTATCCTCTCTCTCTCTTTCACTCTATCTCTCACTCTCTTTCTCCCTCTCTCTTGACTTCTCTACATCACAAATTATGAGGTATATCTTGGGAAAAACGAGTGATAGAGGTGAAGGAAAGTGATCTACAACATAAAGTACACAAAAGATGAAATAAGTAATTGACCAAAAGTGGTATGACGATAAGACTGCCTTGAAAAGGGTGCTTCTTTCACTTTATGTCATTGTCTGTTCCCTCACTTTCTATCACTCTTGAAAGAGGGGCGGCTCATTGTGCATCCCTCACTATCGCTCCCTCACTATCACTCCCTCACTCTCCTTCTCTCACTTTCCCTCCAAGACAATGGACAATTACTATGTGACTTCATTTACTGAACTCAAATTCTGTCCTAGATCCCTTTTGTATGGACCCATGAGCAGAAAATCATTCGAGGAGGATATGTTACGCACATGACTACTTGATTTGAACTTAGAAGAAGAGGTGAATATCCCTAGCTTTCTTTTTTGTTTCTTTTAATTACATACTTCTTATGCTAAAGAGCTAAATTTTTGTACAAGATATGGCAGTGGTGGTAGAAGATGTATTGAACAAAACGGTGAAGACAAGGAATGCCAAGAGCAAAAAGAGGAGTTGTTGAATGCTTACAAGCTGGCGGAAGATTTGAAACAGGTTGTGAGGAGAGTTTGTGAGGAGATTTGCGATGCCAGACCTAGTTACGCATGGCCTGCGGATTTAAAGTCCACTTGTTTTCATAAAGCCAATGCCATAGTAGGCACTTTCAAGGACATATGCTCTCTCTAATGGTGTAATAGTCAAGTGATAAAAATTTAATTTCACAGAGACATGTGTTTTTTAAAGTTGTAATAGACAAGAAATGGAACTACAATTCCACAAAGACTTTTCAATTCCCAACCCTCCATATCACTTTCTTTTGTACACTCTCTCCTCTCTTAAACTCCACCCCCATCTCTATCTCTCACTCCAGCTCTTTTCCCTGCCAACCCCCCCCCCCTCTCTCTCTCTCTCTGTGTGTCTATGCACTTGCAGTAGCTAGGTCCCCCCTCTCTCTCCTTCGCTAGCTCTACGTCCCCCCCTTCCTCTTTGTGCACTTACAATAGCTATATCCCCCCTCTCTCCCTCTCTCCCTCTTTTTCTCTCTCTCTCCCTCTGTGTGTGTGTGTGTGTCCAAGGAAACAGATGTGAGAGAATGGCACCCCATTTCCAAAGCTCAAGGTAATTGTGATAGAGATTGGCACTAGTGCCATTCCGCTAGAGAGTGACATTCTAACCCATAAGATTATGCAGATTGGCACAAGTGCCATTCTCCACAAACTCCCATGGATTAGGATGGCCAACAGGGTCCAAGGTAAAATGACTCCTATGCATCCGAGCTCAAGGTCATTTTGATGGAGAGTGCCATCCTGATGGAGAGTGGTATACTAGTAGGGAGTGCCAATGTCTAAAACAATTAATGCATAAATGTTCTCACATCAGCTCCCATCTTCCTATTAGTATGGCACTGTTGCCAATATACTTGACACTAACATAGACATAGAATGAGAGTGGAATACTAATTGAGATTGTAGAGAATGGCACCAGTGCCAATCTCCCCAAACTCTCATGGACTAGGGTGGCTCCTAGGGTCCAAGAAAACAGATGTGGGAGATTGGCACCAGTGCCATTCTAATAGAGAGTGACATTGTAATCTATGAGAGTTTATGGATAGTGGCACTGCGCCAATGTCCCACATCTGTTTCCATCTCCCCTGTTAGCATGGCACTTCTGCCAATCTACTTGAAACTAACATATACAAAGAAGTAAGAGTGGAAAACTAATTGAATTGTTCAAAATGGCACAGTGTCATTCTCCACAAACTCTCATGATAGAGAATGGCACAGTGCCATCCGAATAGAGAGTGCCATACTGACAGAGAGTGCTATCCTTGGAAGGAGTGCCAATGTCTCATACAATTAATGCATAAATGTTCCCGCATCTGTTTCCATCTTCCTTGTTAGCATGGCAGTGGTGCCAATTTACTTGACACTGACATAGACATAGAATCATATTGGCAAACTAATTGAGATTGTGGATTAGGATGGCTCCCAGGGTCCAAGGTAAAATGATTCCTATGCATCCCATTACCAAAGCTCAAGGTCATTCAGATGGAGATTGCCATCCTGATAGAGTGTCATTCTTATGGAGACTACCATCAGAATGATTGGACTAGTGACAAAATAAGAAGGATTCTCTACAATCATACTTTAGTGGGCATTGATTTGATTCTCTTTGTGACTGGCACTAGTTCAAGGTCATTTTAACCCATGAGATTGTGGGGATTGGCATCAGTTCAAGGTCATTCTAATAGAGAGTGACATCCTTATAGGGTGCCATTCTCATGCAGAGTGCCATTCTGAGAGAGAGTGCCATTCTAATCCATGAGAGCTTGTGGATAGTGGCATTGTGCCAATGTCTCAAAAATGTTATGCATGAATGTCCCACATCTATTTCCATCTTCCCTAACAACATGGCACTATTACCAATCTACTTAACACTGACATAGACATGGCACTACCATTCTGATAGAGAGTGACATTCTAACCCATGAGATTGTGCAGATTGGAACCAGTGCCATTCTCCACAAACTCTGATGGATTAGGATGGCTCCCAATGTCCAAGGTAAAATAATTCCTATGCATCCCATTACGAAAGTTCAAGATCATTCTGATGGAGAGTGCCATCCTGATGGAGAGTGCTATCCTAGTAGGGAGTGCCAATGTCTCAAACAATCAATGAATAAATGTTCCCACATCTATTTCAATCTTCCCTGTTAGAATGGCATTGCTGCCAACCTACTTGACACTGATATAGACATAGAATAAGGGTGACAAACTAATTGAGATTATGGAGAATGGCACTAGTTCCAATCTCCATAGATTCTCATGGATTAGGGTGGCTCCTAGGGTCCAAGGGAACAGATGTGGGAGATTGTCACTAGTGCCATTCTGATAGAGAGTGACATTGTAATCCATGAGAGTTTGTGGATAGTAGCACTATGCCAATGTCCCACATCTGTTTCCATCTCCCCTGTTAGCATGGCACTGCTTCCAATCTACTTGAAATCCACATATACATAGAATGAGAAGTGCAAACTAATTGAACTATTAGCATGACATTACTGCCAATCCCTAGGTGGCTCCTAGGGTCCAAGAAAACAGATGTGGGAGATTGGCACCAGTGCCATTCTCCACAAACTCTCATGGATTAGGATGGCTCCTAGGGTCCAAGGTAAAATAATTTCTATGCATCCCATTTCCAAAGCTCAAGGTCATTCTTATGGAGAGTGCCATCATGATGGAGAGTGCTATCTTGGTAGGGAGTGCCAATGTCTCAAACAATCAATGCATAAATATTCCCATTTCCAAGGCTCAAGGTCATTCTGATAGAGATTGGCACCAGTGCCATTCTAATAGAGAGTGAAATTCTAACCCATGAGCTCATGGAGATTGGCACCAGTGCAGTTCTCCACATACTCTCACGGATTAGGATGGCTCCCAGGGTCTAGGGTAAAATAATTTCTAGGCATACCATTACCAAAGTTCAACATCATTCCGATGGACAGTGTCATCCTTAGAGGGTGCCATCTTGATGGAGTGTGCCATCATGATGGAGAGTGCTATCCTTGTAGGGAGTGCCAATGTCTCAAACAATTAATGCATAAATATTTCCACATCTATTTCCATCTTCCTTGTTAGCATGTCACTGCTGCCAATCTTTGACACTAACATAGACATAGAATGAGAGTGGGAAACTAATTGAGATTGTGGAGAATGGCAACAGTGCCAATCTCCACAAACTTTCATGGACTAGGGCACCCAATCTACTTGACACTGACATAGACATAGAATCAAATTGACAAACTAATTGAGATTGTGG
Organism: Dipteris shenzhenensis; assembly: GCF_047967505.1. Taxonomy (NCBI): domain Eukaryota; kingdom Viridiplantae; phylum Streptophyta; class Polypodiopsida; order Gleicheniales; family Dipteridaceae; genus Dipteris; species Dipteris shenzhenensis. The sequence goes on along the minus strand of NC_141598.1, from coordinate 38,029,510 downwards.
AGATTGGCACAAGTGCCATTCTACACAAACTCTCATGGATTAGGATGGCTCCCAGGGTCCAAGGTAAAATGATTCCTATGCATCCCATTACCAAAGCTCATCTGATAGAGCATTGCCATCCTGATAAAGAGTGCTATCCTTGGAGTGCTAATGTCTCATACAATTAATGCATAAATGTTCCCACATCTGTTTCCATCTTCCTTGTTAGCATGGCACTATTGGCAATCTCCTTGACACTAACATAGACATAGAATCTGATTGACAAGCTAATTGAGATTGTGGAGATTGGCACTAGTGCCATTCTTATAGGGTGCCATCCTGATGTGAAGAGTGCTATCCTGGTAGGGAGTGCTAATGTTTCAAACAATTAATGCATAAATCTTTCCACATCTATTTCCATCTACCCTGTTAGCATGGCACTGCTGCCAATCTACTTGACACTAACATAGACATAGAGTGAGAGTGGCAAACTAATTGAGATTGTGGACAGTGGCACCAGTGCCAATCTCAACAAACTCTCATGGACTAGGGTGGTTCCTAGGGTCCAAGGAAATAGGTGTGGGAGATTGGCATCAGTGCCATTCTGATAGAGAGTGACATTGTAATCCATGAGAGTTTATGGATAGTAGCACTGTGCTAATGTCTTTCCCAATAGCATGGCACTGCTGCCAATCTACTTAACACTGACATAGACATATAATGAGAGTAGCACCACTACCATTCTAATAGAGAGTGTTAATTTTGATAGAGACTACCAATCTACTTGACACTAACATAGACAGAGAATCAGATTGGCAAAATAATTGATATTATGGAGATTGGCACTAGTGCGAATCTCCACAATCTCTTGGGTTGGCAAATTCTTATGAATTAGGATGGGTCCTAGGGTCCAAGGTAAAATGATTCCTATGCATCCCATTACCGAAGCTCATTGTCATCCTGATGGAGAGTGCCATCAGAATGATTGGACTAGTAACAAAATAAGAAGGAGGCACATGAATTGCATGAGATTGGCACAAGTGCCATTCTGTACAAACTCACCTAGAGAATTCTCTACAATCATACTTCAGTGGGCACTGATCTGATTCTCTTTGTGAATGGCACAAATGAGATTGGCACCAGTGCCATTCTGATAGAGAGTGACATTCTAACCCATGAGATTGTGGAGATTGGCAGAAGTGCCATTCTCAACAAACTCTCATGGATTAGTGTGGTTCCCAGGGTCCAAGGTAAAATAAATCCTATGTATCTCATTACCAAAGTTCAATGTCATTCTGATGAAGAGTGCCATCCTTATAGAGTGACATCCTGATGGAGAGTGCCATCATGATGGAGATGGCTACCCTGTAGGGAATGCCGATGTCTGAAAGAGTTAATGCATAAATGTTTCCACATATGTGTCCATCTTCCCTGTTTGCATGGCACTGCCTCCAATCTTTGACACTAACATAGACATAGAGTGAGAGTAGCAAACTAATTGAGATTATGGAGAATGGCACCAGTGCCGATCTCTACAAACTCTCATGGACTATGGTGGCTCCTAGGATCCAAGGAAATAGATGTGGGAGATTGGCACCAGTGCCATTCTGATAGAGAGTGATATTTTAATCCATGAGAGTCTGTGGATAGTAGCACTGTGCCAATGTCTTTCCCACCAGCATGGGCACTGCTACCAATCTACTTAACACTGACATAGACATATACTGAGAGTGGCACTAGTGCCATTTTGATAAAGAGTGCCATCCTTATAGAGAGTGCTTATTGTTATCAAGAGTGCCAATTTCTTTCCCAACAGCATGGCACTGTTGCCAATCTACTTAAAACTGACATAGATACATAATGAAAGTGGCACCAGTGCCATTCTTATAGAGAGTGCCAATCTACTTGACGCTGACATAGACATAGACATAGAACTAGATTGACAAAGTAATTGAGATTGTGGAGATTGGGACCAGTGCCATTCTCCACAAACTCTCATGGATTAAGATGGCTCCCAGGGTCTAAGGTAAAATGACTCCTATGCATCCCATTATGAAAGCTCATGATCATCTGATGGAGAGTGCCATCCTGATGGAGCAACCTGATGGAGAGTGCCATCAGAATGATTGGACTAGTGACAAAATCAAAAGGAAGCACATGAATTGCATGAGAATGCACAAGTGCCATTTTGTACAAACTCACCTGGAGAATTCTCTACAATCATACTTCAGTGGGGCACTGATCTGATTCTCTTTGTGAATGGCACAAATGAGATTGGCACTAGTGCCATTCTAATAGAGGGTGACATTCTAACCCATGAGATTGTGGAGATTGGCACAAGTGCCATTCTCAACAAACTCTCATGGATTAGGATGCCTCCCAGGGTCCAAGGTAAAATAATTCCTATGCATCTCATTACCAAAGTTCAATGTCATTCCGATGGAGAGTGCCATCATTCTAGGGTGCCATCCTGATGGAGAGTGCCATGATTGAGAGTGCTATCCTAGTAGGGAGTGCCAATGTCTCAAACAATTAATGCATAAATGTTTGGGAACCACATTTTTTTCCATCTTCCCTATTAGCATGGCAGTGTTGCCAATCTAGTTGACACTATCATAGCATAGAATGAGAGTGGCAAACTAATTGAGATTGTGGAGAATGGAACTAGTGCCAATCTCCACAAACTCTCCTGGACTAGGGTGGCTCCTAGGGTCCAAGGAAACAGATGTGGGATATTGGCACCAGTGCCATTCTAATCGAGAGTGACATTGTAATCCATGAGAGTTTGTGGATAATAGCACACTGCCAATGTCTTTCCCACCAGCATGGCACTGCTTCCAATCTACTTAACACTAACATAGACATATGCTGAGAGTGGCACCAGTGCCGTTCTGATATAGAGTGGCATCCTAATAGAGAGTGCTAATTCTGATAGAGAGTGCCAATCTAGTTGACACTGACATAGACATAGAATCAGATTGGCAAACTAATTGACATTATGGAGATTGGCACTATTAGAGAATTCTCTACAATCATACTTCAATGGGCACTGATCTGATTCTCTTTGTGAATGGCACAAATGAAGATTGGCATGAGTGCCATTTTGATAGAGAGTGACATTCTAACCCATGAGATTGTGGAGATTGGCACAAGTGCCATTCTAAACAAACTCTCATGGATTAGGGTGGCTCCCAAGGTCCAAGGTAAAATAATTTCTATGTATCTGATTACCAAAGTTCAATGTCATTCTGATGGAGTGTGCCATCCTGATGGAGAGTGCCAGCATGATGGAGATGGCTATCCTAGTAGGGAGTGCCAATGTCTGAAACAGTCAATGCATATTAAATGTTTCCACATCTGTTTCCATCTTCCCTGTTTGCATGGCACTGCTGCCAATCTAGTTGACACTAACATAGACATAGAGTGAGAGTGGCAAACTAATTGAGATTGTGGAGAATGGCACCAGTGCTAATCTCCACAAACTCTCATGGACTAAGGTGGCTCCTAGGATCCAAGGAAACAGATGTGGGAGATTGGCACCAGTGCCATTCTGGTAGAGAGTGACATTGTAATCCATGAGAGTTTGTGGAACACCTATTTCATTAATTTTGGACTTATTCTGTTGTTTTTGGACAAAGCCCAAAAATCTTTCCCAAATGAAAAGTTTACTTTGTGAAAATATCCTTCCCAAATCAAAATTTTTCTTTTTGAAAATATTCTTCCCAAATCAAAAGTTCACTTTGTGGCACTATCATATTCACATAAAAATCTTGTTTTTTCAATCTATACTTTTGCACCAACATGCAAGAATTTGAAATAATCCTATTTTAGAAATTCTAGCTATACCTAAGTTATTTGTTAATTTAATTATTTTTAATATATTTCCTTGACATGATAAGTTTATAAATCCATGAAAGGAGACTTAAATATTTCATGTAAATAACATTGTCACTCGCAATATGCACAAAATTTTTAAAACTTTTAATGAATAGAAAAAAGACATGATGCCATAAGATCCAAGTTTTGTATTGAACCAAAGAATTATAATAGCAATTATAGCTATCATTATATGTTTACATTGAGAGATGTTGCTCTCAGCTGGAGTCTTTGTATAAAATGATATAGATTGAACATATGTTTACAATTTAAATTGTTGCTCTTAAAGAGCCTCAATTCATGCCATCTGCATAATTTGACTCCCCATTGTCTTATTGCTCAATGTGATAGTCCCTTGCAAGGTGCCATCTGCATTAACTCCCACTTGTCTTGCCAAGCCTTGCCCCTTGGGTGCATTGACTCCCCATTGTCTTATTGCTCAATGTGATAGTCCCTTGCCAGGTGCCATCTACATTAACTCCCTATTGTCTTGCCAAGCCTTGACCCTTGGGTGACATCCAGTGCATATTTTGACTCTCATTTGACATAGGAGGTGATGACTCTGATTATAATTGTCAATTGGCTTCTTGCCTAGTACCCAAATAAAATCCTTCAATGGACTTCAATACTTCACTTTAATCATGGACATTCTTCATTTGCGATGTCTCCCTCTACTTCCTCCATGGCGAGCATCCTTAAAAATTTGTGTATATGCAAAATACTTTGCTGTGGTATTTTTATTTTTCCTTCTACCTCATATCCCATGCGCTTCTTTGATTTCTTTGCCCTTGAATGCCAAGACACTATGATTGTCTCTGTCGAAACTTATGAGACCGCTTCATCATTTGGGACCCACTCCTTCATTATACAATTAGTATACAATGTGTTGTTATCCATATTTTCCTTTCTGCCCTTTGGCTCATACCATACCACTGTAAATGTTGTAGCTATCCCTTGATCATCTCTTTGCACATCAACTACTTTTGCAACCCAAAACTTCACATTCTCATATTCATCATCTGATGGCCGAACCACAACAAAACAATCGACCTCTATATCTACTTGTGGCATAAACTCTCTCTTCTTTGGTCCACAATATGGACGTGGGAGTAATGATACAAATTCATTTTCAAAGACTCGAGCTGGGCGCAAATCTTTATGAACATTTGGCCGAAACATATTGCATTCTTCCTTGACATCCTTTGAGCCTCGCATTCTCTCAAGGTCCTTTATTAATTTTTGTGTCTTGTTAATTATAGTGGTAGTGTGTTCTCTCCAAGTAGGCTTCGAATCAGGATATCTCTTGAGCATTTCCTCTTTATATGTAATAAATGCTTTTAGTCCTTCTATTTCACAGTTAGATCTCTCATTGAATTCTTGTATAGGAGCCCATGTTGGATACCTTTCCTTGCTGGGAATTGAAGTTAAGAGACTGTAAGGTTCTTCAGGTTCCCATTTTGTATCATGATAATACTGTTGCCATTGCATTATGGGTTTTTCATCTTTTTAATAAAAATGAAAGTAGTGTGGATTTGTATGACCTATCAATGCATCACCATCCATTTGTATGAAAGGTAGAATGAAGCTCTTCCAATCATACATTCTTTTGAGCCTCTCACATACTCTACTTTCCTTACGACCACCAACTTGCTTGCCACATCTTCTTACCAAGTCATCTATTGTCTCCACATCCTTGCATTTAAGCTCTCTTGAGACTGTGCTAAAAACCTGATTGATATCCTCATGTGTATGCCCAACATACAAAAATCCACCTTCGACCTCATTGAAGATTCGATGAGCAACTAGCATGGAGCAGAATGCAAACATGAGTACATTCTTATTTTCTCGTGAGCAATTATCACCTTGTATTCTCAAAGTCGGTGGTAGGCAACCTTTTTCTGCATGTACATTGCAAATTGCCTTCATAATAGATGTTACAACTTGATTGCTATCATGTAGATGCAAGGAATCAATCCATATATCTGCAAAGAACTTAATTCCATGCACTAACACTCCACATAGATGTGTCTTTAGAAAGTGCTTTCCTTGTAATTTAGGTGGAGTGGCAACAAAATGAGGCAATGTTGTTGTATTCTGATCCATGCCATCTACAATAAGGCACATGTAGTCATCGTGATGCGAAATAGCTTGCTCCTTCCAAAATGCATATTTTTGTCTGGAATGTCGAATAAGGTCATGATGAGATTTTTGGTTTTTTTAGTATAATTCCCTTTGATTTGGACATGTTGCACTCTCAATTGCTCGCTTTAAATCATCACAGACATTGCACTTTGGCATTTTTTGCCTCCTTGGGATTTTAACATATCCAAAGTTCTTCTTCCAAAGAGTATACAAAGTATGAGAAGAAGCTACGGCATCCCCTCTTTGCCTTTGTTTTTTTGCAATAGAGTCAAATACTTCGAGCTTTGTGAAGCCCATTGGAAGTTGCATTTTAGTGATCGCGTCACCGTTAGGGAGTTTGGTAGATATATGGGGTTCAGGTAAAGCATTTTCATGTATGAAGTCTTGCAAAATTGCTGCTGCCCTGACAGTTGAGATTCTTGATTTAGACCTTCCTCTATTACCGTGAATGCTAAATTTGTTGCCCCCCTTTGCCTTGGTGACTAAATCCCAATATGTACCATGGGATAATCTAGTAATATTACGATATGCCTTATTGCAAATCTTTTTTCCATTTACGAGAGGTTTTACCTTTTGTCTTGAACTTAGTCTTTTATTGCCATTCTGAAGAAAGCAAGAGACTTGTGAGAAGGTATTCATTTCTTTTGCTTCCTCTTCTTTGCCACACGTGTCCTCTACATTCCCTGATCTCTGCAAGATCAATGAAGCGCATACATCTTCACTTGCAACATAGATATTCCAATGCATTTAACATGTTCTCCTCCTTCATTACTCTCTTCCTCTTTGGTTGCTTTTGTGGATCTACCTAGATTTGCTTTCTCTTCATGCATATGTATGACCGTTTTCGTTCCTCGTGCACGTTGTTATCTGTATTGATGCACTTTTTCTCCTCACATTTGTTTGTAACCAAGAATCCATGATTGGTCGTTGCATCCTTTGCCATATCACAATCAAAGTTAAATATTGAATAATCCTCTGTTGATCTCATCCTCATTTTTAACATACTCTTAGGACCATTCAATGAATTCAATATTCTACAAGAGTATTGAGAACCTTGAAACTCTTCCACTCCTGAGAGAACATCGCTCATTGGGACATCTTGCATGGCTTTCACAAATCCACAAGCTTGATTGATACCAGGTTTGTTAATATGCATGAACTCATCCACACTTGACAAGACATCGCTATTGAAACCTTTGCCCTTCTCACTGTGCAAGAATTCATCCACCCCAGATAAGGCTTTGCTTCTAAAGTCATTTTGTTTCTCGGAACCAATGAACTCATCCACTCCAGATAAGATGTCACTTCTATAATTGAGTACGTTGAAATCATCCACATTTGAAGTGATAGAGCCTGGCATACGGGCACGCTTTTTAGGTCCTTTGATATTGTAGTATACCTTGTCTTTATCATTGAAAACCACGTGCCTCTTTCTCATGTTTAAAAATTGCATGCTCCATCTCATATTCTTGCCTACCTCAAAGTAGGGATCACATAAGGATGTTATGTTATCAACCATACCATCATCAGTGACTTTTAGAATCCTCATCTGTGCAAATGACCATTGCTCCACTTGTTCAAATCCTAATACTTCACCTTCTGCTATAGTCTTATTTGCAAATGATCTCATTTGTAAAATGTCCCCTATAGTAAAATCCAAGATGGTGCACTTTGTATTCTTGATAATGTCTGTTGCATAAGTCTCATCTTTGTCCCATGCTATAAATGATTTGTTGGATGTATTGTAGGGCATAACATCTCCAAGTGTTTCCACATCTCCACATTTATACTTTAACTCAACATGTGCGCTAAGAATCTTTGATATAGTAACTGCCACTTTATCTTCGCCAAGTCTTCGAAAGTGGCAAATTGAATTGGGATCACTATCATGGATTGTAGCAAATGCAACTACTTCTCTTTTGCTACATAAAATCACATGCATCCCTAGAACAAAATCTATAGCCATCTCCTTTGTGAGAGTCCTTTGCAAGCAAGCTGCAGTAGCAACAATTACATAAATATTAGTCTCTTTTTAATAATCTACTCATTTATTATAATTTTTAATTAGTACTTAATTAAATGGTGAGAGAAGTTATCCCATCAAGTACTCATCAGATGGACATGCCACTTTGCATGAAACTCAAAAACACCTACGTTGAGGTGCGTGCAAAGTATTGTGCCCATCGTCTATGCTTTGCATGGTATATCATGCATTAAACACCATTTGTGCCTCAGTGTCATACACAACCATAAAAAACACGGTCCTAGGTGTGTTATTCAAACAAGTACTTATCGGCAAGTACTTATCGGATGGGGGCTCCACTTTGCCTTTGCACGCAAGTCAGATATGCTTTGCATGGTCGATCACACATTATACACCGTTTTCCCCCTAATGATATGCACATCCATAAAAAAACATGCCCTTAGGTGTGTTATCTGACCAAGTACTTATCGGATGGGTGTGCCTCTTTGAAAACAAGTCAATACCACTGGGGTTGAGGCGTAGGAAAAGTATTGTGCCCATCGAATATGCTTTGCATGGTTGATTGAGCATTAAATACCATTTTTTCCTTAGTGTCATGCACATCCGTAAAAAAACACGCTGCTAGTTATGTTATCCGATCAAGTACTTATGGGATGGGCATGCCACTTTGCATGTAAGTCAATCCCACCTAGATTAAGGTGTGTGCAAATTATTGTACCCATCGGATATGCTTTGCATTGTCGATCAAGCATAAAATACCATCTTTGCCTTAGTGTCATGCACAACCATAAAAAAACACGGTCCTAGGTGTGCTATTCAAACAAGTACTTCTCAGATGGAGGCTCCACTTTGCATGCAAGTCCATTTCAACTAGGTTGAGGTGAGTGCAAAGTATTGTGACCATCGGATATGCTTTGCATGTCGATCACGCATTATACATCATTTTTTCCCTAGTGATATGCACATTCGTAAAAAAGCACGCCCTTAGGTGTGTTATCTGACCAAGTACTTATCAGATGGGTTTGCCTCTTTGAGAACATATCAATAACACCTAAGTTGAGGCATAGGAAAAGTATTGTGCCCATCGGATATCCTTTGCATTGTTGATCGAGCATTGAATACCATTTTTGCTCTAGTGTCATGCAAAAACATGCTGCTAAGTATGTTATCCGATCAAGTACTTATGGGATGGGCATGCCACTTTGCATGTAATTTAATTCCACCTATTTGAAGGTGTGTGCAAAGTATTGTGCCCATCGGATATGCTTTGCATTGTCGATCAAGCATAAAACACCGTTTTTGCCTTAGTGTCATGCACAACCATAAAAGAACACGGTCCTAGGTGTGTTATTCAAACAAGTACTTCTCAGATGGGGGCTCCACTTTGCACGCAAGTCCGTTTAAACTAGGTTCAGGTGCATGTAAAGTATTGTGACCATTGGATATGCTTTGCATGGTCGATCACACATTATCTACCGTGTTCCCCATAGTGATATGCACATCCGCAAAAAAACATGCCCTTAGGAATGTTATCTGACCAAGTACTTATCGGATGGGTGTGCCTCTTTGAGAACATTTCAATACCACCTAGATTGAGGCATAGGAAAAGTATTGTGCCCATCGGATATCCTTTGCATGGTCGATTGAGCATTAAATACTATTTTTTGCTCTAGTGTCATGCACATCCGTAAAAAAACACGCTGCTAGGTATGTTATCCGATCAAGTACTTAAGGGATGGGCGTGCCACTTTGCATGTAAGTCAATTTCACTTAGTTGAAGGTGTGTGCAAAGTTTTGTGCCCATCAGATATGATTTGCATTGTCAATCAAGCATAAAACACCATTTTTGCCTTAGTGTCATGCACAACCATAAAAAACATGTCCTAGGTGTGTTATTCAAACAAGTACTTCTCAGATGGGGGCTCCACTTTGCACGCAAGTCGATTTCAACTAGGTTGAGGTTCGTGCAAAGTATTGTGACCATCGGATATGATTTTCATGGTCGATCATGCATTATACACCATTTTCTCTCGTGATATGCACATCCATAAAAAAGCATGGCCTTAGGTGTGTTATTTGACCAAGTACTTATCGGATGGGTGTGCCTCGTTGAGAACATGTCAATACCACCTAGATTGAGGCATAGGAAAAGTATTGTGCCGATCGGATATCCTTTGCATTGTCGATCGAGCATTAAATACCATTTTTGCTAGGTATGTTATCTAATCAAGTACTGGGATGGGCACGCCACTTTGCATGTAAGTTAATTCCACCTAGTTAAAGGTGTGTGCAAAGTATTGTGCCCATCGGATATGCTTTGCATTGTTGATCAAGCATAAAACACCATTTTTGCCTTAGTGTCATGCACATCCGTAAAAAAACACGCTGCTAGGTATGTTATTCGATCAAGTACTTATGGGATGGGCACTCCACTTTGCACGCAAGTCCTTTTCAACTAGGTTGAGGTGCATGCAAAGTATTGTGACCATCAGATAGGCTTTGCATGGTCGATCACGCATTATCCACCATTTTTCCCGTAGTGATATGCACATCCGCAAAGAAACACGCCCTTAGGTATGTTATCTGACCAAGTACTTATCGGATGTGTGTGCCTCTTTGAGAACATTTCAATACCACCTAGGTTGAGGTGTAGGAAAAGTATTGTGCCCATCGGATATCCTTTGCATGGTTAATCGAGCATTAAATACTATTTTTGCTCTAGTGTCACGCACATCCATAAAAAAACATGCTGCTAGGTATGTTATCCGATCAAGTACTTATGGGATGGGCGCGCCACTTTGCATGTAAGTCAATTCCATGTAGGCTCCACTTTGCCAGAAGTTGGTTTCAACTAGGTTGAGGTTTGTGCAAAATATTGTGACCATCGAATATGCTTTGCATGTCCGATCACACATTATACACCGTTTTTTTCCGAGTGATATGCACATCCACAAAAAAACACGCCCTTAGGTGTGTTATCTGACCAAGTACTTATCGGATGGGTGTGCCTATTTGAAGACATGTCAATGCCACCTAGGATGAGGTGTAGGAAAAGTATTGTGCCCATCGGATATGCTTTGCATGGTCGATCGAGCATTAAATACCATTTTTGCCTTGGTGTCATGCACATCCATAAAAAAACACGCTGCTAGGTATGTTATCCGATCAAGTGCTTATGGGATACACCATTTTTGCTCTAGTGTCATGCACATCCGTAAAAAAACACGTTGGTAGGTATGTTATCCGATCAAGTACTTATGGGATGGTTGTGCCACTTTGCATGTAAGTTAATTCCACCTAGTTGAAGGTGTGTGCAAAGTATTGTGCCCATAGGATATGCTTTGGATTGTCGATCAAGCATAAAACACCGTTTTTGCCTTAGTGTCATGCACATTCGTAAAAAAACATGCTGCTAGGTATGTTATTCGATCAAGTACTTATGGGATGGGCGCTCCGCTTTGCATGCAAGTCTATTTCAACTAGGTTGAGGTGCGTGCAAAGTATTTTGACCATCGGATATGCTTTGCATGGTCGATCATGCATTATCCACCATTTTTCCCGTAGTGATATGCACATCCGAAAAAAACACGCCTTAGGTATGTTATCTGATCAAGTACTTATCGGATGGGTATGCCTCTTTGAGAACATTTCAATACCACCTAGGTTGAGGCATAGGAAAAGTGTTGTGCTTATCGGATATCCTTTGCATGGTCGATTGAGCATTAAATACTATTTTTGCTCGTGTCATGCACATCCGTTAAAAAACACACTGCTAGGTATATTATCCGATCAAGTACTTATGGGATGGGCACGCCACAAGTCAATTCCACCTAGTTGAAGGTGTGTGCAAAGTATTGTGCCCATCGGATATGCTTTGCATTGTCGATCAAGCATAAAACTCTGTTTTTGCCTTAGTGTAATGCACAACCATAAAAAAACACGGTCCTAGGTGTGTTATTCAAATAAGTACTTATCGGATGGGGGCTCCACTTTGCACGCAAGTATCTTTCAACTAGGTTGAGGTGCGTGCAAAGTATTGTGACCATTGGATATGCTTTGCATGGTCGATCACGCATTATACACCGTTTTTTCCCTAGTGATATGCACATCCGCAAAAAAACATGCCCTTAGGTGTGTTATCAGACCAAGTACTTATCGGATAAAGTATTGTGCCCATCAGATTTCTTTTGCATTGTCGATTGAGCATCAAATACCATTGTTGCTCTAGTGTCATGCACAACCGTAAAAAAACACACTGCTAGGTATGTTATCCAATCAAGTACTTATGGGATCGGTGTGCCACTTTGAATGTAAGTTAACTCCACCTAGTTCAAGGTGTGTACAAAGTATTGCGCCCATCGGATATGCTTTGCATTGTCGATCAAGCATAAAACACCGTTTTTGCCTTAGTGTCATGCACAACCATAAAAAAACACGGTCCTAGGTGTGTTATTCAAACAAGTACTTCTCAGATGGGGGCTCCACTTTGCATAAAAGTCTGTTTAAACTAGTTTGAGGTGCGTGCAAAGTATTGTGACCATCGGATATGCTTTGCATGGTCGATCACGCATTATCCACCGTTTTTCCCGTAGTGATATGCACATCCGCAAAAAAACATGCCGTTAGGTATGTTATTTGACCAAGTACTTATCGGATGGGTGTACCTCTTTGAGAACATTTCAATACCACCTAGGTTGAGGCATAGGAAAAGTTTTGTGCCCATCGGATATCCTTTGCATGGTCGATCGAGCATTAAATACTATTTTTTCTCTAGTGTCATGCACATCTGTAAAAAAACACGCTGCTAGGTATGTTATCCGATCAAGTACTTATGGGATGGGTGCGCCACTTTGCATGTAAGTGAATTCCACCTAGTTGAAGGTGTGTGCAAAGTATTGTGCCCATCGGATATGCTTTGCATTGTCGATCAAGCATAAAACCCCGTTTTTACCTTAGTGTCATGCACAACCATAAAAAAACATGGTCCTAGGTGTGTTATTCAAACAAGTACTTATCGGATGGGGGCTCCACTTTGCACGCAAGTTGGTTTCAACTAGGTTGAGGTGCATGCAAAGTATTGTGACCATCGCATATGCTTTGCATGGTCGATCATGCATTATACAACGTTTTTTCTGTAGTGATATGCACATCCGCAAAAAAACACGCCCTTAGGTATGTTATTTGACCAAGTACTTATCGGATGGGTGTGCCTCTTTGAGAGCATTTCAATACCACCTAGGTTAAGGCGTAGGAAAAGTGTTGTGCCCATCGGATATGCTTTGCATGGTCGATCGAGCATTAAATACCATTTTTGCCTTAGTGTCATGCACATCCATAAAAAAACACATTGCTAGGTGTGTTATCCGATCAAGTACTTATGCGATGGGAATGCCACTTTGCATGTAAGTCAGTTCCACCTAGTTTAAGGTGTGTGCAAAGTTTTATGCCCATCGGATATGCTTTGCATTGTCGATCAAGCATAAAACACCGTTTTTGCCTTAGTGTCATGCACAACCATAAAAAAACACGGTCCTAGTCTATTTCAACTAGGTTGAGGTTTCTGCAAAGTATTGTGACCATTGGATATGCTTTGCATGGTCGATCACGCATTATCCACTTTTTTTCTTGTAGTGATATGCACATCCGCAAAAAAACATGCCCTTATGTATGTTATCTGACCAAGTACTTATCGGGTGGATGTGCCTCTTTGAGAACATTTCAATGCCACCTAGGTTGAGGCGTAGGAAAAGTATTGTGCCAATCGGATATCCTTTGCATGGTCGATCGAGCATTAAATGCCATTTTTGCTCGTGTCATGCACATCCGTAAAAAAACACGCTACTAAGTATGGTAATCGATCAAATACTTATGGGATGGGTGCTCCACTTTGCATGCAAGTCAATTTCACCTAGTTTAAGGTGTGTGAAAAGTATTATGCCCATCAGATATGCTTTGCATTGTCGATCAAGCATACACCGTTTTTGCCTTAGTGTAATGCACAACCATAAAAAAACATGGTCCTAGGTGTGTTATTCAAATAAGTACTTATCGGATGGGGGCTCCACTTTGCACCCAAGTCAAGTTAAACTAGGTTGAGGTGCATGAAAAGTATTGTGACCATTGGATATGCTTTGCATGGTCGATCATGCATTATACACTGTTTTCCCTAGTGATATGGACGTCTGTAAAAAAACACGCCCTTAGGTGTGTTATCCAACCAAGTACTTATCTGATGGGTGTGACTTTTTTCAAACAAGTCAATACCACCTAGGTTGAGGTGCAAGTAAAGTATTGTGCCGATCGGATATGCATTGCATGGTTGATTGAGCATTAAATACCGTTTTTGCCTTAGTGTGAAGCACATTTGTAAAAAAACACAGTCCTAGGTGTGTTATCGGATCAAGTACTTATCTAACTGACATGCCACTTTTCATGCAACTCAATAACACCTAGGTTGAGGTGGGTGCAAAGTATTGTGCCTATCGGATGTACATTGCATGGTATATACGTATTAAACTTCGTTTGTGACTCAATGTCATGCACAACCATAAAAAAACACGCTTTTAGGTGTGTTATCCGACCAACTGCTTATCAGATGGGTGTACCACTTTGCATGCAATGCAATACCACAATTGTTGAGGCTCATGCAAATTATTGTGTTCATAGGATATGCTTTGCATTGTCGATCAAGCATTAAATACCGTTTTGGCCTTAGTGTCATGCACAACTGTCAAAAAACGCGGTCCTAGATGTGTTATTCGACTAAGTACTTATGGGATGGGCATGCTACTTTGCATGTAAGTCAATATTACCTAGGTTGAGATGTGTGCAAAGTATTGTGACGATCGGATATGCGTTGCATTTTTGATCAAGCATAAAACAACGTTTTTGCCTTAGTGTCATGGACAACCAATAAAAAACATGGTCCTAGGTGTGATATTCAAAAAAGTACTTGTCCTAGGTGTGATATTCAAAAAAGTTCTTGTCGGATGGGGGAGCCACTTTGCAAGAAAGTCAATTTCAACTAGGTTGATGTACGTGCACAATATTGTGTCTATCGGTTATGCTTTGCATGGGGGATCACACATTATACACCGTTTTCCCCCTAGTGTTATGCACATCCATCAAAGAACATGCTCTTAGGTGTGTTATCATACCAAGTACTTATTGAATGGGCATTCCACTTTGCATGGAACACCATATCACTGCTGTTGAGGCACATGCAAAGTATTGTGCCCATCGGATATGCTTTGCATGGTAGATTGAGTATTAAATACCATTTTTGCCTTGGTGTCATGTAGAACCGTCAAAAAACACGATCCTAGGCGTATTTTTCAAATAGATACTTATCGGATGGGGATGCCACTTTGCACACAAGTCAATACTACCTAGGT